>NC_089495.1:113788032-114413032 GCF_036850765.1 Saccopteryx bilineata
GACTAGCATGAAGATGATGTACAGAAAGTAAGGAGACAGATGGAAATTTTATAAAAATCTGAGCAATGTGAGAATGTGAACAACTGGAAGTAGAGAACAAGTTAGCTATGAGAGGAGTTGGGGAGAGACACACTGGGACCCCGAGATTAATTGGATGTGTGGTTTGGAGAGAGAGAAGACTTTTCCCCCAGCTTTCCCATTAAAGTGATGAGATAGAAGGTGAACCTTGTAACTGAGATGCATAGTAAAAGATGAGAGGTAAGTGATGGAAGGAAAGCTAGTGATGTCACCTTTTATAGGTTGAACTTTAGGAAACCTGGAGTATATCAGTGTGAAATGGGTAGTAGACAGTTGGAAATACTGAATTTTTGAAGTGGTAGATAATGTCCTTAACACCCTGCCAAGGAAGCAAACGGTACAAAGGTAGTTCTTCAGGTGAGTTCTGAGTAGTGTTTTGTAGACTGTTGACCTGTAAGGAGTCACTCCATAGCAACACTTAAGAGTGGACTGTTGGTGACAAGATTGATCTGGCTTTGGATTATTTACCTTATTTTCCAAAAAAGGCCCTCAATTACACCACTCCTATGGGTCAATGATTGCACATACTGTTTCCTGCCATAATGAGAAATAGAACAATCACCGAAAGGAAAATGAATATGAAGATGTTTCTCAAAAAAGCCAGTTTCAGGGAAGTCGTAAACCAAAGCAACTTCAGAGGTTGGAGTCCTTATTTGTCCTTTACTTTTATATCATACCTATTTTGTAGCAATGTCTATAGCAGTTTTTCCTAAACTGTATTTCTAGGAACAATATCCTATAAGATATTCTTAGAAAATAAATGAAAAAAAAAGTCACTGCTAGAATTTGTGAAATACTGTTTAGTATAATCCTTACTAAGAAAGTTACAATACAAATTTAACCAAGGAGGTAAAAGAGTTCTACTCAGAAAATTCTAGGATGTTGAAAAAAATAAATTGGGGAAGACAAGTGGGAACATATACCATGTTCATGGATTGGGAGAATTTACATTATTAAAATGTTCATACTACCCAAAGCAATGAATAAATTTAGTGCAGTTCCTATTAAAATACCAATGGCATACTTCACAGATCTAGAACAAATACAGATAATCCAAAAATTCATGTAAAACCAATACAGAACCTGAATAGCCTCAG
This sequence comes from Saccopteryx bilineata, assembly GCF_036850765.1. NCBI lineage: Eukaryota > Metazoa > Chordata > Mammalia > Chiroptera > Emballonuridae > Saccopteryx > Saccopteryx bilineata. Next base: position 113,789,208 of record NC_089495.1, read on the forward strand.
CAATCTTGAGAATGAAGAACAAAGTGGGAGGTTTCACACTTCCTGATACCAAGCTATACTGCATGGTCATTGTAATCAAACCAGCCTGTTACTAGCATAAGAATAGGCATACAGATCAAATGGAACAGAACCCAGAAATAAACCCAAACCTTTATGGTCAACTCATTTGACAAAGGGGGCAAGAGCATACAATAGAGTAAAGATAGTCTCTTCAATAAATAGTATTGGAAAAATTGGACAGGTACATGCAAAAAATGAAATTAGACCACCAACTTACACCACACATGAAAATATACTCAAAATGAATAGAAGACTTAAATGTTAGTTGCAAAGCCATAAAAATTTTAAAAGAAAACATAGGCAGTAGAATCTCAGACATTTCTCATAGCAATACTTTTGCCAGTTTATCTCTTGGGCAAGCAAAACAAAGGAAAAAATAAACAAATAGAATTATATCAAACTAAAAAACTTCTGCACAGCAAAAGACACCAACAAAATGAAAAGACAACCCACTGAATGGGAGAACATATGTGCTGATACATCTGATAAGAGGTTAATAATCAAAATTCATAAAAACTTATAAAACTCAACACTAAGAAGACAATCCAATTAAAAAAATAGGCAAAGGACATGAATAGGTACTTCTGCAAAGAGGGCATACAGATGGCCAATAGGCATGTGAAAAAATGTTCAACATCACTAATCATCAGAGAAATTAAAACCACAATGGGATATCACCCCACACCTGCCAGAATGGCTTTCATTAACAAATCAACAAACAGCTAGTGCTGGTAAGGATGTGTAGAAAAGGGAACCCCTGTGCACTGCATGTGGGAATGCAGACTGGTGCAGCCACTGTGGAATACAATATGGTGTTTCCTCAAAAAATTAAAAATGGATTTGTCATTTGACCCAGCTATTCCATTTCTGGGACTATATCATAAGAACCCTGAAACACTAATTCAAAAGAATATATTCACCTCCATGTTCATTGCAGTGTTAAACAGCCAAGATCTGGAAACAGCTCAAGTGTCCACCAGTGGGAGAATGTATAAAAAAGCCAAGGTACATTTATGTGATGGGATGCTATGCAGCTGTGAAAAAGAAGGAACTCTTACTTTTTGTGATAGCGTGGAAGACCCTGGACATTATTATACTAAGTGAAATAAGCCAGTCTGAGAAAAACAAATACATATGATATCAATTACATGTGTAATTTAATGAACACAATAAACTGATGAACAAAATAGAAACAGAGGCAGGGTCACATGGGACAAATGGACAGTGGTCAGAGGGGATGGGTTTGAAGGGAACTGGATAGAAGAAGGTGAAGGGATTAGCCAAAAAACATATATGTAACACATATATACAGACAATAGGGTGACAGTAACCAAGTGAAAGGGAGGAGGAGGTCAAGTGGGGGTGAAAGATCTTGGGGCAGAGGGTGCATGATGCAGTGTAGATGGTGTTATATTGAGTCACCCCCCTGAAACCTCTGTTGTCTGGCCATCCATGTAATCCCAATAAGTTAAAAATTAACTTATAAAAGAAAGTCACTATATATTAATATGTTAAATGCCCTAAAACCCAAAATATTACACTCATTTAAAATATTTTTTTGTGTTATAATATCTCTTGACATCTCAGAGCTGTGCTCTGAGCAGTACACTTTGGAAATGCTGATCCGAAGAATGACTTTTTTATTTGATGATCCTGATTCATCACAACAAATTAAATGATTAGAAATATGTGTATCTTCATAATTTTTGAAGGAAAAATCTTTCAAATTTTTAAATAAAATTTTTGACTAAAGTTTTATTCTTTGAAATAATCATTTCTCCAGAGCAGCTTACTTCCTGATAAGAATAGTTAACAAGCATTTTAGCCTATGTGAAAAAATATGGCAAAATTTGAATTTACAGTATTAAGAGCTATGTTGCTATTATACATTTTCATTTTTTTTGTTTCAGTTACCTGACTGGATCAAGATTGGAGATCTGACTTCCAAAAATTGTCATCTTTTTGTAAACCTTCAATCAAAAGGCTTAAAAGGGGGAGGTATAACATTGGCTTTACCTGGAGATCATGCCATTTTTATTTGAAGAAAGATTAAGTTTTAAAATTGAAATGAAAGTATGTATCATTGGAATGTGATGAGGGTCAGTCAGGGCCAGAAGGAAACAACGGCAGATGGAGGAGTGAGTTACGAAAATGTGGAATGTATTGTCTGTGGGACATTGGGGTTTGGTCTTGGCGGATAGTTGTGTCAAAATGATACAAATTTATAGTGATTTTGTTTAAGCACAGATTTCTTTTTTACTTACAGATTTCTTTTTTATCCTATACATATGAGAAGTTACTTCCCTCCCCCCATTCTCCTTATACTTTCCTGTCACCTCTCTGAAAATAACCTGGTCAGTCTGTATTAAGAATCTCTAGTTTGGAAAGGCCATCGTGACAGTGATTGTGCTGAATTTCAGAACATCATTTGAGACTATTAAGAATGCCATGATTGTCCCCATTATCTCTGGCTTAAAATTTAGCAGCAAAGCACAATTTATTTATTTATTTCAGTTGTTTAGGAAAATAGCAATCCCTCTACCCATGTCCCTTATTTTTGAATTAATAATCTTTTGTGACGTTTAGTATATTTTTGAACAGATTTTTAAAATCGAATTTGTAGTTTAATGAAAAATCTTGAGATTTGTTACAAATTTTTACTTTTCTGATTTGCAGATAGAATCTCATGTAACTTGTAGAATTTAATGTCTTGGAACCAAATAACACATTGGTAACAGACCATGGGATTTTCATTTTAGGTCGATTTGGTCAAACAACTCCACCGCTGGTTGATTTTCTAAAGGACATTTTAAGAAGATACCCAGAAGGAGGGCAGATCCTGAAGGTAGGGCCCATGCTGTGTATTTATGTATTTACTTTGATAAAAATTAGATGAAGTAAAATTACTTGCAAGTTTTGTTAGTATTTACTCTGTAAAAACTTTTTTCTAGATTTGATGGCTGTATTTATTACCTTTCATACCTGCGGTGCATTTGCTGGATGGCTTGTGTTGAGAATGCTTTCCATACAAATATGTGAGGTTTCAGAGTCAGAGGAACCCATCAAGGAACACTTTATAATTTTATATAATTCTATAATGTAATTTTGTGAATGTCATGTGAAACTTTGTCCAGTGGCATTAAAAATCTACCAACCAACTTACCACACAAAATAATACAAAACCCACACTCAGGGGCCATAATCATGTGCTCGTTTGATCCCTGGGTTTAGAGGTTTGCTTTTGGGGAGAGTTTGCTCTGATAAAAGCTATGCTGTTGGCATTGCTGTCTTCAGTTCTTGCCCATTTCTACCCACTTCCACCCCTGGTTTAGTGGTACCAAAGTGCTGAAAATTTAAAAATATAATTCTCCCCAAAGTTAGAGGTTTGCAAGTGTAATACCACAGGGTAAATTATTGTGTTTCTAAAGACTCATCCATTTAAAATATAATTACCAGATTTGGTTCAGCCTAACTCATCACTCACCAATGCACTGTCATGCATTGACATTCCCATACTTTAAACAAGGTCCAAAATACACTAGGGGATAATATCTGTGGAAATCATTTCAAGTTCTGGTGACTGTGGGGTTGCTAGAGGAGTTGGACTCTTATTTCAAAGTTTGGAGCTCCCAACATGGTGTTGTTGAGACTGGGAACTTTTTTGAGGCTACTGATGGGTATACATTTTGTAGTTTGTCTTTTCCTTCCTACATTTTAGAGCTTGGACTACCCATTTACTCACCTACTCATTTATTCACCAAACAAAAGTACTACCTTTTTTATGAAAGGAATAAGTCAGTGCTGACCTTCAAGAAACTTTGATCTTAGTACAAGAGAAAAACATGTTCTTATCTGAAGATTATACTTTTTTTTTTCTGAGAGGAAGGTAAGTCTAGTAAGAAAATAAATAAAAATCTTTTTTGCTAACTGCTTCAGAATGGGTCCTTGTTGCAAATGACAACAATCTGTACAGCTTTTGGAACTGGAGTGATTGCTTTTGTATGAAGTCTGTGTGCAGATTGTAAATAAGAGGTGGAGTTGTAAATGGTCTCAGGATTTACATTATAGACTAAAGAGTAGTAAGTTACAAATCACATTGTAGGTATGTGTAGTTGAAGAAGGACTCGTGGTCTTTTCAACCATACTTGTATGTATGTAACAATTACTGTCAGTAGTACCCTCACCAGATCTTACTGATATGAGGCAAGTGATGGGTTTCCTTTACTTAAATGTAATTTTTAAATATTATAGGTAAATATAAAGATGGGCAGTAGATTACTTATTATGAAATGTTATTATATTTGGTGTATTTCTTGATTAGGAATTAATTCAGAATGCAGAAGATGCTGGGGCCACAGAAGTTAAATTTTTATATGATGAAACTCAATACGGAACAGAGACTCTTTGGTCAAAAGATATGGCACAATATCAGGGTAAGAATCAATATTTAGGAACAGGTTTTGTGTACTAACAGGTGATTTTTAGAGATGTACAATGCTCTTTTTTAAAATTTTTAATTTATTATGTTTACATAGATTATAGTATTGTCCCAAATGTATCTCCCCTCCCTTATATTCCCCTCAACATCCCCCTTACCCCCTCCCCATAGCGCCCTATGTCCTTCCCTTCAGGTTTATCCATCCTATCATCCCCTTTCCCTCTGTCCTCTTTTCCTCTGGTCCCTTTGATCTCTCCTCTGTCTCAATTCCGTTTCTCAGTTCACATTGTTCATTGGATTCCTCAAATGAGTGAGGTCATATGATATTTTTCTTTTTCTGCCTGGCTTATTTCACTGATTAAAAAGCTGTGGTACATATATACAATGGAATACTATGGGGCCATGAAAAAGAAGGAAATCTTACCTTTTGCAACAACATGGAGGGACCTGGAAAATATTATGTTAAGTGAAGCAATATTCTTTTTAACGAATAGTCCAGTTACCACCTATATTTCACTTTCTGGCATATTTCATTCCACTTCTTCAGATGTTTTTCTCTGCTTTTTATGTGTAGGTGTCTCTGCTAGTTGGTATTTTTAAAAAACGAAAAGAAATAACTCAAAGTAACAAGAACGTAAATATAGCTGACCCTTGAACCATTCAGGTTTAAATGGCATGAGTCCACTTACATGCAGATTATTTTCAGTAAATGTCCAGTTGGCCCTCTGTATCTCTGGGTTTCATATCATCAAGATTTAAGCATTTATAGAGCTAAAGTAGTATTTTTGATTCATAGTAGAGAATCTGCAAATGCAGAGGACCTACTATGTGCATTGTCTTATGCCATTTTATATAAGGGACTTGAGCATCTTCAGATTTTAGTGTCTGAGGGGTGTCCTGGAACTAGTCCCACAGGGATACCAAGCACCACTGAAGTTTTTGGGGAGTGAAAAGTTACATGTGGATTTTCAACTCTGGCGTCATTAGCACTCCTAATCTCCACGTCGTTCACGGTCAACTGTATATAGCTTCTTGTTATATATTTAGTCACTTGTGAGTATTTTATATCATTGGCAAGACAAAAGGATATCATATATATAATGCTTCATATATATAAAAAACTTCTCTGCATTTGGAAAGAAATAGATGCTTCTGCTTTATATTACTGCCAAGACCAGTTCAGCAGTGGGGGTGCATGAAAGGAAGGCACTGCAGGACTTAAGAAAAAACACACAAGACACAACATACAGGAAAATGGATACAGAGGGCTCCCAGGCTCTAGAACTGAGAGCCCAGACCTCTGCAGCCTCATGGTATTTATTGGTCTCTTTGCTCATCAAGCAAATTAGCAGAGCCTGGGTCAAATTAGTCTACAATAGATTCAGGTGCAGAGAAAGATGACCAACCGATGCCCCCCAGGCATGTAGGAAGATGGCTATAGGGATCAGCTGCTTCCTGTAAACAACCATAATAGTGCTTACCAGAGCAGCATTCTGTCCCCGCAGGACTTGGCATTCTGAAGTCCACACCAAAGACTTGTCTCAAGACTGGTTTAATCTCTCAGCCATTTTCCTACATGGTACCCTTGAAATGCTTTGAATTGGGTGGGAAAAAATTTTGAAGATGAGAAGAGAATGAGTAAAATGAAAGACAATAAGAGAACCATATCCAATAGACTTGATACCTTAGTCCAGTGATTTTCAACCTTTTTTGAGCCGCGGCACACTTTTTACATTTACAAAATCCTGGGGCACACCACCTACCAAAATGACACTCTGTTAGAATTTATTTAAATTTTAAATAAATTATTTATTTAAAAAAAGTTAAATAAAAAAGGATAACCCCCTCATATATACAGTCCCACGTAACATCCCCTCATATACAGTCCCACGTAACATCCCCTCATATACAGTCCCACGTAACATCCCCTCATATACAGTCCCATGTAACCTCATATATACAGTCCTATGTAACCCCTCATATATACAGTCCCATGTATCCCTTCATATATATAGTCCCGCTAATATTTACTGGAGCTTTCATCAAGGTTGTGGGTTCAAATCAATTTGGCAAATACTCTCTATATAGAGACTGGACAAAATCAATTTTAGAAAATGTTGGGTACTTGTGTAACATCGTAAGTCCTCAGAGCATCTCTACTGTCAGATTGAGAAGTTTGCTTTCTAGCTAAGGATTTTGATAAATACTAGAGTTCTCCCTGAGGTTGTGGGTTCAAATCCCATGGTCAGCTGGGTTGCAGGGGCCTTAGTTCTGTCTGTTTTGATGGTGTATATAGAGATTTGAGCTCTTTAAGAAGATGACCCTTCAGAAGGCCATATACAATATAGATAACATTGTGATGCATTGTATATCACCCTCTGCGGGGGCCTCTTTTAAAAAGAAAAAGATCGCCCTGGCCGGTTGGCTCAGCGGTAGAGCGTCGGCCTAGCGTGCGGAGGACCCGGGTTCGATTCCCGGCCAGGGCACACAGGAGAAGCGCCCATTTGCTTCTCCACCCCTCCGCCGCGCTTTCCTCTCTGTCTCTTCCCCTCCCGCAGCCAAGGCTCCATTGGAGCAGAGATGGCCCGGGCGCTGGGGATGGCTCTGTGGCCTCTGCCTCAGGCGCTAGAGTGGCTCTGGTCGCAACATGGCGACGCCCAGGATGGGCAGAGCATCGCCCCCTGGTGGGCAGAGCGTCGCCCCTGGTGGGCGTGCCGGGTGGATCCCGGTCGGGCGCATGCGGGAGTCTGTCTGACTGTCTCTCCCTGTTTCCAGCTTCAGAAAAATGAAAAAAATAAAAAAAAATAAATAAATAAAAAGAAAAAGATCAAATATCTATATACACCATCAGGATAGACATAACCAGCTGAGGCTGAGGCTTCATCTGGCCGTGGCAACAATTACCTCCAGTCCTGACCAGGATCAGAAATCGGGACCATGGGGAGGAGTAGCAGCTTCAACTACTCGCTGCGGCCACACAATGACAAGTGCGCAGCAGCCCGAGCGGAGACCTTCCTGGGTGTGGATGAGAGGTGGCCTACTATTGGTTCATTGCTAGTGGTTGGGATGAATCCCAGAAGGTGATTGGTCAGTGAGCGTTCCCTGTGCCTCCACTCTTCCCGTCGCTGATAGCTGGAGGGATTGTGAGGGGAATGTTTATGTTCGGATTGCGGCTGACGGTGGGTGGGATAAATAGCCTCCCTGGGCCGTATCTGGCAGGCGGGCCGTAGTTTGGGGACCCATCTTTAATTTCCCCACGGCACACCTGACCATGTCTCACGGCACACTAGTGTGCCGCAGCACACTGGTTGAAAAACACTGCCTTAGTCTACTCTTTGAAGTGTTGTTTGGAAAAAGTGTTCATTACATTCAGTGCAGTTTTGAAGTCACTACGATGATTGTGAATGACTGTTTATTATATAGAAAGCTATTGAGAAAAGGGAGGATCACTTCGGACTTTCCTGGACATATTTTTAAAGATATGGAAGTCATCTTTTTTAAAAAGTTGCTTTATGATTTAGGAGGGTAATCAATATTATTGTTAAGTATTTAAACATTAAATATTTAGCATTTCTTATAGCTATGTTTATTTTTAGGCCAAATTGTGATATGAATGTTGCATCTTTTTTTTAATTTTAGTTAGAAAATTAACTTTAACAGAGTGACATTGATCAATAAGGGTACATAGGTTTCAGGTGAACATTTCTTTAGTATTTGAACTGTTCAGTATGTTGTACACCCATCACCCAAAGTCAAATAATTTTCTGTAACCTTATATTTATCCCTCTTTACACCCTCCCACTCCCTGTTCACTTAGTCCTCTTCCCCCTCCCCCATGTTCCCTTCCTCCTGGTAACCACTTTATCCATGTCCGTAAGTCTCAGTTTTATATCTCACCTATGTGTGAAATCATAGTTCTTAACTTTTTCTGATTTACTTATTTTACTCAGTATAATGTTCTCAAGGTCCATCCATGTTGTTGTAAATGTCACTATGTCATCATTTCTTATGGCTGAGTAGTATTCCATTGTATATATGTACCACATCTTTATCTAATCTTCTATCGAGGGACACTTTGGCTGTTTCCATGTCTTGGCTACTGTGAATAATGCTGCGATGATCACGGGAGTGCATGTGTTGTTACGTACCTGTTTTTGAGTTTTTTTTGGTAGATAATTAATAGAGGGATTGCTGGGTCATATGGAAGTTCTATTCTTAAGTTTTTGAGGAACCACCATACTTTCTTCCTTAATGGCTGTACTAATTTACATTCCCACCAGCAATGAATGAGAGTTCCTTTTCCTCCACAGCCTCTCCAACACTTGTTATTATCCATCTTGTTGATAATAGCTAATCTAACAGGTGTGAGGTAGTATCTCACTGTAGTTTTGATTTGCATTTCTCAAATAACTGGTGAAGATGAGCATATTTTCATATACCTTTTGGCCATTTGTATGTCCTCTTGGGAGAAGTGTCTTTTCAGGTTCTTTCCCTTTTTTAAACTTGGATTGTTTGCTTGTTTGTTGCTGAGCTTTGTCAGTTCTTTATATATTCTGGATGTTAATCCCTTATTGGAGCTGTTGTTTGCAAATATCATCTCCCATTTAGTTGACTATTTGTTTTCTTGTCAGTTTCTTTTGCTGTGCAGAAGCTTTTTAGTTTGATATAGTTGCATTCATTTATTTTTGCCTTTACTTCTCTTGCCTTTGGAGTCAAATTAATAAATTGTTCTCTATGGCCAAGGCTCATGACCTTAGTACCTGTGTTTTCTTCTATGTAATTTTAAGTTTCAGGTCTTATATTTAGGGCTTTGATCCATTTTGAATTAATTTTTGTGTAGGGGAATAAACTGTAGTCAAGTTTCATTCTTTTGCATGTGGTTTTCCAATTTTCTCAGCACCATTTATTGAAGAGGCTTTCTTTTCTCCATTGTGTGTTTTGGCTCCTTTGTCGAAGATGATTTGTTATATATGTGGTTTTATTTCTGGGCTCTCAATTCTGTTTCATTGGTCTGTATGTTTGTTTTTCTGCCAATACCCTTGAAATGCTTTGAACTTCATGCCGTTTTGATTATCATGGCTCTATAGTACAGTTTGAAGTCAGACAGTGTGGTACCTCTGGCTTCATTCTTTCTCCTCAGGATTGCTGTGGCTATTCGGTGTTTTTTGGGTTTTTTTTATGTTTCCATACAAACCTGGTAATTTTTTTGTTCTATTTCTTTTAAAAATGACATTGAGATTTTGATGAGGATTACACTAAATTTGTATATTGCTTTGGGTAATATGGCAATTTTAATTGTTGATTCTCCCATTTCATGAACATAGAATATTTTTCCATTTCATTATGTCTTGAATTTTAATTTCTTTCAATAATGTTTTATAGTTTTCTGTTTATAGATCCTTCACGTGCTTTGTTAAGTATATTCCTAGGTACTTTATTTTTTTTGTTGCAATTGTAAAAGAAAGTTTTTTTAAGTTCATTTTCTGAAGTTTCATTTTTGGCATATAGAAAAACAGTAGACTTTTGTATATTGATTTTATATCCTGCAACTTTACTGAATTGATTTATTGTATCTAACAGTTTTTTGGTGGAATATTTGGGGTTTTCTATATATAGGATCATGTCATCTGCAAAAACTGATACCTTTATTTCTTCTTTCCCATTACAAATGCCTTTTATTTCTTTCTCTTACCTGATTGCTGTGGCTAAAACTTCCAGAACTATGTTGAATAAGAGTGGGTAGAGTGGGCAGCCTTGTCTCATTCCTGACTTTAGAGGAAAAGCCTTCATATTTTTCACCATTTAGAATGATATTAGCTGATGGTTTGTCATATACGGCCTTTATTATGTTGAGGTACTTTCCTTCGATTCCAATTTTATTGAGTGTTTTAAACATAAAGGAATCTTATCGATGCCTTTTCTGCATCTATTAGGATCATATCTTTTTTGTTGTTTCGTTGATGTTGTGTGTTACATTAATTGTTTTATGCAGGGGTAGTCAACCTTTTTATACCTACCGCCCACTTTTGTATCTCTGTTCGTAGTAAAATTTTCTAACCGCCCACCAGTTCTATAGTAATGGTGATTTATAAAGTAGGGAGGTAACTTTACTTTATAAAATTTATAAAGCAGAGTTACAGCAAGTTAAAACATATAATAATAATTACTTACCAAGTACTTACCAAGTATATCGGATTTTCGCTAAGTTTGGCAGAATAAATCTTTATAAAACAACTATAGTTAAATCTGTCTTTTTATTTATGCTTTGCATACATAGAAATTATATTAGTTAATTGAATTATTAGTGGGGTCCCTGAAGCTGACACTGGGAAACTAAATATTGAATATCCGGTTCAATTGTTGTGAGGAACAAATGAAGGTCTCCCCTTTCGGAAATATTCAGGCAGTTTCTTTCTTTCATCATAATATGATTAACAGCCCTAAATCCTGATTCCACAAGATATGAGGTAGGGAAAGGTGTCAATAAGCTGAATACCATTTTTCACATATTTGGATATAAGACCGGCATTTTTTTATTTTGCCATAGGTTTTCATATCCACCACTGTCGAATTTATGTTTACTTTCTTCATCATATCTAATTTCTAACAGTTCTTCTTGGCAAGTTGTATCAGCCTCTTCAATATTTGTGGTAAAAGGATTTTTCATCCAGTTATGTACCTTCAATTTCAAAATATCTTCAAATCGTTTTTCCATGTCCACTTAAGTTCATTGAGGTAGCTACTGAATCTGTCAATATCCTCTGGAGTTACATCATCTTTTATAGATGATACTTGAGGAAACTGATGAAATTCTCTCCTCAATAGATTATGATGAAGTAGTTCAAGTTTTTTTTTTTTTTTTTTTCTTTTTTTTTTTTCATTTTTCTGAAGCTGGAAACAGGGAGAGACAGTCAGACAGACTCCCGCATGCGCCCGACCGGGATCCACCCGGCACGCCCACCAGGGGCGACGCTCTGCCCACCAGGGGGCGATGCTCTGCCCATCCTGGGCGTCGCCATGTTGCGACCAGAGCCACTCTAGCGCCTGGGGCAGAGGCCACAGAGCCATCCCCAGCGCCCAGGGCCATCTTTGCTCCAATGGAGCCTTGGCTGCGGGAGGGGATGAGAGAGACAGAGAGGAAAGTGCGGCAGAGGGGTGGAGAAGCAAATGGGCGCTTCTCCTGTGTGCCCTGGCCGGGAATCGTCAAGTTTGTCAATAAATAATAACACAATACTATGGCAACCTAAAAGAGTTTTATTAGCTCCTTGAAGCTGCAAATTGACATCATTAAATCTCTTGAAAATATCTGCCAAGTAAAAGGCATCATTCTTTACTGTTTTTAACTGTTGACACAGACTGGTCTTATTACTTTCAAAAAATTGTATGACACTATCATATAATGCTACAGATCTAGCCAAAGATGTACTCTTTGACAGCCACCGAACTTCTGTGTGCTAAAGTAACTTAATAAAATCTTCATTATTGTCCTGGCAAAGCTGCCAAAACATTCTATCATTCTTTGCATAGGATTTGATCTTGTTTACGGCTTGAATTATTATAGTTAATGATGAATGGAGACTTGTACTTAGATGTTTTCCTACAAAATGTTGTCTGTGCACCACACAATGAATACATAAAACATTTGGCACTTCCTGCTTCAAATAAGCAACAAATCCATGATAGTGACCTACCATTGATGGTGCTTCATCAGTAGTGCATGCAACAATATTATTCAAAGGAATATTATTTTTTGTAAAGTATGTTCTCACAGTATTAAATGTAGATAATCCTTTGTATCTGTGATGAGATTTACTGCGAATAGCATTTCTTCTCGTAATATAGTTTTCATCAAAATAGGGTATACATATGCCATCAATAAAGCATCATTATCTGCAATGGTAGATTCGTCCAATTACATGGAAAATGAAGAGTTTTGGAGAATACTTATAAGTTTGTTTTCAACATTAACTGCCATTTCATCAATTCGTCGCTTTACTGTGCTATAGCTTAGGGGCAACGTTTTTAAAATTTGAGGTATATCCTGATGCATTACTGTTGAGATAAATTCTTTTAAAAAGGGTATTATTATAGTTTCTCCAGTATTATAGCTTTTACCACTTTTTGCAATTATTTGTGAAATGAAATAAGTGGCAAGTAATCCATCTTCGTTTGTTGTATGTTGTTTCTTAAATGATGCAACGATAGTTGAATGATTTTGAAACTTTTTATATATTTCCTGAAAATATATAATCCTTGTCATTTTGTAGAAAGATTTCTCGCAATAGACTTGGCTTCATTGCCTCATTGGATGATGTTTTGTGGCACAATAAACACATTGGATGTTGTTTATTTGGAACAGATTCTATGAAACCCATCTTCAGATACTCTGGCAAATAGCCATGTGCATTTTTTTTTTTTTTGAGACATGGGCTCACGATATTTCACAATATTTTCTTCTTTGAAGCTATAAGCATGTGCTTGCTCTCAGAAATCTATGTACTGACTTTAGTTTCAATTACGTAACACCATTTAGCTTCACGTACATAACGTGAACAAAACTTATGCGCTTGAAGTCTGTTACGTGGTCACGATGTTACAGTGTCATGGTTGAGTGAGAGTTTGTCAAGACGAGACTGAGTATCCGTGGTTGTGCGTTTTATAAAATTTTATGTAGCAGGAGTTGGCCAATGGTGATCAGGGCAAAGTAGCGAGACATCGGCTAGTTTTGGAAGTGGGGGGGGGGGGAGGGTTCCTCACCTTATTACCCTAAAATCTGGGAATTGAGACGAAAATATGAGTTAATTGGTGTCTCCATTGTCTGGCAGTTTCTGTCATTGAAAGAAGCGTTGAATCATGGAGTTCTTTGTCTGTGGGTTAATAAAACGATTAACTGATAGTTTTTGGGTGACAATAGCGGTCATGAACTGCCCACCAGATCGGGCGGCGGATGTGGACCCAGAGTCAGGTACCTAGTTGCTTAAGGATGTGGGCCAGGTGGTCGTGAAAGAGGTCGGATGCAGTCCCAATACAAATGCCCTGTAACAGAGTCTGACCGCTGTCCTGATCTTGACTGGTCAACAGTTAGTCGATTAGTATGTAATCACGGTGCCATTTGGTTGCTCCGCTACCGCCCACCATGAAAGCTGAAACGCCCACTAGTGGGCAGTAGGGACCAGGTGACCAGGTTGACTACCACTGATTTTATGTATGTTGAACCATCATTGTGCTCCTGGAATGAATCCAACTTGATCATGATGTATTATTTTTTTAATGTGTTGTTGTATTCAATTTGCTAGTATTTTGTGTAGGATTTTTGCGTCTGTATTCATTAGAGATATTGGTCTGTAGTTTCTTTTTTTGTGTTGTCTTTGCCAGGTTTTGGTTGGTCTCGTAAAATGTGTTGGGGAGTATTGCTTCTTCTATTTTTTGTAAGACTGACAAGAATAGGTACCAAATCTTCTTTGAATATTTGGTAGAATTCACTAGTGTAACCATCTCGTCTTGGACTTTTGTTTTGGGGGAGGTTTTTTCATCATTGTTTCTATTTTCTCCTTCCTTATAGGTCTATTTAGGGTTTCCACTTCTTCATGGCTCAGTTTGGAAAGATTGTATAGTTCTAGGAATTTATTATTTCCTCTAGGTTGTTGAATTTGGTGACATATAATCTTTCATGATATTCTACTATGATCTTTTGTGTATCTATGATGTGGTAATTTCTGTGGTAATTTCTCCTCTTTCATTTTAGATTTTGTTTATATGAGTCCTTCCTCTGTTTTTCTTAGTGAGTCTAGCCAGTGGTTTGTCAATTTTATTGATTTTTTTTAAAGAACTAGCTCTGTTATAGTATTTTTTATAGTTTTTTTCTCTATTTCATTTAATTCTCTAATATTTACTATTTCCTTTCTTCTGCTGACTTTAGGTTGCCTTTGTTTTTCTTTTCTAGTTCCTTAAGGTGTGATATTAGGTTGTTTACTTGGGATCTCTCTTGTTTCTTGATATAAGCTTGTAATGATATAAACTTCCCTCTTATTACTGTTTTTGATGCTTTCCAGAAATTTTGATATGTCATGTTGTGATTTTCATTTGGATATATCATTTGATCTCTGCTTTTATTTCTTCTTTGACCCAGTCATTTCTTAGAAAAATGTTGTTTAATTTTCACACTTTTGTGGGTTTCTTCTTCCTTTTTACAATTGAATTTTAATTTAAAAGTCTTATGATCAGAAAATATGCTTGGTATAATTTCAGTCTTCCTGAATTTGTTGTTGTTAGTTTTGTGGCCCCACATATGGTTTGTCCTTGAGAATGTTCCATGCACACTGGAGAAGAATGTATAATCTGATGTTTTGGGATGAAATGTTCTATAAATGTCTATTACGTCCATTTGGTCCAGAGTATCGTTTAGGGCCGATATTTCTTTATTGATTTTCTGTTTGGATGATCTATTTAAAATCATCAGTGGTGTGTTAAAATCTCCAAGAATGATTGTCTTCTATTTTTAGATCAGTTAGTAAATGTCATATATTTTGGTGCTCCCTTGTTTGGTGCATATATATTAAGAAGTGTTATATCTTCTTGATACAATGTCTCCTTTATCATTTTGAAATGTTCATCTTTGTCTCTGGTTACTTTGTTGTCTTGAAGTCAGCATTGTCAGATATGAGTATGGCTACACCTGCTTTTCTTTTCTTTTTTAAAAATGTTTATTTTAATTTATTTGTGTTTATATGGATTTGGGTGTCCCACTGAATATAACACCCTCACCCCCTACTCTCATATTTCTATTTATACCCCCTTTATCCCCCTCCCCCTCAATCCCTCCCCTCTTTTTTCTGGGATTTGCTATCATATTATCTTTATCTCTGTGTTATGTATAATATAATTTCACTAATCCTTTCACCTTCTCTGATCTCATTCCCTCATTCTGCTTCCCTCTGACTCTGTGCCTCTGCTCCCTGTGACCCGCCTCTGCTTCTATTCTGTTCCTCAGTTCACTTTGTTCATTAGATTCCACATATAAGTGAGATCATATGATATTTTTCTTTCTCGGCCTGGCTTATTCCACTTAGCATAATAATCTCCAGGTCCATCCATGTCATCATAAAAGATAAGATTTTCTTCTTTTTCACAGCTGTGTAGTATTCCATTGTGTATATGTACCACAACTTCTTAATCCACTTGCCCATTGATGGAGACTTTGGCTGTTTCCAGATCTTGGCTATTGTGAACAATGCTGCAGTAAACATGCAGGTGCATATCTTCTTTTAAGTCATTGATTTGATATTCTTAGATATATTCCTAAAAGTAGGATAGCTGGGTCAAAAGGCAGTTTCATTTTTAATTTTTTGAAGAAACTCCATACTGTTCTCCACAGTGGCTGCACCAGTCTGCATTCCCACCAGCAATGCAGGA
Organism: Saccopteryx bilineata; assembly: GCF_036850765.1. Lineage (NCBI taxonomy): Eukaryota > Metazoa > Chordata > Mammalia > Chiroptera > Emballonuridae > Saccopteryx > Saccopteryx bilineata. Next base: position 113,805,118 of record NC_089495.1, read on the forward strand.
GGGTTCCCTTTTCTCCACACCCTCACCAGCACTTTTTGTGTGTTGATTTGTTGATGAGAGCCATTCTGACAGGTGTGAGGTGGTATCTCATTGTGATTTTAATTTGCATTCTCTAATGATTAGTGATGTTGAGTATTTCTTCATATGCCTGTTGGCCTTCTGTATGTCCTCTTTGAAGAAGTGTGTATTCAGTTCTTTTGCCCATTTTTTAATTGGATTGTTTACCTTTTATATATTATTTGCTTAGAGAATTGTTTTCCAACCTTTCACTTTGAATCTGCTTTTGTCCTTGCAGCTTAGATATGTCTCTTGAAGGAAGCATATGGTTGGGGTTTGCTTTTTGATCCAGTTTGCTACTCTGTGCCTCTTTATTGGTGAATTCAGTCCATTTAAATTTAGGGTACTTTGACACTTGAGGATTTCATATAGTCATTTTATGTTTTGTTTTCTGCTAGCTCTGTTTCTCATTTGGTTCTTCTCCATTTTTTGTTTCTGTCAGTTGTTTTTGTTTGGTGGTGTTCCATACTTCTTTCCCGTTTCTTCTTTTTTTAAGCTGTGTGTTTCAGTAGTGGCTTTATCATGAGTGATTACCATTAGGTTAGAAGAAAATGTTCATATGTACAAGAGTCCTTCTCATATCAGTGCTTCTGCACTCCATCCTCCTTTGCTACTTCAGATCTTTATTCTCTCCCCTTTTATATTATTGTTGTCACAGATTATCCTTGTTTTTATTGTGACCTTGTTGCAGCTTTTACTTGTAATTTTTATTTTGTTTTTTGTGTCTGGTTGAATAACCCCCTTTAGTATTTCCTGCAATGGAGGGTTTCTGGTGATAAATTTCCTCAGCTTCTGTATGTCTGTAAAAGTTTTTATTTCTCCTTCATATTTGAAGGATACCATTAATGGATATAGTATTCTTGGCTGGTAATTCCTCTCTTTCAGTGCTTTGAATGTTTGGGTTTACTCTCTTCTGGCTTGTAAAGTTTCTTCTGCTGAGAAGTCTGAAAATAACTTGATGGTCTTTCCTTTATATATCGTGGTCTTCTTTTCCCTAGCTGCCTTTAGTATTCTTTCTTTGTCATTGATTTTTGACAATTTTATTTCAATATGCCTTGGAGTAAGTCTGTTTGGGTAGTAGTAACTCAGCATTCTGTTTGCTTCTTGGATTTGAGGTTCTAACTCTTTCCATAGGTTTGGGAAATTCTCATCAATTATTTGTTTGAATAGGCTCTTCATTCTCTTCTCCCTCTCTTCTTCTTATGATATACCCATTCTTAAATTGTTCTTTCTGATGGAGTCAGACAATTCTTGTAGGCTTTCTCAGTTTTTTTCATTTATGAGTCTCCTGTTCTCTCTGTAGCACCTCTAATTCCCTATCTTCAGTGTCACTGATTCTTTCCTCTGTCTGGCTTCTTCTATTAGGTATTGTTACCTCAGTCTTCAGTTCCCATACTGAGTTCCTCATCTCTGTTTTTAAAGTTGTAGTCTCCTTGGTGAGGTATTCATTTGTTCATTAATTTGTTTTCTGAGCTCATTAAGTTGCCTATTGGTGTCTTCCCACATCTTGTTGAGTATTTTCAGAACTTCAATTTTGAATTCTTTATTATTTAACTCCAAGGCTTCCATGTGATTGAGATTTTTTTCTGGAGATTTTTCATTTTCTTTCTGAAATATGCCTCTGTCTTGTGTAGCCATGGTATTTTATATCTTGTTCCTTGATGACATTTGAGAGTGGTATTGTTAAGAACCCTAACAAAAAAGAACTAAAAAAACTTGAAAAAAATTTAAAAATACAGTAAAATATTGAAAAAAAATTAAAAATTATGACAAGAAGAAAAACCACAGAAAAAAAGATGGGAAGCAAAGAAAAAGATCAAAAACAAAATACCCACAAAAAATAAGAATAAAAATATAAAAATTTTAAAAAATGAAGTTCAAAAATGTAAAAAAAGGAATAAGAAGTAAAAAAAGAAAAAAAGAAATTTTGGTTTTGAGAGGTTTCTTCCAGTAGATGTCACTGTATTACAACTTTTAGCACTATGAAGTTCCTGGGATGCTGCTAAGATGTTACTATGGCAATGATGTAGGTGGGGCTATAGTCATATTAGTGGGTGGGGTGTGTTGTGAGGGCTTTATGGCTCTAGCAATGGCAAGTGATCTCAGGCTCCCAGGCACTCAGGCACTCCTTCCTACATCTCAGACCTGGGCACCTGATGTTGAGCACCTCTGTTTTTCAGGGGAGAGAGTGGCTCTGGTGAGCTGGCGTGGGGTTTGTCTCTGTCACTCTCGGTACTGCAAGGTGAGGGAGGCAGGATCTGGGAGACTGGAAACCGCACTTTAGTTTTCTCCATCTCTGCTGAGTGTGAGCTGCAGGCAGACCACAGGAACACTGGCTGTGACTCCACTCTCTGGCCACTTTGGTTTATCTCCCCTTCTGCCCCTCTGTCTCACCCTGCAGAGGTTGACCCAGTCACTCCAGGTTTCCCTCTCCATACTCCTCAGACAAAATCCAGAGAGCCCAAGCTTCCTTCTTCCCTATAGTCCTGGCAGAGAAAAACCAGTCACTCCAGATTTGTCTCCTCTCCTCTCCAAAGCCCACTGTGAGTGAATTTTATTTTCTGCTCTCCTTTTCACCCTGTCCCACCTTTGGTACATTCAGTATGTGGCCCTTTCAGGCGTGCCTGCAAGCCCAGTTGGGGTTCCTTTGCTGTGTTATAGTTGTTCAATTTGTTGAAATTTCAAGGGGAGAGATCAGGAGTATCTCTCATACCGCCATTACTCTGACGTCATCCAGCTTTTTCTCTAAAGTTGCATCTTTTTATCTTATAAAGAGACGTGGTGACAGACATAATACATTCAGAGGTTTTCAGCATTTGGGATCTTGCGCATGTCATTGCACCTGTACTGGTTATGAGAGGATTGAGCAGTAAGGTTTCCTGGTTCTAAGATTCTACGATTTAATGTAACCATTGTTGAAAAATACCAAGTGTGGCTCTGAGGGGCTTTCACTTATATCCTGATCCTACACAGGGCTACCATCTCATGTACCCCAACAGGGTGCCAGTAGGTGGGGTAGCATCTCTGATCCTCATATTCACTCAGTGAGATTAAGCAGATTAATGAGCCTCACTGAATTTCAGTCTGCTCACCTACAGGATAGTATTAAGAACAAAATTGACCTCCCATATACTTTGAGGATTAAATCAGGTAATTTATGTGACAGTGTTTTAGGTGTTCTGGCATACTGATATTATTAGTGTGCACTCTAGAACCATGAAAGGGAGAGTATGGAGATATCCTATAAGTATTTTGCTTCAAAGTACAACCTAAATTTTATGATTTTTTGCTTCTAGCCTTGACTTCACCTCATTTAAAAATATATTTGAAACAAGATTATTTAGTTGAATTTGTGCATAAGTATACTTAGAGATAGGCTTTTTAAACTCACACCAAATAAGCCAATTTAAAATAACTTGGACATATTGGTAGAAATGATCTTTGACATATTTTTAAATTTTTTTTAACTTTTAATTAAAAATTTTTTTTAATTTTTATATATTGATTTCAGAGAGAGAGAAAAGGACAGGAACATCATTCTGTTCCTGTATGTGCCCTGACTGGGGATTGCGCCCATATCCTTTGTGGGCTGACATCTTTTTTGTTTGGTTTTGTTTAAAGATTGTATTTTATTTTAAATGTTCATTTTATTGATTTTAGAGAGGGAAAGGGAGAGAGTGAGAGACAGGAACCTTGATCTGTTCCTGTATGTGCCCTGACCAGTGATTGAACTGGCAACCTATGTGCTTCAGGATGATGCTCTAACCAACTGAGCTATCTGGCCAGGGCTTAATGATTTTTTTGTTTATTGCTATTAGAGAGAGTGGAGAGAAAGAAGGGGGAAGAATGGAAAGTATCAACTCTTCCCATATATGCCTGGACTGGGCAAGCCCAGAATTTTGAACCAGCAACCTCAGCATTCCTGGTCAATGCTTTATCCACTGTGCCACCACAGGTCAGGCCAGGGCTGACATCTTTATTTAACAAATAATTTCCTACATGCTCTTGCATTATTGGAAAATATCTTTCTGTGGCATTCAGATATAAATGTTGTCTTTGATTATGTCTTTTTGGATTATAGTTTTTCCTCCTTATGATACCTAGTTTTGCAAGTGAGAATTTTTTTAATACAACTTGTTTTTGTTCCTTTTTATATAATCATATGACAAGCTCAGTTCATCAAATGAGTTGCAGGAAAAGAAGAGAACTTACCCAGTTCCACACTTTAATCATAAGGATTTCAAGGATGTGGGTAACTAAGAGACAGACACAAGTAAAGGCAGCATGGAGACGTCTTAGATTCCTAAGGCCTCCTTCTAGCTTCTTCCATGCTATGTTAGACACACACCATGGCCTGGGTTTAGGACAAGTGGTCTCTAAGTGATACATGCAGGCCTTCACTTAAACAAATAGAACTCTTTTAGTCATGAAAGATGTTCATGTTTTTCCTGGTAATTACATACCTTAGGGCATTATATGGGAATTATGCCTCATAAATCTATAAATTCCAGGTTTCCTTACAGTAAGCAACCTTCTAAAAGCATCCACTAGATCAGGCCTCTTCTGTTAGTAAATACTGTTGCTGTGTTTGCCCAGAGGTCTGTCAGCAGAGTGTTTACAAGGAGACTCTGGCTTGGGTATTCCTATTTTTATTTTATTTTTTTGTATTTTTTTGAAGTTGGAAACGGGGAGGCAGTCAGACAGACTCCCGCATGCGCCTGACTGGGATCCACCCGGCATGCCCACCAGGGGGCGATGCTCTGCCCATCTGGGGCGTTGCTCTGTTGCGACCAGAGCCATTCTAGCACCTGAGGCAGAGGCCATAGAGCCACCCCCAGCTCCCGGACCAACTTTGCTCCAATCTAGCCCTGGCTGCGGGAGGGGAATGGAGCCTCCCGCAGAGGAAGAAGAGGGGGGAGGGGTGGAGAAGCGGATGTGCGCTTCTCCTGTGTGCCCTGGCCAGGAATCGAACCTGGGGCTCCTGCATGCCAGGCCGACGCTCTACCACTGAGCCAACTGGCCAGGGCTGGGTATTCCCTTTTAAAAGGAGCAAATAGATTACCAGCCTACTATTAATACTCACCTCCCCAGATAATCTTTTGTTTTTTCCTCAGGGGTTTTTTTCTTTTCTCTCTCAACCAAGAATACACCATTTTGATAGGATAGATGTGGAGCATTTTAACCTTGATCTCATGGATGGAGGCAGAGATTCAGTGAGACCCAAGTAGATTGGAACAAAGGCAAATTACATAGCTTCCCTTCTTATTCCAGGATGAGCGGAATCAGAATTATACCTTGATTAAAAACCTTTCGTAACAACTAGGTCTTACCTGCTAGATGCAGAGCCAGTGGAGAGGGCTTCGTCTGCCTGCCTCTCATCCTGCCGTCTGCTCTCTGAGGTGGGTGTGTGTGTGCGCACTCCTGGTCACAGTGTGATCGGCCAGAGTGAGAAGGGCTCTGGCAGCCAGTGACAGGACACTTTCACTTACAGGGTGTCCTTCTTTCCGGGAGTGGCATTAATGTGGATGGGAAAAACGGTAGTTTTGACACTTCAGATACTGTGGAGAGTGGAGATATGAGGAGGAAGTTCTTTTTCACAGGAAATGCTTTTTTATTTGAAAAGAAAACAAGCATCTATTATTTTGTAATCTCACACTGCAGTGTGCTTTCTCCATCCTTCTCAGAAGGACCTCAGCAGTCTTGGCAGCTTTCATATTCCTGCTCGAACTATTTTACAAGTAGCAGTCACATCATTTTTATAAAACAAACTATGTGTGGTCCTCATCCCTGGATCTGCTTGAATTTATAGGCACATGAGAAGAGGCATTGGGGGGTGCTGGAATATTCTCTGTAATTCATTTGAGTGGATCTTACATGGGTTTATTCACTTTGTCAGAATTGATCAAGCTGTACACTTAGTATTTGGTCCTGTATTGTATGTACAGCCTGGGAAAAAGTAGATTTACAGCTGTTCACATGGAAAATAATGCAACAATTAATAAGTAATAATACAAGAATAAACTGTTTTGCACTCACAACTGTAAACCTACTTTTGCCCCACCCTGTATGTTATATGTCAGTAACATTTTCAGAGAAAAATATTAATTATTTTTAAAGTATGAGGAGTTACTTTAGGTGAAAGTATTAAAAAATATTAGAGATTCTGAAGATAAATCTCAAAAAGTAGAGTTCTAAAAATATTTGTGCAGAATTATAACTTTTTAAAGGAACTACTTTGGAGACAAGGGTGGTATTTTTTAACATGCTTACTTACAAATTTGTCACATTGATTATTAAAATGATATAAGGAATATCTTATATAGAAAAATCTAGAGGCTGCCAAAAATAAAAACAAGCACTTAGTGATTATTAAATTTATTAAAGGAGATTGTTTACCTTTTGAAATAACAAGGTTTCTTAAGGAAATACATTTCCATGTATTTGCAAAATAAAAAACTTTAATATGCTATTTAGAAGCAAATTTCACAAAGTAGTACACTGTGATTAAGATTCTTGTTTGCCCCATGTTTTGGATATTTAAGTACCATAACACCCATAATTTTTCTTTTTTGAGTTTTTGCTAGTAACTTTTACCATTTATATGTGTTTTATTTTTATTGTGAAAACAATCAGAATTATAACAGAATTCAGTCATTCCATTCAGTTCTTTATATCTTCCCATCAAATAAGCAACTTTATGTAGAGAAAGTTCGTGAAAGAGCTGAACATCTTACCACACTTCTTTCTGAATGTGTGCATGTGCATTTTAACATCTAGGATCAGCTCTCTATGTGTACAACAATGCAGTGTTCACCCCAGAGGACTGGCACGGTATTCAAGAAATAGCAAGAAGCAGGAAGAAGGATGACCCTTTGAAAGTTGGAAGATTTGGAATTGGGTTTAATTCTGTCTATCACATAACAGGTATAGTATTTGGTATCAGTCTTGAGATTGAAAATTATTTTAGCCTGTAGTTTATAATTTATTTGGTTAACTGTAGAGATAATACTGTTTTTTGTTGTTGTTGTTTTAAGTAGGAGGAGGGGAGACAGAGAGACAGACTTCATATGCACCCCAATCAGGATCCACCTGGTAACCTCCATCTGGGACCAATGCTCTGCCCATCTGGGAATGTTACTTGGCAACTGAGCTATTTTTAGCACCTGAGGTGTAGGCTCCATGGAGGCATCCTCAGCATCCAGGGCCAACTTGATCAAACCAATTGAGCTATGGCTGTGGGAGAAGAAGAAAGAAAGAGAAGGGGAGGGGTGGAGAAGCAAATGGTCACTTTTCCTGTGTGTCCTGACTGGGGATCGAACTGGGACATCCACATGTTGGCTGACACTCTACCACTAAGCCAACTGGACAGGGCTAAAGTATAATATCTAATGGTATTGAATAACTGACAAAGTGAAGATCTTTGATGTGATTCTGATTTCTGTACATTTTTCTCATAAAAATTTTGCTTTTAAGTGAGTATTTTGCTGATTTTGAAATTATGTTTTGAATCTAAAAAGAATATGAGGTTTCTGGTACATACTTATAAGAGGAAACACTTGAAACAGTGTAGACATCTCTAAAAGTATATGGCTGTTCATCCAGAATCAAAGCTTACTATTTACTAGTTTGTGTTAAAAATGTTTTTTTTCGTGTTTTTTTTTTTTTTTTTATGGAATTGGGCCTGGTTATCGTTTAGTTTCAAACTTTTGGCATTTTGAACTTGCAGGAGAAGGAGAGATTGAGCTAGCAGAGCTATAGTTATTGTTCGGGTGATCATATAGTTTATTGTCTAAACTAGGACACTCATGAGAGTGTATTATTTTGAGATAACTATTCTAAATTGGGAATTCCCTGGGTGAGTGGGATGTAGGGTCATTGTCACTATAGCCCAATTTTAGTAAGCCTATTTTTTTGTATTATATTTATATTATTAAATATTGTATAAGGTACTAAGTAATATTACTTATATAACAAAATATATTAATTCATAAATTAAAATGTTATATTACTGTTATATGTGAATATTAATATTCAGCTATTTTCAAATTATCCCTCAGGTCAGTCTTTAAATTTATGGGGTACATATGTGAATGGTATAAGCGTGGAGACTATTATACAGGAATGAATCTCTTAGAGTCCAGCTGACTGCCAGTGTCTGCATCTCCCTATGGAGTTATTTGTCCTGCTATTTGAGAATGGGCACATTTACGTGCAGCAGTATTAAGTGCAGTGCAATTCTCTAATCTGGGGATTTTCGAGGTTCCTGGGTCCTGCTTTACAACAGTCAGTAGTTTCCCAGCATAATTTCAATAATGGCAGTATGTACACAGTCTGTGGACAAAAGTGTCACTGACCACATTTTTGATCGATTTAGCTGCTGGGTTGGTGGATGTAACATTTTCTGCTTAAAATACCTGAGAGAACCTGACCAGGCGGTGGCGCAGTGGATAGAGCATCAGACTGGGATGCGGAAGGACCTAGGTTCTAGACCCCGAGGTTGCCAGCTTGAGTGCAGGCTCATCTGGTTTGAGCAAAAGCTCACCAGCTTGAGCCCAAGGTCGCTGGCTCCAACAAGGGGTTGCTCGGTCTGCTGAAGGCCCACGGTCAAGGCACATATGAGAAAGCAATCAATGAACAACTAAGGAGTCGCAATATGCAACGAAAAACTAATGATTGATGCTTCTCATCTCTCTGTTCCTGTCTGTCTGTCCCTGTCTATCCCTCTCTCTGACTCTCTCTCTGTCTCTGTAAAAAACAAACAAACAAACAAACAAAAACCCCGAGAGCTTAGGGGTTGATGGTTGTGACAACTGAGCCTACAATTGATGACCATCAATATTAAAGGTGGACTTCATTGGAGTTGCATTTTGCATGAAGGTTAGGTGCTGTAGCAGCATGTGAGGCAAAATATATCAAAATTAACCCTCAGGAAGTCCTTAAAGGGGCCATATTGAAGAATGTCTTATAATATAGCACTTCTGACGTGTCTAGTTTTTCTTCCAGTATTTAAATATAACTTTGTCTTTGTTGAAGAACAGATGAAGCAGTTGGTATCAATTTAGGGACCATGCTATACAAAAAAATGTGTCTCTGGAAGCACTACCCCTCAGTTCAGTGGAGAGAGATGCTCCTGGCCTGAGGGCACATCCGCTGTAGGAAGCATAGAGAAAGCTTACTGGGTAACATGGTGGCAGAATCACCTGTGGTGTTAGTTCTCTGCCCTCTTCCTTCAGGGAATGTGCCATTGAAGTTTTTATTTTGAGCATAGGGTATGACTCTGTTCTGTTTGACTGGGTTTACATGGCTATCGGGGCTGAATGTAAATATCCAATTATTCCTCACATATATTGTTTAATAAAAGTTTCAAAATAATCTTAGGTTTTCATAATAACCATGTAAAGCAGGGGTAGTCAACCTTTTTATACCTACCGCCCACTTTTGTATCTCTGTTAGTAGTAAAATTTTCTAGCCGCCCACCGGTTCCACAGTAATGGTGATTTATAAAGTAGGAAAGTAACTTTACTTTATAAAATTTATAAGCAGAGTTACAGCAAGTTAAAGCATATAATAATAATTATTTACCAAGTACTTTATTTTGGATTTTCGCTAAGTTTGGCAGAATAAGTCTTTATAAAACAACTTACTATAGTTAAATCTATCTTTTTATTTATACTTTGGTTGCTCCGCTACCGCCCACCATAAAAGCTGGAATGCCCACTAGTGGGCGGTAGGGACCTGGTTGACTGCCACTGATATGAAGTCTCTATGCCTGATACTTACTGAATCAAGAGAGAATTTATTATTTTTCATGTTGAAAGAATTTTATTTACCTAATTTTTTTTTAATTCAGTGAGAGAAGGGGAGACAGAGAGACAGACTCCACATGTTCCCGACTGGGATTCACCCCACAAGCCCACTAGGTGTTGATGATCTGCCCAACTGGGATGTTTTATTGCTCAGCAACTGAGCCCTTCTTAGCATCTGAGGTGGAGATCATGGAGCCATCCTCAGCCCCTGGGGCCAACTCGTTCCTGTCGAGCCATGGCTGCAGGAAGTAAATAGAAAGAGGGAGAGAGAGAGAGAAGTGGAGGGGGGGTGGAGAAGCAGATGGGTGCTTCTCCTGTGTGCCCTGACCAGGAATTGAACCCAGGACATCTACATGATGGGCTGACTCTTTACCACTGAACCAACCAGCTAGGGCCTATATTTCCTCTTCATGTTCAAAGAATTATATTTTTTGAGCTAAATTTAGTGCTTTTAAAAAAAAAATATTTTGGAGTCATTTTATGGCTTATGCCTTTTCATGTGTAATATTCTGATAGCAATTATGCATTGTGTAATGTAATTATTACTGTTCATTACATTTCAGAGTTGATGGTGGCTTGAATTTTTCTTTGCAGATGTTCCTTGTATTTTTAGTGGTGACCAGATTGGGATGTTAGATCCTCATCAAACACTTTTTGGTCCACATGAATCAGGTCAATGCTGGAATCTCAAAGACGACAGCAAAGAAATTAATGAACTCTCAGACCAATTTGCGCCATTTCTTGGCATTTTTGGAAGCACCAAGGAAACATTTATAAATGGCAATTTTCCAGGAACAGTTTTCCGCTTCCCTCTTCGCCTACAGCCTTCCCAGCTTAGTAGTAACCTCTACAATAAACAAAAGGTTCTTGAGTTGTTTGACTCTTTTAGAGCAGATGCAGACACAGTGCTGCTCTTTCTGAAAAGTGTGCAGGGTGTCTCCTTATGTGTCCGAGAAGCTGACGGGACAGAGAAACTGGTGTTTAGAGTGACTGCTAGTGAGAGCAAGGCCCTGAAACAGGAACGGCCAAATTCTATCAAGATTCTGGAAACTGCTATTAGTAACTATTGCAAAAAAATTCCAAACAATACCATAACCTGTGTCACATATTACATAAATATAGTTTTAGAAGATGAGAGCACGAAAGACATACACAAGACATCTTGGTTGGTGTGTAACAGTGTGGGAGGGCGAGGGATTAGTAGTAAACTTGATTCTTTGGCTGATGAATTGAAATTTGTCCCAACTATTGGAATAGCCATGTCTTTGTCAAGCAGAGATGATGAAAATGGAGCAGAATCTCATTTCTCAGGAAAAGCATTTTGTTTTCTTCCCTTGCCGCCTGGAGAGGAGAGTAAAACAGGCCTCCCAGTTCACATTAGCGGGTTCTTCGGTCTGACTGACAATCGCAGAAGCATAAAATGGAGAGAGTTGGACCAGTGGAGAGACCCGGCTGCCTTATGGAATGAATTTCTGATCCTGAATGTTGTTCCTAAAGCCTACGCTACTCTGATCTTAGATTCAATAAAACGCCTGGAGTCAAAGAGGGGCTCTGATTTTCCCTTGTCAGTTGACGTCATCTACAAGCTTTGGCCTGATGTGAACAAAGTCAAGGTGCACTGGCAGCCAGTGTTAGAACCTCTATTTCACGAGCTGTTCCAGAATGCAGTGATTTATTCAATGAGCAACCAGTGGGTCAAGTTGGACCAGGCGTATTTCTCAGAACTCGATGAAAGTTTGGAGTACACAAAGACTGTGCTCAACTACCTCCACAGCTCAGGGAAGCAGGTTGTCAAGGTCCCAGCGAATCTGGCTGCAGCCATGCAGCTCACTGCCTCCAGTGAGAAGCCCATGCGGAGGGTGACCCCTGCGTGGGTGCGGCAGGTGCTGAGGAAGTCTGCACACCTGGGTGGCGCCGAAGACAGGCTTCACCTCTTAGAATTCGTGCTTTCCGACCAAGCCTACAGCGAACTTCTTGGGTTGGAGCTGCTACCTTTACAAAATGGAAATTTTGTTCCCTTCTCCTCATCTGTATCAGATCAAGATGTAATTTATATTACCTCAGAGGACTATCCAAGGTACAGATCACACTTTTAAAAATAAGTGTTTACTTTTACATACTCCTCTGTCCCTGCCCACATTTAGATTCTTTATTGAGAAATTCATCAATTATCAATGTAGATTTTATAAAAGGAAGACTTTTGCAGAAATATAATACTTTGTTAAAGTATAAATGGACAAATTTTTACATCTTAAAATGAAAAACATGTTTATTAGTTAAAAAGCTATTCAAGCAGTTTTTCTTGGAAATTTTAAAAACAAAACACTGAAAACAATGGCTATAAGTGCTAATAACTAAGATGTGTCAATGAATTTTATGAAATTTAATTTAAATGAATGAAAATAAAGTGTTAAATGATTTTTTATAACTAAAGATATATATTGACATTTCAGAAAATAACAATTCTACTCTGAGCTATTTATAGAGTAGTTCTGGCTATGCATGTGGTTCATGGAGCGCTCATAGTTTAAAGCAAAGGCTCATTCATATTTGAGCAAAAACTATTGCAATGTGATTTGATGTGTGCATTGACCTGTGTAAAATAGTTCATTTAGCTAGCTTGAAATCATTTAATTTATTTTAGACTTGTTAGAAGATTATAATTGCTGCGGTCCTGTCACTTTTTAGGTCCCTTTTTCCAGGTCTTGAAGGAAGATTTATTTTGGATAATTTGAAGCCTCATCTTCTAGTTGCTTTAAAGGAAGCTGCCCAAACCCGAGGTATTCTAATTATTTTTTAAATAAACCTATTTATAAAAGTCTAAAAAGTTTTTATAAGTTTTCTATTAAGTTTCACCAATATGAAATTGCCAATAATTTTCCATTTTCAACATCTGTAAGTCAACAGTTTCATATGGTTTAACCTAATATAATTGTTATATTTTAAGATGTTTCAATACTGGATTCTTTTTTTTTTTTTTTTTTAATAAATTTTTATTAATGGTAATGTGATGACATTAATAAATCAGGGTACATATATTCAAAGAAAACATGTCTAGGTTATTTTGTCATCAAATTATGTTGCAAACCCCTCGCCCAAAGTCAGATTGTCCTCCGTCACCCTCCATCTAGTTCTCTGTGCCCCTCCCCCTCCCTCTAACTCTCTCCCTCCCTCCCTCCTATGTCCTCCCTCCCCCCCCCACCCTTAGTAACCACCACACTCTTGTCCATGTCTCTTAGTCTCATTTTTATATTCCACCAATGTATGGAATCATGTAGTTCTTGTTTTTTTCTGATTTGCTTATTTCACTCCTTATAATGTTATCAAGATCCCACCATTTTGCTGTAAATGATCTGATGTCATCATTTCTTATGGCTGAGTAGTATTCCATAGTGTATATGTGCCACATCTTCTTTATCCAGTCTTCTATTGAAGGGCTTTTTGGTTGTTTCCATGTCTTGGCCACTGTGAACAGTGCTGCAATGAACATGGGGCTACATGTGTCTTCACGTATCAATGTTTCTGAGGTTTTGGGGTTATATACCCAGTAGAGGGATTGCTGGGTCATAAGGTAGTTCTATTTGCAGTTTTTTGAGGAACCACCATACTTTCCTCCATAATGGTTGTACTACTTTACAGTCCCACCAACAGTGAATGAGGGTTCCTTTTTCTCCACAGCCTCTCCAACATTTGCTATTACCCGTCTTGTTGATAATAGCTCATCTAACAGGAGTGAGGTGGTATCTCATTGTAGTTTTGATTTGCATTTCTCTAATAACTAATGAAGCTGAGCATCTTTTCATATATCTGTTGGCCATTTGTATCTCTTCCTGGGAGAAGTGTCTGTTCATGTCCTCTTCCCATTTTTTTATTGGATTGTTTGTTTGTTTGTTGTTGAGTTTTATGAGTTCTTTGTAAATTTTGGATATTAGGCCCTTATCTGAGCTGTCGTTTGAAAATATCAGTTCCCATATAGTTGGCTGTCTGTTTATTTTGATATCAGTTTCTCTTGCTGAGCAAAAACTTTTAATTCTGATGTAGTCCCATTCATTTATCTTTGCCTTCACTTCTCTTGCCATTGGAGTCAAGTTCATAAAATGTTCTTTAAAACCCAGGTCCATGATTTTAGTACCTATGTCTTCTTCTATGTACTTTATTGTTTCAGGTCTTATATTTAGGTCTTTGATCCATTTTGAATTAATTTTAGTACACGGGGACAGGCTGTAGTTGAGTTTCATTCTTTTGCATGTGGCTTTCCAGTTTTCCCAACACCATTTGTTGAAGAGGCTTTCTTTTCTCCATTGTGTGTTGTTGGCCCCTTTATCAAAGATTATTTGACCATATATATGTGGTTTTATTTCTGGGCTTTCTATTCTGTTCCATTGGTCTGAGTGTCTATTTTTTTGCCAATACCATGCTGTTTTGATTATCGTGGCCCTATAATATAGTTTAAAGTCAGGTATTGTAATGCCCCCAGCTTCATTCTTTTTCCTTAGGATTGTTTTGGCTATTCGGGGTTTTTTATAGTTCCATATAAATCTGATGATTTTTTGTTCCATTTCTTTAAAAAATCTCATAGGGATTTTGATGGGAATTGCATTAAATTTGTATATTGCTTTGTGTAATATGGCCATTTTGATTATATTTATTCTTCCTATCCAAGAACAAGGAATATTTTTCCATCTCATTGTATCTTTTTCGATTTCCCTTAACAATGCTTTGTAATTTTCATTATATAGGTCCTTTACGTTCTTTGTTATGTTTATTCCTAGGTATTTTATTTTTTTTGTTGCAATCGTGAAGGGGATTATTTTTTTGAGTTCGTTTTCTAATATTTCATTGTTGGCATATAGAAAGGCTATGGACTTTTGTATGTTAATTTTGTATCCTGCGACCTTACTGTATTGGTTTATTGTTTCTAATAATCTTTTTGTGGAGTCCTTCGGGTTTTCGATGTATAGGATCATATCATCAGCAAAAAGTGATAGCTTTACTTCTTCTTTTCCGATATGGATGCCTTTTATTTCTTTGTCTTGTCTGATTGCTCTGGCCAGAACTTCTGGCACCACGTTGAATAAGAGTGGAGAGAGTGGACAACCCTGTCTTGTTCCTGATTTAAGGCAGAAAGTCCTCAGTTTTATGCCGTTTAATAGGATGTTGGCTGATGGTTTATCATATATGGCCTTTATCATGTTGAGATATTTTCCTTCTATACCCATTTTGTTGAGAGTCTTAAACATAAAACTGTGTTGTATTTTATCAAAAGCCTTTTCTGCATCTATTGATAAGATCATGTGGTTTTTGTTCTTTGTTTTGTTGATATGGTGTATTACGTTAACCGTTTTGCGTATGTTGAACCATCCTTGAGATTCTGGGATGAATCCCACTTGATCATGATGTATTATTTTTTTAATATGTTGTTGTATTCGGTTTGCCAGTATTTTGTTTAGTATTTTAGCATCTGTATTCATTAGAGATATTGGTCTGTAGTTTTCTTTCTTTGTGCCATCCTTGCCAGGTTTTGGTATGAGGGTTATGTTGGCCTCATAAAATGTGTTTGGAAGTATTGCTTCTTCTTCAATTTTTTGGAAGACTTTGAGTAGAATAGGAACCAAGTCTTCTTTGAATGTTTGATAGAATTCACTAGTATAACCGTCTGGGCCTGGACTTTTATTTTTGGGGAGATTTTTAATAGTTTTTTCTATTTCCTCCCTGCTGATTGGTCTGTTTAGGCTTTCTGCTTCTTCATGACTCAGTCTAGGAAGGTTGTATTGTTCTAGGAATTTATCCATTTCTTCTAGATTGTTGTATTTGGTGGCATATAATTTTTCATAGTATTCTACAATAATTCTTTGTATTTCTATGATGTCTGTGGTGATCTCTCCTCTTTCATTTTGGATTTTATTTATTTGAGTCCTGTATCTTTTTTCCTTGGTGAGTCTTGCCAAGGGTTTGTCAATTTTGTTGATCTTTTCAAAGAACCAGCTCCTTGTTTTATTGATTTTTTCTATAGTTTTTCTGTTCTCTATTTCATTTATTTCTGCTCTGATTTTTATTATCTCCTTTCTTCGGCTGGTTTTGGGTTGTCTTTGTTCTTCTTTTTCTAGTTCCTTAAGGTGTGAAGTTAAGTGGTTTACTTCGGCTCTCTCTTGTTTGTTCATATAGGCCTGAAGTGATATGAACTTTCCTCTTATTACTGCTTTTGCTGCATCCCAGAGATTCTGATATGTCGTATTTTCATTTTCATTTGTCTGTATATATCTTTTGATTTCTGCACTTATTTCTTCTTTGACCCATTCATTTTTTAGAAGTATGTTGTTTAGTTTCTACATTTTTGTGGGTTTTTCCCCCTCTTTTTTGCAGTTGAATTCTAGTTTCAAGGCTTTATGATCAGAAAATATGCTTGGTACAATTTCAATTTTTCTAAATTTGCTGATATTGTCTTTGTGGCCCAACATATGGTCAATTCTTGAGAATGTTCCATGTACACTAGAGAAAAATGTATACTCTGTCGCTTTGGGATGAAGTGTCCTGTAGATGTCTATCATATCCAGGTGTTCTAGTATTTCGTTTAAGGCCACTATATCTTTATTGATTCTCTGTTTGGATGACCGATCTAGAGCCGTCAGCGGTGTATTGAGGTCTCCAGGTATGATTGTATTTTTGTTAGTTTTTGTTTTAAGGTCAATAAGTAGCTGTCTTATATATTTTGGTGCTCCTTGGTTTGGTGCATATATATTAAGGATTGTTATGTCTTTTTGATTCAACTTCCCCTTAATCATTATGAAATGACCATTTTTGTCTCTGAGTACTTTTTCTGTCTTGTAGTCAGCATTATTAGATATGAGTATTGCTACACCTGCTTTTTTTTGGGTGTTGTTTGCTTGGAGTATTGTTTTCCAGCCTTTCACTTTGAATTTGTTTTTATCCTTGTTGCTTAGATGTGTTTCTTGTAGGCAGCATATGGTTGGATTTTCTTTTTTAATCCATTCTGCTACTCTGTGTCTTTTTATTGGTAAGTTTAATCCATTTACATTTAGTGTAATTATTGACACTTGTGGGTTCCCTACTGCCATTTTATAAATTGCTTTCTGTTAGTTTTGTATCTAGTTTGATTCTTCTCTTTTGTTTTTCTATCATTTGTTTTTGTTTGTTTGTGTTCCATACTTCTTTCCTCTGTTGCTACCTTTTTTAAGTCAAGTGTTTTTGTGGTGGTTTTTTCAAGGGTGGTTACCATTAAGTAATGAAAAGGGTACCTACCATATTCATTGTAGAACCCTATCTTATAAGTATTTCTGCACTTCATCATCCTTTGCTACTGTTAATCTCCATCCTCTCCCCCCTTTTTTTCCTTTGTTGTCACAGTTTAAGTTTGGTTTTATTGTGTTCTTGGTGGAGCTGTTACTTGTGGTGTTGTTTTCTTTTGTTCTTTGAATCTGGTTGGAAAACCCCCCTTAGTATTTCCTGGAGTGGGGGCTTTCTGTTGATAAATTCTCTCATCTTTTCTGTATTTGTGAATGTTTTTATAGCTTGTAGAGTTTCTGCTGAGAAATCTGATGATAATCTAATAGGCCTTCCTTTATATGTTGTACTCTTCTTTTCCCTGGCTGCCTTGAGAATTTTTTCTTTCTCATTGGTTTGTGTCATCTTTATTATGATGTGCCTTGGAGTGGGTTTATCGGGGTTAAGAAAACTTGGTGTTCTGTTTGCTTCTTGAATTTGAGGCTTTAGTTCCTTCCACAGGCTTGGGAAGTTCTCATCTATTATTTGTTTGAGTATATTCTCCATTCCATTTTCTTTCTCTTCTCCCTCTGATATACCTATTATTCTTATGTTATTCTTTCTGATGGAGTCAGACAATTCCTGTAGGGCTTTCTCATTTTTTATTATTTTTGAGTCTCTTTCTTCTTCTCTCTGTTGTGCCTCAAGTTGTTTGTCTTCTATTTCACTAATCCTATCTTCAATCTGGGCTGTTCTGTTAGCTAAGCTTGTTACCTCGTTTTTCAGCTCGTGAATTGAGTTTTTCATTTCTGTTTGATTTGTTTTTATAGTTTCAATTTCCTTGGTAATATATTCTTTGTGTTCATTGAGTTGTTTTCTGATCTCCCTATATTGCCTTTCTGTGTTTTCTTGTATATCTCTGAGTATTTTTAAAATTTCTATTTTAAATTCTCTGTCATTTAGCTCCAAGGCTTCCAATATGTTAAGTGTTTTCTCCATAGATTTTTCCACATCTATTTGTGTTACCTCTCTTTCTTTTGTATCCATAATATTCGATTTCCTCTTTCTTATCGGCATCTGAGGGTGGTCTTATTGATAGCACTAAATAGAATTAATAAAGAGTAAAAAGAAAAAAAAAAAAAAAGGGTAAAACACCCCACAAAAAAAAAACAGTAATAATTTATTATTTCCCCCTTTTTTTCTCTCTTCTCTTTCCCTCCTCTCCCCTCCTCAGGGAAATATCGTGCCTATAATGGAGGGCCTGATTTGGGGTGAAGAGTTCAAGGGGCCAAAAAAAGGGAGTAGGGACCTACTAAATGCAAAAAAAAAAAAAAAAAAGGAAGAAAATCTTAGACAAGCATAAGATGATTTGCTTGTAAGTGATGGTCAACTAAGAGATATAATGAGAGGGATAAGAGGGAATCAGAAAAAAGGACCAAAAAAGAATAATAAAGAAGAAAAAATAAAAATAATAAGTAAAAATCTGTTGTATTAAGTGGAGCGAAGACTAAATACAATGGAGACCTTGGGTTGGGAGGACCCAAAATGCCACAAAAATAAACAAACAAGAGAAAAAAAAAATAAAAACAAAAGCAAAAAAGAGAAGTAAAGCCAAAAAAAAGCCTCGAGTCCCAAATTAACTAATTTGTTCGTGATTGAGGATTATATGGGAGGAAAGTAAAATGAGAAAAGAAAAAACGAATAGAAAGGAAAAAATAAGAAAAAGAGAAAAACGAAGGAAGAAATAAAATAGGAGGAGAAAAAAACAAAATAAAGCAAGACAAAAAAAAAACAAGAGAGAGTGAGAGTTAAGTGTTTTGGAGTATAACCTTAAAGGAGGGTGAGGATGAAGAAGAAAAATAAAATGCAACACTCATGGGTAGTGTAGTTCAAGAAAGGGGAAGCATAAGATGGGCAGAGAATAGAAGGACCGAGGTGGAGGAAATAAAGGCAAAAAGATAGAAGAAACAAACAACAACAACAACAACAAAAAAAAATTAGTGGATCAAGATGTAAAGTCTGTGGGTTTTTCTTGATTTTGAGAGGTTAACTTCTTCCTTTTTCTTTTCTCTCCCTCTTCCTAGTCGGTGACTCTGTACCCCAGGCTCTGCCCCTGTGTCACTCTTAGGTAGGGATTTGCAGTTGATGGGATTCTATGGCAATGTCATATAATTGGCTTTAGTCTTGCTGGAAGTAAAGGCTTGTTGGCGTTTGCAGGATCCAACGATGAGAGAGTTTGCTTTCCTGGATTCTCTCTCCTAGTCCCCCCTTTCTGAATTAGCAGCCTGGTGATCCAGCTATAAGGCTGCAACTGCTTCTGCCTGGGGAGTAAGAGGCTCAAAGAGCTGGGATATCCCCACTCTATCCCCACTCAGTGCAAGGCTTTGGGAAAGGCTCTGAGAGTCAGGGCCTCCAGTGTAATCAGGCGGGGGTGGGAGTCAATTGTTGTCAAGGTGACTATTCAGCGCCTATCATTTAGTTGGACCTCTCAACCCAGGCTTTCCACACTTTGTAGCCTGTTTTTGCAGGGAAGAAGAGGCACTAGTCTCTGCTTACGACTAGTGTAGTATAGACCTTATTATCTGCCAAGTCCTTCTTGTTAGCGTTTATCCCTGAATATGGAGGCTCTATCAATCAGAAGTTGCCCCCGCCCCTTTAGCGAGAGGCACTAAAAAATATCACGCCTCTTGTCTTGGATCGCTGAACTGAGAGAGATCTTATCAATTAGAACCGAGGGTGCGCAGATTTTATGGGTTAAGCTAATTTCAGTGATTGGGTCGCAGCTGTGTTTCCGAAGGTATTTTAGGCTGCCTGCGCGCGCCCCTCCCCCAACGCTTGATTGTTAGCTTGAATGGCTGGGTGAGGTGCCCCGCCCACGGAGAGAATCTCCCAAGCCTCTCCCGCTCGCCCCGGCGCTGGCGGCTGGACCGCACCAGGCGCAGGATAATGGAGCCCCCTGGGTGTGCGGGCCAGTAGGGCGCCCTGGGCGCGTGGAATGCCCAAGGCACACGCGCGAATGGGGCGCTCCGGGCACCGGTGGCCGGCGACCCCCACTCGCAGTGTGCGGGCCGCTGGGAACGTCAGCGGTGCTCAACCGGACCGGGCGCGCGCGCGCGGCGGATCATGGCGGCCGCTCGCGGTGGTGGTTCGCAGGGGCTCGCGGCAGCTCGTGGTGGCGGTTCTGGGGGTTCGCGGGGGTTCGTGGCAGCTCGCAGCGGCTCACGGTCGGCCGCTCGCGGCGGCTTGCGGTTCCCAAGTATATGGGCTGACTCACCGCGGGCGCACTCCCTGGCGGCTTGAATGATCGTCGCTGCGGTAGCTTCCTCCACACCCTCGTCTCTCAGATTCAAGTGATAACAGTCCTTTTGCTTTCAGTTTGTGTGGAACTCCGGAATGCTCCGAGGATAAGTTTTTCTGTTTCTAGTTGATAAATTTGTTGTGATTTAGGGGAGAGCTGTCGGACGCGCTTCTCACGGCGCCATTTCCGTGACGTCACTCAATACTGGATTCTGACATCTAAAAGAATATAGAATTGTGTTGAAGAGTCAGTCTCTCCTGTTACATTATGGTGGTGTACATTTACAGAGATACTTTCTTAGTCTGCACAGTGCTTTACTTCCTACGCTTTCTCATTTGTTTCCTCATTTGAGCCCCCAGCCTCATCCCTTGTAGCATATGCGGTAGTGAGGACAGCTGTTCTCCAGATTGCAGAGATGACACATAAGGAGGTTAAGTTCAGGCTCTTAAGCTTATACATGTCTAGAGCTCAGATCTTGCACCTGTCAGCCTTGTTCTGTTGCCCATTTGCCCTGCCCTCCACAGTTTTGTGCGGTTGTGCCGAGTCACTTCAGGGAAATGCTGACAGGTAAATGAACTGTGCCACAGAGTCAGGAAAGGGGATTCCTGGGATGTCAGCAAAGGATGAGCATCCTTTACTCAGAATTCTTCTTAGGAAAAGACAGAATGGTTTGGAGAGAAAAATCACTATGGTTCTAAGTTTGATATTATCTTACAACTTTTGCAAGCATCATTTCCCTCATAAGACTATTGCCCAAACTTTTTTCTAGTTAGATATTGGCCTGAAAAATTCTGGTTTTGTTCTACTGGTTAAAGTTGCAAAGCATATTCTTCGTGATGTGTCTTTTTTTGCTTGTTTGTTTTTTGTATTTTCCCGAAGTGAGAAATGGGTGGGGAGTGAGGTGTGGGCGGCAGACTCCCGCAATTGCCTGACTGGGATCCACTGGGCATGCCCACCAGGGGGCAATGCTCTGCCCATCTGGGGCATTGCTCCATTGCAACTGGAGCTATTCTAGCACCTGAGGTGGAGGCCATGGAGCAGTCCTAAGCACCTGGGCCAACTTTTGCTCCCATGGAGCCCTGGTTGTGGGAGGGGAAAAGAGAGACAGAGAAAAAGGAGAAGGGGGAGGGGTGGAAAAGCAGATGGACGCTTCTCCTGAGTGCCCTGGCTGGGAATCGAACCTGGTACTTTCACATGCTAGGCCAATGCTCTGCCCCTGAGCCAACTGGCCAGGGCTTATGATGTGTCTTTTATAACATATCCTATTTCCTTTTAAAAGGTAATGACAGGAAAAGTTGTAATAATTGTACTATCTTAATTCATTTAAATGTAGGTGAAAGGAATTGGAATTGGGAGGCAAATTAAGGAGAGAGTCAAAGTGAGACTAAAAGAAAAGGAATATGTAAATACTGTTTAGTGTAAGTAATCTGTAACTCTGAGGTAGTAACTGTGACAATTGATGGGAATTGTCATCTTCAGAGTAGCCTTTTGGGGAGTCTAAACATGAATTCCTGTAACCCTGCCATTGTTTACTCCAAAGTTTTGGAAATTCTTATTATTCAAATATTATTCTATTCTGTTATAGAAACTTTACACTGAACGATACTGTACATACAGAAAAGTATACATATTATAAATGTAAGCTTAATGGAATTTTGCAAACCAAAAATAACTAGATCACCATCACCCAGAAACCCCTTCTTGCCTTTTTCGGTCCCACCTACTCAACGGTGACCATAATCCTAACGTTTTATTTTTAATTTTTTAAATTGGTTTTATAGAGATGAAGGGGGTGGGGGGGAGAGAGAGAGAGAGAAATTTCAATTTATTTATGCATTCATTGATCCTGACTTTTAATGGCATTGACTAATTCAGCTAGTTAATTGTACTTTCTGTAAAAATGTCATATAGTATATGTATGTATTCTTTGTGTTTGCTCTTTCACTTACTCTCATATTTGTGAGATCATTGACGTTGTCACACAGAGTTGTAGATGTTTCCTTCTTAGTGCTGTGGTATTTTATTGTGCAATGTATCACTTTCTTTGAAGAGAATACTCTTTTTGATAGCCAGTAGTTTCAGAGGTGCATATTGATATAGAAATCAAAAGTTATTTGAGAACCAATCAGGTAAATACCATGCAAGACCAACAAAATAATACTGCTTTTACTCAAACCATTTTATTTATTTATTTATTTTTATTTTTTTGTATTTTTCCGAAGCTGGAAATGGGGAGGCGGTCAGACAGACTCCCGCATGTGCCTGACCAGGATCCACAAGGGGACGATGCTCTGCCCATCTGGGGCGTTGCTCTGTTGCAACCAGAGCCATTCTAGTGCCTGAAGCAGAGGCCACAGAGCCATCCTCAGCGCCCGAGCCAACTCCGCTCCAGTGGAGCCTCAGCTGCGGGAGGGGAAGAGAGAGAAAGAGAGGAAGGAGAGGGGGAGGGGTGGAGAAGCAGATGGGCGCTTCTCCTATGTGCCCTGGCCGAGAATCGAACCCAGGACTCCTGCATGCCAGGCCGACGCTCTACCGCTGAGCCAACCGGCCAGGGCCTCAAACCATTTTAAATACCCTGTGGCATAGGGCGTGACCACAACTTGCTTATCTAGCCTTTGACAGATGGGGGTACCTGTTATATTTTTAAGGATGTTAAAAGTTACTTATTAACTTAGGTTATTTCACATCCCACTTTGTATGTCTTTATTTTCTCATCTGCTGTGACTTCTGGTTTATTTTAGGATTATCCTGTGTGCACTACCTTTTGTCTCTGGTTCTTGGTTAATTTTCTTTAGACTGTTACTGTTACACTAGATAGGGTATACTTACTGTTTTTGTCACCCATAAGGTGTGGCTTGGCTCTACCAGAAATTGTCTTCATGGTCACTTTCTTTTTACTTTGATTATATGTGTTAGGCTACCATTCTTTTAATTACTTAATAATCCTTTTCTATATTTTTATTTGACTACATGGGGGAGTGGATAACTGCTTCCTGGGCACCTTCCTTCTTATTTTTATATTGTTAGTTCCAGAAAAAAAATAATTTTGTTTCAGACCAAAATTACTTTATTTGCATGAACATACAATATTTTGGGAGCATTATAATGTAGGGGTTGATTGGGGACACAAACAATGACTGGCTTTCCTTTCCTGAGAACTAGTCAGTGAAGATACACAGAAAATAGTTCAGCAGATTGATGTCTAAAATCACAACTCTATTATAATTTTACTTTGGAGATCATAGCTAATGTCAGGCGGTGGACTTCTACAGTTCAACTCCAGAATTAAACAGATTAGCTGAGCCCGTTGAGTGGAAATACCACAGGCTTCCTTACGTGGGGCCTGGCCCTGTGCAGCAGAGCACGGAGCAGCTGCCCTGTAGACACTTCTGAGCAGGCAGAGTCTCTCCCTCTCTGATACCAGTTACATATGTCATGCCACTTCCCGGTGGATGGTGCGGAGGGAGGGTACTAGTGCGTGTGGGGGAAGGGAGGCCAAGGGTATTATGCGGAGCTCCCTTCATATGGTAGGAGATATCACAGATATATAACATTTGGCATTTTTTGCTCTAAATAATGGTTATGCGACTGTCAGTAAAAACTGGCCAGTTTCTAAGGGACTGCTGCATATAGTTGAAACATGGTTTTTATTTCTCTGCTGCAGTGGGTACTTCTCTGATTCTATAGCTCAAGAAAAATTTGTCTCATTATTTGACAGTTTTGCCTTTTACTTGTATCACATTTAAAATCATGAGCTAAATATTAAGTTATTGCTTGTCTTTTCTCTTTACATCTACTGTACCTTTTCCAATAACAATTAAACATGTTTCAGTCTTTCTCATTTTGGGGAAAACAAAACAAACCTCAGGTTTGATCTCCTTTCTTGCATGCTGTCGTAGAGAGTAGTGCTTGCTTATTGTCTTTGCATTAGTCTCCCCTTATCCTCATCCCACCATTCAGTAGCCACTGTAGTTATCAGACCGACTATCACAGGTCATCCTTTTTTCACCTGATAACGGTTTCAAAGCATAGGAGTAGTGCTGCTGGCAGTTTAGACCTGCCAAAGAGAAGCTGTAAGGTGCACCCTTTCAGAGAAATGGTATGTATAGATAGGAGAAGACACATCTGAGGTCGTCCATTTAGGGTTCAGTGCTCGTCGTGGTTTCGGGCATCTGCTCTCTCCCCGGGCACTGCCACTGTTGTAGTCGATGGCCTGTGTTTCTGTGGCGTATTACTGCTCCCATCTCTGGACTCCTCCCTCCAGCATGTGCTCCTCGTCTGTTCATGCTGCTTCCCTGTGGAAGGTATCCGGTTAGTGTGGAGTACAGACTTTCGTGATTGTGAACCTGCCGTCTCATTGGCTGTGATTCATTCAGTGCCCCTCTTTCTGTTTTCTCTAGCACTTGTAGGTTGGTAAACTGTGGCGCTCCCTTAATCTCCTGAGAGCAGAGCCCAGTGAGTTTTGTCACCACCATGTAGCACAGTGCCTGCTCTAAGGTGGGTGCTCAGTAAGTTTCTTTTTCACTCAAATGAAAGGTTTTTTATATCAGTTCTTTTATATGCGGCTCTTTTTTCTTAGAATACTTTCGCCATTTTCTACTTTGCCTTGCTGACTTTTATTCATCTTTTAATATTCAACCCACAAGTCTCCCTGAGGGCAGTCTTTCACATCTCTCCCCACACCCCTGCTCCTCCGTGCAGAGCTGAGGTAGACGCCTCCGCTTGGCTCGTGGAGCCCAGAGCATGGTCCATTTGATCCTGTTCACCTTATTATAACAACCATATTTCTGCTGTGCTAGACTATAAAATCCTTAAGTACAGGGGCCATCTATTTTATTTTTGTATTCCCAGTGCCTGATTGACAAGTTTGGTTGGACAAAAATTAAAAACTTAATGCTTCTGTATGATGATCTTGGGGTCAGGGGTACAAAGATGAATAGGCAAGTCTCTGGTATTGTGCCTGTGGGTTAGTACTTGTTTTTAAAGTAAGTTATCTTCTCTTACCTTAGTTGTTCTTCACAGCCATGCCATAACAGAGCCTGTATTATCATCTTCATTTCAGAGGGGGAGACATTGAAGCTGAAATAGTTTGAAGGATTTAAATGACTTGCTTGATTGCAGAGTTGGAGCTATGATTCTGATTTTGTTTTGCTTTTTTCTATTTCCAGGTCTAGATTATTTTTGTATTAAGTTACTTGAATAAATGGGTGACTGTCAGAAGTTGGGGAATAGTTAGAAGAGTAGGTAAATGGGTTTCAGAGAAAAACCAGTCAAGTCAGATGGTAGGAATATATAATTGGTTGGCACCAAAATGATATTTATATTTTAAATTTTTTCTTGTGTTTTTATTACACACGACCTCATGCCTTGTTCTATCTCATGATCAAAGACTCCTAAATAAACATTTGTTTGATTGTCCCCCCTGTCTCGGGCATCTTGCCAGATGGACGTATTGTAGAGGTGAGTACTGAAGGAGCTCAGAGCTGAGCATAGCCAGCATGTCAGTGACATTGGCATTTAGTGAGGTTGGTCCTCCATGAAATACTGAGAACAGAGTGTGTTCAGGAGGGGTGTGGCAGGTCAGGGGACCTCACAGATGAGCTGGCACATCTTCTGACTCATACGTTCAGGAGAAAGACTGTGAACTTCATGGCTCAGAGCATAGCGTATTTACATTGTCCACTTCGACACAACTTTGTGATGATTTGCAGTGTTCATTATAGGGATAACAGCATCTTATATATGTATGTAAGAAAAAACTTTAGAAAGAGTTGTAGTTTTAGTTACCAGCCTCAGGAGTGTGGATCAGCAGCATTTCAAAGATTTTGCTGCAAGCTTTGTGCCACTGGGATGTTCTGGTCACCACTTCACAGCTGTCAGTCAGAGGGGCTGTGTTTTAGGAAGGCTTTCTGCCTCTCAGTCCTTGTTCAAGAGATCTGGAGTGCGGAAATAATCTCAAAAATCTCACATTTATTCTTGCCTATCTGGGTAATAAAACACAATACTCTATATTATCTTTGTAAAATATTATTTTCCCACTTCTTTTTTTTTTTTTTTTAATAAATTTTTATTAATGGTAATGGGATGACAATAAATCAGGGTACATATATTCAAAGAAAACATGTCTAGGTTATTTTGTCATTAAATTATGTTGCGTACCCCTCGCCCAAAGTCAGATTGTCCTCCGCCACCCTCTATCTAGTTCTCTGTGCCCCTCCCCCTCCCCCTAACTCTCTCCCTCCCTCCCTCCCATGTCCTCCCTCCCCCCACCCCTGGTAACCACCACACTCTTGTCCATGTCTCTTAGTCTCATTTTTATGTTCCACCAATGTATGGAATCATGTAGTTCTTGTTTTTTTCTGATTTACTTATTTTACTCCTTATAATGTTATCAAGATCCCACCATTTTGCTGTAAATGATCTGATGTCATCATTTCTTATGGCTGAGTAGTATTCCATAGTGTATATGTGCCACATCTTCTTTATCCAGTCTTCTATTGAAGGGCTTTTTGGTTGTTTCCATGTTTTGGCCATATTTACCCACTTCTTATTTGAAAATCTTCCAAAGGCTCCCCTTTTTCCTTGGAACAAAGGCCAAAATCCTTAACATTTTCTGTGAGGCTCTTTATTATCTGGCTCCATTTTCTGGGTGTTATAAAGAACCCAGGAACGTGGAAGGGGTACATCAGTGTTTGCTGTATGATTATTATTAACCATCTCCTTCCCATACCCTTTAGTATTTCCCCTGGTAGCTCTCATATTTGGAAGGCAGCATGCTCTTTTTCTCCCTTGGATGTGGTGCATGTGATGCCACCCTCTCTATCTTACCCCTCATGCTCGTCTTCCACACAGCCCATGTGTGCTGACCTCGTCCTGAGCTTCTCATGACACTCATGCTCTTGTACCTGTTTAGTCGTTTATAATAATTTACCTACTACCTGCCTTTTCATTAGACTGTTAGGTAAAGTCTGGGACCATGTCTGTTTTGTTCTTCTCTATATATCTAGCACTGACTGACAAATGCCTCTAAAGTAATTGAAAGGATGTTAAGGTTAAAAGAGTTTAAATTCCTTGGTAAGACCCGTGGTTTCTGTGTTTGATGCCAAGTTTAGCCAGAGGCAACCAAATACACAATACCTCACAGAGTTGTAGAGATGTTCTTGATCAAATAAGTGGCTTGGTTTAGGCAGATGATGGGTTAGATATCCATGGAGCAATTATTTGAAGTTTTTAATTATTGATGCAAACAATGGAAAATATATCAAATCTTCCTTTTGTTATTATAAAGACAGAATTAATGAATTAATTGTGTATTACTTTGTAGAGTTATTCCAAAACTTTTTAAAAGTCAAATGTCTTTCTTTTTCTTCTTATCTAGACTATGTAAATATTATGTGATGATAGCCTTTGGAGGCTTATCGAATGACTTTATTTCTGTTGTTGAAATGTAATTTGTGCATATAGAGTACATATTCCTTTCTTCTTGCTTTCTTTTTAAACTAAGATTCCTTACCCTATGTAATTTGGAGTTTTCATTGAAATACATCTTTAAATCTTAACTGTATAATTTGCTGTTTGGAGTTTTATTTATGGCTTTTCTTTTACATAGTGGTGTATTAAGACAAATAGTGTTAATGTAAAACTGTCATCTTAAGATACAGAAAAATTTCTGTAGTCATCATGTGAAAATTGTGACAATTCTTTTTCTAAGAAAAGATTTAATTATATTCTAGCACAACTTCTCTGGGGATATTCAGGTATGATAACTGACTAAATGTTGTGTCCATTTTTAGCCTTATGTTTTTGTTCATTTGATTCTTTGAATCCCATTTTTTCATTTACCTAAGTAACTAGAAATTATATCATTTTTTTCTAGTAGTAATAACTATTAAAGGGGAGAGGAAACTATACATATTGATACATGTATGTATATGGTTGTTATACATACCACAACAAAACCATATTTAAATGGCTTGGACACATTCATTTCATAGAGCATTTAGTTACAAATGAAAGAATTATGTTGAAATCTTTGGTATTTTGTGGCTAAGTATGAAAGTGAACACCCCTATTATATGATACTTATAAGTGTTGAGATTAAAAAGGGTAGAGGGGCATTAGTTCTGGACCTGTGAAGTGAGAACCTATGACTTAGTGAGCTGCAGGGATGTAGCAGAGGACAAGTTCTGTAGCCAGCCCAGCTTCCCTTAGGGACAGGTGGTTGAATGTTCTTACAATGCCTAGTGTATCATTTTGTTGATTTTTTTAATTAAACGTTTTTTACTTACCCTGTATTATTTTCCCTTAGTTTACTTTCACTTAGAAAATTAGAGGGTATAAGATTTTCTTTACAGAAACTTTTGTAAATATTATTTTTGGAGTTAATTTATTCTCTGAAGTAGGCTATACCTATATTAAAATTAATTTAAAAACTAAGCTATTGTTATACTGATACTTCATATAAATATTAAATTTGTTTTCTAGCTTATATTAAAAGTAGCTTAGCATTCACAACTACTGTTATATATTTTTAAACCTTAATTAATATATCTTATATTTTTAAGGTGTAATCAAAGAGGAAAGCGCAATCTCATAGCAGTGGGCTGCCTGGTAGCCCTGCCCTGCAGCTCTGGCTGTGTGAGGGCCCTGCCCGCTGCTGCAGCCCCGGTCAGGATGGACACGAGGGAAGCAGCAGTAGTGTGCATGTTGATTTCCTAAGAGGGGTCCCTGTGCTATTTTTGAACCACCTTTGCAACTCCGTCCACATCAGAGTGGATGTTTCCCCCGGCCCCCACGGTGTGCGCCATGCTGCCGCTAGACGTGTGGCGTGCCAGTTGGAATCTTAGTGGGCAGGCAGGCTTTCCTTTCCTTTCCTGGTTTGGCCTTTTTCATTTGACTGACTTTTACATTTAATTGGACCTTCACGTTATCACATATGTACTTACAGAGAGATTTGGATATCTACACAGTGGAGCATTGTCAGAACTCATCAACAACCAAAGCTACCATTGCCCCTTTCTGTACAAGAAAAGTATAAAAACACTTGTAGCCTTGGGTATCAGCGTGGTCAGCTGGCTGTGACTGAGCGAGGCTGGTCAGCTGTTATAAACACCCAATTCATAAAAGCAATAAGGACTGAGATTTTTTGGTTAAGTAAATTTTGAAATAGACCATAATATTCTGTTTTCATCCACATTGAAAATCTTAGTCAAAGTTAGTACTGAATATAAACATACATGTAAATGTATACAATAAAAAAACAGTGCAGTCTTTCAATAGTGATTCAGTGTGCTGATATTATTTTGAATAAGTCTCTTAGGAGACTTATTTCTTAATTAAACAATCATATTTAATACTAATTTACATAAAAAGCTTTCTGTCTCTAGGAACACTTTCAATACTGCTTAGTTTTAACTACTTTGGACAGTGCTGATAATTTTAAAGGCGAGGCCATAAAAACACAAGTCATTTATTACAGTGCTACAAATTATTTTGCTTATACTGTTAGGGGTGCTTTACCATTTTAGGGACTTTCTAAAGAACATGAAGACTTTTTTCTGTGTTAACATATATAATTTAGGATTAAAAGCTACATAAGTGCTTAAATACAAAATAAATAGAAAACAGAACTTCAGATTGAATTGACTTAGGTACTTATAATTTACCTGTGTCTTACTACATTTTCTCTCTCCTTTATTTTCTATTATGTTTTTTTAGTTGAGCATGACCGATGTGTTAGTTGCATGTTATGTATAGTGTGTGTTTTATTGACATATTATTTATACATTAATTTTGATAATTGTCTTAAAGGTAGGTATGTGTTTTATATATCGCCAAATTTTATGCAAGGATATTGGGTTGGAGTACCTACAAAATGCATGTTATGTGGCAATTATTAACATTGAACATGGTGTGGTGCATATTTGATTTTTGTTTTCTGAGTGTTGTGAACTTTAATTTCTAACTTGTTTTTGTATCTTTGGTATTAAATCTTTGTGTTTCTTATGATTTGGATATTCTATTGTTAATTCAGTAAACATTTGTTTAAAATAGTATTAAAAATTAATTATAAAAATTATATTTTAAAGGGACTCATAGACCAAGGAAGCTATACCAATCAGACTCCTGACAAGATTTTATAATTTCTACTTATAATGCTATTTGATTTACCCTAAATCACACAATGTAGAAACTGAAAATATTCAGAATTTGAGTATCGACAGCTCCCAGAAGTTGCAGAAGTGTGTACTTGCTTAAGTTTCTATGGTAATAATATTAAAATGTCTTATTGTAACAGAGGTAATTTTTTGGCAGAGGTAGAGTCATCTTCCTGATGTGTAAGAAAGAAATAAGGGTGTTCTTCCTTGGTTAAAATACATACAGAAATTTCAAGGGGCTTGAGCTGTGCCCTCTTTTATAACTTTTTTAAAATTAGTCTTTCAAGAGTGTAGAAATTGTATGTACATAGAGAAAAAATTGTTAGTTTCCCATAGGATTGAATTTGAGATGCTTTTTATTTCACCATAGGGGAAAATACATACATATAGGTACATAATGTTAGTTTAAATTTTTTTTTTTTACAGAAGGGAGGGGGAATGAGAAGTATCAGCTCATAGTTGCTTCACTTGAGTTCTTCATTGGTTGCTTGTCATATGTGGTTTGACCTGGCAAGCCTAGGATTTCAAACTGGCGACCTCAGCGTTCCAGGTTGATGTTCTATCACAGCACCGTCACAGGCCAGACCCCCTAGTTAAAAATTTTGTTCCTATTGATATTATAAATACTCTGAAACACAAAATAAACTTAAAATAAAATGTTATTTTCTAAACCAGTGGTTAAAAATCAGCAAAAGCCTTTTTCCCAGACAAATCTTTTTAGTCTCCAAGTTTATAAGAATTCCTGAAGTGAAGCTACTTGATGGTAGATAGCCCCGCATTCACAGCAGTGTCCCACTCGCTCTTGTTGCTTGTCCCGGAAGCATTTCTGCAAAACCTCGGGCTGTGAAGAACACACTTTAATAAGTAGCAGCTAAGTAAAGCTAGTTTGGAAAAGTTATGAATGTGCCCTTTACTTGGGCACAAATATAGAGCTGTCTTGAGACCTTGAACCTCATCCCCATTCTTTTTCCAGTTGAGAGCATGCAAGCCTAGAAAGAGGAAGTGATACATGTAGTTAGTGGTTGAAAAGAAACTAAGTCTCCCTGCTGTCTCAGCTTCAGAGAGTTGGTCAACTAAGACCGACATCCATCCTCTATGTTCTTCCTCTAGGCCCGTCTGTTATCTCGTACTGCCACATGGCTCCTGCAGAGGTGAAAGAAAGGAATTCACATTGGGTTTGCTTGTAAATTACTTACACCTACAATCAACATGGTACTTATTTAAACTTTATCCACTTTCCTTTGGTACTTTTCTCTGTGGACAAATAACCGCTAAAAATTAGTTTCCATGTTGATTCCATTTATAGAACATATACAATAATTTTTAAAGCACATGTAAATGCATTTTTATATATTTATTTAAAATAAGCACTTTCCAGAGAGAATTGTTTTTCCCAGAGGTTATTTAAATATAGATTTATAGGTAGTTTCTCTATTATCATTATTATTTAAAAATTAGTTTAGGCTAGTTATGCTGAATTTTTGCATTTTTACAGTGTATTTAAAACTTATTAAAATGAGTTTCTAGTACTATATAATCTGCATGGATAGAAAGCTAAATAAATTATTGTAGAATTACATATTTATAATGTGTCTGTATATGATTTACAGGAAGACCATGTACTCAGCTGCAACTTCTAAATCCAGAACGATTTGCACGTCTTATCAAGGAAGTAATGAATACATTCTGGCCTGGCAGAGAGTTGATTGTTCAATGGTATCCATTTGATGAAGACAAAAATCATCCGTCTGTTTCATGGCTTAAAACGGTTTGGAAGAATCTCTATATGCATTTTTCAGAGGATTTGACTTTATTTGAAGAGATGCCACTTATCCCCAAAACTACACTCGAAGAAGGTCAGACATGTGTGGAACTCATTAGACTCAGGATTCCATCCTTAGTAATTTTAGATGATGAATCTGAAGCGCAGCTTCCAGAATTTCTAGCTGATGTTATACAAAAACTTGGAGGGATTGTTCTTAAAAAACTGGATGCCTCCATACAGCATCCACTTATTAAAAAATATATTCATTCACCATTACCAAGTGCTGTTTTGCAGATAATGGAGAAGATGCCGTTGCAGAAATTGTGTAATCAAGTAGCTTCACTACTTCCAAAACACAAAGATGCCCTCAGAAAGTTTTTAGCTAGTTTAACTGATACCAATGAAAAGGAAAAAAGAATAATTCAGGAATTGACAATATTCAAACGAATTAACCATTCATCTGGTCAGGGAATTTCCTCTTATACAAAACTGAAAGGTTGTAAAGTCTTGCACCATACTGCCAAACTTCCACCAGATCTGCGACTCTCTATTTCAGTAATAGACAGTAGTGATGAAGCTACTATTGGCTTGGCAAACATGTTGAAAATAGAGAAGTTAAAGACTACTAGCTGCTTAAAGCTTGTTTTAAAAGATATTGAAAATGCATTTTATTCACATGAGGAGATAACACACCTCATGCTATGGATCCTTGAGAATCTATCCTCTCTTAAAAATGAGAATCCAAACGTGCTTGATTGGTTAATGCCATTAAAATTCATTCAGATTTCACAGGAACAGATGGTATCAGCCAGTGAACTCTTTGATCCTGATATAGAAGTGCTAAAGGATCTCTTTTATAATGAAGAAGAGACTTGCTTCCCACCTTCAGTTTTTACCTCACGAGATAGTCTTCACTCTTTAAGACAGATTGGTTTAAAAAACGAAGCCAGTCTCAAAGAGAAAGATGTTGTGCAAGTGGCCAAAAAAATTGAAGCCTTACAGATTAGTGGTTGTCCAAATCAGGAAATTCTTACAAAGAAAGCCAAAACACTTTTACAGGTTTTAAATAAGAATTATACACTGTTGCAGTCGTCTGAAGGAAAGATGACACTGAAGAAAATAAAATGGGTTCCAGCTTGCAAGAAAAGGCCTCCAAATTATCCAGGCTCTTTGGTATGGAAAGGGGATCTCTGTAGTCTTTGCACACCACCAGATATGTGTGATGTGGCCCATGCCATTCTAGTGGGCTCAGCACTTCCTCTTGTTGAAAGTATCCATACAAACTTGGAAAAAGCCTTAGGTATCTTCACAAAACCTAGCATCAATGCTGTCCTAAAACACTTTAAAATTGTCATTGATTGGTATACTTCAAAAACTTTTAGTGATGAAGACTACTATCAATTCCAACATATTTTGCTTGAAATTTATGGATTCATGCATGATCATTTAAATGAAGGGAAAGATGCTTTCAGAGCCTTAGAATTTCCATGGGTTTGGACTGGAAAAAATTTTTGTCCTCTCAACCAAGCTGTGATAAAACCATTCCATGACCTTGACCTTCAGCCTTATTTGTATAGTGTGCCTAAAACCATGGCAAAATTTCACCAACTGTTTAAGGTCTGTGGTTCAATAGAAGAATTGTCATCAGATCATATTTCTATGGTTATTCAGAAGGTATATCTCAAAAGTGATCAAGATCTCAGTGAACAAGAAAGCAGACAAAATCTTCATCTGATGTTGAACATTATCAGATGGCTGTACAGCAATCAGATTCCAGCAAGCCCCCACACACCAGTTCCTATACATCACAGCAGAGACCCTTCTAAACTCGTCATGAAGCCAATTCATGAGTGCTGTTATTGTGACATCAAAGTTGATGACCTTAATGATGTATTGGAAGATTCAGTGGAGCCAATCATTTTGGTGCATGAGGACATACCCATGAAAACTGCAGAATGGCTGAAAGTTCCATGCCTTAGTACAAGATTGATCAATCCAGAGAACATGGGATTTGAGCAGTCAGGCCAAAGAGAACCACTTACTGTAAGAATTAAAAATATTCTGGAAGAATACCCTTCAGTGTCAGATATTTTTAAAGAACTACTTCAAAATGCTGATGATGCAAATGCAACAGAATGCAGTTTCATGATTGATATGAGAAGAAATATGGACATTAGAGAGAATCTCCTGGACCCAGGCATGGCAGCTTGTCATGGGCCCGCTTTGTGGTCATTCAATAATTCTGTATTCTCAGATTCGGATTTTGTGAACATAACTAGGTTAGGAGAATCTTTAAAAAGAGCAGAAGTTGACAAAGTTGGAAAATTTGGTCTTGGATTTAATTCTGTGTACCATATTACTGACATTCCCATCATTATGAGTCGAGAATTCATGATAATGTTTGATCCAAATATAAACCATATCAGTAAACACATTAAAGACAAATCTAATCCTGGAATCAAAATTAATTGGAGTAAACAACAGAAAAGACTTAGAAAATTTCCTAATCAGTTCAGACCATTTATAGATGTATTTGGCTGTCAGTTACCCTTGACTATAGAGACACCTTACAGTTACAATGGAACTCTTTTCCGACTGTCCTTTAGAACTCAGCAGGAAGCAAAAGTGAGTGAAGTTAGTAACACCTGCTATAATACAGCAGATATTTACTCTCTTGTGGATGAATTTAGTCTCTGTGGACATAGGCTTATCATTTTTACTCAGAGTGTAAACTCAATGTATTTGAAGTACCTGAAAATTGAGGAAAACAATCCCAGCTTAGCACAGGATACAATAATAATTAGAAAAACAATTTGCTCTTCCAAGGCACTGACTGCACCTATCTTAAGTGTTTTAAAAGAAGCTGCTGAACTCATGAAAACTTGCAGCAGTAGTAATAAAAAGCCTCCTGTGGATGCACCAAAGTCATCTTGCATTCTCCAAATCTCAGTTGAAGAATTTCACCATGTGTTCAGAAGGATTGCTGATTTACAGTCGCCACTTTTTAGAGGTCCGGATGATGACCCAGCTGCTCTCTTTGAAATGGCTAAGTCTGGCCAATCAAAAAAACCATCAGATGAGTTGCCACAAAAAACAGTAGAGTGCACCACATGGCTTATATGTACCTGCATGGATACAGGAGAGGCTCTAAAGTTTTCCCTGAGTGAAAGTGGAAGAAGACTAGGACTGGTTCCTTGTGGGGCTGTAGGAGTTCTGCTCTCTGAAGTCCAGGACCAAAAGTGGACTGTGAAACCACACACTGGAGAAGTATTTTGCTATTTACCTTTACGAATAAAAACAGGACTGCCAGTTCATATCAATGGGTGCTTTGCTGTAACTTCCAATAGAAAAGAAATCTGGAAGACAGATACAAAAGGACGATGGAATACCACCTTCATGAGAAATGTTATTGTGAAAGCTTACTTAGAGGTGCTCAGTGTCCTACGTGACCTGGCCACCAGTGGGGAGTTAATGGACTATACTTACTATTCAGTGTGGCCTGATCCTGATTTAGTTCATGATGATTTTTCTGTGATATGTCAAGGATTTTATGAAGATATAGCTCATGGAAAGGGGAAAGAATTGACCAGGGTCTTCTCTGATGGATCTACTTGGGTTTCCATGAAGAATGTGAGATTTCTAGATGACTCTATACTTAAAAGAAGAGATGTTGGTGCAGCAGCCTTCAAGATATTTTTGAAATACCTCAAGAAGACTGGGTCAAAAAACCTTTGTGCTGTTGAACTTCCTTCTTCAGTAAAATTAGGATTTGAAGAAGCTGCCTGCAAACAGATACTGCTTGAAAATACATTTTCAGAGAAACAATTTTTTACAGAAGTGTTTTTTCCAAATATTCAGGAAATTGATTCCGAACTCAGAGATCCTTTAATGATTTTTCTTCTAAATGAGAAAGTAGATGAATTTTCAGGAATTCTTCGTGTTACTCCATGTATTCCTTGCTCTTTGGAGGGCCATCCTTTGGTTTTACCGTCAAGGTTAATTCACCCCGAAGGACGAGTTGCAAAGTTATTTGATACTAAAGATGGACGGTTTCCTTATGGTTCTACTCAGGATTATCTTAATCCTATTATTTTGATTAAACTAGTTCAGTTAGGTATGGCAAAAGATGATATTTTATGGGATGACATGCTAGAACGTGCAGGGTCAGTAACAGAAATTAATAAACGTGATCATGCTGCTGCTTGTCTAAGAAGTAGTATCCTATTAAGTCTTATTGATGAAAAACTAAAAATAAGGGATCCTAGAGCAAAGGATTTTGCTGTAAAGTATCAAACAATCCCCTTTCTTCCATTTTTAACAAAACCAGCAGGTTTTTCTTTAGACTGGAAAGGTAACAGTTATAATCCTGAAACCATGTTTGCAGCAACTGACCTTTATACAGCTGAGCATCAAGATATAGTTTGTCTTTTGCAGCCAATTCTAAACGAAAACTCGCATTCCTTCAGAGGTTGCGGTTCAGTGCCATTAGCTGTTAAGGAGTTTTTGGGATTACTAAGGAAGCCAACAGTTGATCTGGTTGTAAACCAATTGAAAGAAGTTGCAAAATCAGTTGATGATGGAATTACATTGTACCAAGAGAATATCACCAATGCGTGCTACAAATATCTTCATGAAGCAATGATGCAAAATGAAGCCACTAAATTATCAGTTGTTGAAAAGTTAAAACCCTTTAGCTTCATTCTAGTTGAGAATGCATATGTTGGCTCAGAAAAGGTTTCTTTTCATTTGAATTTTGAAGCAGCACCATACCTTTATCAGTTGCCTAATAAATATAAAAATAATTTCCGTGAACTGTTTGAAAGTATGGGTGTAAGGCAGTCATTTACTGTGGAAGATTTTGCCCTTGTTTTGGAATCGATTGATCAAGAAAGGGGAACAAAACAAATAACAGAAGAGAATTTTCAGCTTTGCCGGCGAATAATTAGTGAAGGAATATGGAGTCTCATTAGAGAAAAAAAACAAGAATTCTGTGAGAAAAATTATGGCAAAATATTATTGCCAGACACTAATCTTAAGCTTCTCCCTGCTAAGTCGTTATGCTACAATGATTGTCCCTGGATAAAAGTAAAGGATACCACTGTAAAATACTGTCATGCTGATATACCCAGGGAAGTAGCTGTAAAACTAGGAGCAGTACCAAAGCGACATAAAGCCTTAGAAAGATATGCATCTAACATCTGTTTTACAACACTTGGCACTGAATTTGGGCAGAAAGAAAAACTCACCAGCAGAATTAAGAGCATCCTTAATGCCTATCCTTCAGAAAAGGAAATGTTGAAAGAACTTCTTCAAAATGCTGATGATGCCAAGGCCACTGAAATCTGTTTTGTGTTTGATCCTAGAGAGCATCCTGTGGATAGAATATTTGATGATAAGTGGGCCCCATTGCAGGGGCCTGCACTTTGTGTGTACAACAACCAACCTTTTACAGAAGATGATGTCAGAGGGATTCAGAATCTCGGAAAAGGCACCAAAGAGGGAAATCCTTATAAGACTGGACAGTATGGAATAGGATTCAATTCTGTGTATCACATTACAGACTGCCCTTCTTTTATTTCTGGCAATGATATCCTGTGTATTTTTGATCCTCATGCCAGATATGCACCGGGAGCCACGTCCATTAGTCCTGGACGCATGTTTAGAGATTTGGATGCGGATTTTAGGACACAGTTCTCAGATGTTCTGGATCTTTATTTGGGAACCCACTTTAAACTAGATAATTGCACAATGTTTAGATTTCCTCTTCGTAATGCAGAAATGGCAAAAGTTTCAGAAATTTCTTCAGTTCCATCATCAGACAGAATGGTCCAGAATCTTTTGGACAAATTGCGGTCAGATGGGGCAGAACTTCTAATGTTTCTTAATCACATGGAAAAGATTTCTATTTGTGAAATAGATAAAACTACTGGAGCTCTAAATGTGCTGTATTCTGTAAAGGGCAAAGTCACTGATGTAGACAGATTGAAAAGGAAGCAATTTCATGCATCTGTAATTGACAGTGTTACTAAAAAGAGACAGCTCAAAGACATACCAGTTCAACAGATCACCTATACTATGGATACTGAGGACTCTGAAGGGAATCTTACTACATGGCTAATCTGTAATAGATCAGGTTTTTCAAGTATGGAAAAAGTATCTAAAAGCGTTATATCAGCTCACAAGAACCAAGATATTACTCTCTTCCCACGTGGTGGAGTAGCTGCCTGCATTACACACAACTATAAAAAACCCCACAGGGCCTTCTGTTTTTTGCCCCTCTCTTTAGAGACGGGCTTACCATTTCATGTGAATGGCCACTTTGCTCTAGATTCAGCCCGAAGAAACCTGTGGCGTGATGACAATGGAGTTGGTGTCCGAAGTGACTGGAACAACAGCTTAATGACAGCATTAATAGCTCCTGCGTATGTTGAATTACTAATCCAGTTAAAAAAGCGGTATTTCCCTGGTTCTGACCCAACATTGTCAGTTTTACAGAACACGCCTATTCATGTTGTAAAGGACACTTTAAAGAAATTTTTGTCATTTTTCCCAGTTAACAAGCTTGATCTACAGCCAGATTTATATTGTTTAGTGAAAGCACTTTATAGTTGCATTCATGAAGATATGAAACGTCTTTTGCCTGTTGTACGGACTCCAAATATTGATGGCTCTGATTTGCATTCTTCAGTTATAATTACTTGGATTAATATGTCTACTTCAAATAAAATGAGACCATTTTTTGACAATTTATTGCAGGATGAATTACAACACCTAAAAAATGCTGATTATAATATCACGACACGGAAAACAGTAGCAGAGAATGTCTATAGACTGAAACACCTACTTTTAGAGGTTGGTTTCAACTTGGTTTACAACTGTGATGAAACTGCCAATCTGTACCACTGTCTCATAGATGCAGATATTCCTGTTAGTTATGTAACTCCTGCTGATGTTAGATCTTTTTTAATGACATTTTCTTCTCCTGATACTAATTGCCATATTGGGAAGCTGCCTTGTCGTCTCCAGCAGACTAACCTAAAACTTTTTCACAGTTTAAAACTTTTAGTTGATTATTGTTTTAAGGATGCAGAAGAAAATGAGATGGAAGTGGAGGGACTTCCTCTTCTCATTACACTGGACAGTGTTTTGCAAACTTTTGATGCAAAACGACCTAAGTTTCTAACAACATACCATGAATTGATTCCATCCCGCAAAGACTTGTTCATGAATACATTATACTTGAAATACAGTAATATTTTATTGAACTGTAAAGTTGCAAAAGTTTTTGACATATCCAGCTTTGCTGATTTGTTGTCCTCTGTATTGCCTCGTGAATATAAGACCAAAAATTGTACAAAATGGAAAGATAATTTTGCAAGTGAGTCCTGGCTGAAGAATGCATGGCATTTTATCAGCGAATCTGTAAATGTGAAAGAAGATCAAGAAGAAACAAAACCAGCATTTGACGTTATTGTTGACACTCTAAAAGACTGGGCATTGCTTCCAGGAACAAAGTTTACTGTTTCAGCAAATCAGCTTGTAGTTCCCGAAGGAGATGTCCTGCTTCCTCTCAGCCTCATGCACATTGCAGTTTTCCCAAATGCCCAGAGTGATAAAGTTTTTCATGCACTTATGAAAGCTGGCTGTATTCAACTTGCTTTGAACAAAATATGTTCCAAAGACAGTGCATTTGTTCCTCTTTTGTCATGTCACACAGCAAACATAGAGAGCCCCACAAGCATTTTGAGGGCTGTACATTATATGGTTCAAACTTCAACATTTAGAACTGAAAAACTAGTAGAAAATGACTTTGAAGCACTTTTGATGTATTTCAATTGCAATTTGAGTCACTTAATGTCTCAAGATGACATAAAAGTTTTAAAGTCATTTCCATGCTATAAATCCATCAGTGGTCGCTATATGAGCATTGCAAAATTTGGAACATGCTTTGTACTTACAAAAAGTATTCCTACGGCTGAAGTGGAAAAGTGGACACAGTCATCATCATCTGCATTTCTTGAAGAAAAAATACACTTAAAAGAACTGTATGAGGTGCTTGGTTGTGTACCTGTTGATGATCTTGAGGTATATTTGAAACACCTCTTACCAAAAATTGAAAATCTCTCTTATGATGCAAAACTAGAGCATTTGATCTATCTTAAGAATAGATTATCAAATATTGAGGAATCGTCAGAGATCAAAGAACAACTTTTTGAAAAACTGGAAAGTTTATTGATAATCTATGATGCTAACAATCGACTAAAGCAAGCAAAACATTTCTATGATAGAACTGTGAAAGTTTTTGAAGTTATGCTTCCTGAAAAATTGTTTATTCCTAAGGATTTTTTTAAAAAATTAGAACAACTTATAAAACCCAAAAATCAAGTTTCATTTATGACCTCCTGGGTAGAATTCTTAAGAAATATTGGACTAAAATATGTACTTTCTCAGCAGCAGTTGTTACAGTTTGCGAAGGAAATCAGTGTGAGAGCTAATACAGAAAACTGGTCTAAAGAAACATTGCAAAATACAGTTGATATCCTTCTCCATCACATATTCCAAGAACGGATAGATTTGTTATCTGGAAGTTTTTTGAAAGAACTGTCTTTAATACCATTCTTATGTCCTGAGCGGGCCCCTGCTGAATTCATTAGATTTCATCCTCAGTATCAAGAGGTAAATGGAACACTTCCCCTTATAAAGTTTAATGGAGCACAAGTGAATCCCAAATTTAAGCAGTGTGATGTGGTTCAGCTGTTATGGACATCCTGCCCTATTCTTCCAGAGAAAGCAACACCCTTGAGTATCAGAGAACAAGAAGCTAGTGACCTTGGTCCACAGGAACAGCTTGAACAAGTTTTAAGCATGCTTAATGTTAACCTGGATCCCCCTCTTGATAAGGTCATTAATAACTGCAGAAACATATGCAACATTACAACTTTGGATGAAGAAATGGTGAAAACTAGAGCAAAGGTCTTAAGGAGCATATATGAATTCCTCAGTGCAGAAAAAAGAGAGTTCCGCTTTCAGCTGCGGGGCATTGCTTTTGTGATGGTAGAAGATGGTTGGAAACTTCTGAAGCCTGAAGAGGTAGTAATAAATCTAGAATATGAATCTGATTTTAAACCTTATTTGTACAAACTACCTTTAGAACTCGGCACCTTTCATCAGTTGTTCAAACATTTAGGTACTGAAGATGTTATTTCAACTAAGCAATATGTTGAAGTGTTGAGCCGCATATTTAAAAGTTCTGAAGGAAAACAGTTAGATCCTAATGAAATGCGTACAGTGAAGAGAGTAGTTTCCGGCTTGTTCAAGAGTCTACAAAATGATTCAGTCAAGGTGAGAGGTGAGCTTGAGAATGTACGTGACCTTGCACTTTACCTTCCTAGCCAGGATGGTAGATTGGTCAAGTCCAGCATCTTAGTGTTTGATGATGCACCGCATTACAAAAGTAGAATCCAGGGGAATATTGGTGTGCAAATGTTGGTTGATCTTAGCCAGTGCTATTTAGGGAAAGACCACGGATTTCATACTAAGTTGATAATGCTTTTTCCTCAAAAACTCAGACCTCGTTTATTGAGCAGTATACTTGAAGAGCAGTTAGATGAAGAGACCCCCAAAGTATGTCAGTTTGGAGCCTTGTGTTCTCTTCAGGGAAGATTGCAGTTACTCTTGTCTTCTGAACAGTTCATTACAGGAATAATTAGAATTATGAAGCATGAAAATGATAATGCTTTCCTGGCCAATGAAGAAAAAGCCATAAGACTTTGCAAAGCCCTAAGAGAAGGATTGAAAGTGTCCTGTTTTGAAAAGCTTCAAACGACGTTAAGAGTTAAAGGGTTTAATCCTATCCCCCACAGTAGAAGTGAGACTTTCGCTTTTTTGAAGAGATTTGGTAATGCTGTCA
Source organism: Saccopteryx bilineata (assembly GCF_036850765.1). Classification (NCBI taxonomy): domain Eukaryota; kingdom Metazoa; phylum Chordata; class Mammalia; order Chiroptera; family Emballonuridae; genus Saccopteryx; species Saccopteryx bilineata. The sequence goes on from NC_089495.1 coordinate 113,847,332, forward strand.
TCCTGCTCTACATACAACATTCAGACAGTAAAGACATTAATTTCCTACTAGCATTGGCAATGACGCTTAAATCAGCGACTGACAATTTGATTTCTGACACTTCATATTTAATTGCTATGCTAGGATGCAATGATATTTATAGAATCAGTGAGAAACTTGACAGTTTAGGAGTGAAATATGACTCTTCAGAACCATCAAAACTTGAACTTCCAATGCCAGGCACTCCAATACCTGCTGAAATTCATTATACTCTGCTTATGGATCCAATGAATGTTTTCTACCCAGGAGAATATGTTGGGTACCTTGTTGATGCTGAAGGTGGTGATATCTATGGATCATACCAGCCAACATATACATATGCGATTATTGTACAAGAAGTTGAAAGAGAAGATGCTGAAAATTCTAGTTTTCTAGGAAAGATCTATCAGATTGACATTGGTTATAGTGAATATAAAATAGTTAGCTCTCTCGATCTGTATAAGTTTTCAAGGCCCGAGGAAAGCTCTCAAAGCAGAGACAGTGCCCCCTCTACACCAACCAGCCCTACCGAATTCCTAGCACCTGGTGTACGAAGCATTCCTCCTCTTTTCTCTGGTAGAGAGAGCCACAAGACCTCATCTTCCAAACACCATTCCCCCAGAAAGCTTAAGGTGACTTCCTTACCAGAAATTTTAAAAGAAGTGACAACAGTAGTGGAGCAAGCTTGGAAGCTTCCAGAGTCTGAAAGAAAAAAGATTATTAGGCGGTTATATTTAAAATGGCACCCTGACAAAAATCCAGAGAATCATGATATTGCTAATGAAGTTTTTAAACATTTGCAGAATGAAATTAACAGATTAGAGAAACAGGCTTTTCTAGATCAAAATGCAGACAGAGCCTCAAGGCGGACATTTTCAACTTCAGCATCCCGGTTTCAGTCAGACAAGTACTCATTCCAGAGATTTTATACTTCATGGAATCAAGAAGCAACAAGCCACAAATCTGAAAGGCAACAGCAAAATAAAGAAAAATGCCCACCTTCGGCTGGACAGACTTACTCTCAGCGGTTCTTTGTCCCTCCCACTTTTAAGTCAGTTGGTAATCCAGTTGAAGCACGTAGGTGGCTAAGACAAGCCAGAGCAAATTTTTCAGCTGCCAGGAATGACCTTCATAAAAATGCCAACGAATGGGTGTGTTTTAAGTGTTACCTTTCTACCAAATTAGCTTTGATTGCTGCTGACTATGCTGTGAGAGGGAAGTCTGATAAAGATGTAAAGCCAGCTGCACTTGCACAAAAAATAGAAGAATATAGTCAGCAACTTGAAGGACTGACAAATGATGTCCACACATTGGAAGCTTATGGTGTAGACAGTTTAAAGACAAGATACCCTGATTTGCTTCCTTTCCCACAGATTCCAAATGACAGGTTCACTTCCGAGGTTGCTATGAGGGTGATGGAATGTACTGCCTGTATCATAATAAAACTTGAAAATTTTATACAACAAAAAGTGTGAAAGTATTTAAAGAAAAAAAGTAGAGCTAGATCTTGAATGTATTATAGCACAAATAGGAATTGCTGTCCTTCCTTAAGCTTCATTGCCTCTTAGGAATTGTGAAGTATGTTGCAAATTGTTAGGGAAGACTTTCAGAGCTGTTATGAACATGAATATTAATATAAGGCCTTGAATGCATCTAAAAATTATTTTGAAGATGAGAGTGAACTACAGAATTGCTAGATGTGTTTGAATGGCTAGGATGGCACAGTGTTGAACTGCACTTTATATAACCAAACCCTAGCAGTTTGTTAGAGTCTGTTTATGTCCCTGGTTAGAATGAAGTTAATTTTGTTTTTAACACGGTATTTTTGAAGGAGCTAATGAAACACTGGAATATCTTTAGTTTAAACAATAAAGAGAATTAAGTTGTGGAGTTTTGTTTCTTTAAGTGGATTCTCTTAGATATGCTGTTTCCTATCAGCTGGATCTGATTATGAATTTGTTGCAACTTTACATCTTAAATACACAGCACATTTAAGAATTGGTACCTTATTTTAATCCTGAGTATTACTTGATTAAGAGTAGCAGATAGTACTTCCCAGGGTGCACTGAGTGCACTTTACATCTTCATTTAAAATGTTTTTTTACACCTATGTTTACAGGCTTCCTTTTTCATGAAGATAGCATATGGAAAACTCAAAATCGTGGCAGTTCTTATCACCAGATGTTAATATTGCTTTCAAGAACTGCTTACCAAAACATTTATCACCTGTTAGAACATTTGTTTTACGTTGTACATATTTTACAGATGTCATAATTTGTGTAGCGTGATGGAACAGGACGCAACCCTTTGTTGACTAAAGGTGCTGCAGCTAAAAACATTCTTGTCTTTCAACATGGCACTCAGCGGGGCCTTGGGATTTTACTTAGGAATCATTGTAACAATATTCAGTAGTTTATAAAAGAGGAATTATCAACTTGTAGTTTCTTGAATGATTAAGAACTGACAGTGAATTTTCATTATGTTTTGAATGTCTTATAGGTATTTAACATATTTCTTTTGCAGATTGTAAAAAAGGTAATGAAAATTAGTTTATATATGTGTGCTGGCTGTAAATTATGTTAAATATATTTTATGCAATTAAGGGCTTATGGAACATTAAAATTTTTTTACTTTTATTGATATTAAGGAATGTTTGCATCTCCACAATTCAGTTGCTTCTGAATGTGAAGCCATTTCTGCTGTTATATTAAGTGCCATAATTTTAATAAAGCAAATGTACATATGAAATCATTGTAACTGGTATTTTTTTTTATTTAGACCATTAAATTTAACAGGGTGACATTGGTCAACCAGAGCATGTAGATTTAGAGAAAACATCTCCACATCCTTTGGACAGTCAATCATGCTGTATACCCATCATCCAAAGTCAGATCATCTTCTGTCACCCTATATTTTGTTTCTCTTTAAGCCCCTCCCCTACTCCATCCCCCTCTTTCTCTTCTCTTCCCCTCCCCCTAGTAACCACTGCACTTTTATCTATGTCCATGAGTCTCAATTTTGTGTCCCACCTATGTATGGAATCATACAGTTCTTAACTTTTTCTGATCTACTTATTTCACTCAGTATAATGTTATCAAGGTCCATCAATGTTGTCGTAAATGGTACTATGTCATCATTTCTTATGGCTGAGTAGTATTCCATTGTGTATATGTATCACATCTTTATCCAACCCTTTATTGAAGGGCATTTTGGCTGCTTCCATGTCTTGACCACCGTGAACAATGTGATGAACATGGGGTTGCATGTGTCTTTATGTACCCATGTTTTCGACTTTTGGGGGTATATACCCAGTAGAGGGATTGCTAGGTCATATGGTAGTTGTATTCTTAATTTTTTGAGGAACCACCATACTTCCTCCCATAGTGGTTGCACTACTTTACATTCCCACCAACAGCAAATGAGGGTTACTTTTTCTCCACAGCCTCTCCAACACTTGTTATTACCTGTCTTGTTGATAATAGCTAATCTAACAGGTGTGAGGTGGTATCTCATTGTAGTTTTGATTTGCATTTGATTAGCTAATGAAGAAGAGTTTTTTCATATATCTATTGGCATTTGTATTTCTTCTTGGGAGAAGTGTCTGTTCATGTCCTCTTTCCATTTTTTTTATTGGGTTTGCTTGTTTGTTGCTGAGTTTTGTGAGTTCTTTATATATTTTGGATATTAGCCCCTTATTGTGCTGTTGTTTGAAAATATCATCTCCCATTTAGTTGGCTGTCTGTTTGTTTTGTTGTCAGTTTCTTTTACTGTGCAGAAGCTTCTTAGTCTGATGTAGTCCCATTCATTTATCTTTGCCTTCACTTCCCTTGCTTTTGGAGTCAAATTCATAAAATGTTCTCTATTGCCCAGGTCCATGGGTTTAATACTTATGTTTTCTTCTATGTAATTTATTGTTTCAGGTCTTATATTTAAGTCTTTGATCTATTTTGAATTAATTTTTGTGCAAGGAGACAAAACTGTAGTCAAGTTTCATTCTTTTGCACATGGCTTTCCAGTTTTCCCAGCACCATTTATTGAAGAGGCTTTCTTTTTTCCATTGTGTGTATTTGGCTCCTTTATCAAAGATGATTTGACCATATATATGTGGTTTTATTTCTGGGCTCTCTATTCTGTTCCATTGGTCTGTGTGAAACTGGTATTTTAAAAATAATTGAAAGTCAAACTTAATATCTTCCAATATTGTTTTGATATGTGTGTTTATTGGGAAAATTACAGTAGAATTATATATATATAATTCTACTGTAATATATATATATATTTATATTATAATATATAATATATATATATATATATATTTCTTTTTTAAGTGAGAGGAAGGGAGATAGACATTCCCACATGCACTCTGATGAAGATCCACCTGGCAACCCCCATCTGAGGCAGAGCAGCACTAAGAGTTCTGTTTCTCTGGGGCTACCCAAATTCTTGGTGTGATGCCAGTGGCCAAGGCCAGGCAGATGGTAGAGAAACTGCGGAGCCGGAAAGCGTTGGGCCATTTTTGTTTTAATAAAATCTCAAAAGGGTGGACAAGCACACAGGCAGGGGAAAACCGCTTCTCTGGCACACAAACAGCAAAAATGGCCCCTCACAGTGGCAGGCAGGCAATCTGCCATCCGCAATCCCCCTAAGTGCAAGCACCCATAGACTTATATAGGCCACACATATGTGGCGCTGCCAGGTGCTCACGCACCAATCAGGCAAAGGGCCTGCGGCTGGTAAACCAGCCAGCGAGCCTAACACAGCTCCCTACACTTGGCCTTCAGCTTTCTGGGCCATTCTAAGGAAGTGCTTGCTACTTTGGGACTCAAGTGTCAGCACTTGGAATATATTTTATCACTTTTGGGTACTAAAACTTAAACAGAAACCTTGTCTGGCCTTTGTGAGATTTGATCCAATTGGAATTTTGTGTGTGGGGGGGGGGTGGACTTTTTTTTAAAATTTATTTATTAAATTTAATGCAGTGACATTGATACATCAGGGTACATATGTTGAGAGAAAACATCTCTAGATTATTTTGACATTTGATTGTGCTGTATACCCCTCCCCCAAAGTTAAATTGTCTTCTGTCACCTTCTATCTGGTTTTCTTTGTGCCCCTCCCCTCCCCCAACCCCTCTCTCCTTCTTCACCCCATCCCCCCTCCCCCCACCCCCCAACCCTGTTGCCATCACATTCTTGTTCATGTCTCTGAGTCTCATTTTTATGTCCCTTCTATGTATGGATTCATGTAGTTCTTAGTTTTTTTTCTGATTTACTTATTTCACTCCATATAATGTTATCAAGGTCCATCCATGTTATTGTAAAGGATCCGATGTCATCATTTCTTATGGCTGAGTAGTACTCCATAGTATATATGTACCAAAGCTTTTTAATCCACTTGTCCTCTGACGGACACTTGGGTTGTTTCCAGATCTTCGCTATTGTGAACAATGCTGCCACAAACATGGGGGTGTATTTCTCCTTTTCTAGCCGTTCTATGGTGTCCTTGGGGTATATTCCTAAAAGTGGGATGGCTGGGTCAAAAGGCAGTTCGATTTTCAGTTTTTTGAGGAATCTCCATACTGTTTTCCACAGTGGCTGCACCAGTCTGCATTCCCACCAGCAGTGCAGGAGGCTTCCCTTTTCTCCACATCCTCACCAGCACTTATTCTATGTTGTTTTGTTGATGAGCGTCATTCTGGCTAGTGTGAGGTGATATCTCATTGTGGTTTTAATTTGCATTTCTCTAATGATTAGTGATGTTGAGCATTTTTTCATATGCCTGTTGGCCATCTGTATGTCCTCTTTGGAGAAGTGTCTATTCATCTCTTTTGCCCGTTTTTGGATTGGATTGTTTGTCTTCCTGGTGTTGAGATTTACGAGTTCTTTATAAATTTTGGTTATTAACCCCTTATCAGACGTATTGTCAAATATGTTCTCCCATTGTGTAGTTTGTCTTTTTAATCTGTTCTTGTTGTCTTTAGCTGTGCAAAAGTTTTTTAGTTTGATATAGTCCCATTTGTTTATCCTGTCTTATTTCACTTCCCCATGGAGATAAATCATCAAATATATTGCTCCGAGAGATGTCAGAGAGCTTACTGCCTATGTTTTCTTCTAAGATGCTTATGGTTTCACGGCCTATATTTAAGTCTTTTATCCATTTTGAGTTTATTTTTGTGAGTGGTGTAAGCTGGTGATCTAGTTTCATTTTTTTGCAGGTAGCTGTCCAATTTTCCCAACACCATTTGTTAAAGAGGCTGTCTTTACTCCATTGTATTTCCTTGCCTCCTTTGTCAAATATCAGTTGTCCATAGAACTGTGGGTTTATTTCTGGGTTCTCTGTTCTGTTCCATTGATCTATATGCCTGTTCTTATGCCAGTACCAGGCTGTTTTGAGTACAATGGCCTTGTAGTATAACTTGATATCAGGAAGTGTGATACCTCCCACTTTATTCTTCTTTTTTAAGATTGCTGAGGCTATTCGTGTTCTCTTTTGGTTCCATATAAATTTTTGGAATATGTGTTCTATATCTTTGAAGTAAGTCATTGGTATTTTAATTGGTATTGCATTGAATTTATAGATTGCTTTGGGTAATATAGACATTTTAATGATGTTTATTCTTCCTAACCATGAGCACGGTATATGCTTCCACTTTTTTGTATCTTCCTTGATTTCTTTTATCAATGCTTTGTAATTTTCCGAGTACAAGTCTTTAGTCTCCTCGGTTAAGTTTATTCCTAGGTACTTTATTTTTTTGGTTGTAATTGTGAAGGGGATTGTTTCCTTAATTTCTCTTTCTGACTGTTCATTGTTGGTGTATAAAAATGCCTCTGATTTCTGAGTATTGATTTTATATCCTGCCACTTTGCTGAATTCATTTATCAGGTCCAGTAGCTTTTTGACTGAGACTTAAGGGTTTTCTATATACAATATCATATCATCTGCAAATAATGATAGTTTTACTTCTTCTTTTCCCACTTGAATTCCTTTTATTTCTTCTTCTTGTCTGATAGCTGTGGCTAGGACTTCCAGGACCATGTTAAATAAGAGTGGTGAAAGGGGGCACCCCTACCTTGTTCCTGATCTTAAGGGTATTGCTTTTAATTTTTGCCCATTGAGTATGATGTTGACTGTGGGTTTCTCATAGATGGCTTTTATCATGTTGAGGTATGTTCCCTGTATTCCCACTTTGCTGAGAGTTTTGATCATGAATGGGTGCTGGATTTTATCAAATGCTTTTTCTGCATCTATTGAAATTATCATATGGTTTTTCTCCTTTTTTGTTTATGTGATGAATCACATTGATTGATTTACGAATATTGTACCATCCTTGCCTCCCCAGAATAAATCCCACTTTATCATGGTGTATGATTTTTTCCATATATTGTTGGATCCAGTTTGCTAATATTTTGTTGAAGATTTTAGCATCTATATTCATCAGAGATATTGGCCTATAATTTTCTTTCTTTGTGTTGTCTTTGCCTGGTTTTGGAATCAGAATTATGCTCGCCTCATAAAAGGAGCTTGGAAGTCTTCCTTCCTCTTGAATTTTTTGAAATAGTTTGAGAAGGATAGGAATTAGTTCTTCTTTGAATATTTGGTAGAATTCCGTTGTGAAGCCATCGGGCCCTGGACTTTTCTTTGTTGGGAGTTTTTTGATAACTGTTTCGATCTCCTTTGTTGTAATCGGTCTGTTTAGGTTTTCTGATTCTTCCAGATTGATTTTTGGAAGATTGTATGTTTCAAGGAATTTGTCCATTTCATCTAGGTTGTCTAGTTTTTTGGCATACAGTTCTTTATAGTATTTTCTTATAATATTTTGTATTTCTGTTGTGTCAGTTGTTATTTCTCCTCTCTCATTTCTAATTTTATTTATTTGAGTCCTCTCTCTCTTTTTCTTGGTGAGTCTAGTTAAAGGTTCATCAATCTTGTTTACCTTTTCAGAGAACCAGCTCCTAGTTTCATTGATCTTCTGTATTGTTTCTTTAGCCTCTATGTCATTTATTTCTGCTCTGATCTTTATTATTTCCTTCCTTCTACTACATTTGGGCTTTACTTGCTGTTCTTTTTCTAATTCTTTTAGATGCAGGGTTAAGTTGTTTATTTGAGCTTTTTCTAGCTTCTGAAAGTGTGCCTGTAGTGCTATGAACTTTTCTCTCAGCACTGCTTTCGCTGTGTCCCATAAATTTTGAGATTTTGTATGCTCATTGTCATTCGTTTCTAGGAATTTTTTTATTTCTTCTTTGATCTCATTCTTAATCCATTCATTATTTAACAACCTGCTATTTAGTTTCCATGTGTTTGAGAATTTTTGAGCTTTTCTGCTGTGATTCATTTCTAGTTTCATGCCGTTGTGATTGGAGAATGTGCTTGATACGATTTCAGTCTTCTTAAATTTGTTGAGAGCACTTTTGTGCCCTAACATGTGGTCTATCCTAGAGAATGTACCATGAGCACTTGAAAAGAATGTATATTCTGCTGCTTTAGAGTGAAAGGTTCTGAAGATATCTATTAAATCGAGTTGATCTAGTGTTTCCATTAAGTCTGCTGTTTCTTTGTTAATTTTCTTTCTTGAGGATCTATCTAGTGATGTTAGTGGGGTATTGAAATCCCCTACTATTATAGTATTGCTGTTTATCTCACCCTTTAAATCCATCAAAGTCTGCTTTATATATTAGGTGCTCCTATATTAAGTGCATAGATATTTATAATAGTTATATCTTCCTGTTGGATTACTCCCTTTATCATTATGTAGTGGCCTTCTTTATCTCTTACTATATCCTTTGTTTTAAAGTCCAATTTGTCTGATATAAGTATTGCTACCCCAGCTTTTTTTTCATTTCCATTTGCATGAAACGTTTTTTTCCATCCTTTTACCTTCAATCTATGTGTGTCTTTTGTTCTAAGGTGTGTCTCTTGTAGACAACATATGTATGGGTCCTGTTTTCTTATCCATGCAGCTATCCTATGTCTTTTGATTGGATCATTTAATCCATTTACATTTAAGGTTATTATTGATATGTAGTTGTTTATTGCCATTTTCTTCTTTAAAAGTGTATTTCTTTTTTTTTTTTTTTGCTGTATTCTTTTCCCACTTTGATCTGTTTACACCAGGCCCCTTAATATTTCCTGCAGCATTGGTTTGGTTGTAATGAATTCCTTGAGTTGTTTTTTGTCTGGGAAGCTTTTTATTTCTCCTTCGATTTTAAACGATAGCCTTGCTGGATAAAGTAGTCTTGGTTGTAGGCTCTTGTTCTGCATTATTTATCTCTTGCCATTCTCTTCTGGCCTCAAGTGTTTCTGTTGAGAGTCGGAAGTCATCCTTATGGGGGCTCCTTTGTAGGTGATAGTCTTTTTTCCTTTAGCAGCTTTTAATATTTTCTCTTTATCACCTCGCTTTAGTATTTTAATTATGATGTGTCTTGGTGTAGGTTTCTTTGGGTTTCTCTTTAATGGAGTCCTCTGTGCTTCTTGGATTTGTGAGAGTTTCTCTTTCATTAATTTAGGGAAGTTTTCAGCTATGATATGATTGAACAAAGTCTCTATCCCTTGTTCTTTTTCTTCTTCTTCAGGAACCCCTATGATGCGAATGTTATTTCTCTTCATGTTGTCACAGAGCTCTCTAAGAGTTTCCTCTGACTTTTTGAGTCTTTTTTCTCTTTTCTTCTCTGCTTTCATGCCTTCATTCCAGTTGTCCTTTAACTCGCTGATTCGATCCTCTGCTCTATCTATCCTGTTTTTAATTCCTTCCATTGTGGTCTTTATTTCTGATATTGTATTTGTCGTCTCCAACTGATTCTTTTTTATACTTGCTACTTCTTTTTTTCAAACTCCCCCTCCATTGTTGTTCTAAGATCCCTAAGCATCCTTACAATCATTATTTTGAACTCCGCATCTGGAAGTTTGATTATTTCCATATCACTCAGTTCATCTCTCGAAGGTGTCTCTTGTGGTTTCATTTGGATTGCACTCCTTTGTCTTCTCATCCTCTTTTTTTTTTATTATTTGTAGAGTTGATTGAGTCTAGGCTTGGTGTTGTCTGCCTCCAGTTTTCAGTTGTGTTATTTCTAGGTCTTCTTGGGTTGGTATCAGCTGTTATCTGTAATCCACTTTCGGATTTGGGCAGCTTTGAAGTCTTGATTTGTTTGTTTTCTTAACAGGTGATAGTCTTGTTTACTGATCTCAGCAGGGGGCTTCCTTGAAACTCTATCCAGGAATGCTGTGGGTGTAACCTGAGACTCTGAAGGCCTCTTTAGCCAGCTAGACTCACTGGGGGCAGGGTGTTTTCTCAGCTTCAGTAGGGGGAGGTGTGTATCTCAGATCTCCATGGAGACCTAAGTTACTGCCCCTCCTCCCCACTTCTTGTTTTCAGCTGTGTCTTGTTGCACTGATTGGAGCTGGAGAGATGTCCGGAGGTCTCTGATCTGGAAGCACTTCAGCTCTGTTTTGTGAAAGGTTCAGTCCCTCCCCCAGCTATGGCCGCCTCCAGCACGGATGAGTCAGCCCTTTTAGCTCCTCTCCTGCATTCCTTATCCCCTCACAGTCTGTCCCTCTCCCTGTCCTCTCCACCTGGGAGATAAGCTGGTCCTTTCAACGAACCTTGCTCCCTGGTCGCCAGGCAAGTGGCTGTGAGCAGTAGTTTCTGCTCCCCTCCCTCCGAGATCCTCTCTGGGCTCTCAGCCCCCTCCTCCGTTCCGGCAAGCAGAGGAGGTTCAGGGGATCCTTACCAGGACTCCTGTGATTTCCTCTTTGCTCCTTGGTTTTTGAGAGCCGTTCTTGCAGTTCAGAGTTGGTTTTTCATGCTGATTTTTCCTAAATTGATTTGTATTCCAGTTTGGTGGTGAGAGCTGGGCGTCTGTGCATCCGCCTACTCCGCTGCCATCTTTTTTCCGACTTCTTTTTTTTTAAGTTACAGGTTCACAGTACCTTATATGAAATCCTTGGCAAAAGTATTTCAGAATTTGGGTTTTAGGGCATTTCTAATGAAGCATTCCCATCAGGGTTGGTATTTTTGCAGTGAAACCTGTGAATACCTAGATCTGATAAAAGCCTCATCTAAATTTAGGCCAGGTTTTGCAGCTGACATATTTGGAAAGTTTTCATTTTGGGGAGTTTTTTAGATTTTAAAATTTAGGGTGTTGGGAAAACAGTTGTGTTAGGCTTGCTCGCTTGTACTTTGTCTGATTAGTGAGTGAGCACGTGGCAGCACCACATGTGTAGAGTCTGTGTGAGGCTACGGGTGCCTGCCCTCAGTGCGGGTTGCAGATTGCCTGCCCGCCACTGCGAGGCGCCGTTCTGCTGTTTGTTAGCCTGCTGCTGTGAGAAGCGATTTTCCCCAGGCTGTGTGCTTGTCTGCTGTGGTGAGCCTCCAATAAACAGAATGGCACAACACTTTCCAGCTTCGCAGTTCTACCATCTGCCTGAATCCAGTGTAAAGTGTAAACCTGCCTGGCCTCGGCCACCAGCATTACACAGGTAAGGAATTTTGGGCCTGAGCCAATTATCTTATGCTTTTTTTTTTATCTTTTCCCCTGTTTGCTTTTCATATTAGAAGGAAAAGAGAAGCTGTCAGCTGGTGTGTAGAATGCTCCCTGAGTAGCACATAGTCCAGTAAGGGGCTGGCACAGGTGTGCCCACACTCAGGAGCAGGTCCGTGTGGCGGGTGAGGGATGGTAAGAGGATTCCAGGCAGAAGGGCTGAATTGTTCATAGTCTTCATGAGGAAACTAGTGAACAACCTGCACAGTTCAATTAGTTTAAAAACCAGGCCAGAGGCCCTGGCCGGTTGGCTCAGCGGTAGAGAGTCGGCCTAGTGTGCGGAGGACCCGGGTTCGATTCCTGGCCAGGGCACACAGGAGAAGCGCCCATCTGCTTCTCCACCCCTCCACCGCACCTTCCTCTCTGTCTCTCTCTTCCCCTCCTGCATCCAAGGCTCCATTGGAGCAAAAATGGCCCGGGCGCTGGGGATGGCTCTGTGGCCTCTGCCTCAGGTGCTAGAGTGGCTCTGGTTGCAACATGGCGACGCCCAGGATGGGCAGAGCATCGCCCCCTGGTGGGCAGAGCGTTGCCCCATGGTTGGCGTGCCGGGTGGATCCCGGTCGGGCGCATGCGGGAGTCTGTCTGACTGTCTCTCCCTGTTTCCAGCTTCAGAAAAATGCAAAAGAAAATGCAAAAAAAAAAAAAAAAAAAAAAAAAAAACAGGCCAGAGGGGAGTGGGAAGTGCTGATGTTGGTAAAATATTCAAATTGTGTTTTATAAAATAAAGTTGTTCCCAGGTCTGATTTGGGGATAGGTGGGATTTTATTCTATCTGTGCAAATTGACATTTTTTGTACTTAAAATGTTTTGGAGATGTCAATAATAAAATTTGTGCTGGTAGGAAATAGGAATTAGAAAAGATTTTAATTAGTCATATATTAATCAGGGTTCTATCAGAGAAACAAAACCTGTAGAAGATAAGAGAGGTATTTGTGATTGTGAGAACTGACAAGTTCTTAATCTGTAGGCCAGGCCTAAACCACAGGCTGGTAATGCTTGGGCAGGAGCTGAAGCTGCAGTTTGCGGGTGGAGTTTCCTAAATCTTTGGCTTCTAAAGTTTATTATTATTACTACTTTTATTATTTATCTTATTTTAACAAGTATGGCTTGCAGGAGTGCTTCCTGAGCCCCTGTGAAGATTATGTCAGTTGTTTGAGACAGGGAGGTGCGCCCTCCGTCCTGACTGTCGGTTCCATCAACCACAGACTGGTGTGATCTGCCTACTTTTATCATGGATCTACTACCTGCTTACAAAAGCCAAAATTAGTTAGATTTTATTTAAAAATAAGAAATATATTTAAAATGTATTCTTTTTCTTCATAAGTGTCTTTGGAAATACCCTCATTCACTGTAAATACAAAGTCCAGACCTCTAAAACAAAATTGTGGTTGCACTGTCTATCCAGTTAAGAATTTGTGTTTTGCCTAGCAGTGCCCTGAGACCTTTTCTTCCACCTGCTTGTTTATACTTGATACAAAGTTTCTTTGGTTTCCAAACCACAATAAACAGAGTGGAATTTAAGAATGTAGAGAAGACTGCTAAAGCTGAATAAGAAGTGATATTTTGAATCAGGGAGAAAAAAACTAAAGCAGATACAACTGATAGCATTAGTGTGAGGGGTTCTGCCCTTTCAGAATAACTCCCACCCTCCTTCACTGTTCCCCAAAGGAATAGACATTGAGCTGGCGGGTGAACTGGAAGGAAGGACCTAAACATGTGTACTCCACCCCTTCCTGTTTTGAACAGGTGCACCTGTCCACCCTCCATGTAGTGAGCTGTGGGCATCAGGAGCCTACAATTCTGCCTAGAGTGAGAGAATTCATGTTCTATTGAGCTGTCAAGTCTTAGGAAGTCCATTTTAAAGCAAATCAGAGTTCTTTATTATTCAAGCTGATATTTTGATATTCCTTTTTTTTTACTTGTGTCTACTCGGTTTGAATACTGGAAAGGAAATAAGGATTGTCACTAAAATAAACACTCTATGGTCTAAAATCACTTAGTATATCAGGGTTTCAGTGCATCTACCTTATTAGTGTGTATGCATAATTATGACCTTGGAACTTTAATGAAAAATTTAAATATATTATATAATGTAGGAAGGCAGGTTTATGTAATATATTTTAGAATACAGCCTATCTAAAAGTTTTCATTCTAACCATGGGGAAATTTCTTATCTCACTGCAGAATTTAGGTTCCCTTGACTACTTCTTTCACGATGGTGCCATATAGCAAAGGAGCAAATATCTAATTTACCTCTTTTATTTAAAAGGTTCTCTTCTCAATACTTTATCCTTAATACTTTTTCTTTACCTCACTTTATCATTTAAGCACCAGTTTTTGATATGTACTACAAGAACCAAGCTAATTTATAAATGTTCCATGGTGATCCTGTGTTATGTCAACTGGGCTTGAAGATACTTATTTTGCACAAACATGGAACCAGAGAGTAAATATGACCAAAAAATGGAATCAATTTAATATAACAATAAGAATTTCATAGCAAGAAAGTAGACATTAATTTAAATCAGGACAGAAAAGGTGAATAACTTATAATCTAAAATGACCTAACCCTCTGTGAAACTGTACAAACATTATATTTAAAATTGAGTTAGCTCTTAACTGCTTAGGAAGCACTGTATTTTTATTTTGTAATTTCAAGTGTTTATACATATGAGCAATTTAAAAATCAAGTTGTTATAAGTGGGATGCACATTGTCAAATGTACACCTTGTTAAAACAACATTAGAAATGGGTTCATTTTCTATTTTCAGCTTTGAGACTGTAGAAAATGAATTGCAACCTGTATTTATAGTTACAAATCTTATAAATTGAAAGTTGCAATGCTGCTGAACCCACCACATCTTATGCTGTTTGGGCATTGTAGTGATAGCAAATGTCAAACACAAAACCACCTCAAACCAAAATCAACCACTGTTTGTGATGAAGAGCATTTAAAAATTGAGTGGCTTACATACAATTAACTTGTTTTCATAGGTGTAGGTTGTTCTATTTGGGTTATGGGCAACTTATACAACCAATTGGTACTAAATATATTTTCACAAACTGAGTCTGATTCTATGAAGGCACATCCAGTCCTTGTGTCTACTGTGTAAAGACAGTACACAGGATGGGCAGTTATGAGTCCTACTACCTAAGCCAGGGGTCGGGAACGTATGACTTGCGAGCCAGATGTGGCTCTTTTGATGGCTGTATCTGGCTCACAGACAAATCTTTAATAAAAATAACAATAACATTAAAAATATAAAACATTCTCATGTATTACAATCCATTCATTTCCTACCGCTCATGTTCATGGTTGCAGGTGGCTGGAGCCAATCACAGCTGTCCTGCGGGACAACACCAAATTTTTATTGAATAATGTATAACGTGAACAGGTCGTTGTATGGCTCTCACGGAATTACATTTTAAAATATGTGGCGTTCATGGCTCTCTCAGCCAAAAAGGTTCTCAACCCCTGCCTAAGCTGTTTGATATTTGGTGAATGACAAAACCCATTTGGACTTTAGTTTCTTCATCACTTGTCAGAAGAGTTATTATTCCATCTACACAGTTGTCATGTAGATTGGTGTTTTGGAAGAAATGAAACAACATATCCAGGTTTTTCTAAGGGAAAATAGCTGTTCAAATGTAGGGTCACAGTTTAAGTTCCAGTAGATCCTCTATGACCTTGTGATTTGTTTTACCTGAACCGTATTTTATCACCTTTAACTTGGAGAAAAAAACACCTACCTCAGCCAGTTATGAGTATTAAAGAAAGACAGTCAAACTGTGACTGTGGAAAATGTAGGTTGATTTTTTATTGACTATAAAGAAAGCATGATTGATTTTGCATAATTTATTCCTTTGGCTACATATTGAAAATCAGATCAACCTTAATTAAAGTCCTTTTAAAACCTGAAGATTTTCTTGTCAAACTTGATATACTTTGCATTAAAATGAAGAGAAAACTCACAGGTTTGAGTGATACAATAGAAGCAGCCCATAGAACTTTGGGGGCATTTTTAGTACATATTGAACAATTGCTACTTTTATGGGGAGTTAGATATCCACAATTGAACATCATAAATTAATTCTACACAGCAGTTCAATATTTCATCACAGATTGACATGTACAAGAAAGGAAAAGAAAATTCACATGGTTCAATCTAGTGGAATACATTCTTTTGATATTTTTTGACTTTTATGTCTTAACGTCCACACTATTCATCTTAACACTTTCACTGACACAATTTTCTTTCTGAGTTCCTTTTGAAAGTGTGTCCTTTTGCTTTTATCCACCATCTCAGTGTTCCGGGTGTCAAGTTGCTCTAAGTATAAAGGCTTGAGGTCAGTACTCTAAAGTTCACTGTTCTCCATGGAAGATGTGGGTGCTTTAGAGACAAATGTGACTGTTCTCATGGCATGTGGTAACTGCGCCAGCCACAGACAGGTAAAGCTTCCCATCTGGACACGCACACATTTCATAGAGTCTTTGTGAGCTGCCAGCAGGACCCTGAGTCCCCTGAACCAACTTGGGCAAACATACAGTTTCAGCATCAAGCAGAAGCTGTTGGGGAGAAAAGGAGAGATGAAGTGATAAAGGAGGAATGATCACGATAAGCATAAGATTCATATTCTCAAAATATTCTAAACAAATTAGTTTTTTCTCTGCATTGAAAATGAAATAAACAACTGGTTTTACTTGTCATATTATAATTACCTGAACCTTTTAAAGCCTATTTATATTTTACATCCAGGCAGGGTGTTAATTCTTTCTCCATTTTGGAGGGAAGTCATTTTTACTTCTACCCATTTTGCTAGTTGAGCTAATGAAATTTATAATGCTCTACTCCCAGAAATACCTTTCAGAAGTTACTGACAAAATAATAGAATTCTTTTGCCAATTCACATTTATCCTGTCATTCACCTTGACTTTACGTTAAACCTTCTTCCCATTGGGATAAATTACAAACCACAGAAATAGGTTCATCTAAATAATTTTTACCCGTGAATTTTGGAATTTTTCTAGATTTTATTTTCCTGTGAAAGGCAATTAAATTCATCCTATTAGCTATCAACCATTTCCCTAAATTTTAAAATATTATTTGAAACTACTGCCTTCCATTATATATAGAAAATCAATAGACACAGATAAAAACCAACTAAAATAAAATGAGAGCTACTGAATTCTGTGTTCCTATTATAGTTGAGTTCAACTGAAATGCAAACAAACGACCATTGGTTGAAATTTGGAAAATTTTTTTGATAATCAAAGGCATAAAAATTGTCACACTGAGTGCCAAGCCTTATTCATGTTAGGGTGCTCTCTTATTAGAATTAAAGTACATTGTGGGTAGGTGTAATGCTTTTTCTTGCCAACAAAGTTCAATTCTTTCTCTATTGTATGTGGTTCTCATCCTGAACCCCAACCTTTTTTTTTTTTTAATATTTTTTTTTTGTATTTTTTTGAAGTTGGAAACAGGGAGGCAGTCAGACAGACTCCTGCATGCACCCGACCAGGATCCACCCGGCATGCCCACCAGGCTGCGATGCTCTGCCCATCTGGGGCGTCGCTCTGCTGCAACCAGAGACATTCTAGTGCCTGAAGCAGAGGCCACAGAGCCATCTCCAGCGCCTGGGCCAACTCCGCTCCAATGGAGCCTCAGCTGCAGGAGGGGAAGAGGGTGACAGAGAGGAAGGAGAGGGGGAGGGTTGGAGAAGCAGATGGGCGCTTCTCCTGTGTGCCCTGGCCGGGAATCGAACCCGGGACTCCTGCACGCCAGGCCGATGCTCTACCACTGCAAACCCCAACCTTTTAGTAAACTGCTGTTTGCAGGCTACCGTACCTCTTGGGACACTGACTGCTGCCATTAGTGGTATTACAGGCTAAGCTTTATCCTTGCGGTCTGGGACTCTCAGAGTTTACTCTTTTTATTAAGGAATCAACTAGGGATTATTTTTATTTATTTATTTTGTATTTTTCTAAAGTGAGAAGCAGGGTGGCAGACAGACAAGACTCCAGCATGCACCCCACCAGGAACCCGAGATTTTCACACCCGGGCTGATGTTCTACCGCTGAGCCAACGGGCCAGGACCTGGGGATTATTTTTAAAAAGCAGAACCTGCTTAGGTTATTGCGCAATGCTTTGGGTTCTGTGGGCACTTGCTTTTCCCTGCGTGCTTTTGATTTTTTCCAACTTGTCTGTTTCTCCTCTCTTCTTTCTTGTGGATAATCAGCAAATTTATTTCTAGTTATTTTTTTCCCGCAAACTGTAGTCACCGGTAGTTCACATCCCACTTCCTTGCTCATCTTCTTTCGATTTTATGAGACAATATTTTGTGAGAGGCCTGAGATTGCTTTACTCTGAACTGGCCCCCAGTAATAGGAGAAAGAAACTTTCTGAGTCCAGCTGTGCTATTTATAAAGTGACACTTAATTCATAGGAGAAAATGTTATATCATTTAAAACTTAGAGTCAGTATAATTTTTTTTCATAGTAATACATTTTAAGTAGGTAGTGATATTATACTTTAATAATAAGATTCAAAAATTCTTGATTTCCATTTTTTGCATTTATCCGCTCCTGCTATCATAATTTTTTAAGTTAAAACTTTAAAGGAGCTTTGCCAGAAGACTTTTACATTCCACTCAGTCTGTCAGATGGGTTCTGTCTACGCTCATAGGCTGCCTCCCATGGCCTCCACTTGTTGCCTCAACTACACCTTCCCCTTAAAGTCAAATTAATATAATTTCAGTGTCACCCATATTACCATATTGGTGTCTCAGAAGCTTGTGACATAGTTAAGCAAATATTATTTCCCTTATTTGACATATGGGAACATAGGCCCAGGAAGGCCTGTTACTTTTCCTGGATTCAAGCGGTGATCAGGATAAGCTGACCTAGCACCATAACAATCAGTGTTGAATAGCATGTTGCTTCATAGCCTTGTTGTAACTATGGCCCATTTCAGGGATGTTGTATTTCTGGACTAGAAGTACCAGATTTTATCCTATTGTAGTTGACTTTTAAAGGACTATTTTCACTTAACCATAATTTGACCTAAGGAAGCCCCCAGCTCTTTGAACAGTAACAGATAGTGATTGTCACAGGCACTCCTAGTGACAGCCACATTGAGAGAAGTCGAGTCACTGGGAAATGGCAGAGTTAATGTTCTCTGTAAACTCTGAGACTCTGTAGTGCTTTTTCAAAGCTGGAAATAACAAGAGACTTGATGACAATAATACCAGTTAAAAAAAGCTACCTGGATCCAATATAGAATTATTTTAAAATTTCTTGGACCTCTTTTAATGCTAAATTTATTTTTGCCTTTGTTTAACATTTTTCTATTCTATGCTTTCCATAATGTTTCTTTTCAAACTATCATAAATTTCATATACCTATACCTTATGGACATGAGTGCGTATCGCTAGGACATACAGTAGGAGCTTGATCTTTAGAACTCACCATTCCATCACTACTATGAAAAATGATGTCCATCTGAGAAAGGGCCTTGATTTTCCCAGCACGAGTTTTAATATGAACACCTTTTGGGGCATCCATGCTCAGACTTCGTGTGGGGGATTCCAATCTGAGATGAGGGAAAGACACCAAGGAAAATAGTATTAAAAAGAATGCCACCCAGGAATACCTCAACAAACAGCTTAGCACAGAAAATTTAATAAGGTATATAGTATCTTCACATCATTGTTGAATGCTAATAAAGGTATCTTATTAATTGAAAAATCCAGAAATAATGTGCAGTAAAGAAATTAACATCCCATCAGTGAGAGTCTATGAAATTAGTATCCTCTAAAAACAGATAAAACCTATAGAGAGCTCTAACCCTACGCAGCAGTTTCAAATGGCATGGTTAAGCACCCTGGCATACCACGCCAGATGCTATTTGTGAATAACTTTGTAAAACTATATATAGAGAGAACAAAAACTTGTTTGGGAAAATAAGACATTTAAAGGCAACACATACATTTGCACGTTTATAAACTGGAATGTAAGTTTGACCTTTTGGGTTTTTTCTTTTTTTAAAAAAATTTTTTTAACTTGGGAAGATTACAGGACAGGCAACAAAGATTTCTTTTGGAAAAATACTGAACTGATAGACAATACCCAGGATGGAGACTGGCCTTAGCTGGCTTTGTTTTTATAAAATGTCACAGAATCTTGTTGTGATTAAGTCAAACATGATGCAGAAGTTCTAGGAATATATAGACCAGAAAAATTCTCTTGTTTGTCTCTTCCTAGAAAACAATAAATTTCCACCAGATGGCACAATGTGATCACTTGAAAGTTTTTCAGTTGCTCCAACCCAACCCAACTCAAGTTTGAAATCCTGATTGATTGAAATGTTTAAAGATGTATTAGAGGAAAAACAGGATAGAAAAGGATTTGTATCCTCCTGTAGGGTAAGGTTAGAGTGAAGGTGAGTAGAGAAAGAAAGGGAAATGATAAAAAGAAGTACCCTGATAGTTTTCATGTAAACTGACTGAAGATTTATTTGATAGAGTTTTAAATTAAATGGTTGCCACCTTTAATTGGCAAGATTTTTGTCTATCACTATTCGTTATAGTAAACAAAGTTTCATATTGTTAGATACATCTCAGTATGTGAAATTTGTTCTGTTAACCATTTTGAAATCTTAGTTTGAGTATGATAAAACATTTAGAGACATTCATGGAATTTATTGGTCAAATTATGTTGAGCTTAAGTCACAGAGAAACACAGATAAGCTCAGTCTATCTAGCTCAGCAGTTTTCAACTGGTGTGCTGCAAGAATTCTTAAAACATGCAATAGCTGACTATGACGACCATTTGAGAAAATATTAAAATTTTCATAGTGATACTTAAACATGTATATATTTATAAGTGCATCATGATCTTAACCCTACAAAATCCACATTAGTGTTTTCATAGGTCATTAGGATATTCAAGAATGATTTTCACTCCTTAGGCCAGGAACAGTAATGCTACTTACTGAGGCTAGAAATAAAAGTGAAGGACAGTTTATGGTAAGAGTTTATAGGAGAAAATATAACTCATATAATGAAATATGAGCATAAGTATAACTCATATAATAAATATAATAAAAATATAACTCTTTTATTGATTAGAGTTCATATGACAAAGTGGAGTCTGGTAATAGATCAAAGAAGAAATCCCTCAAGGGTCCACTTGGGTGGTGGAGAGAGTAAACAGTGTACATAGGTTGGTTGCACAGTCACAGCTGGATTTGACATAAATTGCCTACTTTGTTATGTTGTGCTTTATAACAGGTTACTGCTTCTGAAATCCATGAATCATAAACCCACAGCATGTGAACTGAAACTTGAGGGAGAAGCAGAGATTCATGACGTCTCCACGGGAAGAAGGGAAAGGGCACTCCAGGCAGACAAGACAGCCTGTGTGGAAGGATGGAGGGGGAAGGGTTGGCAGCCACCCACGTCTGACAGGGCACATCAGGCAGGAGGTGCTGTGAGGGCTTGAGGCCTGAGAGCCAGGAGGAGGAGGCCAGATCATGGAGGGCTGTGAGCGACCAGTGGAGGAGCCTTTCAACCTTCCTATGGACGAGGGGATCAATGAAACTTGAATGCGTAGTTGCATTTGGCCAAGTCCCTCTGGTTTTAGAGTGATGGGCAGATTAAAGAAGAACAAACGAAGGTGGGAATGGGCTATGGGAAAGTACAGGGCCTGAAATGAAGCAGGCAGCAGAGAGGGAGGGTGGGTGCCCAGAGCACAGAGACAGTACAGTGGAGAATCAGGACTTTTACCTCCCTTGAGTTTTGGTAAGTAATGACCATTTATAAGCAGAAAGTCATGAGAATAAAGACAACTAATGGAATATAAAGCAAACTAGAAGCTACTACTACAGTATTATTCCAACACCTATTCCGGTGTCTTCTATAAGAGAGTGTGTTTATACCTGAACAGAATTTTTACCTCAACTCCTGAAATGGGTCGGCTCTTATAAGGGGTGTCTCCACCGAATGTTCAAAAAGAGCCCCTTCAGGCCCTAAACAAAAAACAGATACATAATTTTACAAAAGCAAAATAAGTGACACCAAATGGAATAAACAGACTAAACACTAAAGTGTAAGTACGTTCTGATCTTTGTCTCTGAATTTGTGTAGATGTTTGAGTTGCAAGAAACAAATAGGCACAAATGCTCTCTTGCTTTTCCAGAGAGACCAGAATTTCAGTAGGTCCCTATAAAAAATGATTTTTAAAGCAATTCCAACTACGCAGGGTTATTTTAAATCTAGAAAACAATATTAGCCCTCAAATTGAAAAAAAAAGCAATTTCAGTGGAAAATTACATAAGCTAATATATTTAGGTATTGGTAATTTGACTCCTTCTCTAAATTTTATATATAAAAATTGTATCTTGTGTCATTTTGTAACTGGGAATAAATATGCTGTATTACTGATCTACTGAAACTAATCTGACTAGCCGTGAAATAGAACTAAGTGAGAATGTACTAACAAAGTAACCTTACAAAAGAATTTCTGTAAAATGTTAAATTTAGTTTGTTGCTCTTAGAACCATGACTTGGTATTACTAGTTTAGTGATCACAGTTATATATCCTGTAACAAATCACAAGTATATAATCAGTCCTGTACTTCCACTTCTGGCCAAGCTCTCATTACACTTGAAAGGCCTGTGCCCCTCTGGCTGCGTACATCCAGAGTTAGCATTTGAGCAAGGAGAATAAGCATCAGCAGGAGAAATGTGAGCCTAGGCCAGGGGTCGGGAACCTATGGCTCATGAGCCACATGTGGCTCTTTTGATGGCTGCATCTGGCTTGCATACAAATCTTTAATTAAAAAAATAATAATGTTAAAAATATAAAACATTCTCATGTATTACAATCCATTCATTTCCTACCGCTCATGTTCATGGTTGCGGGTGGCTGGAGCCAATCACAGCTGTCCTCTGGGACAACACCAAATTTTTATTGGATAATGTATAACGTACACGGGTCATTGTATGGCTCTCATAGAATTACATTTTAAAATATGTGGCATTCATGGCTCTCTCAACCAAAAAGGTTCCTGACCCCTGGCCTAGGCCTTCCCTCTCCTTTTACTGCTCCCACCACAGTAATTGCAGTTCTGATTCTCGCTCAAGGCTGACTGTGGGAATCTGTCACACGGAACAAAAACCCTAGTTCATTAGCTACTTGCTAGCTTCAATTCCTGTAAAAACCAAGGGAATGAACATCTACTGTCAGATGCCCCAGCTCCAGAAAATGTGTGACCTTCAGTCTGTTTTCTGAACACTCAGAGCTAGCTTTCACTAGCCACCCCCTTCAGCAGAAAACTCTCAACCTTCTCCTTTTGATTCCTTTGTTCTGTTTTTGTTGATCTCCCTTCTCTCCCCTTATAAAAACCCTTGGCTTCACCAGAAGAGGAAGATGGGTTTTGGAGGACAGGAGTCCCCCATCTTCTCAGGTGGCCGGCACTTGAAAAAACTGCTTTTTTTCTCATCAGCACCTGCGTCGTGTAATTAGTTCTCATGTCAGGCAGCCAGACCTGCAGGATATATATTTTTTTCCCAGTTTTGATTTGCTTCTTAAGACTAATTAAAAAATTACAGAAAACTCAAAAATTTTAAATATTGAAAATTGAATTTCTAATTTCTTGGCGTCAGTATCTCCCCGGCTGTTTCACTAGTCTGAGAACCTAATTATACACAAGACACGGTGTCAGTGGGGGTGCGGAGATGCGAAGGTGACGGTGACATGCTCTTGGCTGTATCTAACTGACTTAATATTCAGAACTCTACAAGGCAGGTGAGATTATTTTACTGAGGGGGAAATTGAAGAATTGAAAGTTAATTGTTAATTAACTTTCCTAAAGTTACACAGCTAAAGAGCAAGGCTGTGATTTGAATTCAACACACTATAGGGTTTATCACATATAAATAACAAATACTATTTGATAGAAAGTAATGTGCTAGTAGGGATGTGCAACTAAGTTATTTTGAGGGTACTCAGCAGGGGGAAATTACTTTAAGGTAGCAGTGATGACTTTCTATAGTAAAATGTAGTTGGCCTGAACCTTAAAATCAGGGGTCCTCAAACTTTTTACACAGGGGGCCAGTTCACTGTCCCTCAGACCATTGGAGGGCCGGACTATAAAAAAAAACTATGAGCAAATTGCTATGTACACTGCACATATTTTAAAGTTAAAAAAAAAAAAACAGGAACAAATACAATATTTAAAATAAAGAACAAGTAAATTTAAATCAACAAACTGACCAGTATTTCAGTGGGAACTATTGGCCTGCTTTTGGCTAATGAGATGGTCAATGTCCAGTTCCATATTTGTCACTGCTAGCCATAACAAGTGATGCAAGTGTGCATCAGTTAGTCTAGATCTGGTTGGAGATTTCAGATGTTTTATTCTGGAAAAAGTCTGTTCACAGACATAAGTGCTGCCAAAGATGGTTGCCATTTTGAGTGCATGGTTCCTGAGATTGGGATATGCCTCAGAGGGGAGAGATGCATAGAAATTAGGCAAGCTGCTTGACTTGAATGCGTCTTTCAGAGAGTCACAATTCTGCAGTTCAGCCAGTTCCATTTGGTAAACTGTATCCACATTTTCAATGTCAATAGAAAATGGGTTACAGAAAAACTGTATGTCCTGTTCATGGAGATGAAGCTCTTTAAATCTGAATTGGAACTCCTTTTGCAACTTTTCCAGTGAATCCACACGTTTCTTTTGGGAATGCAATCAAGGGTTTTTCCACTAACAGATTTTGAATTAAGGGGAGATGGCAGAAATTTTCCTCCTTCACTTGTTTGATAAGGAGGCCTAATTTTACTTCAAACGCTTCACATGTAATCACAGATGAGCTTCCCTTTTCCTTGAAGTTGCCCATTGGAACTGTTGAGTAGCTCTGTTACATCTGTCAGAAAGGCGAGGTGCCATTTCCATTCTGCATCATTGAGCTCTGGTACTTCTTTGTTTTTTGAAAGCATAAAAGCTGTAATCTGTGGAAGTAAGTCATAGAAATGTCTCAAAACTCTCCCTCGATTCAGCCAATGGACTTCTGTGTGGTACAGAACATCGTCATAGGCAACATTTAGCTCAGACAGAAATTCCTGAAATTGTCTGTGGTTTAGTGACCACAATTTTCATAACAGAGTCCCACTTCAGAGATTTACTACATAGCGCTTGTTGGTGGATGAGGCAGTGTATGGCTATTGGATGAGAATGGTTACGTTTGTCCATCTCTAGGTTAATGCGAGCAATTACTCCTTTCTTAGGCCCCACCATACTAGGCGCACCATCAGTTGTCACACTGGATAGTTTAGCCCAGTCCAGCTCCAAATCCTTCACAGTTTGGGAAACCTTTTCATAGATATCCTCTCCCGTAGTTGTTCCTTTGATGCTTTGCAGTGCAGCAAGCTCTTCTGTGACTTCAAAATTGTCATTCGTTCCACGAATAAAAATTAGAAGTTGTGCAGAATCATGAACATCATTGCTCTCGTCGAGTGCCAAGGAAAAATAGGAAAGTTTTCTTGCGGAGTTTTGCAAATGCTGATGCAAATTGTCTCCCATTGCTTCAATCCTTCGTGTAATTGTAGATCCTGAAAGACTAACTGTACTAAATAAGTCTGCCTTTTCTGGACACATCTCTTTGGCAACAGAAAGAAGGCACTCTTTAACAAATTCTCCCTCCACAAATGGTCTGCCAGTGCACGCTATTAGCTTGGCAACTTGAAAACTTGCTCGCAGTGATGAAATATTTAGCTGCTTCTGCCTCCAGTGCTGTACTCAGGGATGGCAGTGATCAGCCTGTGACACTGTGTATACAGCGTCCTGGACATCTGCAGCAGCAGCGCTGGGCCTCTTCTGTGGGAAGCCCACTGCTGCATGTTTCCCCTATTAAAAGCACCTCCTAAAAATAAGACAGCCCCCCCGTCTTTTGGGGGTAAAATTAATATAAGACAGGGTCTTATAATAGGGGACACATGGTGTGTAGTAGTGTGGGGGGAGACTTTTGGGCAAAGGGAGGTTATAGGGGCCATTATGTTATTGTACATTTGGGGGAGTATGGGGCCATTGTACTGTGTAGTAATGGTTATAGTGCTTTGCCTTTCTTCCTACTTCTGCTGTTATTTCACACTGCTTCCGGTGATGTGTGTCATATGACATGCTTCCGGAGCCATGACACGTGTGTCCCGCATCACCAGAAGTAGTACTGTACATGAGTGACGCCGTGCTGACCACCAATGAAAGAGGTGCCCCTTCCAGAAGTGTGGTGGGGCCAGATAAATGGCCTCAGGGGGCCATAGTTTGGGGATCCCTGCTTAAAATAAATAGACATTTGTGACTATATGGAGTTTATGGACAATAGGTAGCTCACTTATCCAATAGCTGGCTTGACATACCCACTTGGCTCTTTTACAGATAGCTTCAATTTGTATATTTAAAACATTAACTGTTAGTTCTTTCTGCCTTGCAAATGTAATCTTTTCTTCCTCAGGTACTGCCATTACCCAGAGAGTAATGCCATCATCCAGATACAAATACAATCTTTTCCTTTTTGTTTCCCTCTCTGGATGCCTGCCACCATTTGAGCTATGTGTCTCTATATGTTAGTTCTTAGTTTGAAGTCATTTACTTCTTTCTATGACCATTGCTAACATCTGGCCAGGTCACCATTATCTATTGTCTGTACCACAATTAACATCATCCTAATTGGTCTTACTGCTTCCATTCTTTCCTCCAAACAATATATCCTGCCTTGTAATGGTCATACTCATTTTAAAGTGAATAGCAAGCTGAAGAGTACCTTGTTCCAAAAGAATCAAATGTCTCTCCTTTGCCCCTAAAATAAATTCTAATGCCTTATAATGTCCTATAAGTGCCTGCATAATCTGGTCCCTTTGTATCCCTTGTTACACCAGGCTTATTTCAGACTCAAATGGAATAAGATTAAAAAATAAAAATTGGCCTGACCTGTGGTGGCGCAGTGGATGAAGCGTCGACCTGGAAATGCTGAGGTCGCTGGTTCAAAAAAAACCCTGGGCTTGCCTGGTCAAGGCACATATGGGAGTTGATGCGTACAGCTCCTCCCCCCTTTCTCTCTCTCTGTCTCTCCTCTCTCTCTCTCTCTCTCTCTCTGTTCTCTCTAAAATGAATTAAAAAAAATTAAAAAAAAATTAAAAAAAAATAAAATAAATAAAATAAAAATTATAAAATAATGTCACACAGAAAGGCCCAAAGAGAGCAGTTACCAGAATGAATGCAGATGTCTTAATAAACTCCTCACTAAAAATCAAAGTGTATCAGATCGAGTTGAAAAAATAAATTCTAGCTAAATGACAAGAGTAAGAGAAATGCAAGTAATTTAATGTGAGCTGAATTTAGCCTTGAAAGGGAACTTAAAGAAGCCAAATCACCAAAGGTCATCAAGGTTCTCTTGCTAGATGTCATTACACAGGGAAGTGATGCTTGGACTTGAAGGAACTGTTAGGCAACTAAAAGGGGAGTGTTAACACACTTGACAAGGAGCAAAGCAGGAGTGAAATATTACTGGCCCACTGAATTAGTTAATTTAGAGCAATCCTACTTCTAGACTTTTCATGTGAAATAATTACATCCTTATAGGTTAAACCAGTTTTGATTGGGGTTTTTGTTTCTTTCAGCTGAAAAAGATTTTTAACTGATGAGCCAGGTCATCAACTGTCCACAGAGCTGCATCAGAAAGTGTTCAGAGCAGTGGCGCAGTGGATAGAGTGTCAGACTGGGATGTGGAGGACCCAGGTTCGAGACCCCGAGGTCGCCAGCTTGAGCACGGGCTCATCTGGGTTGAGCAAAGCTCACCAGTTTGGACCCAAGGTTGCTAGCTAGAGCAACAGGTTACTTGGTCAGCTGAAGGCCCACGGTCAAGGCACATATGAGAAAGCAATCAGTGAACAACTAAGGTGTCTCAACGAAAAACTGATGATTGATGCTTCTCATCTCTCTCCATTCCTGTCTGTCCCTATCTATCCCTTTCTCTGACTCTCTCTCTGTGTCTGAAAAAAAAAGAAAGTGTTCAGAGATGAATGTGTTGGATATGTGCTTAAAGGACTTCAAAGCACCTTCTGTTATACCAAAAAGCTGCAAATAATATTGATATGCTGGGAGGAAGGATCAGGCTTTCCTGTCTCATCCCTCCTTTGGAGAGGGGAGGGAGAAGAATGTAGAAGTTTCTGGCTTACAAGAACAATGGGTCATTTAGTTTTAAATCCAAAATAAAGGTTAACAGAATTTACATACCACCTTGCATTGATTGTAGTTCCTCCCCCTCCCTGGAATCTTGAGAGTAAAATACCTCTAGGCTAGTGAAGGAAGAGGAACCCTGAAAGATTTGTAAATATCTTTGATTGTGTTACCTTGAAAGTCTTAATGTTTCTGTGTATCTATCTCCTAGACAAATGTTATAATCTTGTTAATGATTGTGCCATAATGTCATGCTCTCCCCCGCCCATGTGTGGTCAGAGGTATATAAACAGCCCCTGAACTATTTTTGGGGCTGCATGATTTGGGCCTGCAGATTCCATGTGTCAGCCATATGCAGCTGGCATATTTAAATTTTCCTTTTTTAATAAAACTCTTCAAAACTTATCTGGACTCGGTGTCTGTAAGTGAACTTGATGAAATGAGGTACAGTGCCTTTCAGAATCTGGGGTGCAGTACTTTTTAACACTTCTAGGTATCTGTCTTCATGTCTTTTTGAGGTACCTGGTATCTTTTCTCCTGTTTATGTCTTTAATTGTTAAATCTTATTCTTCAGGTCCTTTTTTGTTAGTGGCTTTTTTACACAATCACTTTTGACTTTATGTAACACTGCTTAGGGGCACACGGACATAGAAATAAATTGACTGGTTTATCCCTAGATTTTGTTTCTCTCATTAGTGATATGAAAAATGGGTACTATTACGTGATACTCTTTTTCTTACTAAATGTTGGGGAATGGACCCAGCTCAGCAAGTCATTGCTGTAAGGATCAAGAAAAGATCAAATTGTTAGATTCAGGAAAGTGTGCTGGGGTTGCCAGAGTGTAGATGCAGAGACAGGGAGGTAAGGATAGGGACCCTGTAAGGCTAAGAACAAAGGAAGACAAACGTTTGCATTCCATTGGTTAGAGACCTTTATCAGAAGTTTATGTTTGAAGTTCGCCAATGAGCTAGACCCAGCCCCTGTTGCTATGCTATGTGCAACTCCCTTAGCAAATAAGTGACCGCTATTTTTGCTTCTGTTTTATGCTTGCTTACTTAGGATATATAAGGAACTAGCTGTAAGTGCCCAGGGGCGGTTCCCATTTGCAGCTCCTACTGAGTATGGTGTCTCCGGACATCAGGGAACTCGCCCCTGCGCAGGTGAAACTGGCCAATAAAGTTACATCTATACCTACCTCTGAAAGTCTCCGACATTTGTTTTTTATTATACCCGGTGGATGCTTCAGATGGGGGCTCACCTGGGATCTGCCTCGGTGCAGTTTTGGGTCGGAGACCAAGGAGACTGCTCAGGCTAAGTAAGTATTCTTTAAGGATCCTCATTTGGTTTCGGTTTGGGCTCCGGAGCATATCACCTGTGGTAGCAGGCAGGACGCTGCTGGTGACCTACCCAGGACTCTCAGAGGCAGGACGCTGCTCTCTGAGACGAGTTTGAAAATTAGGAAGTGACTGGTCACATTAGGAAGTCGCTGCGCTGCATAACTGTTGGGCAATTGAATGAGAGGGGAAAATCCAAATGAGAAGCTTGCTTGTGTGTGTTTAAGTCTATTTATACTTTTAAGCACAGTAGTTCTTGTGTGGTTTTTCCTTGAAGAAGCAGAAAAGAAGAGGATCCAAACTGAAAGCAGCAAAATGGGTCAGAAGGAGTCTGTCCCTAATTCCCCACTGGATTGTGTACTAACTAATTTCTCTGACTTTCAGAAACGAGCTCAGGGATATGGCGGACCAGCTCCAGATTGGGAGACACTCCGCACCTTGAGTCAGCTCGAGTGGCCAAGCCTTAACGTTGGCTGGCCCACTGACGGCACCTTTGATCTTCCTGTTGTATTTGCTCTACGAGCTATCATATATCGGGTGCCCCACCCAGATCAGTTTTTGTATATAGATGTATGGATTGATATTGCTACCGAGAAGCCAGGGTATATCAAGAAGTGCCTGAGGGAGAATAAGCGAGAAAAAAGGGCAGTGTGCTTAGCTGCAAGCAATCAGAAGGCAGGACAGAGAAACAGGGAAAAGAAAGGAAATTCTGAAAAACTTGGGCCCCCAGAACAGTCATCTAGGCTTTACCCAGTGTTGCCGGGGGCACCAGAAGATCATTTAGACCAGGGGTCTCAAACTCGCGGCCGTGCGGCCCACCCACCAATTTTGTGCGGCCCGCAGACTAATCAAACTTCATGGATTAATCTGCGGGCCAGTCTGCGGGCCGCACAAAATTGGTGGGCGGGCCGCGAGTAGGGGTTTTTAAGTCTGCCTCACACCCGAGGAGGGGCGGTATACGGAGAGACCACCATCTTGCCTTCTCCTTCAGGTTTGGTGGGAAGAACCGCCATCTTGCCTTCTTCTTCGGCGGGTTTGGCGGGAGAGACTGCCATCTTGCCTTCTCCTTTGGGTTTGGCGGGAGGAATCCAGGAGAACGCGACATTTTACGCTCCGGGAGGCACCGCTGGCACCAGATGCTGGTTCACGGGCGCCTCCTCACCTCATTTATGTGCCTTTTTCTACCAGTGACTTGTACAATTGGAAGCATCAGAACCCTCCCTTTTCTGAGAAACCGCAGAGATTAATATCCTTGCTTGAGACTATTTTTAGGACCCACCAGCCAATGTGGGATGACTGCCAACAGGTCTTGCAAACTCTTTTTACTACAGAAGAAAGAAACAGGATAATGAGAGAAGCAGCAAAGGTTGTTTTAGAGGATGGGGGAACAGATGGGGAAGTCAAGAATGTCCTTCCTAAACCCCCGCATTGGGACCCAAATACTTCTGGGGGAAGGGAGGCACTCTTCCAGCAGCGCGGGGCTCTGCTTCGGGGTTTAAAGGCAGCAGCCAGGAGACCCACTAACTTCAGTAAGGTAAGTGAGGTGTTGGGCAGATAAAATGTATTATGCTCACTTTGTTAAAGATAACACGAGGAGGCCGTTGCCCAGGTGATATTAATGTGTGTTGAGAATTGTTGTAGCCTGAGGCTTGGTTTTGGGATTAAGCCTGTCCCACCCTTTTTGGTGTAAGGTGGTACAATCCTATCATGCCTCAGAGAAGTGACTTTGTATTAGAGACTTCCCTATTATGTATATTGGATTAAGGGTTTGGATTTCTACACTATAAAATGGGAACGGAGCGGGAGTTTGGCTCTTGGTTCCTGAGGTTAGCATGAGAGAGCAGAGAGAGTAGAGCCAGCAGCGGAAGGAGGCCACGTGGAGGAGGCCAGGAAAAGCAGCCAAGATGGCGGAGAGCTGAGTGAGATGCCAGTTTGTACAGAGTTTGTATCTGGAAGGAGATGGGGAACTGAGGAGAATAAGGCTGGTGAGCTAGAAACCTTTGATTCTAGGAAACTTGGATAAGTCAGTGGCTTTGTGAGCACTGAATGTGACTGGGTTTTTGGAGCCCAGTGTGTATTTTTTACTTGCCCGCCGGGTGCAAGCTAGGATTAAAAGCTATGGCCCACCAGTTTTTGGCTCCATGGTTTCTTTACCGACTGTCCGAATCCTATGCGAACCTGCATGGGCTGGGCTGCTGTGATAGTGGCCCTGGCCCTGGCTCCTGGCTTTACATGAGGTTATTCAGGGAAGGGAAGAGTCCCCCGCTGCATTTTTAGAACAGCTAATAGAGGCCTACAGGGTTTATACCCCTATAGATCCAGAGGCTGAAGAGAATCGCAGGTTGGTGAATATAGCCTTTGTGATGCAAGCTGCATCAGACATTAGAAGAAAGCTTCAGAAATTAGAGGGATTTGAAGGAGAAAATAGAAGTAAGCTATTAGAAATAGCTCAGAAAGTATACGTAAATAGGGATGACCCAGAATTAGGAAGAGCGGCTGTAAAAATCCTCCTTGCCGCTCACAAGTCTGAAGGGAAGGGAAAGAAAGGGCAGCAGCCCCGAGGCAAGGGGAGAGGCCCACCACAGAAGCAAATAGACAAAGATCAGTGTGCATATTGCAAAGAGAAGGGACACTGGAAGAAGGATTGCCCTAAACTGCGGGCTGAAAGGCCCGAGCGGGAATCGCAAGTACTGCTCCAATTGGACTGACGGGGCCAGGGCTCTATCCCTGTTGGCTCCCAGGAGCCCATGGTCATCTTGACAGTCGAAGGAAAGCCCACTGATTTCCTAGTTGACACGGGAGCCGCCTACTCAGTCTTGAAAAGCCCTCAAGGACAAATACAAAAAGAAACTACAAAGATAGTAGGGGTAACGGGAAAAGCAGTAACTTACCCACGGGCCACCACAAGAATTACTAATTTGGGCCGTGGCACCATCACCCATTCATTTCTAATCATTCTAGATTGTCCTTACCCTCTGTTGGGCCGAGACCTCCTCCAGAAACTCCATGCCACCATCACCTTCCAGCAACAAGATAGCAGCTCTCGAGAGAACAGCAAGGGAGGTAGTCTGGAGGTAACGGTGCCCATATCTGAAGAATATTTGATGGCAGCCCTCCAGGAAGGTAAGGATGAAGCTATCGGGGTCCTAGAGGAGTTACAGAAACAGGTGCCCGGAGTGTGGGCAGAAACCAACCCACCAGGCCCATCAGCCACCTGTCATAGTGCAGTTGCTGAGCACTGCTAGCCCCATGCGGGTGAGGCAATACTCCATACCTGCACGGGCTAAGCAAGACATAGCACAGCATTTGCAGCGCTTATTAGCGGCAGGTATCCTCCGGGAATGCCAGTCAGCTTGGAACACACCTTTGCTCCCAGTCCAGAAGCCTGGGACCCAGGACTATCACCCGGTGCAGGATCTGCGAGAAGTAAACACCCGGGTAGAGACTATTCACCCTACGGTGCCAAATACCTACACTTTGCTAAGCTCGTTGCCCCTTACTCATATCTATTACTCAGTACTAGATTTGAAGGATGCCTTCTTCTGTATTCCATTAGCCCCCAAGAGCCAGGACATATTTTCTTTTGAATGGAATGATCCAGAGAAAGGACTAGTGGGGCAGTATACATGGACCAGGCTTCCCCAAGGGTTCAAGAACTCCCCCACTATCTTTAATGAGGCTTTGAGCAAGGACTTGCAGGGGTTTCGAGCTGCTCATCTATCAGTTGTACTGCTTCAGTATGTAGATGACCTTCTCATTGCTGCAGCAGAAGAAGAACAATGTAAAGAGGCCACCCTAGACCTACTCCTGGACCTCCAGCAGATGGGGTATCGAGTCTCTGCCAAGAAGGCCCAAATTGTCACCCAAGCCATAAGTTATCTTGGGTATAACTTACAAGGGGGACAAAGGACATTATCCAGTCGAAGGACTCAGACTGTATTACAAATCCCAGAACCTACTAACAAGAGGCAAGTACGAGAATTTCTGGGAGCAGTGGGCTATTGCAGACTCTGGATACTAGGGTTCGCCGAACTGGCCAGGCCTCTGCACGAGCTGACTAGGGGAAAGGAAGAACAGTTTATTTGGACAGACAAGGAAAGGAAAGCTTTCCAGGCATTGAAGGAGGCCCTAGTGACTGCCCCAGCGTTGGCCTTGCCAGACATAGCCAAACCCTTTCAGCTGCACATTGCTGAAAAGAGAGGGGTAGCATTAGGAATCCTTAGCCAAGAGCTTGGGCCATGGAAGAGGCCTGTAGCATACTTGTCCAAAAAGCTAGATCCTGTAGCGTCTGGCTGGCCAACTTGCCTGAGGGCACTTGCTGCTACCTCAACCCTAGTCAAAGAAGCTAATAAACTGACATTGGGTCAGGACCTCCAGATAATTGGAGAACATTATTTAGAACAAGTGCTGCGAGCCCCACCGGATAGATGGCTTTCAAATGCTCGCCTGACGCAGTACCAGGCACAGCTATTGAATCCCGCGGCAGTGCAGTTTTTGAAAACAGCAGCCCTAAACCCTGCCACCTTGCTACCTTTGCCAGACCCAACAGTGGTCCATGATTGCAGACAGATACTGGATACTGTTACAGGGGCTAGACCGGACCTTCGGGACCAGGCCTATGAGAAGGCAGACCTCACGCTGTTCACTGATGGAAGCAGCTATGTCCGAGATGGACAGAGATATGCAGGAGCAGCTGTAACCACCCAGAACAGTGTTTTGTGGCAAAGGGCGTTGCCAAAAGGTACGTCGGCACAGCGAGCGGAGCTGATCGGACTGACGCAGGCCCTCCAGATAGCTGAGGGAAAGGTGGCCAACGTCTACACGGACAGCAGGTATGCCTTTGCCACTGTCCACATTCATGGTGCCATTTACAAAGAAAGAGGCCTGCTAACTGCAGGAGGAAAAGAGATTAAAAATAAAACTGAGATCTTGGCACTGCTTGAGGCTATTTGGCTTCCCTCTAAAGTAGCCATAATTCATTGCAAAGGACATCAAAAAGGGGACTCTTTCATTGTTCAAGGAAACCGTTTTGCTGACATGGCCGCCAGAGAAGCTGCGGAAAGAGGGACTGCAGACATTCTTCTGCTCTTGCCTCAACCCTTGCTGCCTCCAAACCCTAAGTATGCTCCTGAAGAAGAGCAAGAGGGAAGGCAACTAGGGGGTAAAAGAAATAACCAAGGGTGGATAGAACTTCCTGATGCCAGACTCTACCTACCCCAAGGAGTAATAGGAGAAATTGCAAAGGAGATCCATGCAAGTTTCCATCTAGGGCAAAATAAGATGAAACAACTAATTAAGAAGTATTATGGAAGACCCCAGATTAGAAATATAGTTCAATCTATAGTTTCTAGATGTAAGGCGTGTGCTAAGGTCAATGCTATTAATAAGTTTCCCCTCTAGTTAGGTATAGAGGAAAGTGCCCAGGAGAATTGTGGGAAATAGATTTCATGGAAATGACTCCAGGAAAGGCAGGATTCAGGTATCTACTTGTGCTAATAGATACCTTTACAGGATGGATGGAAGCCTTTCCTACCAAGGGTGAAACCGCTTCCACAGTTTGTAAAATTCTACTAAGAGAGATCATCCCTAGATATGGAATCCCTATAGCTATAGGATCTGACAATGGACCAGCTTTCATCTCTAAGATTTCCCAGGAATTAGCTAAGAGGCTAGGAATTAATTGGAAATTGCATTGCATTTACAGGCCTCAAAGTTCAGGACAAGTAGAAAGAATGAATAGGACTTTGAAAGAAACTTTGATTAAGTTGAAGGAGGAGACCGGCAAGAACTGGGTAGAATTATTCCCTTTTGCCCTATTCCGGGTTAGATGTACACCTTATATTAATAAGTGGACCCCCTACGAGCTCATGTTTGGACAACCAGTTCCCCTGGTTCCCCAGCTATTTCCAGGAGGAAATAGAGGTGTCTAATCATAACTTCCTCAAGTCTCTACAGGCATTGCAACAGATTCGGAGAGAAGTAAGGGAACTGCAGGAGCAAAGGATTGCAGAATCGGGAAGCGACACCCAGAGACCCTCACCACCGGACCCTGGACAGTGGGTGTGGATCCTTAACCACTGCCGAGGAAACCTAGAACCGCGGTGGCAAGGACCATTCCAGGTATTACTCAGCACTCCCTCTGCAGTCAAGGTGGCTGAGAAACCTTATTGGATTCACCTCTCCCACGTGAAACCCGCTACGCTCAGTGAACAAGAGACTGATCCCAAGCGATGGAGAGTACATACAGACCCCAAGGATCCTTTAAGGTTAAGATTTTCATCTGTGTCCTAGGAATACTATTTGATTTTGCTAACAGTGGGTTTGGACCTCCTGTAGACCCTGAAACATTTCTTAGAAAATTATATGGGCCCCCATGTGAGTGTAGGGGTGGCACAGATAGTGTACCACCTGAGCAATGGACAAGGACAGTAGACTGCACCAATAAGGTAGCCTACCTCACTTATCAATGGTGGATACCCACTCTTATGGATATTAAAACAGGCAGACCCTTAAATTCAGGGGGATGGTCATGAGGAACACAAAGTCAGCTACCTACGAGGGGCTTAGAACAACGTTGGGTCTGTCGTGTAAAGCCTCACAGTATGCCACCAACCGTAGGAAAGGATAAGTCGTGCCCCAGGGAGTGCGAAACCATTTATGATCAAATACATTCCACTTGCTATCAGGAATTACAAGAATGCATTAAGGGCAATTTGACAGTATATACTGCAATTCTAATAAGAAACAGAGAAGGAAAAGCACCAGATATTGGGACAAACCACTATATGCAAGTCTCATGTAGAGGTACAGCGGGAAAACCAGTGTGCTGGACCAGGGAGCTACTGCTGCATATCTCAGATGGGGGTGGGCCTCAAGATGCAGTACGAGAGTTTCGAGTCCAGAAGAAATTAGAGCAAATACTTGAGAACATGTTCCCTAGAATAGACTACCACCCTCTAACATTGCCTAAGGGCCGGGATGTTGATTTGGATACCCAAACCTCTGAGATATTGTTAGCTACCTATAAGGCTCTGAACCTTACCAACCCAAGTCTGACTGCTGACTGTTGGCTTTGTATGACTCTAGGCACACCAATACCTATTGCAATCCCCTCCGCAGTTAATGAATCTGCACTTGCTCTTGTCTTAGGAAATAGAAACTGCAGTGGCAACATTCCTTTTAGAGTTCAACCCCTAGAGTTTTTCAATGTTTCCTGTGTAATCAGTTACCCACAAAATAATAGTTTAGACATAGATTTTGGATTGGCAGATTTTGCTAATTGCAGCCGGTTCATCAACTCCAGTTCACCCTTATGTGCAGATACGGGGAAGACATGGCTATGCGGAGGTAATTTAGCTTTCTCCTATTTACCTGTGAATTGGACCGGGGTTTGCATACTAGCAACTTTAATGCCAGATATAGACATCATCCCTGGTGATGAACCCGTCCCTGTTCCCACTTTAGATTACATCAGTGGACGGCTCAAAAGAGCGGTTACATTAATCCCCCTGTTAGTTGGTCTAGGAGTAGCTGGAGCAATAGCATCTGGAACGGCTGGACTAGGGGTGGCCCTTCACTCCTATAATAAATTATCACACCAGTTGATTGACGACATCCAATCTGTGTCTCGGTCCATCCAAGACATACAAGATCAATTAGATTCCTTAGCTGAAATGGTCCTACAGAATAGGAGAGGTCTAGATTTACTGACTGCAGAGCAAGGGGGAATTTGTCTGGCATTACAGGAGAAATGCTGTTTTTATGTTAACAAATCTGGAATAGTCAGGGATAGAATAAAGAAACTACAGGAGGACTTAGTAAAAAGAAGAAGAGAACTCTTCGAAAGCCCTGTGTGGAGTGGCTTTAATGGGATGTTGCCATACCTACTTCCCCTTTTGGGTCCGTGTATTGGCTTCCTGTGTCTTATATCCTTAGGCCCTATAATTTTAAATAAACTACTTGCTTTCATTAAAGAGCATATAGACACTGTTAAGTTAATGGTCCTGTCTCAACCCTACACCCTCCTTCCCTCTGATGAAGAATCAAGGGTTTGATTATACCCCAACAGGAGTAGGGAATGTAAGGATCAAGAAAAGATCAAATTGTTAGATTCAGGAAAGTGTGCTGGGGTTGCCAGTGTAGACCAGAGACAGGGAGGTAAGGATAGGGACCCTGTAAGGCTAAGAACAAAGGAAGACAAACGTTTGCATTCCATTGGTTAGAGACCTTTATCAGAAGTTTATGTTTGAAGTTCGCCAATGAGCTAGACCCAGCCCCTGTTGCTATGCTATGTGCAACTCCCTTAGCAAATAAGTGACCGCTATTTTTGCTTCTGTTATATGCTTGCTTACTTAGGATATATAAGGAACTAGCTGTAAGCACCCGGGGGCGGTTCCCATTTGCAGCTCCTACTGAGTATGGTGTCTCCGGACATCAGGGAACTCGCCCCTGCGCAGGTGAAACTGGCCAATAAAGTTACATCTATACCTACCTCTGAAAGTCTCCGACATTTGTTTTTTATTATACCCGGTGGATGCTTCAATTGCCAGAGAACTAAAATATATTTGGGGGAAGCCAAACTAACAATTTATTACCTGCCAGAAGTCAGTCCTAGCAGTGGAACAGAGTACTTTTATTTTTTTGAAGATGACTTTTGGATGCTATTCCAATAATGTGTTCTATAACTGGAATTAGTAAAAGAGGCATGCTAACTTTGATCACTTGATGAACAATTCTATTTGTAGGGTAAAAATGAGATTGCTTAAAGGCCTAGGTCAATTTCTGAGTTGGTCAAATTGTTGAAGTTCTCCATAATTTTGACTTAAAAATGATTCTTCAGTTTCCTAGTTAACTGACGCCTATATAAAAGCTGTTTAAGAGTTAAAGAGAGATTTCATCTTATTCTTTGCATACCTAAGACAGGGAATGGCAAGAAAACACTGTACCTGAGTCAAGATTAGGATTTAATGCAAGTTGGGTGTTTGGAGTGCACCACCTTAAAGAAGAAGCCTCTTCATTGCCTGCCTTAGATTCTGTGCTTGGGGCACTTGAGCAAGTAACCAGAAAGGAGAAAAGTGAAGCAAGCATTTAATGCTCTTTCCCATTCCCCAGAGTGAGGCTGACTGTCTCTTCTCTTATTGCTCCCTTTCCTTGGCTGTGAACCGCTACTGCTTTTGCTGTCCACAAACTCCAAAGCCTACTTAGAGTCAGTCCATTAAAAACAGAAGCCAAACTTTTCCAGTAAAGAGTGGAGAAAAGGCTTTAGTTGGAATGTACTTTGAAAAATTAAGATTTATGAAAACACTTTCAGTGTATTTTATTTTCACAAAACATAGTTGTCATTGTAGAAACTATGAAATCATATGAAATAAAGAATAGGTCAAGTTTTGTTTGTGGTGCAATTTTTCCAACACAGCTGAAATTGTGGAATGGGTGTCTTAGTTTTCTAGTTCTGTGTTAGAAACTGTGACACAGCAGCTTGGAGTGGTGCCCATTTGTTAGCTTATACCTCTGTAGGTCTGAAGTCCACCTCGGTTGCTTTGCTACATCATATGCTTGGGATCTCCTAAGGCCAAAATCCAGTTTTTAGCCAGGCAGAGCTCTTTCTGAAGGCTCTGGGCAAGAATCTGCTTCCAAGCTCAATCAGATTGTTGGCAGGCTATAGTTCCTCCTGGTTTGGGGGCTAAGGCCCCATTTTCATGCTGTCAGACAAGGGCCTCTAAGCTTCTGGAAGCCACCCGATTCCTTGTCACATGGCCTTCTCCATCTTCTTATATCAACAAAGCAACAGAACCTTCTTGCGCTTTGAATGTCTCTGACTTTCCCTTCTACTGCCAGCCAAAGAAAGCTCTCTGTTATAAAGAGCTCAGATTAGATTAGGTCCACCCAGGTAATCTTCCTTTTGCCACATAAACAACATAATCATGGGAATGGTATCTCATCATATTCACAGATTCCATCCACACGCAGAGATGAGAAAATTCTACAAGGGCCAAGATCACTGGGGATGATCTTTAGAACTCTGCCTACCACAGTACACAATATGACGTTGTTCACATAGTATTTAACATTGTAAAAAAGCCGTCAAAGCAGTCAAATGGAAGGGATTGTCAGTTTTCCCAAGAGTGAATATTTTAATCTTGTGATACTAAAATTATTGCTCTTTGAAGTACCAATCAGTTGTCATCTGTATTCATTTTTGCTTCTTCATTTGCTGGCAAGGCGGAGTTTTCAAGTCTTCTGTTACTAGATTTGTTAGGGATTTTAGTTTTACATGATTTTTGGTTCATGAAACCCTGCATTTTTTGGCAAGACTTGCAACTTAATTTCACATCGGTTTGTATTTGCTTTTTTTGATTCTGTGCAATACCGTTCGGTCGATGAAAGGTGACTGTAAGATGCTGGGAGGGACCCCACCAAGCACTGAGAAATGAGAGACGCACTCATCTACTTACTGAGGCAGCAGTCTGGTTCTCACAAAACCTCTCCATTATTATTTTCAGCAATGGTCTATTAATGTCCATTCATGCCTGACACTCTGTACAGGATGATAATTCTTAATATTTCTTCCTGACAAACTCTTACCCATCTTTCTAAGACTAGCTCAAATTTCTCTTTCCTGGAGAAACCTTCTCTGAGCTACTCTTGTCTCTCTTCCCATTGATAGATACGTGAATTCCAAACTGCCCTCTTGATGTTCCGCTTATCTGTCAGACCTCACCCTTACTGGACTATCGCCCCTGAGACAGAGGAATTCCAAAAAGCTGACAAGCCACCCCAAGGAGGGGCTCCAGACATACCAGGACTTTTAATTCAACACCCACATGCTCGAAGCCCCCCAAGGAGGAGCATTTGGACATACCAGAACTTTTGCCTCAGTATCCCCTCAGGCTCTCCCAAACACTATATAACTCGCCCCTAGTCTGTAACCGGTGCTCTTCTCCCCAGGAGAAGTGCCCGGCAGGGTTCCTTTCTTCCTTTCAATAGAGCCTGTTACTCTGGTCTTTCGGACTCCCATGGATTCCAACACCCATCACCCTCCAGTATAACTGTCCCCTTTCTCCAAGCCCTTGGCCCAGGCATCTATTATGCTCCTTAGCAGACTGTGTCCAACAAATTAATGCTTTACATCTCAGATGAATTAGAAACATCACCTAAAAGGAACATATCTTAATTATTTTGTACTTTAGGTATTTAGCTTAATTACTAACATATAGTAAATATTAAATAAATGTTAATAAACCCTAGAGAAATAGTATAGGTTTAGGTAGACCAGTGGTTCTCCACTAGAGGTGATTTTACCCCTACTCCCCCAAAAAAGGATGTCTGGCAATGAGTGGAGACATTTTGGTTGTCACAAATCATGAGGGAAGGGGGAAGAATTCTACTGGATCAGTGGATAAAGCTCAGGTATCCTGCTAAATGTCCTCCAATGCAAAGGACAGCCTCTACTCACACCAAAGATGCTAACCAGCCAATAATGTTAATAGTGTGAAGGCTGAGAAAACCTAAGCTCGCCTGACCAGGCGGTGGTGCAGTGGATAGAGCGTCAGACTGGGATGCGAAGGACCCAGGTTTGAGACCCCGAGGTCACCAGCTTGAGCACGAGCTCATCTGGTTTAAGCAAAGCTCACCAGCTTGGACCCAAGGTCGCTGGCTTGAGCAAGGGGTTACTCAGTCTGCTGAAGGCCCACAATCAAGGCACATATGAGAAAGCAATCAATGAACAACTAAGGTGTTGCAACAAAAAACTAATGATTGATGCTTCTTCTCTCTCTCTGTTCCTATCTGTCTCTAACTCTCTCTGACTCTCTCTCTCTCTCTGTCTCTGTAAAAAAAAAAAAAAAAAAAAAAAAGAAAACCTAAGCTCAATAATATATAGAGAGGGTCAAATTTTGCATCCTTGGGTAGAAAACAAGGAGAGAAGTCAGAATTGTAGAATATCTTGCATTTCTTTAATCATAAATTGGGAAACTAACAAGAGTTAAACTCAGGGGTCAAATTTTTACTGTTTATATACTCAACACTCATGGTTTCCCTAGCAACCAGAACTCTATGTTATTATAATGGCAAGAAAAATATACAGTGGTTGCAGGTATTATATATTTGCTCTGGTTAGTTTCACTGGAGAGAAGAGTTTGGAAGAAATTTGTGACTGAGACAAAAATAAAC
Organism: Saccopteryx bilineata; assembly: GCF_036850765.1. NCBI lineage: Eukaryota > Metazoa > Chordata > Mammalia > Chiroptera > Emballonuridae > Saccopteryx > Saccopteryx bilineata. The sequence continues at coordinate 113,888,620 of NC_089495.1, forward strand.
TATGAAAGAGAAGAAGAATATGATATTTTTAAAAAGGATATGCGCCAGAGAGTATATCTATATGTTGCTGACATATTGCTTCTCCCACTGTCTCTGGTCCATTTAGTGTGGGGCAGTGGTTCCCAGCATGTGGCCTCTGGTGCTGCAGGACCAGCTAAGAAATGCAGAATCTCATGCCCATTTCAGACCTACTGAATCAGAAACTCTGGGATTGAGGCCAGCAATGTACATTTTTAAAAGCCTTCCAGGTGATTTTGATCCATGCATGTAGGTAATAAATAAAATAGCTGCTTATCGATTTTTTTCTCACTAGTTCCACTCACTAATTAATTAACATCATGGCTTGAAAGAAGCCCTGGGCAAGAAAGAAGTTCATGTCACGATGCCCTGTATAGAATGGCTTGGGTTTGAAGTAAGCTAAACTGGTTCTTAGACTATCTCCCCTACAGATTTTATGGCCCCACAGTGCAATAATACTCTACTATTGCCTGTATTATTGCTTTTCCGAGCTTTCAGCCAGATGCAGTCACCCAGTGATTCAGTGTCACCCTTTACCTCTGTCCTTTGCCTACATTAATCCACTTAATCCAGGAACACTAGTATGGCAGACATTATAGATCCACTTCTAAAAGTGATAAAACAGCCAAAACAGTAACTTGCCTGTGTTCATGCAGCAGTAATTGTTGAGGAAGAGATAGAAACTAGATCTACAAAGCACATATTCCCTGTACTGTGCAACAGTGGATTTCTGATGACTGAGGCCACTTTTATTAGACAATAATCAATCTCCTTTAATTAGATTTCCTCAAGTCTTTTATTTTAGTAAGAAAAGGACCCTACTGCTTTATAGTATGCTGCAAAAGAGGTTATGATTTTATAGTTTGTTTTGTTAGGCATTGTATGTGACATAAAACTTTGCGTTAGAGTTGAGTCTATTTCTTAAATCAGAATATTATTTCTTTTTTTATTTATGAGCATTGGTAACAATATGTGAGAGAATAAAGTTGCTCTTGGTATTCAAGATAGTACATAGAAGTACTGGGATGCATTGAACTAGTGTTTGCTTTTGTATGTCTTTTAGTCTTTACAGCTCAGCAAGTAAATTTAGAACAGGTTCTGAACATTTTAAAAATAAAATTTCTTCTTTTCAGTCCTAAAAATGAGTCATATCAGAAACCCATCTTATCTTTATTTCGAAGAAAGAAATTATTTTTGTAAAAGTATAGGGAATCCAAGTACCTGGTATAGTAAGAGTAAAAAAGCCTTGGAAGAATGTTCTTTTGCAAAAGTGATGTGGAAACCAGATGCTTTAATATTGTGTAGATGATCCAAGAAATTATGATAAGCTTTTGGGTTACACCAGTTGGAGAGAGACAAAGGGTATCAATGTGGTGGAAGAAGAGTGAGTAAAGATTTATGAGGATTCATTCTTCTAGGAATTTCCAAAGAATTTCCAAAAAAATATAAAGAAGAGTAAACAAATTCAAACTATTTTTTCTTATCTGCCTGGAAGATTCTAGAATAAATGTGCCAAAAGTACAATTTGCTTTTGCAGAACTGCACTCCATGGGATACTGTTTTTCTTAAGAGATACTATAGATGACTGGATAAAGAAGATGTGATGTGGAATATTATTTAGCCTTGAAAAAGAAGAAAATCTTGCCACCTGTGATGATATGGATAGATCTTCTGAGTGTTAGGCTAAATATAATAAACCAGACAGAGAAAAACTAATACTGTATGATCTCACTTATATATGGAATCTAAAATAAATAAATAAACCAACCAAAATATCAACCAACTGAATTCATAGATGTAGAGAACAGATTGGTGACTCCAAGAGGTGGGGTTGGGGGATGGGCAAAATGGCTGAAGGAAATCCAAAGGTACCTAATTCCAGCTATAAATGAAAAAATCATGGGGTATAATCTACAGCAGGGGTCCCCAAACTACGGCCCGTGGGCCACATGCGGCCCCCTGAGGCCATTTATCCAGCCCCCGCCGCACTTCCGAAAGGGGCACCTCTTTCATTGGTGGTCAGTGAGAGGAGCACATTGACCATCATTAGCCAAAAGCAGGCCCATAGTTCCCATTGAAATACTAGTCAGTTAGTTGATTTAAATTTACTTGTTCTTTATTTTAAATATTGTATTTGTTCCCTTTTTTTTTTAACTTTAAAATAAGATATGTGCAGTGTGCATAGGGATTTGTTCATAGTTTTTGTTATAGTCCGGCCCTCCAACGGTCTGAGGGACAGTAAACTGGCCTCCTGTGTAAAAAGTTTGAGGACCCCTGATCTACAACATAGTTTCATGGTTAATAATACTGTATTGTATATTTGAAAGTTGCTTTTGAGTAAATTTTAAAAGTTCTCATCACAAGAAAAAATATGCAAGTATGGATGGTAATGGATATTAATTTGAATTATTGTGGTGATAATTTCACAGTATATACAAACATGAAATCGTTATGTTACATTTCTGAAACTAATATGTCAATTTTATCTCAATTAAAAGAGCTACTACGTACCAGTTACTCGAAGTCTATCTGTACCAACCACAACTTCACTTTCATCAACAGTAAACAGTGACTTGCCTTCTTTGGAATTGATCTGAAACTGTTGATTCTGGAATTCTACCAATTTGGGACCTGAAGGATTAATTAAAAGTTTATTATCAAGTGTTACTACATGCAGTGTCATAATCTCTATTTTTACACATTCCATGTCATCTAGAAATAGCAAATTATTAAATATTTAGTATTTGTTACCAATAGTTTTCTTTTATTCTATAATTAAACTTAAACATTTTAAGCCTAAATCTATTATATTATTAAAATTAATTTATGTCAGATCTGTGCTAATCTATATCAAATATATGTATGCATAAATTATTTAAAACAATTTTTTCAGGTTTTTGAAACTTGCCAAAAATAATTTAATTCTGCTACTCTTATTCTTTAAATTTGCATTCAGAATATAAAATAAATATATTATATTCTGAAATGTGAGATTTATTTAAAAGCATCTTATGAATGGTTCACTTTAATGGCTAAAGTTAACCCAGAAAATGTTTTATACTCAGATTATCTTCTGTGCCCTTTTCCTCAGAAAATGTTCTCACCTTTTAGTCCACAGAAAAAAACAGACATCACCATGGAAGAACACCCTCAAATTCTGTCCTTCCCTAAGGCATTTTTGTTTTCTTCACATTCATTCTTTCTTTTTATTTCAGTGACAAAGGAATCACTTTCTCCTCCAAGTTTAATTTATTCATATCAGCTTTAGACCCATTGCATTTCAAATCATTACTGTATTCAACAACTGTTTAATCTGTGCTACGATGGGCCAGGCTCTGGGGATACTGGTATCCCCATGGAGTGAATGAGACCTAGTACTCATTATTTTATGTTTCATAATTTTTCTTCCTGCTTCCAATCTTTCTAACCCTGGCAGCATAATGAATTAATCTCTTTAGAACTCAGTTTTCAGCATTTGCTTAAAAAACTACAAGTGTTTCCTGGTTCTTTTGTATATTAGCTTTATATTCTTATCTACTAGAAAAGCAAATTTATCAAGAAAAGCTGATGGTTTGTGTGGAGGCGTCCTGGTGATCCCATGTGCTCATTCAAGTTGATGGATACCTGCTAGAAATTAGATATAAACTTTTCAATTAATACATAAATCCATTTTGAACATGGTCACCAGCATATTCTTATGTTATTTTTATTAATTTGTTCCTCAAAATCATTCAATGATTCTTCATTTAAATGTGCGTGTGTACATCACTTATAAAGTGAAACTCATTTTCCCCTCTGTTTTATCTTCTTTTTCTTAAGGAAGCATGCCTTAATTTTATGAGTAGTTGCCTGTATTATTCTGAGCTTTCAGCCAGATGCAGTCACCCAGTGATTCAGTGTCATCCTTTACCTTTTATGGGTCACTGATATATTAAATTTATTTGAGTATAAAATTAAAAGAAAAAACCCTGAAATAATTACCCAGTAAGAGTTCAAAGAGTATTGCTCATTGGAGGTTGATATAATAATTTTTAGGAGGTTTTATAAAAGTTAAAGGTGTTAAACTAAATGACAACTTTTTCTGTAACCATTGTCATGAACGTGGTTGAAATCTTCAACAAATAAATCTAATTTCATTTTTTATCAGTAACAAGTTATCTAAGTACTTATTTAGATCAAAGGAAATGCAGGAAAGTGAGTCCATTCTGTTCAAAACAAACTTAATGCATTTTTTTATATTTAAGGTTCTGTGCTAAAAATTGAAGATATACAAGTGAGTGAGATGTAGCTCACAACTCATAAAAGTTCATAGTTTATGAAAGAAAGAAAGCATATACATTTTGTTCCAGGACAATTTGATAAATACCATGACACAGGTAGGGAGAGTGTTCAATGAGAACCCTGACAAATCATCCATGGCCCCCCCTTGTGGGTCAGGAACAGGAGGATGTCGGAGCTGACATCAAAGAAACAATTTATGGTTCCCTGGTGGTGGGAGGAGGCGCTCCAGGCAGAGGTGCTACTTGAATAAAGACACAGTAGTGAATAAATTTCACCCACATTTTATCAAAAATAGGCATTGAATGTTAAATTTAAATGTTTTCCACTTCAGAAGAAACTGTTCTCTAATGATAAACCCATAATAACAGGGATTATCATCTCTTAAAATAACTGAGTTTGTGGTAAAGGGTTTGAGCAAAAAAGAAAAAAAAGAAATTCATGGACACAGACAACAGTGTGGTCATTGCTGGGGAAGAGGGATGGTGGAGGTGGTGAAGGACTTGGGAGGGATAGTGATTGTTGGGGACTTGCATTAGGATGGTGAACACACAAAACAGTGCACAGATGATGTGCTGTGGAATTGTGCACCTCAGTATAATTTTGTTAACCAGTGTCAGTTCAGTACAGTCAATAAAAAAACATGTATGCTGGATAAACTCAGGACCTAATGATCAAACTTCTAAGCAAAAAAGAAATGCAATTAATTATGTAGAATAAGATACAAAGATTAAAACAAAACAGAGTTCTGTTTAATAAAATATGAACTCTGTGTAAAACAGAGTTCTTAAATAATAAAAATATGGAGTTCTTATATAATAAAAAGAAATCATCAGGCTAATATATATTTATGATTTCCAATGTAACATGATTCTGTTTTGTAAAAACAACTACTTAAAAAGAGAGACACTGATTTTTCTGCTTCGGGTTGTGAGTGGCTGTTTCAGCTGGGTCCCGAGGGCTCCGGAATCCTATAGAGTGAAGACTTAATTACAAAGTAATGCCAAACTTCTGAAGTTCATTGCCAGGACTGTGATGGTACATGAAGGGAATGTGGAAGGTGGATATAAGACCCTAGATAGAATCCTCACCGTGGATGGGTTCACCGAATCAGCCCAGTAGGAAAACCTCTATTCTGCAACCCCATCTTCTCTTACCATTTCTTGCAATAAACCCAATTACACACACACACACACACACACACACACACAATTTAAAGGGTAAAATAAAAATTAAAAAAATAAAAAGACACTGAAAGCTACCAGTTTGTGTTGGAAGTATACTTCTCATCTTTGTATTTCCATAATCTAAAGGTCCACCTAATCTCTTAGATTTGACAAATCTATAGAATTTCAATAGTGTAGAAAATGTATACACATTCTTTTTACCTACTGGGTTGCCTTTTTGTTATTTTTCAACTATATTTTTTTGTTCTAATTTGTTTTTTCACTGTGCAAGATTCCATGTGACCTCACTCCTATGTGACCTGGTTCCTGGTCTTAGCTGATTGGATGGAGCTACATAGCCCACCCAAGGGCATTTGGTTGAAGCTTAGTTGGGCCAATTAGAATACTTTGTTGTGAATTTAGAATTCATGAAATTGAAAACTAAGTTGATCGATGTTGAGAACTACAGCTAATCAGATGAAGAACCAGAAAGGTCCTAAATGTCCTGTAGAGTTAGAACAGATGCAGCCATAATATCCAAGGGACAGGGATGGGCAAATACACACTGGAAGAGAGGGGTACTTGGCAGAGAGCGAGAGAGGCACAAAGTGAGAGGTGGGGGAAGAGAGAGAGAACAAATACTTTTGGCTCTTTGTTCTCTTGAGGACAACTGCTTTGGTTACTTTCTGTATTTTTTTGGTCTCTATGAGATTCTTTTGTATTCTGCAATAATCATTTGTTTCTTGTACCTTGAATGGCCCTTTATTTCTTAGAATCAAAATAACTTTAATTAAAATACTTTTAGATTGTCCTCTGTGATGCTAATTATTCTCTCTGAACAACATGGCATATTTTTCTAAATTGGTACATTGATTGTTCATAAATACCTTTGAATTCTTTAGAAGAAAAAACAAATTTACCCATTCAGCACATTGTTCAAGGACCTACACATGCAAAGCACTCTGATGAAGCCTGACTCACCCACTCTCAGTCTGCCCATGACCTCTCCTTCAGAGTTCTGTGCATTCACAGTCACATTCTGAGTAGACTGTAGAAGCAGAGATGAGTCCTAGAAAGGGATTTATGAAATTAGCCAATGTATACTGTTTAAAATGATTATATCTTTATATTTGTATATAAATTTGAGATGTATACAAAATGATTCTCCATAGTCACAGATCCTATAATCCTAATCATTGTTTTTATTAAATTATTTTAAAACCTTGAATTATATTATATTAAGGGGTAAATGTATTAACTTTTTTTTATAAAATAGAGCAATCTTATGTTTGCGTATACTGGTTACAATGCACCAAATCAGATCTCAAGGTGAAGATCTAAAGCAATCAAGTTTTAATGTGTTTGTGCATCTGAAACTTGTATAATTTTGTTAACTAGTGTCACCTCAACAAAGTCAATAAAAAGAAAAAACAGTTTCAATGTGTTTTTTTCTTTTCCAAAGAATTAAAATTTCATTTGTTACTATTTATGTTTAGGACATGATAATGTGTGTGCGTGCGTGTGTGTGTGTGTGTGTGTGTGTGTGTATTTAAGTGAGAGGAGAGACAGTGAGATGGACTCCCTCATACACCCTGACCAGGGGATTCCCTGGCAACTCCAGTCCAGGGCCAATGCTCTAATTAACCAACCTATTTTTTAGCACCTGAGGCTGATGCACTTCAACCAACCCAGGTATTCTCAGCGTTTGGGGCCCATTCCAAGGGAGGTAAAGAGAAACAGATGGTCCCTTCTCACAGGTGCCCTGACCGAGGATCGAACCCTGGACATCCATACACCGGGCTGACACTCTGTCCACTGAACCAACGTAATATACTTTATGAAGACAAACCAAAAAATGGTTAGCACTTCTCTAATAAATACCATGTTACTTTTAAAATGCAAAAACTTGTCATAATTGCAAAAGAGCTTTTAAAATTTATTGGATGCCTTTTTTGAGCTTTTTGTTAAAAGATAAAGTGGCTTTATTCTCACGTTAATGTTTTCTGTGGTGTCAGTTCTGAATGGGAGGTTTGTTTTACAGAAAATTACTTTCTTTCATATAAGTATTTTCTTCATAAGTAGTACAGTAATTAGTCTGATGAACAGGTCTATGCTCATTGTGAAGAATGGGGCATTTCCATTTTCTAAGTGCAAAAGCTGAGGTCTAAGCATTGTGCTTGAGTTCCTCAGTTTTTATCATTAGCTAGTGATATCCTTTTAAACAAATTTTATGACATTTATAGAATGACAGCAAAGTAGAAGGGAAATATTTTTCCATTCATATGAATTGAATTCTGGTTGACATTCTTAAACAAAAACAATGTATCGTTTATATTGTATTTAGCCTTAAGAAGTAGATAAAAGAGACAGAGGACATGATATCTTTTCTCCAGAGTATGCAACTTAAATAAGGAGCTATTAGAGAGATACACAAAAAGACCATTACATATGTAAGAATGTGTTGGTGGGGCCCAAATATAGATCACAACTGCCCTAAGAGTTCTCAGTGATTCCCCTGTAGCCACTTCATATATGGGTATAATTAAATTACTTCAAATTTGAACCTGAAATGGGAATACTACTCAAACATAAAAAAGACTTAAATCTTACCTTTCATCATAGCATGGATGGACCTAGAGAGTATTATGCTCAGTGAAACAAGTCAGTCAAAGACAAATACCATGTGATTTCACTTATATGTGAAATCTAAAGAACCAAATAAGCAAACAAAGTAGAAACTGAGTCACAGATACAGAGAACAGCCTGACAGCTGTCAGAGGAAAGGAGGTTGGGAACCTGGGTGAAAAAGCTAAAGTGATTAAGCAGTATGAGTTGGTAGTTACAGAAAAGTCACAGAGCTGCAGATTACAGCATAAGAAATATAGACAATGACATAACGATTATCTATGTATGGGGCCAGGTGGGTACTTGAAACATTGAGGGAACCATTCTGTAAAGTACATAATTTTTTAACCAACTTGCTGTACATCTGAAACTAATACAAAATAATAGTGAATATAAACTGTAATTTAAACAAGAAAGTTGGGAGAGGCTATACAATTGACCCTTGAACAATGCAGGGGTTAGGGATGTTGACATCCCCAACAATAAAAAATCCTCATATTTTGATTCTCTAAAAACTTAGCTACTAATAGCCTACTGTTGTCCTGAAGCCTTATTGATAACATAAATAGTTGATTAATACATATTTTGTATATTATATGTATTGTATACTGTATTATTACAGTAAAGTAACCTAGAGGGGAGAATGTTATTATGAATACTGTAAGAAAGAGAAAACATATATACAGCATTTCTTGAAAAAATCCACACATAAGTGGACCCTCACAGTTCATACCCAGGTTGTTCAAAGATCACTGTACTAATAACAGGCAAAGTAGATTTCAAAGCAAGAGATAAAGATCTCAGAGATACAGAGGGTCATTTCAAATGATGTAGGAGTGAATTCATTAACATTTATGTAGCTAAACATTTACATACCTAATGTTTGAGCTTCAAGATACATGAAGCAAAAGCCAATAGAACTGAAAGAAAAAAGTAGAACCTTTCACATTTATAATCAGAGATTTCACATCCCTCTCTCAGTAACTGATATAACAAACCCACAGAAAATTAATAAGGATATAGGAAATTTGAATTGTCAATTTCATTTTCTTATTTCTCTGTAGCTTTGTTCTTTCATGTGACTTGAACATGGTTTCACATCTCATTTTTTGGCCACATCTCTTTGGATCTAGTATGCTTCTGCACTCTGTCCAGCCATGTAAATGTGCCCTTAGGTACATATTTGATTGGTTTAGAAACCTGTCTTAAGCCAAACAAAAGACTTCATAGGATATTTTCTAACCAGATTATTCATTGAAAAGAGAAGACTCAAATGACCAATGTCAGAAATTGTAGAGGGGACACCATTAAGGATTCTCCACTTTCAAAGAATGACAATGTGGACGCAGAGGAGAGAATCTGAGAGATGGGCCCTTTGGCAAATAATATTCTAATTAGAGTGTGATGAAGCTTCCTTGCTTGACAAAAATTTCTTCAGGCCCCTAAAACCTTTCCTAGGCTCATTGATGCACTTCCTGGTCAAACCTAATTTCAGTCAGAACCCTACAGAGTGTGTTTAACCAGAACCTCTCACACAGGCTATCCCATCCCACCCTTGATATCTGGTCTCCCTTACCATCTGAACGTATACCTCATTCTCTACCTTCTCCCAGGTGTACCTTACCTTCACCATTCTCCTGCCCCCCGCCCCATTGCTCTGTCAACCATCAAACCACCAGTCTTCTGTTTCTATGGGTCTGTTATTCATTTTTTAGAAAAAAATAATCTGGTTAGATGTTGGTCAATTTTTATTGATCTAAAAGAGCCAGTTTTTGGTTTTACTGATCTCTCCATTGCTTTTATGTTTTCTATTTTTTTATTTCTGTTTTTTATTCTATCACTTCTTCTCATATGTTTGGTTTAATTTATTTTTTTTCTACTTATTAAGGTATATTCAGAAGTCACTGATATTCCTTTTTCTCTAAAATAGACATTTAGTACTATAAGTTTCCCTAAGCACTACTTTAACTACATCCCTTGAAATTTGATATATTGTTTTTTTTTCATTTTTAATCTGTCAAAAATACTTTTTAATGTTTTCTTGCTTCTCTGACTCATGGATTATGTATAAATATTTTATTTAATTTTAAAATATTTGGAAAATATTTAAATATTTTCATGTTACTGTTTTCTTATTGAATTAATTATGGTCAGATAACATGTATGATTTGAATACTTCTAAATTTATTGAGAATTGTTTTATAGTTCAAAATATGATTTTAATAAATATTCCTTGTGCATCAAAAATGACATTTATTCTGCTGTTGGGGGGAGTACTATATAAATGTTAATTATATCAAATAAGTTGACAGTGTTATTCAAATCTCCTATATCCTTATTAATTTTCTGTGGGTTTGTTATATCAGTTACTGAGAGAGGGATGTGAAATCTCTGATTATAAATGTGAACTTTTTCTTTCAGTTCTATTGGCTTTTGCTTCATGTATCTTGAAGCTCAAACATTAGGTATGTAAATGTTTAGCTACATAAATGTTAATGAATTCACTCCTACATCATTTGAAATGACCCTCTGTATCTCTGAGATCTTTATCTCTTGCTTTGAAATCTACTTTGCCTGTTATTAGTACAGTGATCTTTGAACAACCTGGGTATGAACTGTGAGGGTCCACTAATGTGTGGATTTTTTCAAGAAATGCTGTATATATGTTTTCTCTTTCTTACAGTATTCATAATAACATTCTCCCCTCTAGGTTACTTTACTGTAATAATACAGTATACAATACATATAATATACAAAATATGTATTAATCAACTATTTATGTTATCAATAAGGCTTCAGGACAACAGTAGGCTATTAGTAGCTAAGTTTTTAGAGAATCAAAATATGAGGATTTTTTATTGTTGGGGATGTCAACATCCCTAACCCCTGCATTGTTCAAGGGTCAATTGTATAGCCTCTCCCAACTTTCTTGTTTAAATTACAGTTTATATTCACTATTATTTTGTATTAGTTTCAGATGTACAGCAAGTTGGTTAAAAAATTATGTACTTTACAGAATGGTTCCCACAATGTTTCAAGTACCCACCTGGCCCCATACATAGATAATCGTTATGTCATTGTCTATATTTCTTATGCTGTAATCTGCAGCTCTGTGACTTTTCTGTAACTACCAACTCATACTGCTTAATCACTTTAGCTTTTTCACCCAGGTTCCCAACCTCCTTTCCTCTGACAGCTGTCAGGCTGTTCTCTGTATCTGTGACTCAGTTTCTACTTTGTTTGCTTATTTGGTTCTTTAGATTTCACATATAAGTGAAATCACATGGTATTTGTCTTTGACTGACTTGTTTCACTGAGCATAATACTTTCTAGGTCCATCCATGCTATGACGAAAGGTAAGATTTAAGTCTTTTTTATGTTTGAGTAGTATTCCATTTTATATATGGTACCACAGCTTTTTTAACTGCTCATCTATTGATGGGCACTTGGATTGCTTCTGTATCTTGGCTATTGTAAATAATGCTGCAATAAACACAGGAGTGCATATATTCTTTCAAATTAGTGTTTCAGGATTCTTCAAATATATTCCCAGAAATAAAATTGCTGGGTCATAAGGCAGTTCCATTTTTAATTTTTTTTTTTTTGAGGAAACTCTATACTGTTTTCCATAATGGAAGCACAGATAGGTATTCTCACCAACAGTGCACAAACATTTCTGTTTCTCCATATCCTTGCCAACACTTGTTGTTTACAGATTTATTGATGACAGCCATTCTGACAGGTGTGAGGTGGTATCACGTTGCGGTTTTGATTTATGTCTCTCTAATGATTCATGATGTTGAGCAACTTTTCTTATGTTCATTGGCTATCTGTATGTCTTCCCAGGAGAAGTGTCTATTCAGGTCTTCTGCCCACTTTTTAATTGGGTTGTTTGTTTCTCTGATGTTGTGTTGTCTGAATTCTTTACAAATTTTGGATAAAAACACCCTTATCAAATATATCATTGGTAAGTATGTTCTCCCATTTAGTAACTTGTCTTTTCATTTTATTGATGGTTTCCTTGGCTGTGCAAAAACCTTTTAGTCTTATGTAGTTCCAAATTTTTATTTGTTCTTTTGTTTCTCTTTCCCAGAAGATATAGCAGAAAAAAAATAATGGTTAAGAGACTTGTGTGAAATTTTCACTCCCACTTTTTTCATCAGTTTTAGTATAGCATATTCTTTTAAAATTCTTTTACCAACCTGGCTGGATAGCCTTGTGGGTTAGAGCATCAGCCAGAAGCACAGCGGTTGCTGGTTTTATCTCCAGTCAGGGCACATACAGAAACAGATCAATGTTCTTGTCTCTCTCTCTCCCCCTTCTTCTCTGGCTAAAATCAATGAATAATTTTTTAAAAATTCTTTTACCATTAACTTACTTGTGTCTTTATCATTAAAGTGGGTTTTTGTAAGTGGCAAATAGTCTTGCTTCTTCATTCAATACGATAATCTGTGGCTTTCAATTAGAATGTTAAGACCAATTTATTTTGATGTGATTATTGATGTAGCTTGGTTTCAATTTACCACCTTGCTATTTGTTTTCTATTCATTCCAATTGCTCTTTGTGTCCTTTGCTGGCTTTCTTTTGGATTGAGTATAATTTATGGTTTTATTTCATCTCCTTTGTTGATATATTGGCTCTCCTTTGTGTGTTTTACTTTTGAATTTACACTGAACATCTTTAACTATCTTCAATTAATTTTATGCCAGTTTTATTGTGGTCATATATTTTACTTGTTTCTTTGTTGTAAACCCTGAAATACGTTGTTATTATTTCTACTTTAGTTTTGAAGTATCCTCTAAAATGTTTAAAATAATAAGTGGTATATTTTTGTTTATCCACATATTTACTACTTTTGGCATCTTTTTATTCCTTTAGGATCTCTCCTCTGCAGTCATTTTGCACCATATCATTTTGCAGTTGGTAGTAGAGCTTGGTGATTGCTCTGATGTCTAACTTGGAAGTTGCTTTAGCTCTCTTATAAGATCAGGTGTTTGTTAGTGGTTGACCTTTTGTTTCCTTTCTAATTGCTCTGGAATAGCTGGTACAGCTTCTGCATGTAGGAAATACCAACATAACCTTTTGTATCTAGAACAATGAGAGGGAAATAAAGAGTGTACTCTCTTTATACAAAGTTTCTAACATTTGACATATTTAGCTAATATCACCTAATCGGTAATGTTGCAAAATATTTACCTCTACTACAAAGTCTGTAGTATCACATAAGGAAAAATAGAACATACTACAAAAATATTTGACTATAGTTTGTGCTTGGCTCAATTTGTAATAAATTCAATAGAGGTAAGTAAATATAATACTGAGGCAGATTTACTTTTGAAGTCACACAATTATTTAATGATAATGTTTAATTACTGAATGGCTAATCCTACAGGACCACAATCTGCATAATTAGTATAACTGCTACAGAACATACCACCAAGCACTGATTTCTTTCTAAGCTTTTCAGATAATCTTAACTGCCTTGAAAGACATGTACTTAAATTACTTACAAAAATGGAAAGAAGTTTAGATTGTTTTTGATAAAGGTTTTAATTATAAACCTTTACTTGATTATAGTCTAAATTACTGAGGCCACCAAATTCAGATCGAAAGCACATGACAATGGAGCCATTTCAGAATGTAATATCAGAAATAAATTCCACAGCCTTATAGCTAAGCCTTTTATAAAGAGTGTAGCATGAACGTGCGTTCATGTAGACATTTTTTAAGAACTCTCCTCTGAAATATACTTTATTTCTATGCTTAGTCATTATTTGTTTTTCATAAAACACAAATGATTTAAATATTTCATCATTGTCTTACCACTCTGGAGTGTATTTCTTTGGCATACAATGGGAATAAAAATTCCGATTCCCCTTCCAGGAGAAGCCCATCTTTGGTAACATGTAAGTGACCCATTCCAGTCTGTTAAAAAGATGAGACAATAGAGATTTTGTTATGGCTTCTTTCTCCTTCCTTTCTAAAAGTATTAGCTTAAATTACATATGCATTTTCATCTACTTCTTACCAGCACTTTTTCTATATTTCTCCCAAATATTTTATTTTAAAATTTAGTTTTTTTTATTCAAATACATAGTATTTTATTAAGTCTTGTATAAATACAAAGACCTATTTAGGAAATACACATAAGATTTAAAGGATCTCTTTACCATAAACACCCAAGAGCTTACCACCATATAAAAAAAAATCATACCCTTACTATTTAAAATTATTTTAAATAATGGACTCTTTTGAAGTTTCTGTGAATTTTAACACATGTAACCACCAAAACAATTAGGATACAGAACAGGTTTATCACCATCACCCTTAAAATAACCTAAGTAATTTTTAAACGAAGTCTTCAAGTGTATCATGTAAGCTCACAAAATAGCCAGTATTCATTATGCATTTCTTAAGTGAAAAGTGATATAGGAGGATGTGGAGCTCTAGTCAAGTTGTCTGCTCTTGAGGAGTTTCAAGTCTTGAAGAATTATCAGAAATGATAGAAAGCTTAACTCTCAAGATTACACACTGCTGTCATCCTATTAAATCTTGTATATATATTGTTTAATTTTAATTTTTAATTTATTGTGTTGACAGGGTTTCAAGTGTCCCACTTAACATAACACTCTCTAGCCTGACCAGGTGGTGGCCCTTCACCTTCACCTTCTTTGATCTCGTCCCCTCTTCCACCTTCCTTCTGACACTGGATAGAGCATCAACCTGGAATGCTGAGGACCCAGGTTTGAAACCCACAGTCGCTGGCTTATCTGCTTGAGCATGGGCTCACCAGCTTGAGCGAGGGATCACAGACATGACCCCTGGCTTGAGCCCAAACATCGCTGGCTTGAAGCTCAAGGTCACTGGCTTGAGCCCAAGATCACTGGCTTGAGCAAGGGGTCACTGGCTTGCCTGGTCAAGGTACATATGAGAAAGCAGTCAATGAGCAACTAAAGTGCCGCAATTAGGAGCTGATGCTTCTAATCTTTCTCCTTTCCTCTATGTCTGTCCCTTTATGTCGGTCTGTCTTTCTTGCTAAAAAAAAAAAATCCTCTACATACCACATTGTGTCCTCACATGCCCCATGCAAAGTCTCTTCCCACCTCCATCTCTCCCTTTTGCCCCTCTCCCCTAACTCCACCTCCCACATTTCCTTCAGGCTATTACTATACCCCAGGGGTCCCCAAACTATGGCCCACAAGCCACATGCGACCCCCTGAAGCCATTTATCCGGCCCCCGCCGCATTCCAGAAGGGGCATCTCTTTCATTGGTGGTCAGTGAGACCACCGCAAAGCGCAGCGTTGCTCACGTACAGTACTACTTCTGGTGACGTGGGACGCATGCCTCACGGCTCTGGAAGCGCTGTCATATCACTTGTTACGGCTAGCAGTGACAAATACGGAACTGGACATTGACCAGCTCATTAGCCAAAAGCAGGCCCATAGTTTCCATTGAAATACTGGCCAGTTTGTTGATTTAAATTTACTTGTTCTTTATTTTAAATATTGTATTTGTTCCCATTTTTTTTTTTTACTTTAAAATAAGATATGTGCAGTGTGCAAAGGGATTTGTTCATAGGTTTTTTTTATAGTCTGGCCCTCCAACGGTCTGAGGGACAGTGAACTGGCCCCCTGTGTAAAAAGTTTGGGGACCCCTGCTATACCCTGTTGTCTGTATGTATGTATATATGATTTTGGCTAATTCCTTCACCTTTGATCTCTTCCCTTCTTCCCCCTTTCCTCTCACAGCTGTCCATCTGTTCCCTGTGACCCTGCCTCTGTTTCTATTTTGTTTCTCAGTTTATTGTGTTCATTAGATTCCACATATAAGTGAGATCATATGGTATTTGTCTTTCTCTGCCTGGCTTATTTCACTTAGCATAATAATCTCCAGGTCTATCCATGCTGTTGAAAAGTGTAAGATTTCCTTCTTTTTTATGGCTGCGTAGTATTCCATTGTATAAATGTACCACAGCCTTTTTTATTTATACATTTGCCAGTGGACATTTGGGCTGTTTCCAGATCTTGGCTATTGCAAACAACACTGCAGTTAACATAAGGGTGTATATCTTCTTTTGAATTAGTGTTTTGGGATTCTTAGGATATATTCCTAGAAGTGAGATAACTGGGTCATAAGGCAATTTCATTTTTAATCTTTTGAGGCAATGCCCTGCTGATTTCCACAGTGGCTGCACAAGTCTGCATTTCCACCAGCAATGCAGGAGGATTTCTTTTTCTCCACACCCTTGCCAGCACTAGTTTGTTGATTTGTTAATGAAAGCCATTCTGACAGGTGTGAGGCGATGTCTCATTGTAGTTTTAATTAGCATTTTTCTGATGATTAGTGATGTTGAGCTTTTTTTCATAGGCCTGTGGGCCATGTGTATGTTCTCTCTGGAGAAGTGTCTTTAGGTGATGCTATAAAAAATTGTTGTAAATTTTAAAGAAGAAATCACAACTTAAAGATATTTGTATATAATTTATAATAATTTATAATATATGATATAGTTTTAACTATTTTAAATGCATTTATATTAAATATATTAACACATTTCAAGCTATATTTTTAAAGGATTGGCATTTTATCTCTTTGAATATGTGAAAATATAAATATTTATTTATTATGCCAAGAAAAGAAATAATGTGTCTACTGGCTATGGAATTATGAAAGGAAAGAAATAATTGCATAGAAAATGAAGGATACCAATTAATGGAAGGCATTTCAGATCAAATGCTACAACTATTGTTGTTGGAAATAAACTGTGCCTATATCACACCTTCAAGACAAATGCGAGGAGCTGATTAACCTCCCTGTGATGTCCACTGTAGCGCTTTCTGACTGCACTATCTTCCATTCTACATTAAATAATTCTTTTCAAAAAGTACACAAAAATATTGTCAGAGTATATAAAATCAGCTATCTTGGAAACATGCAGTTGTTTAAAAAATAAAATATGAATTCCTTAAGACTACTGATATTTTACTTACTAAATCCATGTTAAATATTGAAGTGTGGACATGACTTCATTGCATATCAGCATGAAGCTTTTAAAAGAATCAGAAAGTAGCACCCAAATGGTATTTATAAATAAATGAGATTAAAGAAACATGACTTACAAAATTTTACCAATTAGTGAATTAAATAATCATTAAGCAATCATGGCTCAATCAACCATAAATTCAAGATCATTACAACTTTTCCCCATGTAAAGATAATTACTAATAAAAATTATAATAAATCAAACAAAGACAATAAAGTGTAATTCACACTGAAATTATTTAAAAAGGTAAAACAGGTAAATATTATATGTATTTTTTGCTACTGAAAATTCTGATACAGACAGGAAACAAACAATGACAGTAAAGGAAGTTTCTACCAATACAATAATACAGATGAAGTGATGGTGCACACGAAACAAAAACTGACTTACCAGCAAAAAATAAAAATAAAATTAGAAAGAAAAGAAAAAATATATATATACTTACTGGGGAAAACCACATCACCTTAAGAATCCAAATTGTAAGAGCAAAATTCACAAGAAGGATGATGAGTAAAAGAAGAACAAATAAGTAGAGGCAGCGCTTTCTCCAGCCATAAATGCCAATTTTATATACATGCTGGCTCTCCGGCCTTTGTATGAGGGTGTCTTCTGTGGCTGTAATGTACTGTTCACGTACCATCTGCCGTGGGGTGGGATCAGGGTGTAGGAAGAGTGGGGAGAAGGGAAGACAGAAAGAGGAAGAGAGGGGGAGGGAGGAAGAGAAGGATGAAAGGAGAGAGGGAGGAAGACAGAGAGAGAAAGGAACAGAGAAAAGAGAGAACTTGTTTGTCAATACTGTTTTACTATGAATCCAACAAAATATTTTTTATCCCCAAAATAAATTTCCAAAATTAATGGTTTTTTAAAAGAGAATTAAATATTACTTTGAAACAGGTCACTATATTTCAAGCACAGAATATTTAATTTGTCATGCAAAATATTTTCGATATGACACACCCATTTCAAGTTCAATGGCCATATTTTTAGATTTTAATCAATAGGTTCAGTATATATACAGCTTCCAAAATTCTGCAGGTTAAATTTGCAATTGAAGTATCAACTTAAAATATCCAAGTTATCAAGTTCTTAAAAGATTAAGTAGGAGGAAAATCAAGCATGTTCCTACATGTCTTCTAAAAATAGAATCCAATTCCTCAATTTTATGTCAAATGATTATTACATTTTTTTTCAGCTACCAAATTACTCAGAATTTTTAAAAAGGCTCTTTATAAGATGCCTACCACATTAACTTTTGTCTATGATTGTTTCCAAGTATTGACCTATTTCAAAAAAGATCAAAACATACAATATATGCATTCAAAAGTTTACAAATATTCCTTGTTTTAAGTAAGTAGGTGTTTTAATAACAACTTCAACTCTATGAAGAGATATTTTAAAATTACTAATTTTCCCCTTTATGCAAAGGAAAAATAAAGAGTAGATATTATGAAGACTTTCCTGCTTGTAAATGTAAACTGATGAATTTGAATATAAAATATTCTCCTTTGAGGTCTGTGTGTGTGTGTGTAAAAGTTATGCCTGTATTTTTATGAATGGTTTGGAGGTATCCTTATTTAAAATAAGCCATGTTCTAAAATAATTATTTAAATATCTTTTCAATTTAGCAATAGGCATTTTCCCATGTTCTAACTGATTACATGAAATTGTACTGTTCATCACATAGTATTTTAAAATACTGACAGTCTATGCTATGCAAAACCTAAATATGTCCTAAGTGTATTATTTATTGATTCACTTCTTTGAACTTGTTCGATCTTCCTTATATGAGAAAGTCCACCACAACCCATACACTTACTGCTATCAAAGTTTCTGAAGTCATCATCGATTCTCTTTTCTCTTCAAGCCCTACATAAGTAGGTCTTATTAACTCTGTCTTCAACATATGTTCCAAATCTGTCTGCTCTCTCCATTTTCATTGCTATCACACAACTTCAAGCCAGCAGTAAACCTCTCACCCACACTACTGCAAAGCCTGCCTTCCTTCTTTCCCTGTAGAAAGCATTCTCTACTCAATAGCATTCTATTGTTTCAAACCTTCCATGGCTTTTCCCCACACTGAATATCCAAACTCCTCCATCACTGACTAGACCCTACACAAAGGTCCTTCACTTACCTCTTTGGCTTCATCTACTACCGTTTGTATTCTGCTCACAGTTCTCCATCTACACTTTAATAGACCAAGTTAACTCTTAGCTCCAGACCTTAGTCCTGGACCTTCTCTTTACCCAAAATACTGCTGGCTCCTGCTTAATTTACCTATCATCTCCTCAGAGATGCCTTCTCTGGACACTCAGTCACTCTCCATCACATCGCCCTATAATATTTATTTCAAAGTGTGCATCATCTGAAATGTGGAGGCAGAGCCAGAATTTCTGTCAAGGACGGGCTAAGATACTTCAATTGTATTAGAAAGGGTATCCAGAGAATCTGATCTTAAAGCAGGGTACAAGTGTGCTATTTTACAGTATGGCTAAAGATCAATAGAATAGCAATTTTCTAAAACTGTCTACGCACACACGCACAGTTTCCAACTGCTATATATTTCTATTTCTATATACAGTTTCTCATTGTAGTTAACAAATTTATACAAACCTAGTGACTGAATGTAACACAATTTTATTATCTTATACTTTTGGAGGTCAGGGCTAAAAAGTGTGAGCAGAGCTGCATTGCTTTTGAAGGGTCTAGGGGAGACCCTCCCCTTTTCCAGCTTCTAGGAGTTTCCCACACTCCTTGACCTCAGCTCTATTTCTTTTGTTACATCTCCTTCTCTGTCACAACTTCTGTCAGCCTCCCATAAGAACCCTTGAGATTACATTAGGTCCACTTGGATATCCAGGACAATTTCCCCATCTCAAGAACCTTAATATAGCCACATATACATAAGTCCTTTTTACCACATAAGGTTCCAGGAATTAGGCATGGACATCTTTGGAGGCCATTATACCACCTACCATAAAAGGCTTTTTTTCCCCACATAAAATAGAGAAAACTTAAATATTCATTTAATATCATTTTATTGTGGTTTACAGAGGGCTTGTAGCAAATTCTGTTATGAGGGTATCTCTTACTTCCCCTGAATTCAGCCTTGTGACCCTGTTTTGTTTATTTGTTTACTTGCCTACTGGCTCCTCCTCTTTCGAATGTAAATTCTATGTGACTCTTGTTCATTGTTGTGTCCCTAAAATAATGCAACTGAGAAATAATAGGCACAAAATAAAAGTCTTGAATGAATAAATAAATTAACAAACAAATTAAACAACTGTGGAAATTGACAAGCATTAATTTAGCCAGGGATGATGCTAGAAAATGGGGCTGGATAGATTGTATAAGTTCTTGGAGTTTTTAAATAAAATGTCTGTGATTTATGAGCATGGTCAAGTCATTAAGAAAAGACGATCTAAGTCCCACACTCTTTTTAAACAGTGATTACTAATGAGGAGCTAGTCCTAATGGGACGCAAAGTGGAGAAAATTAAAATACATAGAAAATTAAAATATGTTGTTTATGTTAAAGTGTTTTCAGAAATGACATGCTGGGAAGAGGATTAATAATATAATATGAAGTAGCCAGTATTTTAAATATTGAAAGAATGCTAATAAGGCCTGACCAGGTGGTGGTGCAGCGTATACAAAAATGTTGACTGGGATGACGTCAGAGTAATGGCGGAGTAGGAAGCGATACCGATAAATCTCCCCCAAAACTCAACAAGATCTTCAACCAGAAACAGAAAAACCTATACTTGGAGCTTCCAGATTCTTCGCAATACACCCAAAGGTATGATTGAGTGAAAAATTGGCTAAATATATAACCAAACCCCGAAGGAAATAGGGAGTAAGAAATGCTCCGCCTTCCTCACTAACCTAAACAGGGCGGCTTTCTCTGGTAACTGTGAATATAGAAACTGAGGCGGGCAAAGGGGGTGAATAGATCCAGGCCGCCGCAGCAAAAACGGCCGAACCAGGCTGTGGCTCAGAGATCCAAGCCGAGGAAAATCTGATCCTGTGGCAACCCGGGCAATACAAGCTAACACTCGCGCCAAACCCAAACAAAGAAAGACAAGCGGAGCGGCCATTTTACCCGGTCTCCTGGTCGGTGCGCAGTTAGTGGAAGAGAGATTTCTTCCTAAGCCGCGGAAGTGGGTGCCCGTGTTGCCCCACGGAGAGGCAGGGTCAGAGGCCTTTCTGTGGGCTGAGGGCAGAGTCTCTGGGCAGCCCCAGCGCCCTGGGAAAGCCACGCACGGGAGGGAGTGAGAACTAATCCCAACAGTGGAGATTTTCCGTGCTGGAGGCTGTTTCACTCAGAGGGAACCGCGGCCGGCCTCATATCCTGGTGTGCGCGCGCAGATAAGGAGTGAGCGATTCCTCCGAGTGCCTCGGCAGTGCGCGCCCGTGTTATCGCACAGAGGGGCAGAGTCAGGGGCCTTTGTGTGGGCCAAAGCGGAATCTCGGGCCGCCCCAGCGCCTTGCAAAAGCCGCACACGGGGACGGAGCGAGACTCAATTCCAACGCTGCAACTTTTCCCTGCGGTTGGGGGTTTCACTCAGAGCGTGAGACTGCTGGCCGGATATCCTGGTTGCAGACAGTGAGTGAGAGTTTCCTCCAAGCGCCCCGGAAGTGGGCG
The DNA here is from genome assembly GCF_036850765.1 of Saccopteryx bilineata. Classification (NCBI taxonomy): domain Eukaryota; kingdom Metazoa; phylum Chordata; class Mammalia; order Chiroptera; family Emballonuridae; genus Saccopteryx; species Saccopteryx bilineata. Next base: position 113,910,392 of record NC_089495.1, read on the forward strand.
CCCGCTTGTGTTACCGGATAGAGTGGCAGAGCCAGAGGTCTTCGAGTGGGCGGAAAGCCCGCCTGATTATGCTAGCAGCTCTGACTGACTGAGCCTTACCCAGAGCCCTGTGCTGAGTGGAAATAGAGTGGGGAGTTGCCAGCAATTTGAGCCTCTTACTATCCAGGCAGAGGCAGCAGCAACCCCATACCTGGACTATCAGGCTACTAATTGAGGAAGGAAAGACTAGGAGAAAGGCTCCAGGAACACGGACTCTCTCACTGTTGGAGCCTATAAATGCTAATGAGCCTCGACTCCCAACGAGAATAAAGCACAATACATGACATTGCCATAGAGACTTATCAACTGCAAACCTCGACCTGAGCGTGCCAAAGGGGCAGAACCCGGGGTACAGAGTCACCGACCAGGAAGAGGGAGAGAAAAGAAAAAGCAAGAAGATAACCTCTCAAAATCAAGAATAATCTGCAGACTTTATAACCTATCCCATTTTATTATATTTGTTCGTTTGTTTCTCTTATCTTCATTCTTGAGACTTTTTTTTCCTCCTCCAATTTGGCCGATTAACTCTCTACCGGTCTTACTCTCTCCTCTCCCTGAACTACACTACCCATAAGTGTTACATCTCCCATTATCATTTCTCTTCTCTTCCTTTCTCTCTATGAGGGTTGCACTCCAAAACCCTTAACTCTCTCTCTCTCTCTCCTTTCTTTTTTCTTCTTTTAGTGGTTCCCTCTTTTTTTCTCTCTCTCTCTTTCTTTTCTCCCTCTATATTAGTTTCTTCCTTTCTCCTTTACATCTCCTCTCATTCAAACCTCAATAACAAACAAATTATCTTATCTGGGACTCAAACCTATGTTTGTGGCATTTTGGGGGGTTTTTACTTCACCTTTTTAACTCACTAGCAGTGCTCCCATCCCTGGCTCTCCATATTATCTAGTTCTTGTTCCACTAAATACAATAGTAAGTTTTTAATTTGTCCCCCCATTTTTCCATTTTCCTCTTATTCCTCTCATCATAACTCTTAGAAAACCAACACCTAAAAGCAAATCATTTTATTCTTGACCCAAATTTTTTCCTTATTTGCTTTTTGTGGGTCCATACGCTCTTTTTTTTTTTTCTTTTTTCTTTTTTTTTTTTTTCCTTTTTTTTTTTTTTTTTTTCTTTCTCTCTTTTTTGCCCCTTTATTACTTTTCCCCAATTCAGGCCCTCCATCACAGGCATTGTTTGTTATAACTCACAGTCCACCACAAGATTTTCTCAAGAAAGAGGGGAGAGGAGAGGAGAGGAAAAAAAGAGGGGGGGAATAATTTCCTTTTTTAAAAAATTTTTATTTTATTTTATTTTTCTTTATTTCATTATTATTTTTTTTAAAAAAAACAACTCTTTTCGATTTGTTATTTTTTTTAACTTTTTATTCTTTATTAAATCTCATTAATACTATCAACAAAACCACCCTCAGATGCCATTAAGGAAGAGAAAATCGAATATCATGGATACAAAAGAAAGAGAGGTAACACAGCTAGATGAGGAAAAATCTATGGAGAAAAAATTTAATATATTGGAAACCTTGGAGCTAAATGACAGAGAATTCAAGATAGAAATCCTAAAAATCCTCCGAGATATACAAGAAAACACAGAAAGGCAATATAGGGAGCTCAGAAAACAACTCCATGAACACAAAGAATATATGTCCAAGGAAATTGAAACTATAAAAACAAATCAAACAGAGATGAAAAACTCAATTCACGAGCTGAAAAACGAAGTAACAAGCTTAGCTAATAGAACAGGTCAGATAGAAGAGAGGATTAGTGAAATAGAAGACAAGCAACTTGAGGCACAACAGAGAGAAGAAGAAAGAGACTCAAAAATTTAAAAAAATGAGATAGCCCTACAAGAATTATCTGACTCCATCAAAAAGAATAACATAAGAATAATAGGTATATCAGAGGGAGAAGAGAGAGAAAATGGAATGGAGAACATACTTAAACAAATAATTGATGAGAACTTCCCAAGCCTGTGGAAAGAACTAAAGCCTCAAGTTCAAGAAGCAAACAGAACTCCAAGTTTTCTTAACCCCAACAAACCTACTCCAAGGCATATCATAATGAAATTGACACAAACCAACAGCAAAGAAAAAATTCTCAAGGCAGCCAGGGAAAAGAAGAATACAACATATAAAGGAAGGCCCATTAGATTATCATCAGATTTCTCAGCAGAAACTCTACAAGCTAGAAGAGAGTGGACCCCAATATTTAAAGTCCTGAAAGAGAGGAACTTTCAGCCACGAATACTATACCCATCAAAGCTATCCTTCAAATACGAAGGAGAAATAAAAACATTCACAGATACAGAAAAGATGAGGGAATTTATCATCAGAAAACCCTCACTCCAGGAATTACTAAAGGGGGTTCTCCAATCGGATACAAAGAAAAACAAAAACAAAAACAGAGCCACAAGTAAAAGCTCCAAGAAGAACACAATAAAACCAAATTTAAACTGTGACAACAACAAAAAGAAAGAGGGGGAGAAGACGGAGATTAACAGTAGCAAAGGACGATGGAGTGCAAAAGTACTCACAAAATAGTTCGCTACAATGAACAGGGTAGGGACCCTTTTCATTACTCAAAGGTAACCACCATTGAAAAAACCACCACAGAAGCACATGAGATAAAAAAGATAGCAACAGAGGAAAGATGTATGGAATACAACCAAATAAAAACAAAAGATAGAAAAACGAAAGAGAAGGATCAAACAAGACACAAAACTAACAGAAAGCAGGATATAAAATGGCAATAGGGAACTCACAAGGATCAATAATTACACTAAATGTCAATGGATTAAACTCACCAATAAAAAGGCACAGAGTAGCAGAATGGATTAAAAAAGAAAATCCAACTGTATGCTGCCTACAGGAAACTCATCTAAGTAACAAGGATAAAAACAAATTCAAAGTGAAAGGCTGGAAAACAATACTCCAAGCAAATAACATCCAAAAAAAAGCAGGTGTAGCAATACTCATATCGGATAATGCTGACTACAAGACAGGAAAAGTACTTAGAGACAAAAATGGCCATTTCATAATGGCTAAGGGGACACTGAATCAAGAAGACATAACAATTCTTAATATATATGCACCAAACCAAGGAGCACCAAAATATATAAGACAGCTACTTATTGATCTTAAAACAAAAACTGACAAAAATACAATCATACTTGGAGACCTCAATACACCGCTGACGGCTCTAGATCGGTCATCCAAACAGAGAATCAACAAAGACATAGTGGCCTTAAACAAAACACTAGAGCACCTGGATATGATAGACATCTACAGGACATTTCATCCCAAAGTGACTGAGTATACATTTTTCTCCAGTGTACATGGATCATTCTCAAGAATTGACCATATGTTGGGCCACAAAAACAATATCAGCAAATTCAGAAAAATTGAAGTTGTACCAAGCATATTTTCTGATCATAAAGCCTTGAAACTAGAATTCAACTGCAAAAAAGAGGAAAAAAATCCCACAAAAATGTGGAAACTAAACAACATACTTTTAAAAAATGAATGGGTCAAAGAAGAAATAAGTGCAGAGATCAAAAGATATATACAGACTAATGAAAATGACAATACGACATATCAGAATCTATGGGATGCAGCAAAAGCAGTGATAAGAGGGAAGTTCATATCGCTTCAGGCATATATGAACAAACAAGAGAGAGCCCAAGTGAACCACTTAACTTCCCACCTTAAGGAACTAGAAAAAGAAGAACAAAGACAACCCAAAACCAGCCGAAGAAAGGAGATAATAAAAATCAGAGCAGAAATAAATGAATTAGAGAACAGAAAAACTATAGAAAAAAATTAATAAAACAAGGAGCTGGTTCTTTGAAAAGATCAACAAAATTGACAAACCCTTGGCAAGACTTACCAAGGAAAAAAGAGAAAGAACTCATATAAACAAAATACAAAATGAAAGAGGAGAAATCACCACGGACACCGTAGATATACAAAGAATTATTGTAGAATACTATGAAAAACTTTATGCCACTAAATTCAACAACCTAGAAGAAATGGATAAATTCCTAGAAAAATACAACCTTCCTAGACTGAGTCAAGAAGAAGCAGAAAGCCTAAACAGACCTATCAGTAGAGAAGAAATAGAAAAAACCATTAAAAACCTCCCCAAAAATAAAAGTCCAGGCCCTGACGGCTATACCAGCGAATTTTATCAAACATTCAAAGAAGACTTGGTTCCTATTCTACTCAAAGTCTTCCAAAAAATTGAAGAAGAAGCAATACTTCCAAACACATTTTATGAGGCCAACATAACCCTCATACCAAAACCAGGCAAGGATGGCACAAAAAAAGAAAACTACAGACCAATATCTCTAATGAATACAGATGCTAAAATACTAAACAAAATACTAGCAAATCGAATACAACAACATATTAAAAAAATAATACATCATGATCAAGTAGGATTCATCCCAGAATCTCAAGGATGGTTCAACATACGTAAAACGGTTAATGTAATACACCATATCAACAAAACAAAGAACAAAAACCACATGATCTTATCAATAGCAGAAAAGGCTTTCGATAAAATACAACACAATTTTATGTTTAAGACTCTCAACAAAATGGGTATAGAAGGAAAATATCTCAACATGATAAAGGCCATATATGATAAACCATCAGCTAACATCATATTAAATGGCACTAAACTGAAGGCTTTCCCCCTTAAATCAGGAACAAGACAGGGTTGTCCACTCTCTCCACTCTTATTTAATGTGGTACTAGAGGTTCTAGCCAGAGCAATCAGACAAGACAAAGAAATAAAAGGCATCCATATCGGAAAAGAAGAAGTAAAGGTATCACTTTTTGCAGATGATATGATCCTATACATCGAAAACCCCAAAGAATCCACAAAAAGACTACTAGAAACAATAAGCCAATACAGTAAGGTCGCAGGATACAAAATTAACATACAGAAGTCAATAGCCTTTCTATATGCCAACAATGAAACAACTGAGAAGGAACTCAAAAGAATAATCCCCTTCACGATTGCAACAAAAAAAAATAAAATACTTAGGAATAAACATAACAAAGAATGTAAAGGACTTATATAATGAAAACTATAAACCATTGTTAAGGGAAATCGAAAAAGATATAATGAGATGGAAGAATATACCTTGTTCTTGGCTAGGAAGAATAAATATAATCAAGATGGCTATATTACCCAAAGCAATATACAAATTTAATGCAATTCCCATCAAAATTCCAATGACATTTTTTAAAGAAATAGAGCAAAAAATCATCAGATTTATATGGAACTATAAAAAACCCCGAATAGCCAAAGCAATCCTAAAGAAAAAGAATGAAGCTGGGGGCATAACAATACCTGACTTCAAACTCTATTATAGGGCCACGACAATCAAAACAGCATGGTATTGGCAGAAAAATAGACACTCAGACCAATGGAACAGAATAGAAAGTCCAGAAATAAAACCACATATATATAGTCAAATAATTTTTGATAAAGGGGCCAACAACACACAATGGAGAAAAGAAAGCCTCTTCAATAAATGGTGCTGGGAAAACTGGAAAGCCACATGCAAAAGAATGAAACTGGACTACAGTCTCTCCCCCTGTACAAAAATTAACTCAAAATGGATCAAAGATCTAAACATAAGACCTGAAACAATTAAGTACATAGAAGAAGACATAGGTACTCAACTCATGGACCTGGGTTTTAAAGAGCATTTTATGAATTTGACTCCAATGGCAAGAGAAGTGAAGGCAAAAATTAATGAATGGGACTACATCAGACTAAGAAGTTTTTGCTCAGCAAGGGAAACTGATAACAAAATAAACAGAAAGCCAACTAAATGGGAAATGATATTTTCAAACAACAGCTCAGATAAGGGCCTAATATCCAAAATATACAAAGAACTCATAAAACTCAACAACAAACAAACAAACAATCCAATAAAAAAATGGGAAGAGGATATGAATAGACACTTCTCCCAGGAAGAAATACAAATGGCCAACAGATATATGAAAAGATGCTCATCTTCTTTAGCTATTAGAGAAATGCAAATCAAAACGGCAATGAGATACCACCTCACACCTGTTCGATTAGCTGTTATTAGCAAGTCAGGTAATAGCAAATGTTGGAGAGGCTGTGGAGAAAAAGGAACCCTCATCCACTGTTGGTGGGAATGTAAAGTAGTACAACCATTATGGAAGAAAGTATGGTGGTTCCTCAAAAAACTGAAAATAGAACTACCTTATGACCCAGCAATCCCTCTACTGGGTATATATCCCCAAAACTCAGAAACATTGATACGTAAAGACACATGCAGCCCCATGTTTATTGCAGCATTGTTCACAGTGGCCAGGACATGGAAACAACCAAAAAGCCCATCAATAGATGACTGGATAAAGAAGATGTGGCACATATACACTATGGAATACTACTCAGCCATAAGAAATGATGACATCGGAACATTTACAGCAAAATGGTGGGATCTTGATAACATGATACGAAGCGAAATAAGTAAATCAGAAAAAAACAGGAACTGTATTATTCCATACGTAGGTGGGACATAATAGTGAAACTAAGAGACATTGATAAGAGTGTGGTGGTTACGGGGGGGAGGGGGGAATGGGAGAGGGATAGGGGGTGGGAGGGGCACAAAGAAAACAGGATAGAAGGTGACAGAGGACAATCTGACTTTGGGTGGTGGGTATGCAACATAATTGAACGACAGGATGACCTGGACTTGTTATCTTTGAATATATGTATCCTGATTTATTGATGTCACCCCATTAAAAAAATAAAATTATAAAAAAAAAAAAAAAAAAAAATGTTGACTGGGACACTGAGGACCCAGGTTTGAAACCCCAAGGTCGTTGGCTTGAGCATGGAATCATAGAAATAACCTCATGATCACTGGTTTGAACCCAAAGGCCTCTGGCTTGAGCAAGGGGTCACTGGTTTAGCTGGAGCCCCTGCTCAAGGCACATATGAGAAAGCAATTAATGAACAACTAAGGTGCTGCAACAAGGAGTTGATCCTTCTCCTCTCTCTCCTTTGCTGTCTTTCTCTGTCTATCTCTCACTCTGTCTCACTTGTTAAAAAAAAAAAAAGAAAAGAAACTAATAAAGATAAACTGCAAGTTTAGAAAAAGCCCTAAAGGGGCAAGCCACCAGCCAGTGGTCCCCCTAAGGACAGTGAGGACAGTGGTTATGCTTTTACCCCACGTACTCCTGCCAACAGCAGGTACTCACAGACACCTGCAGCCCCAGCCCCATTTATCCACTTGTTTTCACAGCAAAACTCTCCAGTGAGTTGACTGTCCTCACTGTTTCTCTACTTCTGTGATCTCCACTCTAAAACCCAATACCAAACAAGCTTTCACACTTACCATTCCATTGAACTTACACTTGAAAGTTCACCAACGACCTCATGTTGCTAAAGAAAACGTGCACTCACATGACCTAGGATCAGTGCTGGCCAAATAGTCATTGCCTCCTCCTTAAAACATTTTTTCCACTTGGTTTTCAGAAACTGCACTTGGTTCTCTTCTCACTGCAAAGATGGCTCCTTCTCATTCTCATCTGCTGCTTCCTCCGTTCTCCCTTCCCCAGGCTCAGCCTTAGACTTCTCTTTTTTCTCTGTATTTACCCCTAGTTGTGGAAGCATCTTAAAGTTGAGGACTTCCCAGTGCCTATTCCTAGCACACACTCATTTTGAACTCAAGACGTGTATACCCAATTGGGAATCTCAAAGTTCATATGTACCAAACTGTGACCTCACTCCCCAACCTGCTCCTTGTTCAACTTTCTCATTTCACTAACTGATAGCTCCATAAAACCTTAAAACCTTCTATGGCTTTCTATTTCAGTCAGAATAAAACCCAAAATCTACCTTGACTGGCACAACCCATCCCGTCTTCATCCATGGTCACTCTCTCCCTTAGTCCTTTCGCTCCACTCATGCTAGTCTTATCCATAGATACTCCAAGCATGACCCACCTGAGGGACTTTGTAGTTACAATTCCCTTTACCTGGGAGGTCTTCTCCCAAATAACTGCATGGCTCCCCTTTATATTACTCAACTCTCTGTTCAAAGATCATTTATCAATAAAGCCCTCCCTCACCATCTTATTTAAATAAGGACACCCTCATGTACACCACTGACTATCTATCTATATTCCTTCCTGCCTTTTTTTGTGGCCATAGCACTTAACACCCCATGACATACTATATATTTTACTTACTTGCTTCATTTTAAACGCTCACCATACCTCACATAAGCCACTAGATGGTAGTATTTTCAGCTATTTTGTTATTTGTTGTATCCCTGGCTCCAAGAAGAGTACCTGGCACATGGTATGTGCTTGATAAATATTTGCTGAATAAATTAAATACAAATGTTAAATGTTAAAACACTCAGATAATATTATTTAAGCCATAAGAAATGATGACATCAGATCATTTACAATAACATGGATGGACCTTGATAACATTATACGGAGTGAAATAAGTAAATCAGAAAAAACTAAGAACTATATGAATCTAGACATAGATGGGACATAAAAATGAGACTCAGAGACATGGACAAGAATGTGATGGTAACGGGGGGGGGGAAGGGATGGGGGAGGGGGCGAGGAAGGAGAGAGGGGGTGGGGGAGGGGAGGGGCACAAAGAAAACCAGATAGAAGGTGACGGAAGACAATTTGACTTTGGGTGAGGGGTATACAGCATAATCAAATGTCAAAATAATCTGGAGATGTTTTCTCTCAACATATGTACCCTGATTTATCAATGTCACTGCATTAAATTTAATAAAAAAATAAATAAATAAATGTACAACAAGCAATAAAATACATTAAGAGTTAGTTACTTCAGAGCTTCAACTGTCTACAATTAGTAAGTTGAAACCCACTCAAAATGGAGTATGGTTAGTGCGACTAGTCAGTTGTTTACTGAGAAGACTCAGTAGACTGTGCTATAACCAGCTGCGGTTCTCCCAGGGAAACGGAAGCTAGTGAATGAGCTCTACTTAATTTATGGTTACCCCAAATCTGTGCACCGCCTTTGCCAACAGCTGGAGTAGAGGCTGGACCCCACTCCCTTAGCAGAACATAAAAACTACAGGCTGACTTTACAAAAAAATAATGAAATAGCACCTAATATTAGAATTCAAAATCTATTTTCTAAGATAAAGAATTTTGAGTTTTAGTTATATCTCAAACAAATTATTTTCATAGACTCTTTTAATTTCTTAAACAATTTATGTTATTAAAAAAATTACACCTATTTTTTCTGTTAACCATCTTTGAAAGTACATTGATGGTATACTTGATTTTGATTGGCTTTAAATGCTTCTCTCTAATGTAGTACTTAACATTTTAGCACAGAGGGCTCCAGATATAAAGCATTCTGTTTTTCCAGAAATAGTATTTTTATATGCTTTTAAATTCATAGTTCCTTATTTATTATTTAAAATAAAACCACTTAAAGACAAGAATTCTGTTTTCTACATTTATTGATTCTTGTCATATCATGTACTATAGTGAATTTAACATAGTATAATACTAAATAAATGTTGTTAAGTAACATTGTTACATTCAACTAACCTTTACTGAAATGCCTAGTTTGGACAGGTTATTGACAGGAGTTTGAGACAGAGGTGATAATAGATGGATGGTGTTCAAAAGGAACAAATATAATATGATTTTTTAATAGTATCATTTTTTAAATATTTTATTTATTTATTTTTAGAGAGAGGGGAGGGGGAGTGAAGCAGGAAGCATTGATTCCCACATGTGCCTTGACCAGGGAAGCCTAGGGCTTCAAACCGGTGAAGCTCAATGTTCCAGGTCAGTACTTCATCCACTGCACCATCACAGATCAGACTGTATATGGTTTTTTAAATGTAGGATTGAAAAGGAACTAAACAGACCTCTTAGAAATGAGAGCTTCAGTTATTTTAAAGTTCAAAGAATGAGTTAAAGTTAAAAGACAGTTTCCCTTATATCTAACAGATTACATAAAGCTAAAAAGGAGAATCTGTATATAGGAAGCTAGACCTTGGAAAGCACAACAGAGTGAAAAATGATGTAGGAAACATGAAGGTAAGTTTCAAGGACCTGGCTGATGAATGGAAAATGTTTAAATATGTCTACTGAAGCCCCTGTGGGAGTAACTAGAACAAATTTAAGGAAGACAGTGATTACAGAGGTAATTGCCAAACGTATTCTATAACTGAAGATAAATGAGATTGAAAACAGACACTGACTTTTGAGCAGGGCAAATAACTTAAATTATTAAGCACAATTATCCTGAATCTGGAGAACACCAGAAGCAGAGCAACTTCTTGACAAGTATGGGTCCCAGATTTCAACTTTGTAAATGTGGAGTCATATTGCAAAGTTAATGATATAACCCCCATAAAAGCATGTGTGTGTGTGTCTGAGAGAGAGACAGAAATAGAGAGAGTCTATGGGCAAAGAGTCCGTGGACTGGCAAAGAGTTTCAAGTCAATCCTTCCCTAACCAGCACTTCCTGTTAGGGAACTTGCAGAAAATAATTCTGAGTCCTTGAACTTTTGATATATATATTCCTTTGGTAATAGTAAAGTTAATAATAAATTCACCATACTCATCCTTACTTTATGACTACATTTTTTTTCAATTAAATTGGCTTAAATATATTTAATATTTAACTTGAGCTAAAATGAATTAAGAACAATTTAAAAGCCATTTTTAAGACTTATGATTTTTTTAATGTAAGTTTATCTACTTTTTTAGTTTTATTTAGACAATTTTATCAGGGTGACATTGGTCAACTAAGCATATAGATTTAAAGAAAACACCTTCAGATCATTTTGACATTCAATTATGTTATATACCCATCCCCCAAAGTCAAACGTGCTCCATCACCCTTCATTTGGTTTTCTTTATGCCCTCCCCTTCCACCACCCTGTCCCTCTCCTGCCTTCCCCTCCCCCTGGTAACCACTGCACTCTTATTTATGTCCATGAGCAGTGGCTAGTGAGGGGGCAGGGGGGGTCTATCATGCCCCGGGCGCCATTTGCAGAGGGTCGCCAAACGGTCTCCAAGACAAACAAGAAAAGCCTAGTAGAAGCGTAGTTAGAGGGGAGGGGCACCAATAAAGTGTCGTGCCCTGGGTGCCAGATATGTTCGCTACGCCACTGTCCATGAGTCTCAATTTTGTGTCCCACCTATGTGTGGAATCATGCAGTTCTTAGTTTTTTCTGATTTACTTATTTCACTCATTATAATGTTACCAAGGTCCATCCACATTGTCGTAAATTATCTTATGTCATCATTTCTTATGGCTGAGTAGTATTCCATAGTGTATATGTATCATTCTTCTTTATCCAATCCTCTATTGAAGGGCTTTTTGGTTGTTTCCATGTCTTGACCACCGTGAACAATGCTGGAATGAAAATGGGACTGCATGTATCTTTATGTACCAATGACTTTGAGTTTTGGGGGTATATACCCAGTAGATGGATTGCTGGGTCATAGGTAGTTCTATTCTTAATTTTTTGAGGCACCACCATACTTTCTTCCATATGGTTGTATTACTTTACATTCCCACCAACAGCGAATGAGGGTTACTTTTTCTCCACAGCCTCTCCAACACTTGTTATTACCTGTCTTGTTGATAATAGCTAATCTAACAGGTGTGAGGTGGTATCTCATTGTAGTTTTGATTTGTATTTCTCTAATAGCTAGTGAAGATGAGCATCTTTTCATATAGCTGTTGATCATTTGTATTTCTTCCTGGAAGAAGTGTCTGTTCATGTATGACTACATTTTAAGATGACCAAATTTGTTCAAGTATAGCTTTACTTTATCTTTTAGTCAAATTCTCAGCATCATGATAAAGTACATGAATTGTAATGCTCAATTGTAATGCTTAAAAATTTTGTAAAGTCACAATTAGCATAACCTCACAATTACATATGTCTCTATTGTACATGTGCACATAAACACAATCACACAGATTAAAAGGTCATCAAATTGGTCTGTTTTTATTTTTTATTATTAATTTATTGTGCTGACATGGTTTCAAGTGTCTTGCTCAATATAACACCCTCTCCACACTGCATCATGCCCCCCATGCCTCATGCAAGGTCTCTTTCCATTTCCATTTCACCTGCTTTGCCCCACCTCCTACCTGTCCGCTCTTTCCCTCTGGAATTGCTACCCTCTTGTCTCTGTGTTTTGTATATATAATTTGCCTAATCCCTTAACCTCCTTTGACCCCACCCTTCTTCCCCCTTCTTTGTTACAGCTATTGTCCTTTCTTTTTTGCAATAGCATTGACTTTTAAACTAAAATGGCAAACTCTGCCATTTTAAAAAGTCCCTTACAAAATCACCAAACCAACAGAATAAATGCCAACAAAATAAGTGATTAAGAAAACCTCAGACTCCTTGTTATTAAAATATTAGCTTATAAAACTGTGGTTTTAGGCCCTGGCCAGTTATCTCAGTGGTCGAGCATCAGCCTGGTGTGAAGGAGTCCCGGGTTTGATTCCCAGCCAGGGCACACAGGAGAAGTGCCCATCTGCTTCTCCACCCCTCCCCCTCTCCTTCCTCTCAGTCTCTCTCTTCCCCTCCCACAGCCAAGGCTCCATTGGAACAAAGTTGGCCCGGGCACTGAGGATGGCTCTATGGCCTCTGCCTCAGGCGCTAGAATGGCTCTGGTTGTGGCAGAGTGACGCCCCAGATGAGCAGAGCATTGCCCCTTGGTGGGCATGCCGGGTGGATCCAGGTTGGGCACATGCGGGAGTCTGACTGCCTCCCCGTTTCCAACTTCAGAAAAATACCAAAAAAAAAAAAAAACCCAAAACAAAACTGTGGTTTTAAAAGTCATCTATAGTTCATCTATAGGCTTATTTAAAAGTCTTATGTTTATAAAGGTAAGCAATGAAGATTTATATATACTTTTCTTAATGCTTATCCTAGTGTTTATTAAATAAATTCAAACATCTGAAACTTAACAGTGTCATAGTATAAAATATTTGACTAAGAAGTAATGGTCACCATCCAGAAATTGAAGTTGGCAAAATTAGACACAATAGTAATTGAGCAAAAACAGTACTTGTGTCCATTAGGAATGCAACACAACATATCATGTAACAAAGACTGTCACATTTGGGGACCCAGCCTCTTAATTAGACCAGGTGTTATTGGTACCAAACATGGCATGGTTTGGTATAGATTACACCTACCACCACTCTCTAATGTAGTGTACATACATCAAATGGAGAGAGAAAAATTAGTACAGTAGTTGACTGCAGTAAGAGCTGAGGTGATGTTAACAAAATGCTAAACAAGGAACTGCTGGAAGTCCAAAAGCAGCTCCGTATCTCCTGCTGTATCATGTTAGGGTGGGACCTACTGTTTTCTCTTCTGTCCCTAAAACATGCTTCCTGGCCCCATGTGGTTGTAGTTCAGCCACCGGTCATGTGCACACATCTCCACTGTTACAGGCGTGGTACATGAAACAGGCTGACCAATCAGGGAATAGGGCTAGTGAATAGCATTGGGAAGTTGACCCAAGCAGCAAGCCACTCCGCATCACTAGTCTCCAAGAGAAAAGCTTTTCTCTGTTTTCAGAAGCTAATGAACCAACATCTGTTTTTCCTGCCACGTAGAGCAGGAAAGGAATTAGAAGTTTTCCAGAGAAGAAATTAGAAAGAAAGAAAAAAAGGGAGAGAGGGTCTGACAGTAACATCCTAATGACATCATAAGAGAACCTAAATTAAGCAGTGTCTGGTTTACCTTATGAAGTAGTAAGTTCCAACTTTACTTAAACATTTTGACTTGGGTTTCTGTCGCTTGCACCCAATACAATCTTGAATAATGCATAAAACAAAAGTTGTAACTCCAAGAAATCTATGATAAACCACAGAATAAGAAAAAAAATCTACTAAATTAGTGTTTTTAAATTATTTTTTACCTATTTTCCTCCCTACTCAATGGACTCTTCTAAAGAACAATAAAGTTTTTAAAGATAAGGATGTTCTTCCTGAAAAAGTAATTTTATCAACTTTATCTTTGGCTGATGTCAGAGAGATCACATGATTTCTCTGATTACAAATTCAATATATATATTCCTATGCTCATTTTACTCATTCTCAATTTTATTTTATTCATTTTATTTGAAATAGATAACTGCTCACTCCTTGGAACTACTTTCTTTTCTTCTTTTCTTAACCCAATATTCTTCTAATTTACTCTCTGTCTCACTGGACTTTGCTTGTTAGCCTCTCTCATTATCCTTTCCTCCCTCTCCTTCTGTCTCTGCCTCTCTCTCTTGCCTCTAAATGTTCTGAAATGGTTCTGGAACTCTCTCCTTTCCTCTTGATCTATTCACTGTAACAGTTTTACATTATTTATAAGCTGGTGATTCCTACGTTGATATATCTATCTAAAAATCTCAGAACTCTAGCCCTGGCCGGTTGGCTCACCGGTAGAGCGTCGGCCTAGCGTGTGGAGGACCCGGGTTCGATTCCGGCCAGGGCACACAGGAGAAGCGCCCATTTGCTTTTCCACCCCTCCGCCGCGCTTTCCTCTCTGTCTCTCTCTTCCCCTCCCGCAGTCAAGGCTCCATTGGAGCAGAGATGGCCCGGGCGCTGGGGATGGCTCTGTGGCCTCTGCCTCAGGCGCTAGAGTGGCTCTGGTCGCAACATGGCGACGCCCAGGATGGGCAGAGCATCGCCCCCTGGTGGGCAGAGCGTCGCCCCATGGTGGGAGTGCCGGGTGGATCCCGGTCGGGCGCATGCGGGAGTCTGTCTGACTGTCTCTCCCTGTTTCCAGCTTCAGAAAAATGCAAAAAAAAAAATAAATAAATAAATAATAAATAAATAAATAAATAAAAATCTCAGAACTCTAGACTCACATATCTGATCATTGTCTTCTGATATCTCCATCTGTTATATCAAACTGAAGTTGTTCAAATATAACTTAATTTCAGTAACTTTGCCTCTTCCACTTACCTCCTCTTTCCCTTTCTTCCTTCACACCTCAGCGGTTGCACCACCTATTTCTAGTGGATTGCCCCAGAAGCCTGAGTCTCATCTGTGATTCCTCTCACTCCCAATCTAGTTTATTAGTAAGTCCTATCAGATCCACATCCTAAGTGAAGTTTCCATTCATTTTGCTCTCATCATCTGTGCTGACTGCTCCCATCCAGCTCTTCCTCTGCTAGCCCCTTCATTGATCCCCTACTCTTGTTCCAGAGTAAGATCTTCAAACACAACAAGACCACAAGTCTCTCGCTGAAGGTCAATCAGTGGCTTCCCACAGCACCGGAGATGAAGTTCCACTCCTGCCAGTGGGGCCTCTGCAGCCCCACCTTATGCCATCCTGCCCTTCTCAACATTGGTTTTCCTCAATCCCTCAAACAATAAACTTTCTCCTACCTTATAGCCTTTGCACATGTTGTTCTCTCTCCTAGAAAATTGGTCCGTACCATGCGGCTGCCACTTCTGTTGCCCATCAGAGAGGCCTTCCATGAGTACCTTTCTCATGTACCTGTTGTCCTGTAATTTCCATAACTAAGTTTTGCTTTTTTTCCTCCTTAGATTTTTTTCAGGATTTATAATAAAACATTTATTTTTTAATTGCTTCTTTCTTTTTAACTGTTATCTCCATTGAGGCAGGAAGATGTCTGTTTTGTTAGGTTATATACCCAGCAGCTACAGTAGGGACTGGACCAAGTTGGGACTCAGTTATTTGTATTTGTATTTGTTAAAGATAGGAAAGCAGAATAAAGTATGTTAGCTTCTATAATTTATTTATGGAACAGTCTAATATGTAGGATATAATTGAAAACCTAAACATTCTATCTTTACCAGTACTTCATATATCTCTCATACTTATTCTTTAACAGATACTCTACCAATTTAAATAGAAGCTCCATGAACAGCTAGGAAAGAATTGAACAGAAGGGGAAAATGATAGATTTACACATTATTACAGTGTGTCTGTAAAGTCATGGTGCACTTTTGACCAGTCACAGGAAAGCAACAAAAGACGATAGAAATGTGGAATCTGCACCAAATAAAAGGAAAGCCCTCCCAGTTTCTGTAGGATGATGTGGCAGCATGTGCGCATGCGCAGATGATGACATAACACCGTGTATACAGCAGAGCAGCCCACGGCCATGCCAGTCAAGATGTGGATGAAACAGAGGAAAGTTCAGTGTGTTCTGTGGCTCACTAAATTAGAATCCTGACCAAAGTGCAACGTGAATATCGGCACGTTTATAACGAAGCGCCACCACATAGGAATAACATTACTCAGTGGGATAAGCAGTTGAAGGAAACCGGCAGTTTGGTGGAGAAACCCCATTCTGGTAGGCCATCAGTCAGTGACGAGTCTGTAGAGGCTATACGGGATAGCTACCTAAGGAGCCCTAAAAAATCTGTGCATGAGCCCACATTTAACTGCACTGAATAAATATGAAACTGGGAGAGTTTTCCTTTTATTTGGTGCAGATTTCACATTTCTATCATCTTTTGTTGCTTTCCTGTGACCGGTCAAAAGTGCACCATGACTTTACGGACACACTGTTTTTTCCAAACCCTTTTATCACCTTAGTGATATGATTAATGCATGTCATAATTCATAGGCTGAAACTTCCCTTATTTCACATCTCAGTGATCCAGCAATTACTCCATTTTCCAGCATAAATATTAATCCATAAATATTCTTTATGTTTAAACAGTTTTTTAAGGTTCAAGATCATATAAAGTTCTATATAAGATCAATGGGTTGAATTTGGGAGGAAGATTAACATCAGAAAAGCACTTTTTACTTCTGCTTTTCTTCTATAGTACCTTTTCTTTAGTAAAGATGGTATGTCCCTTTTGACATCAAATAAAACAGACTGAGTTCTAAAGGCATGCCTCAATGAGCTCTACGATGAAAACTGTAATGATCCGTTCTGTCGACTGATCAATTCAAGTGGCCTATCTGGTTTTTCTTCACAATGGGAACTCCTGATCACCCCAGTCCTGGCATATATTCTGACATTTGGGCGAACTCATCTCCAGAGCTTTATGGCAAGGCTTTGATTTTGCCACCTGGCCCTGTCAGTGAGCTGCAAGGCATAGGGCCACATATCTTTCCTGATCCTGTACCTGGTTACTTGAGCCTGACGTTCTGCAGGCTATTTTATGTTCTTCCTTTCCTCCATCAGACTGGCATTCCCTCCTTAAACTCTGCTCCAGCCCGAGGTGCTGCTAACGCTCGAGAGAAAATGACAGACAGGACTAACTTGGAGACTCAGAGCCTCTTACAATTAAGACTCCTGAACAAAAGTGGGGGGGGGGGGGGGAAGGCACAATATTATTTTATCTTGGCTAATCTCTTTGTCTTTAAAGCACACTTCTTTGATTTTGACAGTCCAAAATTAACGAGAGTTTATTCATTGTTTTAAAAATATGTACGATTTTGCTCTGGCTATATAGCTCGGTTGGTTGGAGCATTGTCCTGGAGCACAGAGGTTGCCTGACTGGGGATAGAATGAATAAATAAATGGAATATGTATATTAAACATATGTATGATTTTAGAAAAAAACCCTATGGTTACCTTTCTAAAAAAGTTTTGTCTTTGTTTTCACGTTCTGCCAAATTACTTAGGAAATACCTGCAAATGTGTGGAACATTTGATTGCATTTTTTGGAAAGGTATGTCAACAAAAAAGTATCACTAAATAGAATGTTCAATTATGCAGCTATTCAAGAAAACTTCTTTTTACAGATGTGGGTTTCACCGAGTTATTTAGCATCTTATAACTTATAAAAGTTTTCCTAATATCTTGTTGATGTAATAGTTTTCTCCTAAATCCAATATGCTTATAATTCAGATTCCCAGAGTTCTTAAGTTTTGTTTAACTCCTACACACGCTGGCATCTTTCTCATAGCCAGTGGAACATAAGTGTTATTGGTCAATTACATGTATTTCATGTCATGAAAATTAGGTGTCATAAAGGTTATTTTGCCTCTGATAACTATTATTCTTTCAAACTAAGCCATTTTACTATAATTGGACAACTAACATTCACAATCAATTCAGTTAACTGTATATTAATTGCTCTGATACATACCCAAATATATTTAAACATTCCATATATATGGAGGCATATATTTCATTAAAATTTGTCATGATAGCTCCACATGGAAAATGCACAGCTCCTAGAATAATATTTAGCACAGAGTAGCATTATACTTCCTATTATTGAACATTAAGTATTAAATTCATGGTCTTTTTAAGTCAGGTCATACTAGTATTTCAAAGAATAAGTATTTATAGAACATGATGATGCTATATCTTGACAAAGTCCTAGAAACTGTTAACTGTTACTACAGATACAACTCATATCAAATCAGAACCCCAGAGTATCATCAGTATAGTCAATCAAGACTCAAATACCAATTTACTAAAATTATTATATAAATAATTTATATAATATTTACGTGTTGTCTATATAAACTCATATTAAAATATTTAAAATAAAACAATTATGTTAAAATGATTTTCACCATCCATTTTTCATAATATATGTATAAAAAACTTGAATATTTATTTCATGTAATTGTCTTAAAATGTTTTGATAACAGAATATGATTTAATCAAAGTAATCACCAAAATAGTGATGACCTATAATTTGTCTATATCGAGAGTAAAGAGACAATTATTTGCTTTAATTTTTATTTAAGGTGGAATTTATACAGGCAGTTGTGCTAGTAGCTTTAACTTACCTCCCTACTTCTGAATCCAAGCATATTAATCTGAAATGCAAATTTCTCTCTCCTGCCTCCAATTTCCTATCTTATTCAACATCCAAAAAATACTACATCTATGTTCCCACACTATTTGCCTCATATCCACAAGAGAGGGATTTTTTTCCTGTTATTTCCTGGCCGGTTCCATTGTCTATAACACTGCCAATAGTCATTGACCAAGTGAAGGAATATAATACAAAGATGAATTCTCCATTAAATATTGTTTTTAAACTATTGTTCTACAGGATTATAACTTGGTCCTACCTAAAGAAGTAAAATAATTAAGGCAAGAAAATTATTTTCTGAAATATTTATACGAAAATAAAATAGTCACAAAAACAAGAAGCCTTAACTGTAGCAGATACTGTATGTAGCGTGCTGCACAGATGTCCGTCATCAGCGAGGGTCTCATTCTCTCAGCTGCCAGGACTGTTCCCTGCTCACAGCACATACCTGCGTCCCTGTTCTGTATCTGCCTTTGGCTGAAGAGAGCCGATTCCCAGAGCACATACATACAGTGTGTCCGTAAAGTCATGGTGCACTTTTGACCGGTCACAGGAAAGCAACAAAAGATGATAGAAATGTGAAATCTGCACCAAATAAAAGGAAAATTCTCCAGTTTTAAACCTATTCAGTGCATTTTGATGTGGGCTCCATTTGTTGCCCTACACACATCCAAACAATAGTGAAGTTCTTGCCACATGTGGGTAAGGACGTCTAGTGTAACAGAGTGAATAACGTCTGTGATTCTTTGTTTCAAGTGATTAATGTTGTTGATACATTCAATGTACACATGTTGCTTCACATAACTCCAAAAGAAAAAGTCTAAGGGCATCAGATTCGGGGACCGTGGTGGCCATGACTTGACAGAACCACTGCTGAGGGAATAGTCTATCCACTGCTGAGGGAATGTTTTTTCCAGAAACTCACGAGCAATGGTGGCATAGTGTGGAGGAGCACCATCCTGTTGAAAGATGACATCTTCTAGAAATTGTGGCACTGCATATAATTCCAACATGTCAAGGTAGGACTTTGCAGTCACAGACTGCTCTGGGAAATAAAATGGTCCTAGTACCTTATGCATCAGGCCACACCACACGTTCACTTTAGGGATGTTACGTTCGTACTCAACGTAGGCATGAGGATGTTCAGCAGCCCATATTCAAACGTTATGGCAATGAACATGTCCACAGATATGGAAGGTTGCCTCATCACTAAACACAATCTTCTGCAAAAATCTTGCATCATTGTCGATCTCATGAAGCATACCTGTAGCAAACGCGCATTGTGCGAGTCTATCCACCGGTTTGATAGCTTGCAACAGCGACAATTTGTAAAAGGCGAAAGATTTATGCGATCTGAAGAGAAACCAGAGTATAACAGCGACAATTTGTACCCGTAAAACAGAGGAGTTTCTTTAACAACTTATGAACTGTAGTCTTGCTTAGGTGTAATTGTCGAGGTCAAGCACGCACAGATTTTTTAGGGCTCCTTAGGTAGCTATGCCGTATAGCCCCTACAGACTCGTCACTGACTGATGGCCTACCAGAACAGGGTTTCTCCACCAAACTGCCGGTTTCCTTCAACTGCTTATCCCACCGAGTAATGTTATTCCTATGTGGTGGCGCTTCGTTATAAATGCGCCAATATTCACGTTACACTTTGGTCACAAATTTAAATTTAGTGAGCCACAGAACACACTGAACTTTCCTCTGTACCGTCCACATCTCGACTGGCATGGCCGTGAGTGCTCCGCTATATACAGCATCATCTGCGCATGCACACATGCTGCCACATCATCCTACAGAAACTGGGAAAGTTTTCCTTTTATTTGGTCAGATTTCACATTTCTATAATCTTTTGTTGCTTTCCTGTGACCAGTCAAAAGTGCACCACGACTGTACGGACACTCTGTATATAATATCAGACTACTCAAGTTAAACAGTAACCTCCTTGTGTAAATAGTCACAAAATCCTGAGGAAACAGCTTTTAACCTCGAACTTAAAGTAACTTCAATAATCTAGATAACATGAACAGCAAGTCCATCTTAACTGCTCATGTACAGGAAATGTTACAAGGGCACTAAAGTTAAAACTAGAGATATTTTCTACATTACACAGAGTACTTGGCTCAAGATACGTGCATAATCAAAGAATCATTGTTAAACAACCAGTCTATGTTCTGTCATGGTATCCTCAGCATTTACAAAATTACAGATAGCTAATTCATATAGATGAACCCAGAGGTATCCTGGAACTGAAATTAAATGTTTCTCCATACTTTCTGTTATTCTGCTCTTAATATCAAAGTGTATATCATACTAAGCCCCAGAAGATATTCTAACATTAATTTGAACTCATTAGCCTTTCTCTGTCTTTCCCTATCAGAAGTATCAGAATACCATTTCCGTCATTTAGAAAGCATTACGTTTTCAATGCATACAAAACTAAATATACTTTGCCAGAAGTCCAGCAGTTTCCTGAAAAATATTACACTATAAACAAGTATGTTTTCAGTGACATGTATAATAAATTGTTGAAATGCATTGTCAATATTCATCACATTGTTTCTTTCACGTTTTACAGACACAATTCAAAATGTTCAGCTCCCGTCCTATCAGAAACAGTGTCATGATCACATTTCGATTCCAATTGAAACTAAAACCCATACTAGATTTTACTCCTTAGTAAAAGAACAGCATTTGTAAAAGAACATTGCAGGTAAGACATGCGTCTGTATTAGTACTAGAAGAAACAGTTCATCAGAGTACCTTCTTCCTTTAAACCAGACAGCAAACATAAAATACCTTTAAAGACTTCCGGAAACTTTAGCACTGTCTATGACATCCACAGCATACAAACGTTCAAAAGTGACCATAGATATCAACCCTGTCTTTCCACACTTTACAAACACCACCATAATCACCTCTCACATTTACTGTGGTTTTTACTGGAGTTACACAGTTTCTGCTCTTCAGTGCTTGGCAATACTTTCGAATTCACGAGGAGTTTATATATCATACTACTCAATTTTGTTACATTGCAACATGCATAATAAAATTTTGCTTAGACTCTTAAATTGAATGAAATCATGCTGTTTCAAATAACTGTTACTGTACTTTATGTAAGAACTACTAGTACAAAGACCATTTCATACTTCTGAGGATATTTTCTTCTTCCAGAACTTTGGTTAATGCATTATTACACGTCAGAATGACTTTTTTGTTATATCTGGGTTTTTGCATACTCAAGTTGAAGTGTTCTGAGGTAGCTTTTCTCATGTGCACATTATTTTCTATTGAAAATTAACTTTAGGCAGTCATGATTATAATTCAAAACTTTCTGCTCAGGGAGATCTTTCAAGTTGAGTTTACAGAAAGTAATTTTTTAACATAACAGTGCTTTATTTTTGAACAGGATTTTAACCAGCACAAAAAGTTTTATATAAAATCAGATTCCTCAAGTTGGAAAGTAACCTTATAGTGTAAATAGAGTTAGAAAATTTTGAAGAAAACAACAGTTAAACCTGATTTTAAAGATAACCATAATCTTCGAACTAACACGAGCAGCAAGTCTAACTTAACTGCACATGCACAGGAAACGTTAGGAGAGCACAACACTTAATTCTTGAGATAGGTCTACATTGTACACAATAGTTGGTTCTAGATACGTGCAGAATAAAAGAACAATTGTAAAACAATCCGTAAATATCCTGTCGTGTTTTCCTCAGTGTGTACTAGATTGGACAGAGTTAAACCGCAGAAATGCAGCCAGATGTATCCTAGCACTGATATGAAATGAACCTATATACTTTCAGTTATTCTGCCCTGAATATAAAACTATATCTCACACTACGCTCCAGAGGATATTCTAAGGTTAATGTAAACTATTTAGTGTTTTCTGTCTTTCCCTATCAAACTTGTCAGAATAACTTTTAAGACACATAGAAAGTAGTAATTTTTTTTTACTATGTGCATAACAAAACATAGCTTAACGTACTTCAAGCAATTTCCTATAAATTATTACACGGGGAAACAGTATGGTTTCAGTATCTCGTAGAATGAATTGTTGAAATGCATTGTCAACATTCATCGCATTGTTTTTTTTTTCTCCAAAACATTCAGCTCCTAACCTACCAGAAACTGTGCCATGATTGCATTTAGATTCAAAATAAAATGTACAACACATACTGCATTTTGCTCCATACTATCTGAACAGCGTTAGAGAGTGAACCTAGAAGTTAAGACATGCCTTTTTATTAATACTGTGAGAAACAGATCATCAGTACACCTTCTTCCTTTAAAGCAGAGAGCAAACTTAAAATATAGTTAAAGCATACCATAGGCTTTAGCACTGTCTATGACATGCACAGTACAGAGACGTTCAAAAGAGAACATAGATATGAACCCTCCATTTCCACTCCTTACAGACACCACCATAATCACCTCTCATATTTACTGCGCTATTTAAAAGAGATACACAGTTTCTGCTATTCAGTGCTTGGCCATGCTTTGAAATTCATGAGGAGTTCATATACTACTCAGTGTTCTTACACTGCAACGTGCATGCAAGAAGTGTGCTTAGAATCTCAATATTAATGGAATCATGCGATTTCAAATCACTGTTACTGTATTTTATGTAAGAACTTGTACAAAGGTCAGTCCATACTTCTGAAGATTTTCTATTCTTACAGAAATTTAGTTAATGCATTACTAGAAGTCAGAATAACTTTTTCTTTGTGTCAGGGTGTTTGGTAAATCAAGTTCCAAGTGTTCTGAGGTAGATTTACTGATGTGCACATTATTTTCTACTTGAAAATTAACTGCAGGCTTGAGGATATTCTAAAAATAATGTGACGTTATTAGTTTTTTCTAAGTTTCGCTATCCAAGTTTATAGAATAATACGTCGGTGAAGTAGAAAGTACTACATTTTCACTGTGTGCATTACAAAACATACCTTGCCATACGTCAAGCAATTTCTTACAAAATATTACACTGGAATCAGTATGGTTTCAGTATCTTGTGTAATGAATAGTTGAAATGCATTGTCAACCTTCATCACAGTGTTTCTTTCACAAAACATTCTGCTCCTTTCCTATCAGAAAAGGTGCCGGGATTGCATTCAGAATCAAATTAAAATGTACAAACCATACTGCATTTTGCTCCGTACTAAATGAACAGTGTTAGATAGCGAACCATGCAGTTAACTCATGCGTTTTTATTAATACTGTAAGAAACAGATCATCAGTACACCTCCTTCCTCTAAAGCAGAGAGCACACTTCGAATATCATTAGAGCATTCCGTAGGCCTTAGCACTGTCTCTGACATCCAGAGTACAGAGACTTTCCATAGAGAACATAGATATCAAACCTATCTTTCCACTCTTCACAAACACCACCATGATCACCTCTCACTTTTACGGTGCTATTTACTAGAGTTACAGTTTCTGCTGTTCAGTGCTTGGCAATAATTTCAAATTCATGAGGAGTTGATATACTACTCAGTGTTGTTACACTGCTACGTGCATAGAACAACAGTTCATAGACTATTGAACTGAATGAAACTGTGTGGTTTCAAATAACTGTTACTGTTCTGTTCGTAACAACTTGTACAAAGATCAGTTCATACTTCTGACGTTATTCTTTTCTTCCAGAACGTTGGTTAATGCATTAATTACTACACGTCAAAATTACTTTTTTGTTCTATCTGCATTTTAGATAAATCAAGTGAAGTGTTCCCAGGTAGATTTAGTCTTGTGCACATTACTTTGTACTTCAAAATTAACTTCAGGCTTATATTGTTGCAAAGTCTTTCATTCCTTTTCAGACAGATCCTCAAAGCTGAGATTACAGGAAGTCTTTCTTAAAATTAGCTTCATTTTGGAACTGCACTTTTACCAGCCACAATGTTTTATGGAAAATCCAATTCCTCAAGTTGAACAGTAACATTATAGTGTAAACAGAGTTAGAAAATTTTGAAGAAAACAGCAGTTAAACTCAAATTTAAAGGTAACATTCATCTTCACACTAATAATAGCACCATAATCACCTCACACATTTATGGCGCTATTTACGAGAGTTACAGTTTCTGCTGTTCAGGGCTTGGAAATACTTACAAATTCGTGAAGAGTTCATATACCACTCAGTTTTGGTATAATGCAACGTGCATACAACAACTGTGCTTAGAATCTCGAACTGAGTGAAACCGTATCATTCCAAGTAGCTGTTACTGTACTTTTTGTTAGAACTTGTCAAAGAATAGTTCATACTTCTGAAGATATTCTATCCTCCAGAACTTTGGTTAGTGCATTATTAAACGTAAAAGTTACTTTTTCGTTGTATCCGGGATTTTGCTAAATCCAGCTTCAAGGTTTCTGCGGTAGCTTTTCTCATGTGCATGTTATTTTCTACTTGAAAATTAACTTCAGGCTGTCATGATTACAACTCTGTACTTCGCGCTCAGGGAGATTCTCCAAGCTGAGTTTTCAGAGATACTTCTTTTAACACAACATTGCTTTATTTGTGAACTGGACTTTTACCAGCACAAGGCTTAGTTTTATATAAAATCAGATTCCTCAAGTTGGAAAGTAACCTTATAGTATAAATAGGGTTAGAAATTTTTGAAGAAAACAACAGTGAAACCTGACTTTAAAGATACCATAATCTTCGAACTAACATGAGCAGCAAGTCTAACTTAACTGCACATGCACAGGAAACGTTAGGAGAGCACAACACTTAATTGTTGAGACAGGTCTACATTGTACACAATAGTTGGTTCTAGATACGTGCAGAATAAAAGAACAATTGTAAAACAATCCATAAATATCCTGTCATGTTTTCCTCAGTGTGTACTAGATTGGAGAGAGTTAAACTGCAAAAATGCAGCCAGATGTATCCTAGCACTGATATGAAATGAATCTATATACTTTCAGTTATTCTGCCCTGAATATAAAGCTATATATCACACTACGCTCCACAAGATATTCTAAGATTAATGTGAACTAATTAGTGTTTTCTGTCTTTCCCTATGAAACTTGTCAGAATAACTTTTAAGACACATAGAAAGTAGTAATTTTTTTTACTATGTGCGTAAGAAAACATAGCTTAACGTACGTCAAGCAATTTCTTATAAAATATTACACAAGAAACAGTATGGTTTCAGTATGTTGTGTAATGAATTGTTGAAATGCATTTTCACATAACATTCATTGCATTTTTTCCAAAACATTCAGCTCTTATCCTACCAGAAACTGTGCCAAGATTTCATTTAGATTCAAATTAAAATGTACAACACATACTGCATTTTGCTCCATACTAACTGAACAGCATTAGAAAGCAAACCTTGCAGTTAAGACATGCCTTTTTATTAATACTGTAAGAAAGAGATCATCAGTACACCTTCTTCCATTCAAGCAAGAGAGCAAACTTAAAATATAGTTAAAGCAGCGGGAGCTAATTTCAACGCTGGAACTTTTCGTGCGTGCGGGGGTTTCACTCAGAGGTTCAGACTGCCAGCTTGATATCCTGGTCTGCGCGCGCAGATAGTGAGCGAGAGATTCCTCTGTGTTACCCGGGAGCGGGCGCCAGCCCGCCCGTGTTACCGAGCAGAGTGGCAAAGTCAGAGGTCTTTGTGTGGGCGGAAGCCCCGCCTGATTATGCTAGCAGCTCTGACTGACTGAGCCTTACCTAGAGCCCTGTGCCGAGTGGGAATGAATGGGGAGTTGCCAGCTCTTTGAGCCTCTTACTATCCAGGCAGAGGCAGCAGCAACCCCATAGCTGGATTATCAGGCTACTAATTGAGGAAGGAAAAACTAGGAGAGAGGCTCCAGGAACAAGGACTCTCTCACTGTCGGAGCCTACAAATGCTAATGAGCCTTGACTGCCAATGAGACTGAAGCCCAATACATGACATCGCCATAGAGACTTATCAACTGCAAACTTCTACCTGAGCATGCCAAAGGGGCAGAACCCAGGGTACAGAGTCACCGAGCAGGAAGAGGGAGAGAAAAGAAAAAGCAAGACGATAACCTCTCAAAATCAAGAATAATCCACAGACTTTATAACCTATCCCATTTTATTATATTTGTTTGTTTGTTTCTCTTATCTTCATTCTTGATTTTTTTTTCTCCTTCCAATTTGGTCGTTTAATTCTCTGCCGGTCTTACTCTCTCATCTCCTTGAACTACACTACCCATAAGTGTTACATCTCCCATTATCTTTTCTTTCCTCTTTCTTTCTCTCTATGAGGGTTGCACTCCAAAACCCTTAACTCTCTCTCTCTCTTTTTTCTTATTTTAGTGGTTCCCTCTTTTTTTTTTCTCTCTCTCTCTCTCTTTCTTTTTTCCCTCTATATTAGTTTCTTTCTTTCTCCTTTACGTCTCCTCTCATTCAATCCTCAATAACAAATTATCTTATCTGGGACTCAAACTTATGTTTTTGGCATTTTGGGCTTTTTTTACTTCACTTTTTTAACTCACTAGCAGTGCTCCCAACCCTGGCTCTCCATTTTATCTAGTTCTTGTTCCACTAAATACAATAGTAATTTTTTAATTTCCCCCCCCACTTTCCTGTTTCCCTCTTATTCCTCTCATCATATCTCTTAGTCAACCAACACCTAAAAGCAAATCATTTTATTCTTGACCCAATTTTTTTCCTTATTTATATTTTGTGGGTCTATACCCCTTTCTTTTGCTCCTTTATTACTTCTCCCCAACTCAGGCCCTCCATTACAGGCATTGTTTGTTCTATTTAGTACAATATAATTCACAGTTCACCACAAGATTTTCTCAAGAAAGAGGGGAGAGGAGAGGAGAGGAAAAAAAGAGGGGGAGGAATAATTTTCTTTTTTTTTTAATTTTTAATTTTTTTTTTTCCGAAGCTGGAAACAGGGAGGCAGCCAGACAAACTCCTGCATGCACCCGACCGGAATCCACCAGGCATGCCCACCAGGGGGCTATGCTCTGCCCATCTGGGGCGTCGCTCTGTTTCAACCAGAGCCATTCTAGTGCCTGAGGCAGAGGCCACAGAGCCATCCTCAATGCCTGGGCCATCTTTGCTCCAATGGAGCCTCGCTGCGGGAGGGGAAGAGAGAGACAGAGAGGAAGGAGAGGGGGTGGTGGAGAAGCAGATGGGCGCTTCTCCTGTGTGCCCTGGTCGGGAATCGAACCCTGGACTCCTGCACACCAGGCCGACGCTCTACCACTGAGCCAACCGGTCAGGGCCGAATTTTTAATTTTTTTTTTAAAAAAACTTTTCTATTTTTTATTTTTATTTTTTTTAACTTTTTATTCTTTATTAAATCTCATTAATACTATCAACAAAACCACCCTCGGATGCCATTAAAGAAGAGAAAATCGAATATCATGGATATAAAAGAAAGAGAGGTAACACAGATAGATGAGGAAAAATCTATGGAGAAAAAATTTAATATATTGGCAACCTTGGAGTTAAATGACAGAGAATTTAAAATATAAATCCTAAAAATACTCAGATATATACAAGAAAACACAGAAAGGCAATTTAGGGAGCTCAGAAAACAACTCAATGAACACAAAGAATATATTTCCAAGGAAATTGAAACTATAAAAACAAATCAAACAGAGATGAAAAACTCAATTCACGGGCTGAAAAACGAGGTAACAAGCTTAGCTAATTGAACAGGCCAGATAGAACGTAGGTTTAGTGAAATAGAAGACAAGCAACTTGAGGCACAACAGAGAGAAGAAGAAAGAGACTCAAAAATTAAAAAAAAAAATGAGAAAGCCCTACAGGAATTATCTGACTCCATCAAAAAGAATAACATAAGAATAATAGGTATATCAGAGGGAGAAGAGAAAGAAAATGGAATGGAGAACATACTCAAACAAATAATAGATGGGAACTTCCCAAGCCTGTGGAAAGAACTAAAGCCTCAACTTCAAGAAGCAAACAGAACACCGAATTTTCTTAACCCCAACAAACCTACTCCAAGGCACATCATAATGAAATTGGCACAAACCAATGGCAAAGAAAAACTTCTGAAGGCAGCCAGGGAAAAGAAGAATACAACATATAAAGGAAGGCCCATTAGATTATCATCAGATTTCTCAACAGAAACTCTACAAGCTAGAAGAGAGTGGACCCCAATATTTAAAGTCCTGAAAGAGAGGAACTTTCAGCCACGAATACTATACCCATCAAAGCTATCCTTCAAATACGAAGGAGAAATAAAACCATTCACAGATACAGAAAAGATGAGGGAATTTATCATCAGAAAACCCCCACTCCAGGAATTACTAAAGGGGGTTCTCCAATCGGATACAAAGAAAAACAAAAACAAAAACAAAGCCACAAGTAAAAGCTCCAAGAAGAACACAATAAAACCAAATTTAAACTGTGACAACAACAAAAAGAAAGGGGGGGGGGAGAGGATGGAGATTAACAGTAGCAAAAGATGATGGAGTGCAAAAGTACTCACAAGATAGTGCGCTACAATGAACAGGGTAGGAAGCCTTTTCATTACTTAATGGTAACCACTAGATTGGAGAGAGTTAAACCACAGAAATGCAGCCAGATGTATCCTAGCACTGATATGAAATGAATCTATATACTTTCAGTTATTCTGCCCTTAATATGAAGCTACATACCACACTACGCTCCAGAGAATATTCTTACATTAATGTAAACTAATTAATGTTTTCTGTCTTTCCCTGTCAAAGATGACAGAATAACTTTTAAGTCATATAGAAAGTAGTAATTTTTTTTACTATGTGCGTAAGAAAACATAGCTTAACGTACGTCAAGCAATTTCTTATAAAATATTACACAGGAAACAGTATGGTTTCAGTCTCTTGTGTAATGAATTGTTGAAATGCATTTTCAACATTCATCGCATTGTTTTTTTTTTCCAAAACATTCAGCTCCTATCCTACCAGAAACTGTGCCAAGATTGCATTTAGATTCAAATTAAAATGTACAACACATACTGCATTTTGCTCCATACTAACTGAACAGCTTTAGAACGCGAACCTAGCAGTTAAGACATGCCTTTTTATTAATACTGTAAGAAACAGATCATCAGTACACCTTCTTCCATTAAAGCAAGAGAACAAACTTAAAATATAGTTAAAGCATACCATAAGCTTTAGCACTGTCTATGACATGCACAGTACAGAGACGTTCAAAAGAGAACATAGATATGAACACTCCATTTCCACTCTTTACAAACACCACCATAATCACCTCTCATATTTACTGTGCTATTGATATTTACAAGAGATACACAGTTTCTGCTATTCAGTGCTTGGCCATGCTTTGAAATTCATGAGGAGTTCATATACTACTCAGTGTTGTTATACTGCAACGTGAATACAAGTGTGCTTAGATTCTCGAACTCAGTGAAATCCTGTGATTTCAAGTAACTGTTACTGTACTTTATGTAAGAACTTGTACAAAGATCAGTTCATACTTCTGAAGATTTTCTATTCTTCCAGAACTTTGGTTAATGCATTATAACATTTTAGACTTACTTTTTTGTTCTATCCAGGTTTTTGATAAATCAAGAAACATGTTCTCAGGTAGATTTACTGATGTGCACATTATTTTCTTCTTGAAAATTAACTTCTGGCTTTCATGATTACATAGTCTTTACTTCCTTCTCAGAGAGATCCTCAAAGCTGAGGTTACAGTAAGTCTTCTTTAACATAACAATGCTTCATTTTTGAACTGGACTTTTACTAGCCACAGAGTTTTATATAAAATCAGATTCCTCAAGTTTAACAATATCCTTATAGTGTAAATAGAGCTAGAAAATTCTAAAGAAAACCCGAATTTAAAGGTAACTATTATCTTCAAACTAATATGAGCAGCAAGTCCAACTTAACAGCACATGTACAGGAAACGTTAGGAGAGCACAACTCTTAATTCTTGAGATAGGTCTACATTTTACACAATAGTTCGCTAAAGATACGTGCAGAATCAAAGAACATATGAATACAACAATATACATCCTGTCATGTTTTCCTCAGTGAAATTCATGAGGAGTTCACATACTACTCAGTGTTCTTACACTGCAACGTGCATACGAGTGTGCTTAGAATCTCGAACTTAGTGAAATCATGCGATTTCAAGTAACTGTTACTGTACTTTATGTAAGAACTTGTACAAAGATCAGTCCATACTTCTGAAGATTTTTCTATTCTTCCAGAACTTTAGTTAATGCATTATTACAGGTCAGAATAACTTTTTCTTTTTGTCAGGGTGTTTGGTAAATCAAGTTCCAAGTGTTCTGAGGTAGGTTTACTGATGTACACATTATTTTCTACTTAAAAATTAACTTCAAGCTTGAGGATATTCTAACATTAATGTGAACTAATTAATTTTTCTATCTTTCCCTATCACAGTTGACAGAATAACATTTCGGTCAAATAAAAAGTAGTACTTTCTCACTGTGTGTGTAACAAAACATACCTTGCCATACATCAAGCAATTTCTTATAAAATATTACAAGGAAAACAGTGTTGTTTCAGTATCTTGTGTAATGAACTGCTTAAATGCATTTTCAACATTCATCACATTTAAAAAAAAAAACACAACAACATTCAGTTCCATTCTTATCAGAAACAGTGCCATGACTGTATTCGGAATAAAATTAAAATGTACAACTCACACTGCATTTTGTCCCATACTTAATGAAGAGCATTAGAAAGTGAACCTGGTAGGTGAGACATGCATTTTTATTAATACTGTAAGAAACAGATCATCAGTGCACCTTCTTCCATTAAAGCAGAGAGCAAACTAAAAATATCGTTAAAGCATACCATAGGCTTTAGCATTGTTTATGACATCCACAGTACAGAGACATTCAAAAGAGAACATAGATATGAACCCTCCCTTACCACTCTTTACAAACACCACCATAATCACCTGTCGCATTTATTGTGTTATTTACAATAGTTACACAGTTTCTGCTGTTTAGTGCTTGGCAATACTTTGAAATTCATGAGTTCATATATTACACAGTGTTGTTACACTGCAATGTGCATACAACAAATGTGCTTAGACTCTTGAACTGAATGAAACCATGTGTTTTCAAATAACTTACTGTACTTTTCGTAAGAACTTGTACAAAGACCAGTTCATACTTCTGAAAATATTCTATTCTCCAGAACTTTGGTTAATGCAGTATTAAACGTGAGAATTACTTTTTCGTTGTATCCGGGATTTTGCTAAATCCAGCTCCAAGTGTTCTGAGGTAGCTTTTCTCATGTGCACGTTATTTTCTACTTGAAAATTAACTCCAGGCTGTCATAATTACAACTCTGTACTTCCTGCTCAGGGTTGATCTTCAGAGCTGAGTTTACAGAAAGTCTTCTTTAAAAAGCAGTGCTTTATTTTTGAACTGGACTTTTACCAGCCACGGAGTTTTATATAAAATAAAATTCCTCAAGTTGAAAAGTAACCTTATAGTGTAAATAGAATTAGAAAATTTTGAAGAAAACAGCAGTTAAACCTGAATTTAAAAGTAACTATAATCTTCAAACTAATACGAGCAGCAAGTCCCACTTAACTGTACATGTACAGGAACCGTTTGGAGTGCACAAAACTTAATTCTTGAGACATGTCTACATTTTACACAATAGTTGGTTAAAGATACATGCAGAATCTGAGAACAATTGTAAAATAACCTGTATATAAGCTGTCATGTTTTCCTCAGTCTGTACTAGATTCAAGATAGCTAAACCATAGATATGCAACCAGATGTATCCTAGCACTGATATGAAATGAATCTCTATACTTTCAGTTATTCTACCCTTAATATGAAGCTGTATATCATACTAAGCTCCAGAGGATATTCTAACATTATTGTGAACTAGTTTTTTCCGTCTTCCCTATCAAAGTTGACAGAATAACATTTCTGTCACATAGAAAGTAGTACATTCTCACTGTGTGCATAACAAACATACCTTGCTATATATCAAGAAATTTCATATAAAATATTACACTGGAAAAAGGTATGGTTTCAGTGACTTGTATAATGAATTGTTGAAATGCATTGTTAACATTCATCACATTGTTTCTTTCACAAAACATTCAGCTCCTATCCTATCAGAAACCGTGCCGTTATTGCATTTTTAATCAAATTAAAATGTACAACCCATACTGCATTTTGCCCATACTAAATGAACAGCATAAGAATGTGAATGTAGCAGTTAGGAAATGCATTTTTATTAATACTGTAAGAAACAGATCATCAGTGCATCTTCTTCCATTAAAGCAGAGAGCAAACTTAAAATATCGTTAAAGCATTCCATAGGCTTGAGTACTTTCTATGACATCCACAGTACAGAGACTTTCAAAAGAAACTATACGTATCAACCCTCTCTTTCCACTCTTTACTAACACCACCATAATCATCTGTCACACTTTCTGTGGTATTTGCTAGAGTTACACAGTTTCCTGTCTTCAGTGCTTGGCAATACTTTGATATTCATGAGGAGTTGAGATACTACTCAGTTTTGTTACACAGCAACGTACATACAACAACTGTGCTTAGGCTCTCATACTGAATGAAACCATGTGGTTCCAAATAACTGTTACTGTACTTTTCATTAGAACTTGTCAAAGATCAGTTCATACTTCTGAAGATATTCTATTCTCCAGAACTTTGGTTAATGCTTTATTACACATCAGAATTACTCTTTCGTTGTATCAGGGTTTTTGCTAAATCCAATTTCAAGTGTTTTGAGGTAGCTTTGCTCATGTGCATGTTATTTTCCACTTGAAAATTAACTTCAGGCTTTCATGATTACATTGTCTGTATTTTCTGCTCAGGGATATCCTCAAATCTAAGGTTACATAAAGTCTTCTTTTAACATAACAGTGCTTCGTTTATGAACTGGACTTTGACCAGCACACGGAGTTCTACATTCTGTCCATAAAGTCATGGTGTACTTTTTTGTATCTTTCCTGATTTCTTTTATCAATGTTTTATAATTTTCTGAGTACAAGTTTTTAATCTCCCTGTTAAATTTATTCCTAGGTACTTTATTTTTTTGGTTGCAATGGTGAAAGGGATTGCTCCCTTAATTTCTCTTTCTGACACTTCATTGTTAGTGTTTAAAAATACCTCTGACCTAGAAATGCTGAGGTCGCCGGTTCGAAACCCTGGGCTTGCCTGGTCAAGGCACATATGGGAGTTGATGCTTCCAGCTCCTCCCCCCCTTCTCTCTCTCTGTTTCTCCCTCTCTTCTCGAAAATGAATAAATAAATAAAAATTTTAAAAAAATAAAAATACCTCTGGTTTATGAGTATTAATTTTATATCCTGACACCTTGCTTAATTCATTTATCAGGTCCAGTATTTTTTTGACTGAGACTTTATGGTTTTCTATATACAATATCACATCATCTGCAAATAATGATAGTTTTACTTTTTCTTTTCCAATTTGAATGCTTTTTTTTTCTTGTCTGATTTCTGCAGCTAAGACTTCCAGAACTATGTTGAATAAGAGTGGTGAAAGGGGGGCACCCCTGCCTTGTTCCATGGTTAGGAAGAATAAACATCATTAAAATGTTTATATTACCCAAAGCAATTTATAAATTCAATGCAGTACCGATTAAAATACCAATGATTTACTTCTAAGATATAGAACACATATTCCAAAAATTTATATGGAACTAAAAGAGAACACGAATAGCCTCAGCAATCTTGAAATGGAAGAATAAAGTGGGAGTTATCACACTTCCGGATATCAAGTTATACTACAAGGCCACTGTACGCAAAACAGCCTGATACTGGCATTAGAATAGGCATATATCAGTAGAACAGAATAGAAAACCCAGAAATAAACCCACACCTTTATGGACAACTGATATTTGACAAAGAAGGTAAGAGCATACAATGGAGTAAAGACAGCCTCTTCAACAAATGGTTGGGGAAAATTAGACAGCTACCTGCAAAAAAATGAAACTAGACCAACTTACAGCAATCACAAAAATAAACTCAAAATGGATAAAAGACTTAAATGTAAGCCGTAAAACCATAAACATCTTAGAAGAAAACATAGGCAGTAAGCTCTCTGATATCCCTCACAGCAATATATTTGCCGATTTATCTCCATGGGGAACTGAAATAAAAGACAGGATAAACAAATGGGACTATATCAAACTAAAAAGCTTTTGCGCAGCTAAAGACAATAAGAACAGAATAAAATGACAAACTACACAATGGGAGAACATATTTGACAGTACGTCTGATAAGGTGTTAATAACCAAAATTTATAAAGAACTTGTAAAACTCAATACCAGGAAGACAAACAATCCAATCAAAAAATGGGCAAAAGAAATGAATAGACACTTCTCCAAAGAGGACATACAGATGGCCAATAGGTATATGAAAAAATGCTTAACATCACTAATCATTAGAGAAATGCAAATTAAAACCACAATGAGATATCATCTCACACCAGTCAGAATGGCGCTCATCAACAAAACAACACAGAATAAGTGCTGGCGAGGATGTGGAGAAAAGGAAACCTTCCTGCACTGCTGGTGGGAATGCAGACCGGTGCAGCCACTGTGGAAAACAGTATGGAGATTCCTCAAAAAATTAAAAATTGAACTGCCTTTTGACCCAGCTATACCACTTTTAGGAATATACTCCAAGAACACCATAGCACTGTATGAAGAGAAGAAATGCACCCCCATGTTTATGGCAACATTGTTCACAATAGCAAAGATCTGGAAACAACCCAAGTGTCCGTCAGTGGACGAGTGGATTTAAAAGCTTTGGTACATATATACTATGGAATACTAGTCAGCTATAAGGAATGATGACATTGGATCATTAACAACAACATGGATGGATCTTGATAATATTATACTGAGCAAAATAAGTTAATCAGAAAAAACTAAGAACTATATGATTCCATACATAGGTGGGACATAAAAATGTGACTCATAGACATAGACAAGAGTGTGGTGGTTACAGGGTGAGGGTTGGAGGGGGGGGGGGTTGGAGACGGGGAGGGGCACAAAGAAAACCAGTTAGAAGGTGATGGAAGACAATTGGACTTTGGGTGATGGGGATGCAGCATAATTAAATGTCAAAATAACATGTTTTCTCTGAACATATGTACCCTTTTATCAATGTCACCCCATTAAAATTAATTTTAAAAAAAAGTCATGGTGCACTTTTGACTCGTCACAGGAAAGCAACAAAAGACGAAAGAAATGTGAAATCTGCTCCAAATAAAAGGAAAACTCTCCCAGGTTCATACCTATTCAGTGCAGTTCAGTGTGGGCTCATGCACAGATTCTTTAGGGCTCCTTAGGTACCTATCCCATATAGCCTCTACAGACTCGTCACTGACTGATGGCCTACCAGAACAAGATTTATCCACCAAACTGCCAAATTCCTTCAACTGCTTATCTCACCGAATAACCCTATTTCTATGTGGTGGCGCTTAATTATAAGCTAACCGATATTCTTGTATCTTTGGTCACAGATTCAAATTTAGAGAGCCACAGAACACACTGAACTTTCCTCTGTACCATCCACATCTTGACTGCCATGGCCATGGGCTGCTCCACTGTATTCACAGTGTTACATCATCATCTGCACATGCACACATGCTGCCACATCATCCTATAGAAACTGTGAAGGTTTTCCTTTAATTTGGTGCAGATTTCACATTTCTATTGTCTTTTGTTGCTTTTCTGTGACCCGTCAAAAGTGCACCATGACTTTACGCACGCACTGTATTTAATATCAGACTCCTCATGTTAAACAGTAACCTCCTTGTGTAAATAGAGTCACAAAATCCTGAGGAAAATAGCTGTTAACCTTGAATTTAAAGGTAACTTTAATCATCTGGCTAACATGAACAGCAAGTCCATCATAACTGCACATGTACAGAAAATGTTACAAGGGCACTAAAGTTAAAATTAGAGATATTTTCTACATTACACAGAGTACTTGGCTCAAGATACGTGCATAACCAATGAGCCATTGTTAAACAACCAGTCTATGTTCTGTCATGGTATCCTCACCCTTTTCAAAATTCCAGATAGCTAATTCATATAGATGAACCCTGAAGTATTTTAGAACTGAAATGAAATGTTTCTCTATACTTTCTGTTATTCTGCTCTTAATATCAAAGTGTATATCATACTAAGCCCCAGAAGATATTCTAACATTAATTTGAACTCATTAGCCTTTCTCTGTCTTTCCCTATCAGAAGTGTTAGAATACCATTTCCATCATTTATAGAAAGCATTACCTTTTCACTGCGTACATAACTAAACATACTTTGCCAGAAGTCCAGCAATTTCCTGAAAAATATTACACTATAAACAAGTATGTTTTCAGTGACATGTATAATGAATTGTTGAAATGCATTGTCAATATTCATCACATTGTTTCTTTCACGTTTTACAGACACAATTCAAAACGTTCAGCTCCCGTTCTATTAGAAACAGTGTCATGATTGCATTTGGATTCCAATTTGAATGAAAAACCCATACTAGATTTTACTCCTTAGTAAAAGAACAGCGTTTGTAAAAGAACATTGCAGGTAAGACATGCGTCTGTATTAGTACTAGAAGAAACAGTTCATCAGAGTACCTTCTTCCTTTAAACCAGACAGCAAACATAAAATATCTTTAAAGCCTTCTGTAGACTTTAGAACTGTCTATAACAACCACAGCATAGAAAAATTCAAAAGTACCCATAGATATCAACTTTTTCTTTCCACTTTTTACAACCACCACCAGAATTAGTAGTCAAAATTACTGTAGTATTTAATAGAGTTACCCAGTTGTCTGCTCTTCAGGAGAAGTAGTGCTTGGCAATATTTTGATATTCATTAGGAGTTGAGATAGTACTCAGTTTTGTTACACAGTAATGTGCATACACCAACTGTGCTTAGATATTTGAACTGAATGAAACTGTGTGGTTTCAAATAACTCTTAGTGTACTTTTCGTAAGAACTTGTACAAAGATCAGTTCATACTTCTGAAGATATTCTATTCTTCCAGGACAATAGTTAATGCTTTATTACAAGTCATATTACTTTTTTGTTGCATCTGGGTTTTTGCTAAATCCAGTTTCAAGTGTTCTGAGTTACTTTTGCTCATGTGCACGTTCTTTTCTAATTGAAAATTAACTTCAGGCTTTCATGATTATATAGTCTGTCTTTCCTGCTCAGGGAGATCCTCAAAGCTGAGGTTACAGAAAGTCTTCTTTTAACCTAACAGTGCTTCACTTATGTACTGCACTTTTACCAACACAGAGTTCTAGAGTGTGTCTGTAAAGTCATGATGCACTTTTGACTGGTCAGGAATGCAACAAAAGATGATAGAAATGTTAAATCTGTACCAAATAAAAGGTAAACTCTCCCAGTTTTATACCCATTCAGTGCAGTCTGATGTGGGCTCATGCACAGATTCTTTAGGGCTCCTTAGGTAGCTATCCTGTATAGCGTCTATAGACTCATCCCTAACTATTGGCTACTAGAACAGGGTTTCTCCACCAAACTGCCGGTTTCCTTCAACTGCTTATTTCATCGAGTAATGTTATTCCTATATGGTGGTGCTTCGTTATAAATGCGCCGATATTCACATTGCTCTTTGGTCACAGATTCGAATTTAGAGAGCCACAGAACACACTGAACTTTCCTCTTTACCATCCACATCTTGACTGGCATGGCCATGGGCTGCTCCGCTGTATACACGGTGTTATGTCATCATCTGCACATGCACACATGTTGCCACATCATCCTACAGAAACTGGGAGGGTTTTCCTTTTATTTGGTGCAGATTTCACATTTCTATTGTCTTTTGTTGCTTTCCTGTGACCGGTCAAAAGTACACCATAACTTTACAGACACACTGTATATGACTGGTCAATCTTATAGTACCAGAGCTTGGTCTCTGCCTTCATTCAGGACATCCCAGAAAGACCACTCTAGCTTCCGGGAGCACCCCCCACCACCACCACCACCACTCTTTCTTACCTAGCCAGCTCTGTAGAATCAGCTCAGAGCCCTATTTTCACTGATCAGAATTTGACTTCTTCCTATGCTCAACCCTGCTTCCTCTACTCCCTTAGAGTTGTTCTTCCTAAGAACATTTCCTAGGAAACTTCACCCATGTAAATCTCAGTCTCCTAGTCTTTTCTGGGTAAACAGATGCAGCAAAGTTGGTGGCTAGATGTAGTGTGAGGAAGCGAATCTAAAATGTGATTTTGGAGCTGAACCACTGTCAGTTACTAACATTGAGGACCCTAAGTGTGGCGGTAGGTGGAGTATGGATACGCCACCGCACATAGTGGTGGCGACACTGCTGAAAGTATCCCTGGTGGTGAACTTGGGTGAAACATCAGTGGGAGCAAATTTACCAGTGGGTACAATGGATAAGGTGCTTGAGGGTTTTGGACAAAATAATAACTGTAAGAACAAAGGAATCAGTGGCTCTGCTTATTCCTTCAAGTAATTAGAGAAAGATGATGCAAGGCTGAGTGATACAAGGCAAAGTATAAAATTCAGAGGAACTCTGCTGGCGCCAGTATCCATGGCGATGACTTCTTCCTGCTAGTTTTCCCTTTAGTTCCATTTCCCAAGTCCTCAGCTGAGGCCATATTCTGATTTTTTACAACTCTTCCTGTCTGGATCCTCCAATGCTCCTCATCCCTTCTCCATGGCAACCAGAGTGACTCCCCAAAGAATAAATTCATGCTACTTTTCTGTTGTAAGTACTCAAATGGAACATCTTTAGGAGGATGTAAAAATCCTTCTGGTGAGAAAGAGAGCACTCCTTGAAATCCCTGGTCTCATTTCTCATCGGTGCTACACTTCACAACAGTCATGCCAAGTCATACTAACATTTAGAGAGGGATTTCAAAAGAAGTCTTGAGACATTTGTAAATCTACAAATTACTAAATACTCCTGTATCTATTTTCTCATAAAAATCCCCTAAGACAAATAACATATAAAATTAAAAATGAAGTTGGAGTCTGAAACGGTAAATATAAGGGCTAAGGAATTCTTCGCTACTCATGAGAACATCATAGAAATATCTGACCCTGTTGTTGGTCCAGAGAATAGTAAAGCTAGACTGGTATTGACTAGGCTGAGAAGAAGAGGAAGGGCAGACAGAAGTGTAGAAGCACCTGAGGGTACAGGCAGGCTCTGAAGGAACAGAAAAGTAGCAGACTCAGGGCATAGTTTTTTTTCCTTCCTGCTAGGAAGCCACAGCAATGGCGGGCTTAGTTCAGAAACAGCAAGGGAGCAATGAACCAAGTAGAACAGGGAGCAGAAGAGAACCATAGGTCCTCCAAAGCATACAAGATGAAACCAATGGGCACCCATTCACAATTTACCATTATCATTTGATTTCCATAGTCAATACAATAGCAATTTCATCTAATGACAACAAAGTCTAAAGGACAATATGAGAATGATTTTATTTCCTGCATTTCAACTGCCAGCTTAGCCAATATCTTTTGGAAACTTGTGTTTGTTAGTCTTTGTAACATGATATTTAAATACATTAAAATATTACTTTGCATGTGAGTTAGAAAACTTTAAATTCTAGAACCTATAAAGCTAACACCAACTAGAAGTTTTGAAACTTCATAAGTGTGCCTCTTTTTTCCTATCTCTACAAAATGTTTCCAAGAAAATGAGCAAATGATAAACATAGTACATTTTGCAGTTCATTTTGTACCAGGGAGTTACTCATCCTGCTGGCAAATCTTTCATCCAGTTGAGTTATATTTTCCCTTACTATCTTTCTGTATGCCTCCCTTGAAAAACTTGTTTTGGGATTGCCCCATAGTAATTTAGGAAACACAAGGAACTGACAGCTTTAGTAAGCCACAGCAGAAGCCCGTGTTTATCTTTTACCCTCTTTACACTTACTCTTTGGTACATATATTATAAACAATATTTTATTTCTTTCCAGCTTTGGGGAGAGACATTTTTTCACTCCAAGAAAAGTTGGGAAGCTGAAGATGGTGTTAGGCTGTTGTTTTGCTCATTCCCAATTTATCAAATGACTTGGACAGTTGTCCTCATTTATTTTAATCTGTGTTTTAATGTCTATAACAAAACTACTGACAAAATGTAAAGCCAATGTAATTCCACCACAAAGTTTTAAGAGTAAAATTAGAAATAGGTGATCTTAAGGATTATGCTTTGTTTAGATTAACCATGTATACAACTTAATGCTTGATAATATATAAGTGCTATCATGGTATTCTTCAAATTAAAATATTAGGAACACAAATTATGCTGGACTTACATAACATATTAGTAATTAAAATAACTTAAAAGGAATGAAATAAGTTAACTACATTTTGTTGATACTTAGTAATCATTTGGTGATAAACTTACTTGACATTTTAAATTTAAGTTTTTAACTGTCATGTCACCTATGAAGGAAAAAAATCAAGAAAACTTACCTTTATTTGGTTTATAACTTGTACAGTATAATTATATAAAATATAAGTAAAAAACAATTGCTTACCTTAGAAGTATTTAAAAAGTACACAAGTAAGTTGACTGCGAGCAGCTCAAGCTAGCAGAGACAGAACGCTTCAAATGTTCCTATCACTTGCAGAAGAGTGAATGGTTTAGGCCTGGAAGAAAGGGCTCTCAAATGTTTGGCCTGTCTCATGTTTCATCCCCTCCTATTAGCAACAGGCCTGTGTCTAATTTTACTCAGTGACATAAACAGCTCATACCAGCTTAAAATTGTTTGGGCAACAGTTCCAGGACACGGCTTTAAGTGTGCCAAAAAAAAAAAAAAAAAATCTTATAAAACCAATGTTTAAACCCTGAATCATGATAGTCTAATACAACTTTCTAAAATAAACTTTACTTCAAATGAATAGCAAAAAGTTGAGATAGCTTTCAATAGAATCTAATGTTGACAAAACCTCATGAAAAATCACTTCAAATTAATATGTAACATTTAGAATTTACAACTTTATTAGTATTAAATGTATACTGTTCTCATCTGAGTGAGCTGTAGATCATGCAATAGTCACTCTTTAAAAATCAGGCCCTGGCCGGTTGGCTCAGCGGTAGAGCGTCGGCCTAGCGTGCGGAGGACCCGGGTTCGATTCCCGGCCAGGGCACACAGGAGAAGCACCCATTTGCTTCTCCACCCCTCCGCCGCACTTTCCTCTCTGTCTCTCTCTTCCCCTGCCGCAGCCAAGGCTCCATTGGAGCAAAGATGGCCCGGGCGCTGGGGATGATGGCTCTGTGGCCTCTGCCTCAGGCGCTAGAGTGGCTCTGGTCGCAACATGGCAACGCCCAGGATGGGCAGAGCATCGCCCCCTGGTGGGCAGAGCGTTGCCCCTGGTGGGCGTGCCGGGTGGATCCCGGTTGGGCGCATGCGGGAGTCTGTCTGACTGTCTCTCCCTGTTTCCAGCTTCAGAAAAATGAAAAAAAAAAAATATCACTTTCCTTAAGCCTTTTTCTAAGTGAAAACTCTAATACTTGGGATGAGAACCTTCATTAATAATCACAGGAAATAGAAGGTAAACAAACTATATTAAAATTATGTTTTCTTTTTTAGTAAACTAAATTTATATTAATATCTAACAAATTATGTGAGTGTAACAATGTGATCTTGATATCTTTATTTAAAAAGAATAACAATTAAATTATTCAATTTTTATTAAATATTCTTGAAGAAAATAGAACATTAAATTTTAAATAATCTTAATATTGTATTTTGTATTACTTTTAGATAGCCTGGTTAATAGCATGAATTAAAACTAAATTACAGATCTGAAGTCAATATTTTAGTCCTAAACCTTGAATATGAGAAGCAGCAAAACGATATTTTATTTTCTTTTCAGGAGAACTTTTCTCTTGTATTTCTTCATACTCTAACTTCTTTTGAAATTTGATGCTTCTTACACCAGTAGCCGCTTGCCTTAATTTTTTTTAAACTATATTAACATGGTTTCAAGTGTCCCATTCAATATAACACCCTCAACTCCCCCTCTTCGTGCCTTCATAGCCCATGCAAAGTCTCTTTCCATTCTCATTTCACCCCCTTTCACCCCCTTTCACCCCCTTTCACCCCCTTTCACCCCTTTCACCCCTTTCTCCCTACCTCCATCCTTCCTTTTCCTCTGGAACTTGCTACCCTGTTATCTGTATCTAGGTGTTATGTGCATATAATTTGGCTAATCCCTTCACCTTCTTTGATCCCATCCCCTTTCCCCCTT
Organism: Saccopteryx bilineata; assembly: GCF_036850765.1. NCBI lineage: Eukaryota > Metazoa > Chordata > Mammalia > Chiroptera > Emballonuridae > Saccopteryx > Saccopteryx bilineata. The sequence goes on from NC_089495.1 coordinate 113,953,460, forward strand.
CCCTCTAAAAGCTACTGTTCTTCATTTTCAAAATTGCTGAAGCTATTCGAATTCTTTTTTGGTTCCACATAAATTTTTGGAATATTTGTTCTAGATCTATGAAGTATGCCATTGGTATTTCAATAGGAATTGCATTGAATCTATAAATTGCTTTGGGTAATATGGACATTTTAATTATGTTAATTCTTCCTATCCAAGAACATGGTATATGCTACCACTTGTTTGCATTGTCCTTGATTTCTTTTTACAATGTTTTATAATTTTCCGGATACAAGTCTTTTACTTCCTTGGTTAAATTTATTCCTAGGAACTCTATTTTTTTGTTGCAATAGTGAAGGGGATTGTTTCCTTTATTTCTCTTTCTGACAGTTTATTGTTGGTGTATGAAAATGCCACTGATTTAGCATCAGAAATACTGGACTCTGGTTTTCTTTCTTTGTATAATAGTATCTTTACCTGGTTTTGGAATTAAGATAATGCTTGTCTCATAAAATGAGCTTGGAAGTCTTCCTTTCTCTTGATTTTTTTTAGAATAGCTTGAAAATGATAGGCATTAGTTCTTTTTTGAATGTTTTGTAAAATTTACCTGTGAAACCATCAGTCCAGGACTTTTGTTTTCTGGAAGTTTTTTGATAACTGTTTCAGTTTCATTCACTATAATCGGTCTGTTTAGGTTTTCGGATTCTTCCAGACTCGATTTTGGGAGATTAAATGTTTCTAGGAATTTATCCATTTTGCCTAGGTTGTTCAATTTTTTGGCATATAGATCTTCATAGCATTTTCTTTGCTTTTTAGAGAGAGAGAGTAAGAGAGAGAGGGAAGACAGATAGGAAGTGAGAGAAATAACAAGCATCAACTCATAGTGCAGTACCTTACTTGTTCATTGATTGCTTTCTCATATATGCTGTGACCAGGGGCTCCAGTTGAGCCAGTGACCCCTTGCTCAAGCCAGTGACTCTGGGATCAAGCCAGCGACCTTGGGCTTCAAGCCAATGACATTTGGACTCAAACTAGAGATCATAAGATCATGTCTATGACCCCATGCTCAAGCTGATAACACCACACTCAAGCTGGTGAGCCTGTGCTCAAGATGGATGAACCCTCACACAAGCCATTGACCTTGGGGTTTCAAACCTTGGTCCTCAGCATCCCAGGCCAATGATCTATGCTCTGCACCACAGCCTAGTCAGGCTAGATTTTTGTAGTATTTTCTTACAAACCTTTGTTTTTCTGTAATATCAGCTGTTACTTCTCCTCTCATTTCTAATTTTATTTATTTGGATTCTCTTTTTTTATGATTAGTCTGCTTAAAGTTTTGTCAATTTTGTTTACCTTTTCAAAGAATAAGCTCTTGGTTTCATTGATCTTTGGGGGGGGTTGGGGGGGTTGCCTCTATGTTATTTATTTCCACTCTGATCTTTATTATTTCTTTTCTTCTACTTTCCTCTGGGCAATACTCTCTGGCTGGTATGTTCTGGATATGTTGGTAGAAAGTCATAAAATGTTAAAGCTAAAAGTGACTTTACAGATTATTTATTGAGTTTTTAAATGATAGAGAAATATAAACATAAATTTTTACAATTAAAAAAAATGGCCTAATTCTTAAATGCTATTCCAAGTTACATTAACAATTCTCAAGACTTATAAATAAGTGAACCTATACTTTCATACTAACCCGAAGTAAAGATCATTATTAGCATAAACATTTCATGAGAATCAGAAAACAGATGATATATGAAGCTACTTAAGAGGGCAACATAATTAATATTGAAGGAAACAAAATTAATGTAAAGCAAAATGTTTTTGAACTATATTGTGGTATTTAAAAACATACTTTAAAAAAGGTTTTCATATCTAATTTTTTAAAGTGAAGTGTTTTTGATATTTTAATAGACAAAGGCCAAAAATAGAGCAAAAGAAATTTTCAAATGTAGCTTAAATTATGGTTGCTATTATTTAAAATCTCTAAAATTAAGAATCAGTAAAGCAGATGCATATAGATTAAGAAAGAACCACAGTGCTCTCTAGTGGTAATACTCATGCATTTGCTTGAAAAAAAATTAAATCGGCTAACTTCTAGAAGTAAAATATGCAAAAAATAATTGTTAAAAAAATTTTTCATTCAATATTTGCATGTAATTAGGTTGTATTTTTTTAGCATAAGTTTACTGTTATAGTCCATTATGCATGTATAGCCTGAGAATAGTATATAGAAAATTTAACTCTATTTCTGGAACCAGAGCTAGAATTCTGTCTGTGCTTCTGTACCCCTTGATGCTAGTGAATGCTGGGGTTTAGAATATCAGTGGGTAAGAGCAAGAGAACAACAGTAAGACCACTGAAAACTAAAATGAATGAGTCAGAGCTATGGCCATTCCCAAATTCAGGCATCATCCAGAAGTCAAATGACATCTATGTGGTTACTCATTGGAGACATCTCTCTAAAGTGTATAATTTTCCTCAATTTGCTTGGTTGTTATACTGTTAAAAAATGTACTGTATCTTAACTGAAACCATACAAAAATGTTGTGTGTTTGTATATAAAATTTAGAAAGTGTCTAAATTCAGATAAATATAAACAGATTTTCAGTTACAGGGATATATCATGGGACTTTTGAGATTTGTCTGATACTTAGAATAATGATTCGTTTTGTAAGCCTTTCCATGTATGGAAACAGTCTCGTCTCCCTGTTCTTTTCCTGTTAAGTGACAGTGGAATGTATCCTCATCATAACAACAATCACATCATTCAGAAAACGTCATGTCATCTAGAGACCTGTAGCCCTGCTGAGGGCCAGTACATGAATAAAATGTGTTCAGAAAGAATCTTGAGCCACTTAGTTGATTTGGTACTTCAACTCAATACCTCAGTGCGATTGTGTAATGTTCTGTGATTCTTGTCTTGAAATTCTTTTATTATTATTATTATTATTATTATTATGTATTTTTATGAAGTGAGAATCAGGGAGTCAGAGAGACAGACTCCTGCATGCAACCTATTGGGATCCACCCGGCGTGCCCACCAGGGGGCGATGCTCTGCCCATCTGGGGTAATGCTCTGTTGCAACCAGACCCATTCTAGTACCTGAGGCAGAGGCCATGGAGCCATTCTCAGCACCCGGGCCAACTTTGCTTCAATGGAGCCCTGACTGTAGGACGGGAAGAGAGAGACAGAGAAAAAGGAGAGGAGGAAGGATGGCGAAGGAGGTGGGCACTTCTCCTGTGTGCCCTGGCCAAAATCAAACCTGGGACTTCTACATGCTGGGCCAAGCTCTACCACTGAGCCAGCCGGCCAGTGCCTTTAATTTCTTAATAATTTAATCTTTGAATTTTGTGTTTTGTAAGCCCAGTGGGTTATAGAACACACTTCAGGTATTGTACTTTGGAGCATTCTCCCAGGTCCCCATTTCTATAGGATGAGTCTTGGCTGCTTTTTTTTCCTCCCAAGGTCTTCCTTCCCCTGTAGTCCTGTTCGCCACTGCTATTATTTACCTGGGGTGAGGATCAGGTCACAATGAAGGGGGAAGGCTCAAACTTCAGTGAGCCCCTCTGACTGTAGAGGGATCCATAGACATAGGGAGGATGGGCCTAGGCCAGGAGCACCCCAGCACATTTGGCAGGCGAGTCAGTAGAGGTGACCCTCTTGGCCATTGTGGACCAGGTACTGAGTGTGAACCAGCTCACAGACTGGAGTTAATGAAAGTCATTTATCTCCCGTGGGATGGAGCAATGAGCCCTCGTGAAAGGAAGATGAAGTTTCCTGACCCCTAGCTGGGGTACAGAGCTTTCTTCCAAGGATGACAGAAGGAAGCCAGCATGCCTGCACATACACATCGAGTTCAAAGCAGTGGACCTGGCAGCTATGAGGGTCCATACTTCCTCTGCGATTATGCCCATGCACCAGGGAGCATTGCATTAAATGGCAAATACAAATCACCTAGACAGAAAAAAGTTTTTCATCTTTCTGCCTTAGATGGCTCCATTTTCTTGTGTTTTGAATGAAGGACCCTCCATTTTCATCTTGCACTGATCATGAAAATTATGTAGTCAGTCCTGACCAAGTTCTAAATTCCAAGACCCCAAATGGAGCCAGACCTTCCAGATACCTCTCACTTCTTCCACATAACCAATAAGTAATTTTCTTTTACCACTTTAATTGTTTTTCCTTTTTTATTATTCAATTACAATTGACGTTCAATATCATTCTGTATTATTTTTAGATACACAGCATAGTGGTTCGACAATCGTGTAATTTGTAGTGTTCCCCTGATATTTCCAGTACCCGCCTGGCCCCATACATAGCTATTAAAATATTATTGATGATAGTTCCTATCTGTAATTTACATCCCTGTGACTATTTTGTAATTACCAGTTTATACTTCTTACTGCCTTCACCTTATTCATCCATCTCCCAAACCTCCTTCCCTCTGTCAACTGTCAATCTGTTCTCTGTATCAATAGTATGAGTCTGTTTTCATTGTTTGTTTGTTTTGTTTTTTAGATTCCATATATAAATGAAATGATATGGTATCTGTCTTTCTCTGTCCAACTTACCTCACTTAGCATAATACCCTAGGTCCACCTATGCTGTCACAAAAAGTGAGCTTTCATTCTCTTTTGTGATTGAGTAGTATTCCTCAATACTGGAATGGTTTTTCTGGGGAGCAATTTGGCAATATGTACCAAAACTTTAAAATCTGTACACTTAAAAAAAAGTTATTATTCTAGAATATTTCATATATATACAAAAGTGGACAGAAGAGTATAATGAACTGTCCATGACTCAACCTCAACAATGATTGACTTTGGGTCAGCCTTGTCTCAAATCCACTCCACTCACTTTCCACTCGTGCATTCACTTTGTTTATTGAAGCAAAGTCTAGTTATTATTTTTTTCTAAAGAATTATTTTGTCACTTTTATTTCCATTTATATTTTAAACTTTATATTGAAGGATAATATACATACATAAATGTGCTGCTCATCAAATTTTTTAAAATAAAGATTTTATGTTTTAGAGAAGGTTGGGGTTCACAGCAAAATTTAGAAGTTACAGAGATTTTTCACATACTCGTGCCCTCACACATGCATAGCTTCCCCCATTAACAACATCCTTACTAGAGTGGCACATTTATTATAATTGATGAGCCTCCATTGATCATAATAACCCAAAGTCCATAGTTTATACTAAGGTTCACTCTTGATAGTATATGCTTTATGGGTTTGGGCAAATGTGCAATGACATATATTCTCCTTACAGGGTATTTTCACCACCCTAAAAACATACTCTGTGCTCTCTGCTTATTTCTCCTCACTACTCACCCCTACCACTGGCAACCACTGATCTTTTTATTGTCTCCATAGTTTTGTCTTCTCCAGAATGTCATATAGTTGGAATCACATCATATGTAGCCCTTTTGGATTGACTTCTTTCATCTAGTAATATGCATTTAAGTTTCCTCCATGTCTTTTCACGACTTCATAGATGGTTTCCTTTGAATGCTGAGTATTATTCCTCTGCCTAGATGTACCACCATTTATTCATTAATTCAACTACCAGAGGACATCACGGTTCTTAGTTTTCACACTTATGAGTAAAGCTGCTACAAATGTTCATGTTCAGGTTTTTATGTGGATGTAAGTTTTCAACTCTTTTGGATAAGAGACTGCCAAATTGTTTGTCAAAGTGGCCGTACCATTTGTAGTCCCACCAGCAATGAATGAGAGCTCCTGTTGCCCCACCCACATCCTCACCAGTATTTGGTGTTGTCAATGTTCCAATTTTTGGGCACTCTAATAGGTGTGTCTTGGTATATTATTATTTACTTTGCATTTCCCCAGTGATATAAGATGTTTGTTTGTTTTTTGCTATTGATTTTTATAAGCTATTTATTTATTTACTTAGTGAGAGAAGGGGAGGAAAAACAGACTCCCACATGTGCCTGGACCAGGATCCAACCGGCAAGCCACTAGGAAGCAATGCTCTGCCTATCTGGGGCCCTTGTTCCATTGCTACTGGAGACATATTTTAGCATCTGAGGCAGAGGCCACGGAGCCATCCTCAGCACCCAGGGCCAACTTGCTCCAATTGAGCCATGGCTGCAGGAGGGGAGGAGAAGAGAGAAAGAGAGAGAGAGAAGCAAGAAAGGTGTCGTGGAGAAGCGGATGGGCATTTCTCCTCTGTGCCCTGACTGGGATTTGAACCTGGGACATCCATATGCCGAGCCAATGCTCTACCGCTGAGTCAGCTGGCCAAGGCTGAGTTGTATAAGCTATTTATATATTTTGGATATTAACACCTTATGAGAAATATGACTTACAAGTATTTTCTCATATTCAGTAGAATGCCTTTTTATTTTGTTGATGGTTTTTCTTGCTGTGCAGGAGATATTAAGTTTGATGTAATCCTACTTATTTATTTTTGCTTTTGTTTCCTTTGTTTTTGGTGTTAATCCTTGGAATTTATTTAAGAAATTAGGACATGTTTTCTTGCAAATTGGTAAATATACCTAGAGGCTTGATCAGATTCAAGTTAGATTTTTATTGAAATAATACCTCATAGGCCTGTTATTTTCTTCTGTTGGGGAGCATCTAATGTTTGGTTTTTTCTCTGTGAAATAATAAGCAGGTGTTTGGATCCATGATTTTCATTATATTTTAAAACATGATAATATCCTAATATTTCTTCTTTATTTTTTTAGCTGGACTACTGTTCACAGGAAACTGTGGTTATCCAGTAGTACAGTTTGTATAAGACAGGCAGGGTAGGCCCTGGCCGGTTGGCTCAGTGGTAGAGCGTCGGCCTGGCGTGTGGAAGTCCCAGATTCAATTCCCGGCCAGGGCACACAGGAGAGGCGCCCATCTGCTTCTCCACCCCTCCCCCTCTCCTGCAGCCGAGGCTCCATTGGAGCAAAAGATGGCCCGGGCGCTGGGGATGGCTCCTTGGCCTCTGCCCCAGGCGCTGGAGTGGCTCTGGTCGCGACAGAGCGATGCCCAGGATGGGCAGAGCATCGCCCCCTGGTGGGCGTACTGGTGGATCCCCGTCGGGCGCATGCGGGAGTTTGTCTGACTGCCTCCCCGTTTCCAGCTTCAGAAAAATACGGAAAAAATAAATAAATAAAAGACAGGCAGGGTAAATGATGGCTTGTTTCTGTTTATTTGTCAGATTTCAAAATAATGAGTGGGTTCATAAGCAACCTCTAACAGTGGCTGTGTCTTTATTTTTTAAAATATATTATTACCTCATGGATTTAAATGTATTTTGTTACAATTCATTAGTGAACTATTCTACAATAGGGGTTTGTTAAATCAATTATGGTCTAAGTGTATAATGGAACAGTAGCATATAGTCACTAAAAATGAGGATATAGGTGTGTATTATTATTATTATTATTATTTGCATTTTTCTGAAGCTGGAAACAGGGAGAGACAGTCAGACTCCCGCATGCGCCCGACCGGGATCCACCCGGCACACCCACCAGGGGTGAACGCTCTGCCCACCAGGGGGCGATGCTCTGCCCATCCTGGGCTTCGCCATGTTGCGACCAGAGCCACTCTAGCGCCTGAGGCAGAGGCCACAGAGCCATCCCCAGCGCCCGGGCCATCTTTGCTCTAATGGAGCCTTGGCTGCGGGAGGGGAAGAAAGGGGAAGAGAGAGACAGAGAGGAAGGCGCGGAGGAGGGGTGGAGAAGCAAATGGGCGCTTCTCCCATGTACCCTGGCCGGGAATCGAACCTGGGTCCTCCGCACGCTAGGCCGATGCTCTACCGCTGAGCCAACCGGCCAGGGCCGTAGGTGTGTATTATTCACCTGAAAGTTATTCATGATATTTTCTAAAAGTTATTTTAATGTTAAATACATAATCACAGTACCAAAAGGAACATAGTGAAAATTTTCTCTTCCACCACTGCTCCCAAACCATCCAGATTTCTTCTTAAGAATCCACTAAGTGTGTGTGTTCTTGTAATTCTTCCAGATGTTTTAGAGCTGATCATTCAGCAGCTATGCGTTTGTGTGGCTGTATCAGTTATTAAAATAATTAAATACGGCCCTGGACAATTAGCTCAGTTGGGTAGAGTGTCCTCCTAAAATGACAAGTTTGAGAGTTAGATCCCCAGTCAGGGCACACATGGGAAATAGTCAATGAATGCACTACTGAGTTAAATAATAAGTGAATGCTTCCCTTTCCCCTCCCCTTTCTCTCCCTTCCTCCCTCTGTCTCTCTAAAAACATCAATCAATCAATAAAAAATTAAGTCCTGGCTGGATCGTTTGGTTGGAGAGAGTGTTGTCTGGAAACACAGAGGTTGCTGGCTCAATTCCAGATGAGGGCACACACAGCAACAGCTCAATGTTCCTGTCTCTCTACCTCTCTCTCCCGGCCTCTCTCTTAAATAAATACATAAATAAATAAATAAATCCTTCTTTAAGTTTGTCACAGAGTCACTTCCCTGACCCCCTGAGTGCTCCCCTTTTCCTTTGGGCACTCTAGTCCCTGCCTCATGGTTGCCTACCATCCCTCAACTGCAGGGTGAATGCCTGGGACCAGGAGGATCATCCAGCATTGTGCTCAAGCTACAGTTTTTATCTGTTCTAATTGGTCTTTGCCTATTCTCTACAGTTGCAAATATTTTAAACATTATCTCTAGAGATTTCTACAGAAGAATATGCATCTTATATTTTTAAGGAGGTAAGTTAGTTTATAAAATATTATAAATATATGTTTAAGATATATTAAACTTATATAAAACATATAAACTACATTTTTATAAAATGTGAATATAATATTTAAATGGAATATATTCTGAACTGATGTGTAACAAAGCATTAAAAATACTTTTCTCTGGTGGCATGATTATGATTTTTTTTCCTTTTCAAGATTAACAGCATTTTAAGACTTCTCTACAATAAACACATTTTAAAAAAAGAATATACCTAAACTGGCTTTATTTTAGCAAACTAAAGTGAATTTTAAAAAAGTTAATATTAACATTTTTCAACAGCTCCATCTGCTGGCTGATGAAAAAAGTTTATTTTCTAATATTACTGTATTTATTTTTACCATAACCAGGAGAAGAAATTGAATTTCTGTATTTAAACAAAAGTTGCTCCTTATATTTTATGAATGGTAAATATCAGGAGTCAAGTTAATTTATCTGCAATGAAAAGTGATACAAAAGTAGGCTGTTCACCTATAACACAAACATAACATTGAAAACTCAGTTTGGTGTTTTTGGCTTAGATTGGCATACTGATTGAGCAAAATAAAAACACTGATTAGTGATTATGTATTATATAAACCGTACTTTAGGAATTCATATATCTTTTCACAAATATTCAGAGCTGCAGTCTAAATTCTCCTATGTCATTCTTATTATTTTTCAAGTGAAATTGCTCTTGGTCCCATATCTCTATTATTTTCTAAAGCTGAATGAGTGATAAATGCTTTGCTAAACACAAATCTCTCTTTAGATGGTAGTGAGAGGTATGATATTTTGTATAAATATCTCTCAGTCATCTAATAATGGAACTCTTAAAAAGGATCTTACATGAAGTAAACCAGTCATGAGAAGACAAATACTCTACCAATCGACTTATATGAGATATCTAAGGTAAAATTCATAGAAACAGAAAATAGAATTGTGGTTACCAGAGGCTAGAAAAAGGGGAGTTGTTGTTTAATGAGTATAGAGTCTTAGTTTTGCAAGATAAAAATGTTCTGGAGATCATTTCACAACAATGTAAATATACTTAATACTACTGAACTGCATTTTAAAATTAATAAGATGTAAATTTTATGCTGTATTTTTTTTACCACACTAGAAAAGTATGGTCTCTCAAAAACACATATAGACATATAACTAATCTGAGACTAGATATTAAAGCAGCTATAAACTGCACCTAAGGTTTCATTTTTGTTGTCTTCTCACAAGTCAATCAGTATTTTCACAAATTCTTAGTGTTTGTTTGTGCTTATATAGGAATACATTTAAAAAGAAACTCAAACATGTTTGTGAGATGGAATAGGATTTTAAAGTTACTGTCTAAATTAATTGGAGGATGATGAGATACACTAAAAAATTTTCTCCTATTTATATATCCCAGGACAAATCACTTGGCGATTTTGGTCTCAGCTTATTTACGTAAAATGAACTGAAAGAGGCAATCACTTCTAGGCTCTTTGAACTCTAAAATTCTCAGTGTTTTCATGGCAACTTTCTGACATTCTTTCCCAACCAGCTATAAAGCAATAATATCTGTAAGCAAGTTGGTAATAAAAATTTAAAGCCACCATCAAATAATAAAAGACAATTATGTATAGTGATGTAAACTTAATAAAGAACATACTTGTGAAATAGGCAGACACAGCATTAATATGGCATCACACTCTATTAGGGGAAAATATTAAGATCCTGGGAAAGAATAGAGAATGCTTCCTTTATTGTCCTTTTATAAAATGAAGCAAAATTTGGCCCTGGCCAGTGGTGCTGTTCATAGAGCATCAGCCTGGAGCACTGAGGTCACTGGTTATAGCCCCAATTGGGGCACATATGAGAAGCAACCAATGGCACAACTAAGTGGAACAATGAGTTGATGCTTCTTTCTCTGTCTCTCTCCCCTTATCTCAAAAAAAGGAAAATATTTTTAAATGAAGCAAAATTGTTCTACAATAGTACAGTAAGACTGTACAGAGAGGAAAAGAAAATTAAGATGAAGGGTACACTTAGGAGCAAAGGAAGTCATGGGCCAAAGCACTATGATTGTGGGAAGTGGGGGAGATGTAAAGACTAATGAGAAGTAAATAAAAGTGGCTAAATTAAGTCAAGAAATCTGGCTGAATAAGTAAGGGCAGCCTGACATAACCTCAGGTCTAGTCAACAGTAGCAGGGGATGTCTGGGATGCCAGACAATTCATTGTAATAAAAATGCAAAGAAGAGGTTTGGGAGAGAGCCCTCATTTTTATGCCATTCAGTCAGATTGTTTTATTATTATTACTGACAATACATAAAAAAATTTTATTCTAAACAAAAAATGTTTTTAAAGGAGTTCATGTGTTATTGTAAGTATGCTTATGGTTTTAAGTTTAACTGCTTGCTGAGAATTATGGCTAGTTCTAGTAGTTAATCATAATAGTCTTTAAATTAATTCTCATTTGCTTTCTTACATATCTGAGCTTATGATATACTTGATATAAATATGAAATTTAGAATGAGTCATTGTTCTATATCAAAATAAAAACATGAATGTAAAATAACCATATACATATATATCATGTATGTATAATACTATATAAATATACATACTTATGCATATGTTTCCATATTCCATTTTCAACTGGTATTAGCTTAACAAGCTCCAACAGTTGCAAAGAATACCTGATGAAACAATGTTACCTATTTATTATAAATTTAAAAAAAATAACATTTGATCCCAGAGTCTACGGGCTATTCTGTTCATGCTAGGAAACCACTGGCCTCAGGTGCTTATGGAGCTCCTGGAATACAGGTATAGTGAATTGAGATGAATTTTAAGTGTAAATTCGCAATGTGAACGGAAGAATATATAACATCTCACTAGTATATTTTTATATTGATTCCATGTGGAAATGTTCATATTTCTGGTGACAGAATGACTTTACTGTGTGAATTTAAGCAGTTGCCTCTCATTACCCGAGTTTAGGCCTGAGGCTGCACACGTGGCAGAGCCCTGACTGTGGGTAAGAGTGAACTGTCTTTGCTCTGGCAGCTCGGCTTCCTGCATGCAGGAACCCTCAGCCAGCAGCTCAGAACCTCAATTACAACAATGATCTATGCGGTTTCACTCCAAGGAAGCCACGGAGACTCTACCAAGTCAGTGTATTTAGCCAAATGATCTTTGATAACACGCATACACACATCCCAGAGAGTTCTTCAGGAAAAAAAATAAAATAAAAGGTAAGAATGTGCACAAGAAGTTAGGAGCATCATTGGTAGGTAAAAAGACAGTCCCGAACTCTTTTGGGAACAAAATGTACCTAACAAGATGAGAAACCTATGAAAATGTTTTACAAAGAAAAAAAAATTGGAAGGAAACTACTTTGGTGTAGGTTTTCTAGCTCTAGGGTGAAGCTGGATTATGAAGTAGGCAAAGGTCCTCTCTGAACTCTGTCCCCTAACTTTCCTTTGTGGCATCCTTCCCCTCCTAGTTCCTCTCCCTGTCAGGAAATCCCTATGCCTTTCTCAGCCCTGCCTCTCTTATACCTCTCTCTCTCTCTCTCTCTCTCAAGGAAGGAAGGAAGGAGGGAAGGAGGGAGGGAGGGAGGGAAGGAAGGAAGGAGGAAGAGAGGAAGGAAAGAAAGAAAGAAAGGGAGAGAGAAAGGGAGGGAGAGAGAGAGGAAAAAAGAAAAGAAAGAAAAAAATAAATAAAGAGAAAGAAAGAAAAAATGAGAAAGAAGAAAGAAAGACAGAGAGGGAGGGAGAGAGGAAAAAAGAAAAGAAAAGAAAGAAAGAAAGAAAGAAAGAAAGAAAGAAAGAAAGAAAGAAAGAAAGAAAGAGAGAGAGAAAGAAAGAAAAAATGAGAAAGAAGAAAGGAAGGAAGGAAGGACGGAAGGCAGGACGGAAGGAAGGAAGGAAGGAAGGAAGGAAGGAAGGAAGGAAGGAAGGAAGGAAGGAAAGAAAAACCGCAAATGCAGAAATTTCTCAGGTGATTTGGAAATTTCTGCACTCCACTCAAGGTAGAATAACTCTGGATGTGGCATTCTTCCAGGAATGTTTTTGCATTTTTAAATAGTTTTATTTAGACAATTTTAACGGGGTGACATTCATCAACTAGAGCGCATGGATTTAGAGAAAACATCTCCAGATCATTTTGACATTAGATTATGTTGTATGTCCATCACCCAAAGTCGAATCATCCTCTGTCACCCTTCATTTGGTTTTCTTTGTGCCCCTCCTCTCTCACCGCCCCCTCTCTCTCATCCTTTCCCCTCCCCTTGGTAACCACTGCACTCTTATCTATGTCCATGAGTTTCAATTTTGTGTCTCACCTATGTATGGAGCATACAATTCTAAGTTTTTTCTGATTTACTTATTTCACTCATTATAATGTTATCAAGGTCCATCCACATAGTTGTAAATGATCCTATGTCATCATTTCTTATGGCTGAGTAGTATTCCATAGTATATATGTACCACATCTTCTTTATCCAATCTTCTATTGAAGGGCTTTTTGGTTGTTTCTATGTCTTGGCCACTGTGAACAATGCTGGAATGAAAATGGGACTGCATGTATCTCTATGTACCAATGATTTTGAGTTTTGGAGGTATATACCCAGTAGATGGATTGCTGGGTCATAGGTAGTTCTATTCTTAATTTTTTGAGGAACCACCATACTTTCTTCCATAATGGTTGTACTACTTTACATTCCCACCAACAGTGGATGAGGGTTCCTTTTTCTCCACAGCCTCTCCAACACTTGTTACCTGTCTTGTTGAAAATAGCTAATCTAATAGGTGTGAGGTGATATCTCATTGTAATTTTGATTTGAATTTCTCTAATTGCTAATGAAGATGAGCATCTTTTCATATATTTATTGGCCATTTGCATTTCTTTTTGGGAGAAGTGTCTGTTCATGTCCTCTTCCCATTTTTTAATTGGATTATTTGCTATTTTGTTGTTGAGTATTGTGAGTTCTTTATATATTTTTGGATATTAGCCCCTTATCTGAGCTGTTGTTTGAAAATATCACCTTCTATTTAGTTGGCTGTCTCTTTGTTTTGTTGTCAGTTTCTTTTGCTGTGCAGAAGTTTCTTTGTCTGATATAGTCCCATTCATTTATCTTTGCCTTTACTTCCCTTGCCTTTGGAGTCAAATTCAAAAAATATTCTCTATGGCCAAGGTCCATGAGTTTAGTACCTACGTTTTCTTCTATGTATTTTATTGTTTCAGATTTTATATTTAGGTCTTTGATCCATTTTGAATTAATTTTTGTACAAGGAGACAAACCGTAGTCAAGTTTCATTTTTTTGTACGTTGCTCTCCAGTTTTCCCAGCACCATTTATTGAAGAGGCTTTCTTTTCTCCATTGTGTGTTTTTGGCTCCTTTATCAAAAATGATTTTACTGTATATTTGTGGTTTTATTTCTGGACTTTCTATTCTGTTCCATTGGTCTGAATGTCCATTTTTCTGCCAATACCATGCTGTATCGATTACTGTGGCTTTGTAGTATAATTTGAAGTTAGGTATTGTAATACCCCCAGCTTCATTTTTTTTTTCCTTAGGATTACTTTGGCTATTCAAGTTTTTTTTTTAATTTAATTTTATTTATTCATTTTAGAGAGGAGAGAGAGAGAGGAGAGGGAGACAGAGAGAGAGAAGGGGGAGGAGCTGGAAGCATCAACTCCCATATGTGCCTTGACCAGGCAAGCCTAGGGTTTTGAACCGGCGACCTCAGCATTTCCAGGTTGATGCTTTATCCACTGCGCCACCACAGGTCAGGCTATTCAAGTTTTTTTTATGGTTCCATATAAACCTGATGATTTTTTGTTCCATTTCTTTAAAAATGACATTGGAATTTTGATTGGAATTGCATTAAATTTGTATATTGCTTTGGGTAATATGGTCATTTTAACTATATTTATTTTTCCTATCCAAGAACATGCGATATTTTTTCATTTCATTGTGTCTTTTTCAATTTCCTTTAACAATGCTTTGTAGTTTTTATTATATAGGTCCTTTATATTCTTTGTTATGTTTATTCCTAGGTATTTTATTTTTTTGTTGCAACCATAAAAGGGATTATTTTTTAAAATTTATTTTCGGAAGTTTCATTGACCTCTGTATGTTAATTTTATATCCTGCAACCTTATTGTATTGGTTTATTGTTTCTAATTGTCTTTCTGTGGAGTATTTGGGTTTTCTATATACAGGATCATGTCATCTGCAAAAAGTGAAACCTTTACTTCTTCTTTCCCAATATGAATGCCTTTTATTTCTTTCTCTAGTCTGATTGCTCTGGTTAGAACTTCCAGCACTATGTTGAATAGGAGTGGAGAGAGTGGGCAACCTTGTCCTGTTCCCGATTTTAGAGGAAAAGTTTTCAGTTTTTTTACATTTAATATGATGTTAGCTGATGGTTTGTCATAAATGGTTTTTATTATGTTGAGATATTTTTCTCCTATACCCATTTTGTTGAGTGTTTTAAACATAAAATGATGTTGTATTTTGTCGAATGCCTTTTCTGCATCTATTGATAGAATCAAATGGTTTTTGTTCTTTGTTTTGTTGATATGGTGTATTATGTTGTTTTACGTATGTTGAACCATCCTTGTGATTCTGAGATGAATACCCTTGATCATGGTGAATTATTTTTTTTAATATGTTTTTGTATTCAGTTTGCTAGTATTTTATTATTTTAGCATCTGTATTCATTAGAGATATTGCTCTGTAGTTTTCTTTTTTTGTATTCTCCTTGCCAGGTTTTGGTATGAGTGTTATGTTGGCCTCATAAAATGTGTTTTTAAGTATTGCTTCTTCAATTTTCTGGAAGACTTTGAGTAGGATAGGAACCAAATCTTTGAATGTTTGATAGAATTCACTAGTACAGCCATCTGGCCCTGGACCTTTTGGGAAGGTTTTTGATAGTTGTTTCTATTTCCTCCCTGCTTATGGGTCTGTTTAGGCTTTCTACTTCTTCATGATTCAGTCTAGGAAGATTATATTGTTCTAAAGTTTTGCATTTTGAGGAGAGTCACAGGATGGATAGTGTTTAATGCAGGGGATTGATCATGAAAGGAGAAATTCTAGGCCCTAGGAACTGAGTTTGGGAAGACGAAGGAGGAGAGTCGCTATGCACTTTCAGACATGGCGGCATTATGAATAGGGTCTCACTTTAGAGGTTGGAGAAGACAGCTTTAATCCTTTACCTGCTGCCCTAATGCCTGAAGTATCACAAAACTAATGTGTACTCAGCTTAATCTCTGTTCATAAATACTAATGAGCTAGTGAATTATCTTTTTCAAGTAACACAGCCATATCTCAAAATGTTTTCTGGGGATCCAATGCCTTAACCCAAAGAGTTGGTCTAGTCAATCTCAGCACTGTTGTAGTCTGGCCAGGGTCCTATGCTCAGTTTGACTCGACTTCAAATTACATGGAATAAGTAATAGCTTATATCTAGGTTGGTTCAGTCTTCTTATTTACTAGCTGTCCAGCATGCTTTACTATGGATGACAAATGTTTTACTTTTTTTGGAGTAAAATGATAATGTAAAAGTAAAATTATAAATTTTCTCTGAACAGACAAGGCCTTTCAAAAATTCTCTTTCTCTCCCTACCTAAGAGTGACACAGGGGCAGAGCCTGGGGTACAGAGTCACCGACTAGGAAGAGGGAGAGAAAAGAAAAAGGAAGAAGTTAACCTCTCAAAATCAAGAAAAACCCACAGACTTTGCAACTTGATCCACTAATTTTTTGTTGTTGTTGTTGTTGTTGTTTGTTTCTTCTATCTTTTTGCCTTTATTTCCTCCACCTCGGTCCTTCTATTCTCTGCCCATCTTATGCTTCCCCTTTCTTGAACTACACTACCCATGAGTGTTGCATTTTATTTTTCTTCTTCATCCTCACCCTCCTTTAAGGTTATACTCCAAAACACTTAACTCTCACTCTCTCCTCTTTTGTTTTTTTTTGTCTTGCTTTATTTTGTTTTTTTCTCCTCCTATTTTATTTCTTCCTTCGTTTTTCTCTTTTTCTTATTTTTTTCCTTTCTATTCATTTTTTCTTTTCTCATTTTACTTTCCTCCCATATAATCCTCAATCACGAACAAATTAGTTAATTTGGGACTCAAGGCTTTTTTTTGGCTTTATTTCTCTTTTTTGCTTTTGTTTTTATATATTTTTTCTCTTGTTTGTTTATTTTTGTGGCATTTTGGGTCCTCCCAACCCAAGGTCTCCATTGTATTTAGTCTTCGCTCCACTTAATACAACAGATTTTTACTTATTATTTTTATTTTTTCTTCTTTATTATTCTTTTTTGGTCCTTTTTTCTGATTCCCTCTTATCCCTCTCATTATATCTCTTAGTTGACCATCACTTACAAGCAAATCATCTTATGCTTGTCTAAGATTTTCTTCCTTTTTTTTTTTTTGCATTTAGTAGGTCCCTACTCCCTTTTTTTGCCCCTTGAACTCTTCACCCCAAATCAGGCCCTCCAGTATAGGCACGATATTTCCCTGAGGAGGGGAGAGGAGGGAAAGAGAAGAGAGAAAAAAAGGGGGAAATAATAAATTATTACTGTTTTTTTTGTGGGGTGTTTTACCCTTTTTTTTTTTTTTTCTTTTTACTCTTTATTAATTCTAATTAGTGCTATCAATAAGACCACCCTCAGATGCCGATAAGAAAGAGAAAATCGAATATTATGGATACAAAAGAAAGAGAGGTAACACAAATAGATGTGGAAAAATCTATGGAGAAAAGACTTAACATATTGGAAGCCTTGGAGCTAAATGACAGAGAATTTAAAATAGAAATCTTAAAAATACTCAGAGATATACAAGAAAACACAGAAAGGCAATATAGGGAGATCAGAAAACAACTCAATGAACACAAAGAATATATTACCAAGGAAATTGAAACTATAAAAACAAATCAAACAGAAATGAAAAACTCAATTCACGAGCTGAAAAATGAGGTAACAAGCTTAGCTAACAGAACAGCCCAGATTGAAGATAGGATTAGTGAAATAGAAGACAAACAACTTGAGGCACAACAGAGAGAAGAAGAAAGAGACTCAAAAATAATAAAAAATGAGAAAGCCCTACAGGAATTGTCTGACTCCATCAGAAAGAATAACATAAGAATAATAGGTATATCAGAGGGAGAAGAGAAAGAAAATGGAATGGAGAATATACTCAAACAAATAATAGACGAGAACTTCCCAAGCCTGTGGAAGGAACTAAAGCCTCAAATTCAAGAAGCAAACAGAACAGCAAGTTTTCTTAACCCCAACAAACCCACTCCAAGGCACATCATAATAAAGATGACACAAACCAATGACAAAGAAAAAATTCTCAAGGCAGCCAGGGAAAAGAAGAGTACAACATATAAAGGAAGGCCTATTAGATTATCATCAGATTTCTCAGCAGAAACTCTACAAGCTAGAAGAGAGTGGACCCCAATATTTAAAGCCCTGAAAGAGAGGAACTTTCAGCCAAGAATACTATACCCATCAAAGCTATCCTTCAAGTATGAAGGAGATATAAAAACATTCACAAATACAGAAAAGATGAGAGAATTTATCAACAGAAAGCCCCCACTCCAGGAAATACTAAGGGGGGTTTTCCAACCAGATTCAAAGAACAAAAGAAAACAACACCACAAGTAACAGCTCCACCAAGAACACAATAAAACCAAACTTAAACTGTGACAACAAAGGAAAAAAAGGGGGGAGAGGATGGAGATTAACAGTAGCAAAGGATGATGAAGTGCAGAAATACTTATAAGATAGGGTACTACAATGAATATGGTAGGTACCCTTTTCATTACTTAATGCTAACCACCCTTAAAAAAACCACCACAAAAACACTTGACTTAAAAAAGGTAGCAACAGAGGAAAGAAGTATGGAACACAAACAAACAAAAACAAATGATAGAAAAACAAAAGAGAAGAATCAAACTAGATACAAAACTAACAGAAAGCAATTTATAAAATGGCAGTAGGGACCCCACAAGTGTCAATAATTACACTAAATGTAAATGGATTAAACTTACCAATAAAAAGACACAGAGTAGCAGAATGGATTAAAAAAGAAAATCCAACTATATGCTGCCTACAAGAAACACATCTAAGCAACAAGGATAAAAACAAATTCAAAGTGAAAGGCTGGAAAACAATACTCCAAGCAAACAACACCCCAAAAAAAGCAGGCGTAGCAATACTCATATCTAATAATGCTGACTACAAGACAGAAAAAGTACTCAGAGACAAAAATGGTCATTTCATAATGATTAAGGGGAAGTTGAATCAAGAAGACATAACAATCCTTAATATATATGCACCAAACCAAGGAGCACCAAAATATATAAGACAGCTACTTATTGACCTTAAAACAAAAACTAACAAAAATACAATCATACTTGGAGACCTCAATACACCGCTGACGGTTCTAGATCGGTCATCCAAACAGAGAATCAATAAAGATATAGTGGCCTTAAACGAAATACTAGAACACCTGGATATGATAGACATCTACAGGACACTTCATCCCAAAGCGACAGAGTATACATTTTTCTCTAGTGTACATGGAACATTCTCAAGAATTGACCATATGTTGGGCCACAAAGACAATATCAGCAAATTTAGAAAAATTGAAATTGTACCAAGCATATTTTCTGATCATAAAGCCTTGAAACTAGAATTCAACTGCAAAAAAGAGGGGGAAAAACCCACAAAAATGTGAAAACTAAACAACATACTTCTAAAAAATGAATGGGTCAAAGAAGAAATAAGTGCAGAAATCAAAAGATATATACAGACAAATGAAAATGAAAATACGACATATCAGAATCTCTGGGATGCAGCAAAAGCAGTAATAAGAGGAAAGTTCATATCACTTCAGGCCTATATGAACAAACAAGAGAGAGCCGAAGTAAACCACTTAACTTCACACGTTAAGGAACTAGGAAAAGAAGAACAAAGACAACCCAAAACCAGCCGAAGAAAGGAGATAATAAAAATCAGAGCAGAAATAAATGAAATAGAGAACAGAAAAACTATAGAAAAAATCAATAAAACAAGGAGCTGGTTCTTTGAAAAGATCAACAAAATTGACAAACCCTTGGCAAGACTCACCAAGGAAAAAAGACACAGGACTCAAATAAATAAAATCCAAAATGAAAGAGGAGAGATCACCACAGACATCATAGAAATACAAAGAATTATTGTAGAATACTATGAAAAATTATATGCCACCAAATACAACAATCTAGAAGAAATGGATAAATTCCTAGAACAATACAACCTTCCTAGACTGAGTCATGAAGAAGCAGAAAGCCTAAACAGACCAATAAGCAGGGAGGAAATAGAAAAAACTATTAAAAATCTCCCCAAAAATAAAAGTCCAGGCCCAGATGGTTATACTAGTGAATTCTATCAAACATTCAAAGAAGACTTGATTCCTATTCTACTCAAAGTCTTCCAAAAAATTGAAGAAGAAGCAATACTTCCAAACACATTTTATGAGGCCAACATAACCCTCATACCAAAACCTGGCAAGGATGGTACAAAGAAAGAAAACTACAGACCAATATCTCTAATGAATACAGATGCTAAAATACTAAACAAAATACTGGCAAACCGAATACAACAACATATTAAAAAAATAATACATCATGATCAAGTGGGATTCATCCCACAATCTCAAGGATGGTTCAACATACGCAAAACGGTTAACGTAATACACCATATCAACAAAACAAAGAACAAAAACCACATGATCTTATCAATAGATGCAGAAAAGGCTTTTGATAAAATACAACACAATTTTATGTTTAAGACTCTCAACAAAATGGGTATAGAAGGAAAATATCTCAACATGATAAAGGCCATATGTGATAAACCATCAGCCAACATCCTATTAAACGGCATAAAACTGAGGACTTTCTACCTTAAATCAGGAACAAGACAGGGTTGTCCACTCTCTCCACTCTTATTCAACGTGGTGCTAGAAGTTCTGGCCAGAGCAATCAGACAAGACAAAGAAATAAAAGGCATCCATATCGGAAAAGAAGAAGTAAAGCTATCACTTTTTGCTGATGATATGATCCTATACATCGAAAACCCGAAGGACTCCACAAAAAGATTATTAGAAACAATAAACCAATACAGTAAGGTCGCAGGATACAAAATTAACATACAAAAGTCCATAGCCTTTCTATATGCCAACAATGAAATATTAGAAAACGAACTCAAAAAAATAATCCCCTTCACGATTGCAACAAAAAAAATAAAATACCTAGGAATAAACATAACAAAGAACGTAAAGGACCTATATAATGAAAATTACAAAGCATTGTTAAGGGAAATCGAAAAAGATACAATGAGATGGAAAAATATTCCTTGTTCTTGGATAGGAAGAATAAATATAATCAAAATGGCCATATTACCCAAAGCAATATACAAATTTAATGCAATTCCCATCAAAATCCCTATGAGATTTTTTAAAGAACTGGAACAAAAAATCATCAGATTTATATGGAACTATAAAAAACCCCGAATAGCCAAAACAATCCTAAGGAAAAAGAATGAAGCTGGGGGCATTACAATACCTGACTTTAAACTATATTATAGGGCCACAATAATCAAAACAGCATGGTATTGGCAAAAAAATAGACACTCAGACCAATGGAACAGAATAGAAAGCCCAGAAATAAAACCACATATATATGGTCAAATAATCTTTGATAAAGGGGCCAACAACACACAATGGAGAAAAGAAAGCCTCTTCAACAAATGGTGTTGGGAAAACTGGAAAGCCACATGCAAAAGAATGAAACTCGACTACAGCCTGTCCCCGTGTACTAAAATTAATTCAAAATGGATCAAAGACCTAAATATAAGACCTGAAACAATAAAGTACATAGAAGAAGACATAGGTACTAAAATCATGGACCTGGGTTTTAAAGAACATTTTATGAACTTGACTCCAATGGCAAGAGAAGTGAAGGCAAAGATAAATGAATGGGACTACATCAGAATTAAAAGTTTTTGCTCAGCAAGAGAAACTGATATCAAAATAAACAGACAGCCAACTATATGGGAACTGATATTTTCAAACGACAGCTCAGATAAGGGCCTAATATCCAAAATTTACAAAGAACTCATAAAACTCAACAACAAACAAACAAACAATCCAATAAAAAAGTGGGAAGAGGACATGAACAGACACTTCTCCCAGGAAGAGATACAAATGGCCAACAGATATATGAAAAGATGCTCAGCTTCATTAGTTATTAGAGAAATGCAAATCAAAACTACAATGAGATACCACCTCACTCCTGTTAGATTAGCTATTATCAACAAGACGGGTAATAGCAAATGTTGGAGAGGCTGTGGAGAAAAAGGAACCCTCATTCACTGTTGGTGGGACTGTAAAGTAGTACAACCATTATGGAGGAAAGTATGGTGGTTCCTCAAAAAACTGCAAATAGAACTACCTTATGACCCAGCAATCCCTCTACTGGGTATATACCCCAAAACCTCAGAAACATTGATACGTGAAGACACATGTAGCCCCATGTTCATTGTAGCACTGTTCACAGTGGCCAAGACATGGAAACAACCCAAAAGCCCTTCAATAGAAGACTGGATAAAGAAGATGTGGTACATATACACTATGGAATACTACTCAGCCATAAGAAATGATGACATCAGATCATTTACAGCAAAATGGTGGGATCTTGATAACATTATAAGGAGTGAAATAAGCAAATCAGAAAAAAACAAGAAATACATGATTCCATACATTGGTGGAACATAAAAATGAGACTAAGAGACATGGACAAGAGTGTGGTGGTTACCAAGGGTGGGGGGGGAGGGAGGACATGGGAGGGAGGGAGGGAGAGAGTTAGGGGGAGGGGGAGGGGCACAGAGAACTAGATAGAGGGTGACGGAGGACAATCTGACTTTGGGCGAGGGGTGTGCAACATAATTTGATGACAAAATAACCTAGACATGTTTTCTTTGAATATATGTACCCTGATTTATTAATGTCATCCCATTACCATTAATAAAAATTTATTTAAAAAAAAACAAAAAAAAAACAAAAAAAACCCCTGCAAATAGAACTACCTTATGACCCAGCAATCCCTCTACTGGGTATATACCCCAAAACCTCAGAAACATTGATACGTGAAGACACATGTAGCCCCATGTTCATTGCAGCACTGTTCACAGTGGCCAAGACATGGAAACAACCAAAAAGCCCTTCAATAGAAGACTGGATAAAGAAGATGTGGCACATATACACTATGGAATACTACTCAGCCATAAGAAATGATGACATCAGATCATTTACAGCAAAATGGTGGGATCTTGATAACAATATAAGGAGTGAAATAAGCAAATCAGAAAAAAACAAGAACTACATGATTCCATACATTGGTGGAACATAAAAATGAGACTAAGAGACATGGACAAGAGTGTGGTGGTTACCAAGGGTGGGGGGGGGGAGGGAGGACATGGGAGGGAGGGAGGGAGAGAGTTAGGGGGAGGGGGAGGGGCACAGAGAACTAGATAGAGGGTGACGGAGGACAATCTGACTTTGGGCGAGGGGTTTGCAACATAATTTGATGAGAAAATAACCTAGACATGTTTTCTTTGAATATATGTACCCTGATTTATTAATGTCATCCCATTACCATTAATAAAAATTTATTAAAAAAAAAAATTCTCTTTCTCCATTTTTTTTTCTTTTTATTATACACTGATACATTTCTTACCTCCAGTGCATTTTGAAAGTGATTCTGACTTACATTATTTTTGCTATTCACATACTTCAATAAATTTCAAGTGCTAAGTGCTTTATTTCTAGAGGAGCACGTTCATATAACATGTTTATTTCTTAACCTGAAAATAATTTTGTTTCAAATGGTATAAATTCAAAAAGGCCAGAAAATAAATTCTCCCTTAGGCTCTCCAGAGAGGAACAGGGGCTGTGCCCAAATCTTGATTGCTCAAGAAACCCTGTGCCAAAAACTACAGAACTATAAGACAAATTCGTATTGTTGAAACTTATGAATGTTGTGATTATTTGTTACAGTTGTAATAGAAAACTAGTACATGTAGTGACTGGATTTGTGCTTCCTTATAATCAATTATACAAAATTCTCCTAAGCAAGGGTGTATAAAATCAGCATTTTTAAATATTCCCACATAATTTCTCTCTGTTGGGATAGACAGCATTCACAACTGATTTTTGAATGGTTGGGACAGGAGACACATCCAATTATATTGCTTATGATGAGTTTCAACTTGGTTATGTATTTTTGGCCTTTTTTTTTTGTAGTAGATCAGTTCCAAGTTCACAGCAAAACTGAGAGAAGGTACAGACATTTTCTATGTACACACTGGTCTCCACACTTAGTTATTTTTAAAGTCTTATAAACATAGAAGTTTATTTTTGTTTTACTGCTAATTTCACATTCCAGTTTTTCTAAAGCATTGTTTTAAATGAAAGTTTTTATTACTGATTTTTGTAAATCCACTTGCTGCTGAATGAAACATATGAAAAGTTTCTTCTGTTAGCAACGTTTTATCGAGGCCTTAAAGATTTTTTTCTGTCTTTCTGTCTTAATAGGAATTGTCAGATCAACTTTCAATATACTCCCCCAAGGCTGCAGGAGGGAGGAGCCGCATCTCTAGAAGGTGAAGAGGATTAGAAACCCACCTCCCTGAGAGCATCCTCGTGGTCTTCAGATTTTTTCCTCCCTCCAATAAGGACAATTGTGATAACAAATGAATGGAATGTTTTGTTACAGGTTAAATTACTCCACCCCTCCTCCCAACACCGTTTAAACAATTCTTCAAAATGGGAAGGCTGTGGGATTAAGTAAAGTTGAGACACATACACTGTAGAAAACTATTTTATGGCATTTTGAGTTGGTTAGGTCAGAGGTACCAAGTAAGGAGAGAAGTAATTAGTACCAATTTCATTTACATAGGACAACATCTGTATTCAGTTTCAGTGCTTTAAAAAATAAAAAGCCCAACTTTTATCCATCAAGTTAATGATCTATTGCAATTTATGTGGTTTTCAGCAAAAGTCGCAGAGTAAGAAATAGCAGGGATAGAGACCGAGTCTTTCGACGACCCGGGCCACAGCGGAGACTTGACCGTGTAGCTGCGTGCGCGCGCGGCGGGGCGGGGCAGAGTGGGACCGCGCGCGTGTGCACAGGCGAGGCGGCGGGGAGCGGGGTGAGGCGGAGGGCGCGCGCTCGCGGGTTGTTGGGTCGGCAGGGGGCGCTGCGCACCCACGCCTCGCTTCGCCTGCCCCCGGGTGCTGTCCGCGGCGGTTCGATTGGAGCAGCCGCCGGAGAGCGCTTGGCGCCATTTTGAAGCGGAGAGGAGGAGGAACGGCCCGGCTGGCTGCGGAAGGGGAGGGGGGGAGGAGGCGATTGGATGCGGCGGCGGCGGCGGCGGTGGAGGATCCCGGAGAGCTGCGGCGGGAGAGGAGTAACGAGTCGGACGCCCGGAGGTAAGAAATGATTCAGTTAACGGAAAGAAATCGTCTCTCCTTTCTGGTCGCCGCGCTCCATTTTTCAGCGCCGGCCACGGCGGCGGTGTCTGGCGGGGCTCCACGCCGGCCGCCCGCCAGGCGAGCCGAGCCCTCGCGCTCCGGGGGCTGCAGCCGTCGGCTGCCTGGCGGCGCTGGGGCCGGGCGGCGGAGCGCGGGCCGGGGGCGTGGGCCGGCCGGGCGGTGGGGGTGGGGCGGCCCGCGGCCCCGCTCTGTCCGCGCCGCGGACTCCGCCACAGCCCCGGGAAATTAAACTTGCCGCCCTGGCCCGGGCCGGGGCGCCGCGGCGGAGAAGGCGGCGGGCGGTGACCTTGCGCGCGGGCGGGGGTCCGGCTGGGCCGCCCCTCCCCCGCCGGCGGGCGGCCGCGGCTGGTTCCCGGGGCGGGCGGTGCGGTGCTCCCGGTGAGTCGTCCCGCTGGAGGGTCCCCCTTCCGGGCGCCGCGCTGGAGGCGCGCGGAGCTGAGCTGGCGGCGGGCGGCGGGCGGCCTCGTCTTTCTCGCGCCCTCCACCGGGTCCCCGCGCCTCGCCCGCGCCGCCGGCCTCTACTCCGGGTGAGGGAGACGGGCTGCCCCCGGTGACATTTTTACGCGGTTCCTCGCCAGTCGGCGGAGCTAAAGCGCGCGCAACGCGCCTCCTGGCGCCGGTGCCGGGGGACCTGAGGACCTGGTGGGGCAGGAGCCCGGCACCCCGGCACCGCGGAGGTGTCCTAGGCGACAGCTCGGTTTTAGCTCTCCTTTTGCAAGCTTCGGGGTGGAAACGACGAGGAACGGAAGGGTGTGCAGTAGAAGATAGTGAACACTTTTTGCATTCTCTGATTTTAGTGACACTTGAAAAGTTTGCCTTCGAGACAAAACCCTGTTTGTCAGTGCTGACTGGGTGTAAATGCGCAAGCCGCGCTCAGCTGCGGGACAGTTATTTGCCGGCGTGAATGTGAGCCTTGAAATGCGGCGCTTCGTCGCTTTCGGCGTCGCTCCGCGGGGACCCGCTCCGCCCCGGGACGTCTTTGAAAGAGCAACTCCTTGTCCGCTTGGCGGCCGGCGGCCGTTTGTAGCAGCATCTTTACCAACCCAATAAAGGGAACCCTTTGTTTCTACTTGGAAGAACGAACCTCTCGCTCTTCTCTTACTCTGATTATAAAATGATTATGGTCAGTACTGTCCCTATCGACCTACCCTGTTTTAGAGAACTACTCTCTCCCAAGTAGTTCTACAAACTTGGGAGACAGCCCTTTATTCCCAGGAGTGATCTGCTGTCCTGAGTAGTGATTTAGGAGTCTTCTAATGTCTGATAACCTCTAAAAACTCGAGTGTGTTTATAAAAGATGAACTGTGGACAAATCATAATCGTTTAAAACTGGAAGGGTAATATAACCATTGTTCTCAGTCACTGCATGTAAATCAAGTTATAAGATAGAACATTTTCTGTATTAACTCGTGCACTAGTCAAATATTGTAAAATAGCTAAAAATACAAAAGTGGTATTAAGCAAAATAAGGGCTAGAAAGGACGCTTCTTAATCTATGAAGTACTTATGTGGGGCATGTTAGCAGTTTTCGAGTCAGTAAAATGAGCATTCCTGTGGTGTACGCAGGTCAGTTTGTGGAATAACCTTGTATCACCTGGTGATAGCAGAAAACTCAAAGTGTAGAGTGGTGATTATGTAGGTAAAAGGTTCAACATGGGTCTTCTTAGTTAAGATATATTTATTCTCAACATCTTAAGTCAAAACATTCCTTCGAAATAAATGTACAAATATACATTGTATATAGAAAAGGTGCACTTTAGAGTCTCTTTGATTATTGAAGTAGTTGTTTATTTATTGCCTTTTTATGGTGTAATAGTTATCCTCCGCTTTACTGGGTTTTTCTTAACGGTGTACTTTAAATGACAAGGTAGTGTTTGGGTTGACCTTTTTTTAAAGATGACTTTTGTGCCCCCTTTTTAATTTTCTCCCGTTTTGTTGAGGGTGATTCTCCTTCTGTTAACTCTGCTTTCACAGCAGCTTTTGTTCTTCCTGCAGCTTTTATTTCTGTCTGGTATGTCTTTCTTTTCCCTCACTTTCCCCAAGAATTAAAGTAGGTAAAAATGTGGGGAGCTGATTCTCATCATGAGATGGTTTGTATTAAGCTTATTGGACATGTAGTTTTGCCAAGTTGGCTGTTGGATAAAGTTGTTATTTTTAAATTTTATTTAAAAGTGCTCTGTAGTTTTAACCGTCACAAAGAGGGAGATTTTGAGGACTAGGTTTATCAGTAATTTGTTAAGCATAAAATAAAGTGATACCCTGTATTAGACAGGCCATGCCCTGCTGAAGATTGGTATGGTAGAATAAATGCTCTGTGAGGAGGGGAGTATTTTAGGAGCTTGTGTTCTTTTGTTTTCTCCCCGGAGGAGAATTAGGATTGTCCTTTGGTTCCTCAGTACTACTTTTTTTGATCATATATGTTCCTAGAACTAATAGGAATGCTCACTGTGATTTAGCTTGGATGACAAGTATTGTATTTATATTAGAAAATAAAAAAATCTGTGTGTTTCCGTTGTTAGTGTTAGCTACAAGAAAAATTAAACATGATGTCCAGCTCACTTAAGTACATGAGAATTAGGTTTATATTGTCATATAATTGATTTATTGAAAGTCAGAGTCATATTCATGTGGCATTGTGGCCGCCCTTCCTCTTGGAAGTTTAGAAGCTTCCCCATAGTCTGCATTATTTTATTTAGGATTTAAGCAGTATTTAAAATTATAGCCAGGTAGTGTGTTCTTCTCCATCCTCTTCTCCCCTTTTCATTCATCCATCCATCCATTCATTCATTCATTCATTCAACTGAGAAATAAAGCTTCAAGGTTAACCATCTGTTTCAGAGCCTGGTTTTAATAATTTCTGTTCAGGATTCAGTCTACTTAAGTTGTCTCAGAAGATAACCTCTTGCATGTCTCTGTCTCCTGGAGCTGTGTGCTCTTCGATTGTGTAACACTTGACTTGCCATTTATTTATTCTTTGTAAAATTGATAAGCCAGAGTAATTTGGAAAAGATGGTATCAAACTTTCTTTTGTTATAAGACGTATGTGATATATGAGGTGTGTGTGTGTTTTAAACAATTTGCTTTGTAAGTCATTTGTCACTTGAAATTACAATAGGTATTTGGTTTGAGAATATTAAAAATTCTAACAATAGTTTAAAAGTAAACCCAGGTCCTGGCTGGGTAGGTCAGTTGGTTTAGAGCATCTCTGTATGCCAAGGTGCGGGTTTTATCCTCTCTCTAAAATCAATAAACTTAAAAAAAAAACCACCCCTAAAAATAAACTCAGTAATTTCTGTGAGAATGTATTTACTTTTAAAGCCTTTTTAAGAACTTGTTAATGGTTCACAATTCTCTCTCCTTCCATCTTAGAGGTCATCTCTTTCCTCACACTGTACTGTTATGAACCACCTGATTATACCCATTTTCCCCCATACTAGATAGAGGTTTTAAAACTTTCTCACAAATTAGTTCAAAAGTAAGGATAAGTTTGCTGCTTTGAAACAGTTACTGTTGTAGTTAACATGGTGATCATCCACAGTGAGAAAATCATGAAGATTAAACTCAGAGGAGTAAAATTTAGTTGTTTAAATCTTAAAGCTATTCATCTGAGATATTAAGAATATTCATAATAGTTATTCTGTAATGATTAGACATTAATCATAAGTAGTAATTAGAAATACTTGGTTTAGACGGGGATGTGTCTCTCTGACAGGGAATGTTCTGGACAGGTTCAGTTATAATGAACAAATAACTAAGCTTCCATATACATATTGTACCATGGGTGATGCAGTAACCAGGACTGAGATCCTGCCCTATGGAAGTTTAGAGTCGTGGTTAACCACCTGCGCCTCGCTGATGAGAACTGAGAAAAACCAGAATGCAATCCCTGCTGTTAAGTGATTCTACAAGGGTAGCATTTTTTTTTTTTTAATATGGGGAGTGAAATTGTGTTTTTTTTTTAATAGGGGAGTGAAATTGTGAAAGAAAAGTATAGGGATTCTTTTTCTCTTTTATATCCTAGAAGGTCTTAGAGAAAGAAGTGAAAAGATTTAAAGAAAAGCCCCAGATATATATCCAAAAGTATATCCCGTGGTACTGGAAATTCTGCCTTCAGATATTTGGTTGGCCTGGGGGTTGCAGAGTTGGTGATGAGAGTAGTGGTTAAGGTTTGGGGAAATAGAGTATATTAAAGCATTATGTATTTTAAATTAGAAGTTATACATGTATATTGTAAAAAATTCTAGTCTTGACCAGGTAGCTCAGTTGGTTAGAGCATCTTAAAAGGTAACTCACTATTACTGGTAACTGTTTCCAGAAAGGTTACTTTTCAAAATATTTTACATTAATTGTATTATATCAGACTGTTTACTTTTAAACTGCATTTTACTGTTTTCCCTAGTTAATGTTATAGAGCTATTTTTTCATATTGGCATATATAGGTAAACATTTTAAAAATTAGAGTAATTTATTATATGGATGTATCGTTTGTTCTGACTCCTTTTAAGTGATCCTTGGGTGCTAACAATTTACACTAACCAGCAGTATATGAGTATGCCTGTTACATGCGCACTGGTATTGGACTTTATTAAACTTTACATTTTTTTGACAATTTGATATGTGAAATTTATATCTTGTTTTGGGTTTGCATTTTTTTGATATGAGCAAAATGTGCTTGTTGGACAGAGAATCATTGCAGCATATACTTTGGATCGCGTAGCTTAATTTACTTGTGTCCCCACCCCAGACCCCCTCATCTAAAATGACCTGATGGGAATGGAACTTACAGAGAGGAGTAAGAGTTTGGAGACCATGGTGTCTTGACAAGGGAACAAAGCTCTGCATGGAGAGGCTAAAATGTTAACAGGAGAAAAGACAAGGAAAGAGATTTGAGAGTCAGGGCAAATTTTGTATAGACTCAGCTCTATCTCCTACTGACTCACCTCTCTCTCCTCCTGCCCCCAATTGTCATTTCATTTTTATATAGACTGTCCTTAGATTTGCTCCTTTTCCCTGGCAGGTTGGCAACCTTGACCTTGGTTTTTCAGTTCCCCCAGAGATGAGGGATACTTTTTCTCCATATTAGTCAAAGGGAGCAGCTCTTTTCTCTAGCATTTTTTACATCTGTTTACTAATCTTTAGTAATTATATTCTGCTAGAGTGTCAGAGGCCTTATGGGCTGAACTGCATAGAAATCTGGGGATGTTGGATGGATTTTCACTCTATTTAATCCTTCACTCTGTTTAATCCCTACATGCTGTCCCTAACCTCAGCTTTACATTTTTTTATGAAATGAGGTTTTTTTTTTAAACTAGTCTTGGGAGGTGATTGGTTTAAAAGGCCTTGTCTGTTACACCCTTCCCACCCCCCACCACTACTATCATGGTAACTATGTAGAGATGTTGGTCCTGGCAGGTTGGCCCAGCGGTAGAGCATCAGCTCAGTGTATGTAAGTCCCAGGTTTGATTCCTAGTCAGGGTACACAGGAGAAACACTCATTTGCTTCTCCGCCCCCCTTCTCTTCCCTTCCGGCAGCCATGGCTTGAATGAGCATGTTGGCCCCAATGCTGAGCATGGCTCCATGGGCTCATCTCAGGCACTGCCATAGCTTGGTTGCCGAGCAATGGAAGAGTGGCTCCAGATGGGCAGAACATCAGCCCCAGATGGGGGTTGCTGGTTGGATCCCGGCCAGGGCACATGGGGGAGTCGATCTCTACGCCTCCCTGTCTCTCATTTGATTACAAAAAAAAAAAAAAAAAGATATTGATAATTAGCTTGACTGTGGCTATCTTTTTATAATGCACACATATATCAAAATGTCATGTTGTATACTTTAAATATATACAGTATTTATATTTCAAAGATATCACAAAGCTGTTAAAAAAAAGGATCTTGTCTGTCTCCATTTGACAATGTCTGGAGATACTCTGGTTGTTAAAACTGGGGTGAGGGGATAAATTGGTGCCACTGGCATCTAATTTAGTAAGTAGAGGCCAAGGATGTTGCTAAACATCCTACAGTGTTTAGGAAAGCCCTCCATGACAAAATTATCTGGGCCCAAATGTCAATACAGTAGTGCCGAGGCTGAGAAACCATAGTCTAGGCCAGGGGTCCCCAAACTACGGCCCGCGGGCCACATGCGGCCCCCTGAGGCCTTTTATCCGGCCCCCGCCGCACTTCTGGAAGGGTACCTCTTTCATTGGTGGTCAGCGAGAGGAGCATAGTTCCCATTGAAATATTGGTCAGTTTGTTGATTTAAATTTACTTGTTCTTTATTTTAAATATTGTATTTATTCCCGTTTTGTTTTTTTACTTTAAAATAAGATATGTGCAGTGTGCATAGGAATTTGTTCATAGTTTCTTTTATAGTCTGGCCCTCCAACAGTCTGAGGGACAGTGAACTGGCCCCCTGTGTAAAAAGTTTGGGGACGCCTGGTCTAGGCAGAGCTACTTACTCCCAGAAGCCTGCGGTAACCCCCAGCGCGCCTCATTAGGTCTATCCACCAGCTTTATGATAGCAATCATGCAGTAGTAATCTTTCATGTAATCTTATGCTCAAAATGACAAGCTTTGAAATTTAGCTCTTACTGAGTTTTGTTTTTTCTCTCCTCTGTCTTTGGTACCTTTCTTTAAACGCTTTTGACTTTTCCCCTACCTTTCCGGTGTAACGTAAGTCAGGACTGCATGGGTTTTTATCCTGTATCTGTCCTGAGCTATCTGTGTCACTGTAGGCAAGTTACCCAAGCCTGTTTTCTAAGTTGTAAAGTGGGGATTATAGTATACTATCCCATTTTTAAAAACAGATTTATTGAGATATAATTTGCATACCATAAGTTACTTACTGAACATATGTAATTCATTGTTTTCTAATACATTCACAGGTTTGTATAACTTTCACCACAAACTGATTATAGAATATTTTTGTCTTCCAAAAATGAAACCCCTTTGTCACTTTCCATCACCCTTTATCTCATTACATAAGCCAGGCCAAATGCTTACCGTGGTACCAAATGTGTAAGTATGGAGTCCTTGAGTTATAATACAGTTCTGTTCCTACGACAGTGACAACCTGAATTTTGGTGTAAGTTAAAACACACCCTAGTCTAAGTCACTTACCTGTCCATCCTAACACAGTTGTAAAATCGTAAACCATAAAAATACAACTAAGCCACAGAAAAAGGGATGGGACATAAATATACTGTACTGTACACTGTACTGTGTATTCCACTACGTGCAACCAAACTAGTTCTTCCACGTAGTCTGTAAGTACGATGCTAATGGTGTAAGTTGAAACACATCTCAACTTTTTTTTGATTAATTTTAATGAAGTGACATTGATAAATCAGGGTACATATGTTCAGAGAAAACAGCTCTAGGTTATTTTGCCATTTGCTTATGCTGCATTCCCATCACCCAAAATCCAATTGTCTTTTGTCACCATCTAACTGGTTTTCTTTGTGCCCCTCCCTCCCCCATCCCGCTCCTTCTACCCCCCCCCCCCACCCTGTAACCCCCACACTCTTGCCCATGTCTCTGAGTCTCATATTTATGTCCCATCTATGTATGGAATCATATAGTTCTTAGTTTTTTCTGATTTATTTCGCTTAGTATAATGTTATCAAGGTTCATCCATGTTGTAAATGATCCGATGTCATAATTTCTTATGGCTGAGTAGTATTCTATAGTATATATGACCAAAGCTTTTTAATCCACTCGTCCTCTGACGGACACTTGGGCTGTTTCCAGATCTTCGCTATTGTGGACAATGCTGCTCTAAACATAGGGGTGCATTTCTTCTCTTCATGCAGTGCTATGGTGTTCTTGGGCTATATTCCTAAAAGTGGGATAGCTGGGTCAAAAGGCAGTTCGATTTTCAATTTTTTGAGGAAATCTCCATACTGTTTTCCACAGTGGCTGCATCAGTCTGCATTCCCACCTTTTCTCCACACCCTCACCAGCACTTAATCTGTGTTGTTTTGTTGATGAGCACCATTCTGACTGCTGTGAGGTGATATCTCATTGTGGTTTTAATTTGCATTTCTCTAATGATTAGTGATGTTGAGCATTTTTTCATATGCCTATTGGCCATCTGTATGTCCTCTTTGGAGAAGTGTCTATTCATTTCTTTTGTCCATTTTTGGATTGGATTGTTTGTCTTCTTTGTATTAAATTTTACAAGTTCTTTATAAATTTTGATTATTAACCCCTTATCAGATGCATTGTCAAATATGTTCTACCATTGTGTAGTTTGTCTTTTTATTCTGTTCTTATTGTCTTTAGCTGTGCAGAAGCTTTTTAGTTTGATATAGTCCCATTTGTTTATCCTGTCTTTTATTTCACTGCCCCATGGAGATAAATCGGCAAATATATTGCTGCGAGAAATGTCAGAGTGATTACTGCCTATGTTTTCTTCTAAGATGCTTACGGTTTCATGGCTTACATTTAAGTCTTTTATCCTTTTTGAGTTTATTTTTGTGAATGGTGTAAGTCGGTGGTCTAGTTTCATTTTTTTGCAGGTAGCTTTCCAGTTTTCCCAGCACCATTTTTTGAAGAGGCTGTCTTTACTCCAATGTATGCTCTTACCTCCTTTGTCAAATATCAGTTGTCCATAAAGGTATGGGTTTATTTCTGGGTTCTCAGTTCTGTTCCATTGATCTAAATGCCTGTTCTTATGCTAGTACCAGGCTGTTTTGTACAATGGCCTTGTAGTATAACTTGATATCCGGAAGTGTGATACCTCCCGCTCTAGTCTTTCTTTTCAAGATTGCTGAGGTTATTTGTGTTCCCTTTTGGTTCCATATAAATTTTTGGAATATGTATTCTATATCTTTGAAGTAAGTCATTGGTATTTTAATCAGTATTGCATTGAATTTATAAATTGCTTTGGGTAATATAGACCTTTTAATGATGTTTATTCTTCCTAACCATGAGCACGGTATACACTTGCACTTGTTTGTATCTTCCCTGATTTCTTTTATCAATGTTTTATAATTTTCTGAGTACAAGTCTTTAATCTCCCTGGTTAAATTTATTCCTAAGTACTTTATTTTTTTGGTTGCAATGGTAAAGGGGATTGATTCCTTAATTTCTCTTTCTGACTGTTCATTGTTAGTGTATAAAAATGCCTCTGAATTCTGAGTATTAATTTTATATCCTGCCACCTTGCTGAAATCATTTATCAGGTCTAGTAGTTTTTGACCGAGACTTTAGGGTTTTCTATATACAATATCATATCATCTGCAAATAATGATAGTTTTACTTCTTCTTTTCCAATTTGGATGCCTTTTATTTCTTTTTCTTGTCTGATCGCTGTGGCTAGGACTTCCAAAACTATGTTGAATAAGAGTGGTAAAAGGGGGCACCCTTGCCTTGTTCCTAATCTTAAGGGGATTGCTTTTAAATTTTGCCCATTGAGTATGATGTTGGCTGTAGGTTTGTCATAGATGGCCTTTATCATGTTGAGGTATGTTCCCTGTATTCCCACTTTGCTGAGAGTTTTGATCATGACTGGGTGCTGGATTTTATCAAATGCTTTTTCTGCATCTATTGAAATTATCATGTGGTTTTTATCCTTCCTTTTGTTTATGTGATGAATCACATTGATTGATTTACAAATATTGTACCAGCCTTGCCTCCCAAGAATAAATTCCACTTGATCCTGATGTATGATTTTTTTCATATATTGCTGGATCCAGTTTGCTAATATTTTGTTGAGGATTTTAGCATTTAAATTCTTCAGGGATATTGGCCTATAATTTTCTTTCTTTGTGTTGTTTTTGCCTGGTTTTGGAATCAGAATTATATTCGCCTCATAAAAGGAACTTGGAAGTCTTCCTTCCTCTTGAATTTTTTGAAATAGCTTGAAAAGGATAGGAGTTAGTTCTTCTTTGAACAGTTGGTAGAATTCACTTGTGAAGTCATCAGGCCCAGGACTTTTCTTTTCTGGGAGCTTTTTGATAACTGTTTCAATCTCATTTGTTGTAATTGGCGTGTTTAAGTTTTCTGATTTTAATTTTTGGAAGAGGATATGTTTCAAGGAATTTGTCCATTTCATCTAGGTTGTCTAGTTTTTTTGGCATACAGTTAGTTCTTCATAGTATTTTCTTACAGTATTTTGTATTTCTGTTGTGTCAGTTGTTATTTCTCCACTCTAGTTTCTAATTTTATTTATTTGAGTCCCCTCTCTTTTTTTCTTGGTGAGTCTGGTTAAAGGTTTATCGGTCTTGTTTACCTTTTCAAAGAACCAGCTCCTGGTTTCATTGATCCTCTGTATTGTTTCTTTAGCCTCTATGTCATTTATTTCTGCTCTGATCTTTATTATTTCCTTCCTTCTACTACCTCTGGGCTTTACTTGCTGTCCTTTTTCTAGTTCTTTTAGATATAGGGTTTCTTTTAGATATAGGGTCAAGTTGTTTATTTGAGTTTTTTCTAGCTTCTTGAGGTATGCCTGTAATGCTGTTAACTTCCCTCTCAGAACTGCTTTTGCTGTGTCTCATAAATTTCGAGTTGATGTATGCTCATTATCGTTTGTTTCTAGGAATTTTTTAATTTCTTCTTTGATCTTATTGTTTACCCATTCGTTATTTAATAACATGCTATTTAGTTTCAAGTGTTTGCGTATTTTTTAGTTTTTCTGTTGTGGTTGATTTCTAGTTTTATGCCATTGTGATCAGAGAAAGTGCTCGATATGATTTCAATCATCTTAAATTTGTTGAGACTGCTTTTGTGCCCTAACATGTGGTCTATTCTAGAGAATGTACCATGGGAACTTGAAAAGAATGTATATTCTGCTGCTTTAGGGTGAAAGGTTCTGAAGATATCTATTGAATTGAGTTGATCTAGTATGTCCTTTAAGTTTGCTGTTCCTTTGTTAATTTTCTTTCTTGAGGATCTATCTAGTGATGTTAGTGGGGTATTGAAATCTTCTACTATTATAGTATTGCTATTGATCTCTCGTTTTAAATCCATCAAAGTCTGCTTTATATATTTAGGTGCTCCTATATTAGGTGCATAGATATTTATAATGGTTATATCTTCCTGTTGGATTGCTCCCTTTATCATTATGTAGTGATCTTCGTTATCTCTTACTATAGTCTTTGTTTTAAAGTCCATTTTGTCTGATATAAGTATTGCTACCCCAGCTTTTTTTTTATTTCAATTTGCGTGAAATATTTTTTTCCATCCTTTTATCTTCAGTCTATGTGTATCTTTTTTTTGAGGTGTGTCTCTTGTAGACAGCATATGTACGGGTCCTGTTTTCTTATCCACGCAGCTACCCTATGTCTTTTGATCGGATCATTTAATCCATTTACATCTAAGGTTATTATTGATATGTAATTGTTTATTGCTATTTTATTCTTTAAAATTGTATTCCCCTTTTGCTATATTCTTTTTATTCTTTGATCTGTTTACAACAGGCCCCTTAGCATTTCTTGCAGCCTTGGTTTGGTTGTAGTGAATTCCTTGAGTTTTTTTTTTGTCTGGAAAGCTTTTTATTTCTCCTTCAATTTTAAACGATAGTCTTGCTGGATAAAGTAGTCCTGGTTGTAGGCTCTTGTTCTGCATTACTTTGAATATTTCTTGCCATTCCCTTTGGCCTCAAGTGTTTATGTTGAGAAGTCGGAAGTCATCCTTATGGGGGCTTCTTTGTAGGTGATAGTCTTTTTTTTCTCTAGCAGCTTTTAATATTTTCTCTTTATCACTTAGTTTTGGTATTTTAATTATGATGTGTCTTGGTGTTGATATCTTTGGGTTTCTCTTTAATGGAGTTCTCTGAGCTTGTTGAACATGTGAGATGTTTTCCTGCCTTAATTGAGGGAAGTTTTCATCTATGATATATTGATACTTCAGGAGTCCCCAAACTTTTTACACAGGGGGCCAGTTTGCTGTCCCTCAGACCGTTGGGGGGCCGCCACATACAGTGCTCCTCTCACTGACCACCAGTGAAAGAGGTGCCCCTTTCCGGAAGTGCGGCGGGAGCTGTATAAATGGTTTCAGGGGGCCACATGCGGCCCGTGGGCCGTAGTTTGGGGATGCCTGATATACTTGAACAAAGTCTCTATCCCTTGTTCTTTCTCTTCTTCTTCAGGAACCCCTATGATGCGGATGTTATTTCTCTTCATGTTGTCACAGAGCTGTCTTAGAGTTTCCTCCACTTTTTGAGTCTCTTTTCTTTTTTCTTCTCTGCTTCCGTGCCTTTATTTATCGTGTCCTCTAACTCGCTCATTCGATTCTCAGCTTCATCCATCCTTATTTTAATTCCTTCCATTGTGTTCTTCATTTCTGATATTGTATTTGTCATTTCTGACTGATTCTTTTTTATTATTTCAATATCTATTTTTATATCTCTTTATTTAGGTGTTCATAATGACCATCTATTGTTGTTCTAATATCTTTGAGCATCCTAATAATTATTTTAATCTCTGCATCTGGTAATTTGGTTATATCTGATTCATGCAGGTCCTTTTCTAGGGATTTCTCTTGACTTATTTGTGTGGCATTTCTCTGCTTTCTCATCTTCTCTGTATAAAAGAAGGTCTTGGCCACTGGAGTCCACTGGGTGTGGCCTCTGTTTCCTAGGTCTGGTCTGTCTGCAAGCCCACCCCCCCCTCTGTTGTTGCTGCCTAGGGCGTTTGGGTATGGGCATTGCCAGTGCCTTCCCACTGGGGCTGTTGCTGTGGTTTCTGCCTTTACTTCTTGGGGTGGCTGTGATCACGTGCTCGGGTATACAAGCCTTGGTGGCCTTGGCCTTCGCCTTGGTGTTATGCTTGGCCCTGAGGACAGTGAGGAGCACCTTTGCTTAGTTGCGGGTCTCTGCCTGTTTCCAGGCTTTTGCCCCACCCTTGCAGGAGGAGCCCTCTCGTGGGAGGGCTGCAAGCCTTGGCTCCACAGTCCGGGCGGGACTGCATGCCCACGCTCAGTAGCGGGACTCTGCCTGTTCTGGGCTTTTGGCTCCACCCCCGCAGGAGGAGCTGGCTCCCAAGTCAGGCCAGAAGCCTTGGTTCCGTCGACTGGGCAAGGCAGGGCTCCTGTGCCCTTGCTCAAGGGCTTGTCTCCACTCCTTCCAGGGTTCCTGCTCTTCTCCCAGAGGCTGGATTACAGGCGGCCCGCAGCTGGGCTTGACCACTTTTGCATGCCTACTCCTCCCCAGCTGGGCAAGACAGAGATCACACCTGGGCCCAGTGGTGGCCAGCAGGCTTCCGCCCCTGCTGACAGAACTGTGCCTCCGCGTCCAACCGCTGCCCGTGGGGTGCGGGTGCTGCAGCTCAGACCCTAAGACTCACTACTGTCTTCCTGCTACTCCGGTCCTCTCCTCTCTCCCTGTTCCCTTAGCCCCGGGTGAGTGGTTGTGAGAGAGGTTTTCTGCACGGTCCCTTTAAGAAGAATCCTGGGTCTGAGAAATCAGTCTCTTTCTCACAAACAGTATCCTGACTTGTTTCCAGCTAAATACTGTCCATACGCCTCTGCTAGGCTCTGGGGCTGCAGGCTGGGGCTTTGTTCCTAGGATTCAGGACCCTCCCCTCTCTGCTAAACTCACTTCCCGCCACGTGAGTCTCTTCAGGCTGCCGTTTGCTCCGGGGAGCTGGGCAGCCCTCTCTGCGTTTCCACTTTTCCTACCAGTCTCAGTGTGGCTTCTTCAGTGTTCCTTGGTTGAAGAGTCCTCTTAGTTTAGTCCAAAGTTGGTTTTTCCAGATGATGGTTCTTAAAATTAGTTTGTAATCCACTTTGGTTCTGGGAGGTGGGAGTTGGTACGTCCTCCTACTCCAGCACCATCTTGTCTTCTCTCACGTCTTAATTTTTTTAAAAGTTTTTATGGGAGTAAGTATTGTAAGCTCAAAGTGTTGTATGTCGACAGTGCCGTAACACGAGGACTCCCTATATTTAATAAAATCCAATTATAACTTAGGGCAAGGAGACTGTTTATGGCAAAGTTCATTCTCGTTGCTTTAGAGAAGGCAAAGATGGATCATTGTTCGTTAAATGATATTTGCATGCTATATTATAAAAAAAATTGTGCTAAAAGAGATACAATGGTAAAAATGTTTCTTTCAGAGATATATATTCAAGTAAGAGGAAAGACACTGGTATTATAAAATGCTAGTTATGATTATAAAACAAGGCAGAATATAGTGCTTTCAGGAAGGTATAGACAAATATTTGAAATTCAAAGTTTGAAGAAAGGAGATTGATTGATTATATTTTAGGCTACGAGTGCAAGACCCAAAAAACTTATTGAAGGAGGGACCATTTTGGCCAGGTATTAGATGATGAAATATAGGACTTTGGCTTCTGTGAAAGAAGCTATGATTTTTGAGGTATTCGTAGTATTATCACCTTTTTGCTGCCTCATGCTGCTGTCAAATGATTGCCTCAGGTTGCTTATACCCACACACTTTTTTTTTGAGAGACAGAGATGGGAAGGGAGAGAGATGAGAAGCATCAACACTTCGTATGGTGCCTTAGTACTTGGTTGTTCATTGATTGCTTCTCACTTTTGCCTTCATGGGGGTAAGGGGCTCCAGCCGAGCTAGTAACCCCTTGCTCAAGTCAGTGACCTCAGGCTCAAAACAACAACCTTGGGCTTCCAGCCAGTGACCATGGGATTATGTCTATGTTTCCACACTCAAGCTGGATCAGCCCGAGCTGAAGCCAGCAACCTCAGGGTTTCGAAGGTGAGTCTTCAGGGTTCCAGGTTGATGCTTTATCCATTACACCAATACCAGTCAGGCCACACCCTTTTTGATGTTTCTAATCTGTTGTGAACTTGGGAAATTATTTAAATGTAATAAGCTTTTAGTGAGAGTCTGATGTCTATGCAAAAACAAAAAACAATATGAGTATGTGGCCTTATACTGTCACTTTGTTAGTTGCCTTTTTAGTTTATTCCCTGGGTTAATTGGGTTTATAGAATAAGTACTTCTATATAAATTAGGCTCATATAACTGTTTTCCTCGCCAAGGCTTATTGTAACAGCTATATTATATCCCCCCTTCAGATTTCCTGTCCTCTTTTTCTAGTGTACTTACTATTGGACATCATACCTCCGGTACAATGTGTCCAAAAACTAAGCTGACTTCCTCTACTGTTTAACGTCACCCTTGTTAGTAACACAGATATCCTTTATCAAGTCAGAAACCTGGGAGCCATCTTGACCACTTCATCTCTTTTACTTCTTACATTATATGAGTGACCAAATTCTGCTGAATGTTACAGTATTTTCAAAGGCTTTTTTTTTTTTACATGATATATACAATACTTCAAAAGGAAAAAAGCTAAGAGAAAAAAAGAAATACAGTAAAACGTCTCACCATCTGCCTAGTTCTCAGACTCCTCCAGCAGTTAAGTAGTTTACAAATGTTACTGATTTCTTGCATGTTTTTCTGGGGATTAAAAGAATATAACCATATAGAAATGTGTTTAGTGTGCCTCACTCCCTCCGCCCTTGCACAGGTTTTACACTACGTAAATCTGGAAACTTTGAACTGTTTTGCCTTTTACTTTTTTCACTTAACATTATATCCTTCATCTTTCTGTATTAGTACAGAGAGTGCTAGTGTGCAGTGCTCTCTCTCCACAGCTGCAGTGTTAATTTTTATTGATGTACCACAGTTTAGCCTACTGATGGATAGTTAGATTGTTTCTAGTTTTTACTTTTATAAAAATGCTGCATTAGCAGCCCATATATCATTTTGCATATATGCAGGTATGTCTATAGAAGTTCCTGGAAGTGGAATTGGTGGGTCCAAGAATATAGCAGATCTAATTTTGAAATAAATTGCCCTCCATAGAGGTTGTTACAGTAATGTATATATAAGACTATTTGTTTTCCTTATACCCTTGCCAACACAGTGTATAATCATACTACTTTGGATTTTTGCCAGTATGATAGGTGAAAAATGGTATCGCAGTGTAGTTTTAATTTACATTTTGCTTATGAGTGAAACTGAGAATCTTGTCATATGTTTAAGAGCCATTTTAATTTATTTTTAATGGGAACTGTCTGATCTTAATCTTTACCCATTTTTTTTTAATCCATTTTGGGGATTCTTTTTTTTTTTTTTACAGAGACAGAGAGAGAGTCAGAGAGGGATAGACAGGAACAGAGAGATGAGAAGCATCAATCATTACTTTTTCGTTGCGCATTGCGACACCTTAGTTGTTCATTGATTGCTTTCTCATATGTGCCTTGACTGTGGACCTTTAGCAGACCGAGTAACCCCTTGCCCGAGCCAGTGACCTTGGGTCCAAGCTGGTGAACTTTTTTTTGCTCAAACCAGATGAGCCCGCGCTCAAGCTGGCGACCTCGGGGTCTCGAACCTGGGTCCTTCCGCATCCTAGTCTGACGTTCTATCCAGTGCGCCACCACTTGATCAGGCAGTTTTGGGGATTCTTAAATTTCTCTTCAGCCTCTGTGTCATTGGTTGATTTACTAAGAGTACGCATGATTTGTTTGTTCTGCAGTTGCCTTCTGACAGGTTTCTGCTTCCATTTGCCCTCCCAGGCTTTTTCTCATACTGCTAGTGGGGATGTTTCTAATTGCAGATTTGAATGTGTCATTTCCTGGCTTACACAAGTATTCAGTGGTTCTTTCCTGATTCTACTCCAGGTACCTTGGCATTAGCATGGTACCTACATACCTGATAGCATTTCCTTTTACTTCTTCACAGGTCCTCTAAACTCAAAAAAACCACTGAACTGCTCCTCTCTACTTAAAGTGTTTCCCAACCTTTTTTGTGCCATGCCCCACCTTAACCTTTCTAAAATTTTTATGTCCCCCCCTATGTAACATACATAATTTTTAACATTAAAAAATTGATTTGTTCACTTAATAAACATAAATGATAGGTTCTAGGAAGAAATCACTATGAAATTGTTAACAAAACACAGTAAGTAAAATTTCAAAACATATAATGAAAAACAGAAATTTAAATTCCAAATAATTTTAATACAGATTTTTCTGTATTAATTTATTATTTTAATTTAGTGTGATCCTTGCGCTTGATGCTTGCTGCACAGAGATTTTATATTAGGTTCCAATTTGGTTAGCTTTAGTCTCAAGTCTCCACGTTGTGTTATATCCAGCCGATTTCTTTTTTATACCAGTAAATCATTTACAGCACTAAATCCACATTCAGCTAAAAATGAAGATGGAAACGGTAGCAATAGTTTTCTTGCACATTTGGTTGAATTTGGATATTTGATTTCTGTTTCCTCACAAAGCCATGCCATCGCTCCTTTGATATTAAATAAAGCTTTAACTGACTCATCATTTTGCAATTCTGCGAGTTCTTCTTGATACTGCATATTTGATATATCAGACAAATCCACTAACATTGGCTGCATCATCCATGTTGGGAAATCAACTTGTTTTAAATCAGAAAATCTTTCTTTTAAATCAGCCGATAGAATATTCAAATGATTGACAATAACAAGTAAAGCGGTATCAGTTATTTCACATTTTAGGAGCCAATGAAACTGTTTAAAGTTTTTGTTGTTAATATGTTTCTGACATAACTCAATATTGGTAATGAAACCAAATATCTTTGCTTTTGCATCGACAAGAGTTTTATTTGTTCCTTGAAGTTGCTTATTTAATATATTCAGTTTTTCAAAGATATCGGCTAAATAACTCACAAATGCTTTACCATCTATTGTTAACAGATACTTCATTTCAGGTTTGTCGCTTAAAAAATCACTAAGAGTATCAAACAGTTCCATAAATCTTTTCAAACAGTTCCTTTAGATAGCCATCTTACTTCAGTATGAAGTAAAAGTCTCACATGGTCTTCATTTTGTTCTTCACAAAATAGCTTGAAAAGACGCTCACATTTGGCACAAGCTTTAATAGCATTAAAACACTTTATTACTGTATGTAATACTTCATTCAGAACAGGCGAGATGTTTTTAGCTACCAAGTTTTCCCTATGAATAACAATGCACAAGAATCATTTCTGGATTCGCATCTTTCATCAATTTTAAGCAGCCATTTTTCTTGCCCATCATATTGGGAGCACCATCTGCAGCACAAGATGTTATATTTTTCATTGGTATATCATTGACATCTAAGTAGTTTTTTAGCTTATTATATATATCTTTGGAGGTAGTGGTGCTTTCTAATCTTTTACAGAACAACATTTCTTCAGCAAAATGTCCTTTATCAATATATCTTACGTAAGTTATCAATACTGCCTCACTGTCTCTCAAAGTTGATTAATCCATTTGCAAGGAGAATTTTCTTGTTTCAGCTTTTCAGTAAGTTGTTTTTCAATATCCTCACTCATTTCG
The DNA here is from genome assembly GCF_036850765.1 of Saccopteryx bilineata. Lineage (NCBI taxonomy): Eukaryota > Metazoa > Chordata > Mammalia > Chiroptera > Emballonuridae > Saccopteryx > Saccopteryx bilineata. The sequence goes on from NC_089495.1 coordinate 113,997,028, forward strand.
TCTATTCTTCTGCTAACAGTATTGTCACTGAGTGGCATAGCTTTTACATCTTTGTCATCTTTTTCAAGAACCTTTTTAAGAAATACTGATATTGATGGTTTTATTAAATTCTCTCCTATAGTGTAATTTTCTCCAGTTTTAGCGATGAATAAAAAAATTTGATAACTAGCCTCAAGAACACGATTATTAGTTGAAGTATGAGCAGTAAATAGAGACTTTAATGTTGTTCTTTTTTCAAAATTTTTCTTTAAAGTTTTAAAGTAACTCAAATCTGAATTAATATGAGCACTATGCTTTGCCTTCAAATGCGCCTCAAGACGACCTCGTTTCATTGATTCGTTGGTCAAGCATTGCTGGCATAAAAGACAAAAAGGAATCCACTCATCGTGAACAGCAGGTATGAACCCAAATTTTAAATATTCCTCCGAATATTGACGAGTTTTTTTCTTGCTTGCACCACTCATTTTACTGTGGGCTATAAGAAATAAAAATAAGATCAATTAAAAACTAATATTAAAATATGTGTTAAAATATATCCAATGTGACATAGAGTAAACGTATACTAAAAATTCATATTTATTTAAATGTATATAACACATTTACTACACTACCACCGCAAATCAAAAGGTATCTATATTTTTTCCACTTGACAAAATTTTCTGGAAAGTTATGCTTCTAAAATTAAAATTGTCGTGCATGCACTATTATAGCCCCAATAATATTTATAAAATATTATTGCTTTCTAGCCCCGATGCAAGAAGTACTTAATAAAGAGTTTAATAGTGATAAAAATAAAATCAAATACTTACCAATTATATCTATACAATATATATATGTATATTTATTAAATCAACGAGCTTTTACAACAGTTTTGACTGACACTTCAAATTAACACCAATGAATGATGTGAAACACTACAGAAGTTGCGATGGTCCAATTAGGTGAGAATAACTGCGTTGTTTAGCGAGTTTTTAAAACGTCCGGGGTTCCCGCGGCAGACAGCACGCTCCGAGGTGAACCCAGGACGAAGTTTACTTGACAACGCCAATCACCCAGTTGATATTTTGGTCTTGTCAAACGAAATTATACTTAATAATTATTTACCACAATTATTTAAGAATTGCATTTTTTGTTAAATTTGGCACTGATCTCTAGCATTGCATTTAAATGGCCCGGGGCAAAAGAGTTAAAGTCGTGTTGAGTCCATTTTCAAATTGCCCCCCTTAACTATCGAATTGCCCACCTGTGGGGCGCGGGCGCCACGTTGGGAAACACCGGTTTAGATCCTTTGGCCCTGTGTCTTTGCATGTGTTATTTCTCTGCCTATAATGGCCCATTCTTGCTTATCCACACGTCCACAGTCCTGCTTTTCATCCGTGACTTCATGGAAAGTCTTTTCAGAAACCTATCTCTCTGTCAGGTTATGTATGGTACTCTTTTCTTTTCCTCACAAGACCTTATGCACATCTCTGTAATGGAGACCCTCCCATTGTGTGTTACTTAAGTGTGTGTCCCCTTGTTAGTTTCTTGAGGGCACAGACTTTTACTTATTTTGAAACCCCAGAATGGTGTTTGGCACATAGTAGATGATATTTACATACATATAAATGTTTTTGTGTACACCAAGTATACTTGTGGACAACTCAAGACTAAAGGAAAATTAATAGAATGAGCTTGTAAATTCATTCTAAAAATTTATTTGCATTTTACTTACGTTGAGATGTAAATTAAACACATTAAAATGGACAGACATTAGGTGTTCACTTTGATGAGCTGTGACAGTTCTACTCATGTTACCATTGTTCTTGGTATCAGCATTTTCTTCACCCCCAAAAGTACCCAGGTCACTTTTTCCATTTAGTTCCCCACTTTCTCCCCCAGCACTCTGATTTCGAACAATGTAGATTAGTTTGCTTCTGTGTTCATATAACGTGTGCTTTTGTGCATTTAGCTTCTTTTGCTTAACATATACTTCCAGATTCATCCGTGAGGTGGGACATACCACTATTTTTTATTGCTGAGTAGCATATGTCATTAGTTGTTTACAGTTTTCTTGTTAAGAATTAAGGCCTGTGTAGATCTTTCTGCAAACATGTGTTTTTATTTCTCTTCAGTAAATACTAGAATTGGAATGGCTGGATCATAGGCAGATGTGTGCTCTAACTCTATGTGAAACGACCACAAGTTTTTCCAAGTGGTTTTCCATTTTATACTCATGTTGTAAATATATGAGAGTACTAATTGCTCTACAACCTTGCCAACACCTGGCTAATGGGTCTTTTTAATTTTAGCCATTTAGTGGGTATGAAATGGTATCTAATTATGGTTTTTTTTGGGGGGGTTCTTGGCAGTGTATAATATATATATATATATATATATATATGAATGCCTCTAAGTTTTTTTAATATTAAAAAACTTTTATTGATGTATAAGAATTCTTACTATATAGTTGTCCTCGGTATCTGTGGGGGATTGGTTGCAGGACCCCTGTGAATACCCAGATATGCGATGCTCAAGTCCCTTATGTAAAATGGCCCAGCAGTTGCATGTAATTTACGCATATCTTCCTGTGTGCTTTAAATAATCTCTAGGCTAATTATAATACCTAATTACAATGTAAATGTTATGTGTAGATAGTTGTTATACTGTATTTAGAATGAGGACAAGAAAAAAGTGTATATGTACAGTACAGTACAACCATTATAGGCTTAATTGTATAATCCATGTCAGCAACAATACAACATTTTTTCCAATATTTTCAATGCACAATTGGTTGAATCTGGGAAGGTGGAACCCATGGATATGGAGGGCTGACTGACTGTATCAATAGAAATTCACTGACAGATCAGGCACTGGAAATATTTTCTCCTAGTTTGTAGTTTGTGTTTTCTTTTCATAATGGTATATTTTGATGAGCTGACATTTTTAATTTTGATGGCCTAATTAATTGGTTTTTTATTTAATAGATTATGCTTTTTGAGTTCTAGGAATCTTTTGCTTACCCCAAAATCATGTACATATAATTTCTTTTAGAAGTTTCATGGTCTTAACTTTTACATATAAGACTGTGCTCCATCTTAAATAATTGTGGATGGTGTGAAGTAGAGGTTGAGGTTTATTTTTAAAAGTATACTTATTTAATTCTAACACCATTGTTTGAAAACCTTTCCTTTCCAGTACTGAATTACCTTTGTGTTTTTGTCTAGAATTTGAATTTATATGTATGGATTTTTTTTTCTGGATTCATGGTGTTCATTGATCTGATTGTTTCTCCTGTGCCAGTATCTTAATGTCTCTATTACTATAAGCCAGTGGTTCTCAAACTTTTTGAAGTCGGGGCGCATTTAAAATCCTACAAATAATTGTAGGCACACTATATACAAATTTCTGAGAAATATGTTATAGTAATTAAGTCAAATATTAAAGAAAAAGAAGCATGCTTTTATGGTAATTAAACAAAATATGACAATTAAATTCTGACATTAAAAAACGTTTTTTATTTTACATTTTTTATGTTTTTTAGAATTCTTAAAAAAGGGGTAAAAAAAACAACGAAAAAGTTATCTTTTTATATTTATAGATACATTCTTAGTAAGATTTAGTAAATTTGGCAGGTCCTGGAGTGAATGTGTTAAGTTTTTTCATTCTTGTGTTTATGAGAAACATGAGCCTGATGTGTCCTAGCGATTTCTTAAATGTTTGGGCATATATTTGAAAGGCAAACTCATTTCCTTGTCAATACATTGAAGAATTCCTCTCTTTTTGCTTTTAATTGTGTTGAGTGCAGAACATCTTAACTTTACACCAAAGGATAGAAGAAACTTACCTCCAGTCTTTCTGGGGAACATGGGAGGTAGTAAACAATCCAGCACCACAGCTTAATAGCCTTTTGCAACCTAATCAGGCAAGTGAGGTGGGGGGTTGGGCAGACTGTCAGCTTACAGCCAATTCCCCACCCCTCTGTCCCCCAAAACCTAAACTCTAAAAACCCTGTTGGTTTTTTTGGTCCCCAACAGGCACATATTTCCCTGGAATACCATAGAGCACACCTGGAAATATCCTATGCACACTAGTGCGCCCTGGTGTACACTTTGAGAACTACTGCCATAAGCCTTGGAATCAAATATTGTGAATCCTCTAACATTGTTTGAGCCAGTCTAGTTCCTTAGAATTTCCATACACATTTTTTTTTCATTTTTCCGAAGTTGGAAACGAGGAGGCAGTCAGACAGACTCCCGCATGTGCCCGACCGGGATCCACCTGGCATGCCCACCAGGGGGCGATGCTCTGCCACTCTGGGGCTTTGCTTTGTTGCATCCAGAACCACTCTAGCACCTGAGGCAGAGGCCATAGAGCCATCCTCAGTGCCTGGGCCAACTTTGCTCCAGTGGAGCCTTGGCTGCGGGAGGGGAAGAGAGAGACAGAGAGGAAGGAGAGGGGGAGGGGTGGAGAAGCAGATGGGTGCTTCTCCTGTGTGCCCTGGCCGGGAATTGAACCCGGGACTCCTGCACGCCAGGTCGATGCTCTACCGCTGAGCCAACCAGCAAGGGCCTCCATACACATTTTAAAATTGTTTTGCTAATTTCTGGTTTAAAAAAGCTTTTTGGGATATTGATTAGAAGTGTGTTGCTTTATAGATACATTTAGGGAAAACAAAATTCTGACAGTATTTGGTAATCAGTCTTTGACATGGCTCCCATTAATCCCTGCCTCCTGGCCTTTGTACCCTTTTATAGTCAATTATCTTGTGTATTGTATTAGGGTTGGTTTGCATGACCAACAGAATATGGTAAAAATGATGGTATGTCATTTCTGAAATTAGGTTATCAGGGTCACAGTGGCTTATGTGTTCATCTCTTTCTCTCATCACTGTAGGTGAAACCAGCTGTTTATGTTGTAGAGAGGTCCATTGCCAAGACTAAAGAGTGAGATTTTTATCCTATTTGCACAAGATTCCTGGGTCAGAGTCAAAGGCAGTTAATTTCCATAACTATAGTAGAAGCCAGGGGTATCAGCATTTTTGCACCAGCTTTTCTAGCTCTGATTCACACCAGGTAATGTGAAGGCCAGCTGACATATGTGCATGCAGTGTGCTGTGATATAGGAGTGGAACTCTAAGCGTAGAGAATTTGGATAATTTTTAATGGGCAGTAAGCTTACCTGCTCTTTGTTCTGAAGGAGACTATCACCCAAGGTTTATTTTATAGATGTCTTTGGAAAAGGCAGTATGGAACAAAAGGCAAAAAGAGCTTTAGTTGTAAGAGGTGCAGAAACAAAATAGATCCAAGGAGTATTTTCTCCTAACAGCTATATGACAAAGAGCTGAGGCCTTCTGCCAATAGACTTGAGTAAGCTTGGGAGCAGATCCTATAGCCATCAGTTGACTGTAGACCTAACACCAGTGTGATTGCAAACTCAAGAGAGACCTTTGAGCCAGACCCATCAGCTAAGCTGCTTCTAGATTCTTGACCCATAAGAACTGTGAGTTAAGTATTGTTTTCAACACTAAGTTTTGGAGTAGTTTATTATATAGAGCAACAGATTACTACCTCTTTTTTTGTACCTCATTTTGTTTTGTACCTCTTTTTTTTATTTAGATCATCTTTATTTTCACATGTACTACTATAAACATACACAGGGGTGGGTAAAAGTAGGTTTATAAGTTTTTGTAATAAATAATAATAAATAATGCAAGAATGAACTCGGTGTTTCATGTACTCAGAACTGTAAACCTACTTTTGTCCATCCTGTATATGTATATAAATGTGAGCTCTTCATATCAACTTACTAAAATAGGCTTTTGCATATTTATAAAATTTTAATGTTCTTTGTAGAGATTTTGCATATTAAATCTCTAAAGTTTTTTCTTTTTGATACTATTATAAATGAAATTTTATAAATTTTTCCCTGCTAGTCCAAAAAAATACAGTAGTAGTTTTAAAAATCATTGTTCTTGCCTGACCATGTGGTGGTGCAGTGCATTGACTTGGGACATTGAGGTCCCAAGTTTGAAACCCTGAAGTCTCCAGCTTGAGTGCAGGCTTACCAGCTTGAGTGTGAGGTCGCTGGTTTGAGTGCAGGATCACAGGCATGATCTCATGGTCTGTGGCTTGAGCCAAGGGGTAACTGCCTCAGCTGGAGCCCCCAAGTCAAGGCACATATGAGAAGCAATCAGTGAACAACTAAAGTGCTACAACAATGAGTTTATGCTGCTCATCTCTCTCACTTACTAGCTGTCTGTCCCTGCCTGTACCCTCAAAAAAATAAAATAAAATAAAATAAAAATTATCCTTTGTCTTGGTCTGTATATAACAGTCATTTTTGTAATGCCTTTTGGTAGCATGTTGATGTTAGTTGTTTAAAACTATTTATGAAGTGTTTTCCTCTTCTGGTTTCATAAATAGTTTATATAAGATTAGTATTATTTTTTCTAGTGTTTGATAACAGTCCAGGTGTGAAGGGATTTTGGAGGGACTTTTGATAACAGATTTTGTTTCTTTAGTAATTGTATTATTATACAGATTTTCTATTTTGTCTTGTTTTCAAAGCAGTCTGTTTCAGTTAAATTGTCAAATTTCTTGGCATAAAGTTTACAGTCTTCCCTTGTGATCTTTTTAATATTTGTAGGAACTGTAGTGATCTCTTACTCCTATTTTGATAGTTTGTATTTTATTCTCTTCATGATCATTTTCGCTAGGGTTTTGGCAATTTTATTTCTTTCCACAGTTTTTGGTTTTAATAATACCTTTTAATTAATTCCTGCTCTTGATAATTTCCTTTACTTCTGTTGGTTTAATTCTTTATCTTTTTAAGGTAGAATTTAGAGTTTTAAGACTTTATTTTAAATATATAAACACTTAGTACTGTAATTTCCTCTTTAAGCATTGCTTAACTACACCCCCCAAATTTATATATATTGTATTTTCATTATGAATCAGTTCAGAGTATTTTCAAATTTCCCTTTTGTTTTCTTCTTTGAATCATGGATTATTTAGATAATTATCCCAAATTTGAATAAACTATTTTGGGGAATTATCAATTAGCTTAAATTTTTATTCTAATTGATTTTTATTATAATTCTGCTATGGTTAGAGAATATACTCTAAGATTTTTGTCTTGAAATTTGAGACTTATCTCATGCAGTATAGTGTTCAAATAATCTATATCAGAGGTCAGAAAACTTGGTAAAAGACTTTAGAAAAATTTTATGTTTTATATTAAAAAAATAATACATCATGATCAAGTAGGATTCATCCCAGAATCTCAAGGATGGTTCAACATACGTAAAACGGTTAATGTAATACACCATATCAACAAAACAAAGAACAAAAACCACATGATCTTATCAATAGACGCAGAAAAGGCTTTCGATAAAATACAACACAATTTTATGTTTAAGACTCTCAACAAAATGGGTATAGAAGGAAAATATCTCAACATGATAAAGGCCATATATGATAAACCATCAGCTAACATCATATTAAATGGCACTAAACTGAAGGCTTTCCCCCTTAAATCAGGAACAAGACAGGGTTGTCCACTCTCTCCACTCTTATTTAATGTGGTACTAGAGGTTCTAGCCAGAGCAATCAGACAAGACAAAGAAATAAAAGGCATCCATATCGGAAAAGAAGAAGTAAAGGTATCACTTTTTGCAGATGATATGATCCTATACATCGAAAACCCCAAAGAATCCACAAAAAGACTACTAGAAACAATAAGCCAATACAGTAAGGTCGCAGGATACAAAATTAACATACAGAAGTCAATAGCCTTTCTATATGCCAACAATGAAACAACTGAGAAGGAACTCAAAAGAATAATCCCCTTCACGATTGCAACAAAAAAAAATAAAATACTTAGGAATAAACATAACAAAGAATGTAAAGGACTTATATAATGAAAACTATAAACCATTGTTAAGGGAAATCGAAAAAGATATAATGAGATGGAAGAATATACCTTGTTCTTGGCTAGGAAGAATAAATATAATCAAGATGGCTATATTACCCAAAGCAATATACAAATTTAATGCAATTCCCATCAAAATTCCAATGACATTTTTTAAAGAAATAGAGCAAAAAATCATCAGATTTATATGGAACTATAAAAAACCCCGAATAGCCAAAGCAATCCTAAAGAAAAAGAATGAAGCTGGGGGCATAACAATACCTGACTTCAAACTCTATTATAGGGCCACGACAATCAAAACAGCATGGTATTGGCAGAAAAATAGACACTCAGACCAATGGAACAGAATAGAAAGTCCAGAAATAAAACCACATATATATAGTCAAATAATTTTTGATAAAGGGGCCAACAACACACAATGGAGAAAAGAAAGCCTCTTCAATAAATGGTGCTGGGAAAACTGGAAAGCCACATGCAAAAGAATGAAACTGGACTACAGTCTCTCCCCCTGTACAAAAATTAACTCAAAATGGATCAAAGATCTAAACATAAGACCTGAAACAATTAAGTACATAGAAGAAGACATAGGTACTCAACTCATGGACCTGGGTTTTAAAGAGCATTTTATGAATTTGACTCCAATGGCAAGAGAAGTGAAGGCAAAAATTAATGAATGGGACTACATCAGACTAAGAAGTTTTTGCTCAGCAAGGGAAACTGATAACAAAATAAACAGAAAGCCAACTAAATGGGAAATGATATTTTCAAACAACAGCTCAGATAAGGGCCTAATATCCAAAATATACAAAGAACTCATAAAACTCAACAACAAACAAACAAACAATCCAATAAAAAAATGGGAAGAGGATATGAATAGACACTTCTCCCAGGAAGAAATACAAATGGCCAACAGATATATGAAAAGATGCTCATCTTCTTTAGCTATTAGAGAAATGCAAATCAAAACGGCAATGAGATACCACCTCACACCTGTTCGATTAGCTGTTATTAGCAAGTCAGGTAATAGCAAATGTTGGAGAGGCTGTGGAGAAAAAGGAACCCTCATACACTGTTGGTGGGAATGTAAAGTAGTACAACCATTATGGAAGAAAGTATGGTGGTTCCTCAAAAAACTGAAAATAGAACTACCTTATGACCCAGCAATCCCTCTACTGGGTATATATCCCCAAAACTCAGAAACATTGATACGTAAAGACACATGCAGCCCCATGTTTATTGCAGCATTGTTCACAGTGGCCAGGACATGGAAACAACCAAAAAGCCCATCAATAGATGACTGGATAAAGAAGATGTGGCACATATACACTATGGAATACTACTCAGCCATAAGAAATGATGACATCGGAACATTTACAGCAAAATGGTGGGATCTTGATAACATGATACGAAGCGAAATAAGTAAATCAGAAAAAAACAGGAACTGTATTATTCCATACGTAGGTGGGACATAATAGTGAAACTAAGAGACATTGATAAGAGTGTGGTGGTTACGGGGGGGAGGGGGGAATGGGAGAGGGATAGGGGGTGGGAGGGGCACAAAGGAAACAAGATAGAAGGTGACAGAGGACAATCTGACTTTGGGTGGTGGGTATGCAACATAATTGAACGACAAGATAACCTGGACTTGTTATCTTTGAATATATGTATCCTGATTTATTGATGTCACCCCATTAAAAAAATAAAATTATAAAATAAAAAAAAAAAAAAAAATTTTATGTTTTGTTGATTATGCAATTTCTGTTGCAGCTACTCTGTCCTTATACATTTCTTGTCAGCTTTTGCTTCATGTATTGCTTTCATGCAGTTTTTGTCTCAAGCTCTAGTATTAGATGCATTTTCCTTTACGATTGTTATGCCTTCTGATGAATTGATCCTTTTACCTTTGGTAGTTTTCCTTTATTGATTTTTTTTATCCCTCCTATTACTATAACCATGTCAGTTCTCCTATGTTTACTATTTACATTCATGGTGTATAATTTTTTATCATCATACTTTTAACTGGGTTGTATTTGTTTTAAAGTGCATCACCTATAGATAGTTTATATTTAATGGGCTTGTTTCCAGTTTCTCCTGTGTTTCCCTTCCTGTCCTGTGCTTAACCACATCTGTCTCTTCTCTCCTTCCCACTCTTCCTCCCTTTCTAACATTAAACTTATCTAACAGTCTTTACCTTTGACTGGAGGCTTTGGCAGTTTTACATTTATTTGCTTATTTATTATTTATTTATCTTTTTCTTTTTTAAGTGAGAGGAGGGGAGATAGACAGACTCCGGCGTGCATCCTGACCAGGATCCACCAGCAACCCCTGTCTGTGTCCAGTGCTTGGACAAACAGCTATCCTCAATGCCTGTGCCTTTGCTTGAACCAGTTGAGCCACTGGCTGCGAGAGGGGAAGAGAGAAGGGGGAGGGGAAAGAAGCAGATGATTGCTTCTCATTTGTACCCTGACCAGGGATCGAATCCAGGATGTCCACATTGCTGGGCTGACTATCTACTGAGCTAACCAGCCATGGCTAATAATTTTACATTTAATGTTATTTATTTGGTTGAATATTAAGTGTACCATTTTCCTGTTTGTTATTTATCTATTTTTATTTATTTTCTTTTGTGACCTTCTTTTATGTTAGTGAAATTTTTTTTTTCATTTTTCCGAAGCTGGAAACGGGGAGGCAGTCAGACAGACTCCCGCATGCGCCCGACCGTAATCCACCTGGCATGCCCACAAGGGGGCGATGCTCTGCCCCTCTGGGGCGTCGCTCTGTTGCATCCAGAGCCATTCTAGCACCTGAGGCAGAGGCCACAGAGCCATCCTCAGTGCCCGGGCCATCTTTGCTCCAATGGAGCCTCGCTGCGGGAGGGGAAGAGAGAGACAGAGAGGAAGGAGAGGGGGAGGGGTGGAGAAGCAGGTGGGCGCTTCTCCTGTGTGCCCTGGTTGGGAATCGAACCCGGGACTCCTGGAAATATTTTTTAAAATTTATTTTAAAGCCCTTGTTGCCTTGTTAAGCTATACTGCCTTGTATATTTTTAATGCTCACTCTAGGAATTGCAGTATTCACAATTAACTTTTACTGTTTATTTAGTGTTAATATTATGCCACTTTATGTGAAATGAAAGATGTGTACAAACCATTTAACCTTTGTTGTACTGATGCTTAATCTTTTGCTTCAGCAGTGCTATTTTTGCTTTAAATAGTTATTTTTCAAAGAATTTAAGAGGGGAAATGAAATAGTCTTTTATATATACTTACATATTAATTATTTTCAGGTTTCTTTATTTCTTTGCATAGATCTAAGATTCCTCTGATGGCATTTCTCTTCAGCTTGAAGAACTTCCTTTAACATTGCATAGTATATACCATATTTTTCTCTCCATAAGACACGCTTAGGGTTTTAAGGAGAAAAATAAGAAAAACAATATTCTGAACCATATGGTGTATTAAAATATTTGGAAAAATATGGTAGATCTTGTGATAGCTTCATTTAGTTGAATGTATATATATTTTACTCTTATTTTTAAAGAATATTTTGACAGCTTTTTTTAAAATTTAAAAGATGTACAGTTGACTCTTGAACAACATATATTTGAAATGCTTGGGTTCACTAATATGCAGGTTTGAAGACAGTATTTTCTATCTGTGGTTGGAAATGAAGTATGAGGAGAGCTGACTTAAGTTATCTGCCAATCTGAGATTGCATGAGGGTCGCTTCTCCCGAATCCTTGCATTGTTCAGGGCCAAATTTATTGTTTTCTGGTAACCAATGTGTTTTTAACTTTTATTTACAACAATTGGGTATTTTTCTTTAATTTCTTTTTTCTATTTTGCTTGGTTTGCCGAGCTTACTTGATTTGTAAGTTGATATTTTTCACCAAATTTGTGACATTTTAACCATTATTTAAAATTACTCTTTAGGCTCCATTCTCTCTTCTCCTGAGATCTTTGTTTTTCTGTTTTAAATTGTACTATAGGTCTGTGAATCTGTTATATTTTTTCAGTCTTTTCCCCTCAGTTCTTTGAATTGAATATTTTCTACTGATCTGTCTTCACTTTCATGACCCTTTTTATGTATTTTCTAATATGTTGCTAAGGCCGTGCACCCCCCATTTATGTATTTGTTTATTTCCCAGCTTAATTGAGATATAATTGACAAATAACATTGTGTAAATTTAAGGGGTGCAGTGTGATGATTTGACATGTATATGTTGTGAGATGATCACTACAATAAGGTAGTTAACATTTATCACGTTACATTGTTAACACTATTTTGTGTTTGTGTGTGTGGTAAAGACATTTAGGATTTCTCTCAGCAACTTTCAAGTATACAATGCAGTACTGTTAACTATAGTCACCGAGCTGTACTTTAAGTGCCTAGAATTTATTCATCGTATAACTGAAAGTTTGCATTATTTGACAAAATTTCCCTAGCAACTACTAATTTACTCTCTGTTTATGAGAGTTGACTTTGATTCCACATAGCTGAGATCATACAGTTTTCTCTAATTTTATTTTACTTAGCATAATGCTTTCAAGGTTCTTTGATGTCAAAAATGGCAGATTTCCTTTGTCGTGGCTGAATAACATTTCATTGAAAGTACATGTCACATCTTCTCTATCCATTTGTCTATCAGTGGACATTTTGGTTGTTTCCATGTCTTAGCTATTGTGATTAATGCTGTAAATATCTTGAATCATTTTCAAATACTGTGCCCATCAGTTACAGTATTTTATTTAGTTTTTCTTTAAAGAAAACTATTTCAATTTATTTGTTCAGATTCTCCATTGGGACCACATTTCTGTTAAGTCTATGCACAGATTAATAGTATTCTGCTTTAAAGTCCTTGTTTGTTAATTCCCTTGTTTGAATTATTTCATGGTGGGTTTTTTTGTGTGTGTGTGACTGCTTTTTCACCCTTGACAATAGGTTATTTTTTTGGTTCTCTTCATGTCTAGAAAGTTCTAATTGTAAAGTGTGTAGCATGGATGATATAACACCTTTGAGTTCTCTTTATTTTCCTTTTATGAGTATAGTTAAATTATGTATTGGCTGATCGTCCTGAACTTGTGAACTTCTTACTTTTTAAGATGGGTCTGTAGAAAGCCTACAGTATTTTCCAAGTCCTTGTAATTTGGTCAAACTCCAGGCTCATTAAAGGGCAACTGAAATTGCTGCTAAGTTCTTTCTACTTCCCACTGAGCCCCATGGAATCTTCCCTGAGCATATACAGGCCAGCGGCCAGTGAGAAATTTGCAATTTATGTTAGTTTTTGGGTCTTCCCTGCTCTGGTTCACACCTTTCCTGACTTTTCCTTCTGAATTTCCAGCCACACTGTTGCCGTGAACTTGAATAAAGGTGCAGCTTTCTGCTCGAGTTCCACTGGCCTTGTGCTGGTGTAGGCTAGGAGTGTCCTTGGGAAAAGCTGTCTCAATTTGAATCTCCCTCCGTGGACCTTCCCTCTTTCGTGGTCAGATCTCTATCTAGTTCTGCCTGCTCTCGCTTACTTTCTTTTGCTTTCTGATCATTAAAAAAAAAAAAAGAGTTTATAATTGTCATCTATGAAAGGTTAATTTACTGAGTTGACAAGCTACTCCACCATTATGGGAACCCTCCACAGACTCATTTTCATTCATTTCAAACTGGACCATTAAGCACAGTTACTGACGTGTACACCTTGTTTTAGGTTTACATGTTTCAGAGTAACATAGAAATTCACTGTTGCTTCCATTGCATACACTTGGTCTAAATAGGTTATTACTCAGTGAAAAGCTGGGAGCTGAAGAACCTTGACGAAGAGGGGTTGAAAGGGACAGCCATACTTTTACTGCTATTTCTCTTCCCTTTATTAGCAGCGACCTCTAATAGACAGCAGTGGGACATGTGGTCCCAGATAATACGGGAAGATAAATGTTGTTTTTCAACTGCCTTCGACCTTTACTTCTCTTGGTATTTCTACCGTGTGGGAAAAGTACTAAAATGTGAATGTCTTTCTCAGCTGCTTTTGTCTCAAAATTCATGTTCAGGGTAGGGCCTTTGTAACTCGATTTAATTGTCATGGACTAGCTGAGGTCCAGAGGATTCTTTAGGATAGTCCACAGAAATTTGAGTTTAAAGCTCTGACTTAAGAATGGCTTTTTTAAAAAGTATGTTCATGAGGGAACTGGATGAGTTGGTTGTAGAGGTAACACAAGTCTAAGGTTAACATTAAGATAGTCTAAATATATTTATTAAGGCGTGTTGATTTTTAACGTTTCTCTTGAATTTGGACAGTGCCTATTTTGTTATGATGTAAATATAACTTTGTAAGAAGGTGGATTTAAAAATTTAAACTTGCTACTTTAGAAAGTAAATGCATTCAAAACTTAATATTCTTCAGGTAAAGTCCTAAGTATTTTTTCTTATGGAAAGAAAGTGAGGTTCATGATAACCCCAATTATTGATATGATATTTGAATTTTTCTTTATAGTTAAAAGGCTTCTATAGTTAGGAAGGAGGCCTATAGTTGGACACATTGAACCTTTTCTACTGTAGTCCTAACTCTTAACTAACATTTCCATCTCTATCAATTGGGGTTTGAAGAGAAGTAAAATTATTCTAGTGATTGAGTTTTACCATTTGTAAGAACTGGCTGTACACTTCTGAGTCTGAGCGAGGCTTGAAGTCAGTAGGACTGGCCTTGTGCAGGGAAGATAGTGGGGAAGTGGGGGAGAGTAAGTAGCTAAATGGAAACCGGCAAAGATCTGGAACTGAAGGAAATAAGCTGGAACCTGTCAGCATAGACTTGACCCTTATCACCCTCTCACTGCTACGTTGATGTAGAGAATGTGCAGTCAGTGTGCACGCTTTATTGTGAAGCTGCACACAGCCTGTCCCAGTATTTTTTGGAAATGCAAAGGAGACCTGACAGGAGCTGGAGGAACTGTGGGCTCAGTACTGCCCCCATGCCAACAAAAGTGAGCCCTTAGATCCATGACAGTGTTTGAGAATTGCAGGAGCACCTGACTTTATGTTAGCATCTTGAACATTTCTGCTGCTTTACTTTTGTCTTCTAAATCTCACAGGAATTTCTTTTAAGGCCAACCAAGCCTTACCCACAACCATACCATACAGGGAACGGAATATGGAGAAGTGTACTTGCAACCTAGTTAAAATGACAAAAAGCCATCACAGTTCATTCTTGTCACCATGACACCTTCTTTTAATCATATTTAACTTATAAAAACAATTGCAAAATTACAGTTTTGATGAACATAATGCAACTATTTTTTCTTCAGACATACAAACCTCCTTAGAGAGGATGCTAAATTACATTATCTATAGTTGGGTTCATTTTCCTTCCTTGTACATCACATTTTCTCTGTAATATTTTGTAAATGAGATACTGAGATATGATAAGACATTAGCTACTATTAGATGATTATAGAAAGGAAGATAAATAAGTTGGCTAATTCACATATAAAATTTTTATATTAAAATAATGAAGATATACTCATTAGAATTTTTATTTCCGCAACTAATCAGGTGGTTTAGTTGTTATTCTACACCTTCTCCTGCTGTTATTCCACCATTCCTCTGTTCTCAGCAGGTACCTCAGCTGGTTGTGGAGTGACCCAGACCTTTATCCTGAAGAGTCTGGATTATTAGCAGTCCTGCTTTCTGTTGGTTCCTCTGACTTTACTCACAGTACAACACATAAAGTACTAAATGGTGTCCCAGAGGAACTCTGCACTCCAGACCTACTTTTCCCTTAGCCCTTCCTGCATGATAGCAACCTCAGTTCCCCTTACTCACCTTGCTTTTTTCTGTAACCCCCCTTTGTTTGTTCGTTGGCATGAAAAGGCTGAAGTGGCTGGGTGATAGTCTAGACTCCATGAAATGGAACCATTGCCATATCCCTTGTGAAAACTAAGACCCACTAAAGAACTGTGTGGCTTAGGTACATATGGGGGAGCTGATGTGGCGTGCTACCTATCGGTGAGTGGGGAAGGAAAGCAAATCAGGTAAGAGTGAGAATGAATTCATGGAAATTAATAGATCCATTTCACAGTACTTGGGGAGTTAATCAGGATACCCTGTACAGAGGTATTTATTTACATTGAAAGAACTGTAACTACATCCAGAAAAGTACAAAAAGTTTTTCTTTATTATATAATTTTGAACAAATTAATGGAGAGATGGTTGTTTGTAATTGAGTTTAAATTCTTGCTCTGATAGGCTTCTTGGACTTTTTGTTTGTACCAAAAGGAGGAAACAAATTATATTTACTATTTTGAACTTTTCAAGAAATTATTTTAAAATAATATAAACTAGTGAGTATAAATGACATCATTTTCTCAAAGGCAAATACTACAGTAGTGTTGTAATATCTACTCTGAAATTGGAATTGATTAGGAGGGTGAGCTTGGAGTCAGACCTGCCTGGCTTTAAATCTCAGCTTTTTTTGCCTTACCATGAATTTCAGTGACTATCCTGCAGCTACCTGTACCCCACCCCATTCAGTGGCTTAAAACTAATCTGTATTATTATTACTCATGAACCTTTGGGTCAGATGGATATTTCTGATCATTTGGCTAAACTGGGCTCATTTCACCTGAGGTGATTTCATCGAGGATCACTCATATATCTGTGAACTCTTGCCAGGTGGCTGGGAGCTGGCTGGTCTAGGGTGGCTTTTCTTGTTTCTAGTGGTTAGCTGGCTCTGCGGGATAGAGGTGTTGCTCCATTGCTCAGCAACCAAGTTCTTCTTAGTGCCTGAGGCGGAGGCCCGGGCCAACTTACTCCAATCAAGCCTTGGCTGTGGGAGGGAAAGAGAGAGGGAAGGATGGAGAAGCAGATGGGCACCTGTGTGCCCTGACTGGGAATTGAACCCTGGACATCCACACGCCGGGCCAACCCTCTACTACTGAGCCAACTGGTCAGGGACAGAAATCTGTTTCCCAATCTGTAAAAGTGAATAGGAGAGTAATGATACTTTGAGATGCTTTTTAGGGTTAGATAAAATAGCCTAGGTGAAGTGCTTTTAGGGTAGATAGTGTCTTGATAGATGCCAGTATGTGCTTAGTGAATGTTAACTATTATTAAAATAATTACTCAGGTGTTTTATATTCATGACTAAATATGCATAATAATCTTGTGATACTGTCATTATTGCCCTCTGATAGCTGAGGAGACAGACTTCAGTTACATAAGTTGTCAGTATGCCAAGATTGGTGGAGACACAGCATTTGAACCTAGGTTTTATTTTTTGTGGGCTCTGGAATTGATCGTGTTGGAATGTCGGCCCCACGCCTTACTAGCTAGTCAGCCTTGGGCGAATTCTTTAATCTGTTTATGCCTTACTCTCTAGGAAAAAGATTGCTTACCACACAGGGTTGTTGGTGAGGGTTAAATGAATTAGTACTCATTAAGTGTTAATATTCTGAGCCCTGAATTCAGAAGGCACGGGTCTCACAGGTGGTTGTTTCTTATGTGTTTGGTCATGCTTGAGTAGGACTCATCGTGTGAAAATTTGGGAGCATAAATTGAGGTTTTTTTTTTAACCTCTATAGAATATTTGCTTTTGTATTCACTAACATTTAGATTTGTTATATACTGGGGACTTTCTAGGGTCCTTGTGTAAAGGATGACTTTAAGGTTCAGCTTCACTCAGAATGGGCATAGTGCTGATAGGGATGTTCACCCTCTTGAATCTCCTGTGTACAAACTACTCACTGCTCAAGTCTCAATTTATCCTACTCTTGTGAGGAGTGTGGTAAGTGAAGGTGGAGAGTAGAGTGTATTTACAGATTTTCTTTACTTGTTAAGAGTTAGTCATGTGCTACGTTTTCTGCAGGATATGTTGGCCCTTCAGAGTATATAGTCTGTGTACTACTGGATATGGTGTTCAATTTTTTAAGGTGTATTCAGTTTTTTAAGCTGAGATTTAAAGCCAGGCAGGCTGATTTCACTGATTCTGTTGAGATTTAGTTCCCCCCTCCCACTCCACCCTGTAAAGCCAGTAGCCACGGCCACCATCACAGCCGCCTGGCCCATGCAGGTTTGCATTTGATTCGGACAGATGGTAATGAAACAATGGAGCCAAGAACTGGTGGGCCATTAACTTTAATCCTAGCTTGCACCTGGTGGGTGAGAAATACACACAGTAGGAAAACACTTCCCTTTCCATTCAGGGCTCCCAAAGCCACTGATTTATCTGAGTTTCCTAGAATCAAAGGTTTCTAGCTCACCAGCCTTATTCACCTCTGTTCCCCATCTCCTTCTCTCTGCACAAACTGGCTTCTCTTTCAGCACTCTGACATCTTGGCTGCCTCTTCTCTGCAATGCTGATGGCAGAATCTGAGTGAGAGTGCCCCTGGTCTGCCTTATTTTATAGTGTAGAAATTAAAGCCTTTAATCCAATATACAAATAAGGAAGTCTGTGATACAAAGCCACTTATCTGAGGCATAAATGGGATTCCTCATAAGAGTGCACCACCCCACATCATGCAACAGTCCAGGGTGTAGGGAAAAGCTTAGTTTTGAGAAGATCCTAGTATTAGAAGGATGTTGAAAAGATCTTAGTATTAAAAGGGTGGGAAAAGCTTAGTCTTAAAACTAAGCCTTAGGCTATAAGGACCCTGCCTGCTTACAGCCCATCTTCCACACTCAATGCAAACTATAAGCGAGTAAACATATATAGCATATTTACAAACCTATTTGACTAACACCCCCCACACACATACTCTTCTAGTTTGCACCAACATGCTTTCAAGTCCCCAGAGTTCTCTTCTACAATTGCTGTTTTTCAATGTAGTCTGTTTTAGGCAGTATGGATACTGATCTCTCCCTATTTCCTTGGGTTTACTAAGTAAAATTAAAAAAAAACTTATTCTGTGTTTTTCTGTATTAACGTTTAATTTGGTCTGTTTACTCTCTCAGTTTGTGCACCTCTTTTGGACTCTTAGAGTCTCCTGTGTGCTTGTTCGTTTACCCTTACGCAGTTATATTTATATATGGGGTTATATTAATAAATTAGTCATTTTTGGTAGTTTATTTAGCACTTTGCACCAATTAGGATTATTTTCTTTAGATGAATTCTCCTAAGAGAATGGGTAACTCCAGTTTTTTTGTGTGGGTGACTTATCCCTGGTATGGTGAATGAATCGACTTGAGAGGATTTTAACAAAAAGTTGGAGTATTTTTAGGGTATATGGGCTGGGAGGATCCTGGCAGGGCTAGTGTCTCCCATGAACAAGACAGATGGCTGATGGAGCATTTGGGTCATAAAATCCCAACTTGATTTATCAATGCCAAGTCAAGAAAGCTCAGGTGCAAAACCTTTCTGTATCTTAATTCTGTTTTGGTTTCTGGTTCAAAATCTTGTTTGCTTTGTTCTCTGAGCTGAGATTATTAACAGGAATTAGGAAAAGGAGTCATTGGAAGAGTCTGTTTGCTTTTTTGTTAATTTGATGGGCCTAAAGTAGGGAATTTTCATTCTCTTGTTTTCATTCCAGCCCTCCCCTCTCCTGCCAGTGAATTTTTCTGAGTTGATTTGCTGAGTCCTGCTTTTGCTTGTTTTGACTATCAACACTAAGTGATCTGATTTCTCAGACTGCTTTAATTTTTTCCTTAGTTTTGTATTTCTTTGGCTATTTGGATTTGAGGAAGAGGAGAGCTAAATGTTTGTTATAATTCAGTTGCCCACTATAAAAATCAGAATTTTTTTTGAAAAAGATATAAATGTTTATCTTTTGTTTTTGGGTTGAATAGTTTTTTCTTAGCTATAGATAAGATCTTATATTTTACATTTAGCTCTAATTCATGCATACCTCCTCCTTTCTCTCCACTCCATTTTTGGTGTTTTTCTTTGGTTTTGATGAGGTGGAAATCCTATGTTGTTTATATTTGTTCTTACCTTTCTTTTCTCCCCACTCCAATTTTTTTTTCTAGGTTGAGAAGTCATTGAGGTAATTTTTAGGCCCGACTTTTGTAAATGGGGTTTGTTTTTATTTTGTTTATTGAGTTTAGAGAGAGAAAAAGGGGAGAAAGACAGATAAACATCTATTTGTTGTTCTACTTATTTATGCTTTCATTGGTTGTTTCTTGTATGTGCCCTGACCAGTGATCTAACAGTTAGATTCTAACCCATAACCTTGACATATCTAGACGACACTAACCAATAGAACTACCTGGCCAGGGCTGTGTGTGACTGGTTTCAAATGGTAGAAAATCTCAGAAAGAATTACATGCAAGAAGAATATTATGTAATCAGGGCCTTTTTTTTTAAAAAAAACATATATTTATGCAGTGAGTTGTATTGTGATTTTAAAGAGTTTGAAAGTTGTTCTAGCTTTAGGCTATGGCTTGTAACCTGTGCTTTTCCAAATAAACATTTATTTAAATGAGATTTATAAAGGTGAGCTGCTCTAATGGAAGGTTGGCTCTTTTCCCTGCAAACTTTAAACTATTTGTTGAAACCCAGCGGTTGCAGTGAATATTGTCACAGGTGTGGAGGAGGAAGGGCCACACTGTGGTCTTAGGCTGCCTTTCAACTGCTGAGAACTCTGCTTTTTAGGTATTTTGTAAGGTAAGAGTTGGTGGGAGTTTTATTTCAAAGTAGGGCTCAGCTGCTAAATAGTGTTTGAAAACCATTGAGATAACCAAGGCTTTGAGACTGAATTAGCCTTGTCTTTAAATAAAGCACCGTTGGGTATTTTGCCCTTTAATTACTGTATTTCACTTTTAGTTTTGTCAGCTCCTTTTCTCCTTTTCTAGAATGAAATGAGGGAGAGCAGTCTGTTATCCTCATTTTTGGTATGTTTTCTTTCAGTCTTCTCAGTTTTTAACTTTCTTAACCCTGTTACCAGTGAAGATAGGGAAGAGATGTTGTTCCATAGTGCTACTGCAAATGTTGTTGAGAAACTTGTAAACATGCAGTGAGAGATTCCTAATAGTTCTTGGCTCACAATGCCCTTAGTGCAGGGGTCCCCAAACTTTTTACACAGGGGGCCAGTTCACCGTCCCTCAGACCGTTGGAGGGCCGGACTATAAAAAAAAAACCTGAACAAATCCCTATGCACACTGCACATATCTTATTTTAAAGTAAAAAAACAAAACGGGAACAAATACAATATTTAAAATAAAGAACAAGTAAATTTAAATCAATAAACTGACCAGTATTTCAATGGGATCTATGAGCCTGCTTTTGGCTAATGAGATGGTCAATGTACTCCTCTCACTGACCACTAATAAAAGAGGTGCCCCTTCCGGAAGTGCAGCGTGGGCCAGATAAATGGCCTCAGGGGGCCGCAGGCCGTAGTTTGGGGACCCCTGCCTTAGTGTTTCATTGTCGTTTTTATAGAGGCAAGGAATGATACCTAACAGTTCTGTTTCAGTTAGGTACAAATAGCTTAATAATTATTTATGGTCTAAGAATTGCACATACATCAAAAGGAAAAATACTTATTTTTTATTCTTAAATAACAGGTGACTTACTGATGGGATATGCTTGCCTGTTGGGCATGTGCAAGATCTCAAGTCTTAGAATCAAATTAGACACTGCTGCCCTCATTTTCTGTTTTACATTGATTTTCATGTGTTTTTTTGTTTTTTTATTATATCAACTGCCTCGAACATATTTTCTCAAAGATACGGTACCTTCAGAAGGAGTATAGAATGTTGAGGTGAAAGTACTTTGTGGCAGAAGTTCACCCGATGTCTGATGGATCTTGAAGATCTCTGTTTTTTCTTCATAATTAAAAATATCCCATGATGCCTGTGAGTTTGCTGTGGTGTCCAGGGTGTTCCAAGAGGTCTTGATGCACAGTGTAGTAACTGCAGGTATAGTGCTTTACAGTTTATACATCAACTGAACAAATAGTTCAAATAGTTACTGTTGGTCAAATAAGTTTATAAATATGATAAATATGTTTGCTCGCTTATAGTTTACATTGTGTGTGGGGGACAGACTGTAAGCTGGCAAAGTCATCATAGCCTAAGGCTTAGTTTTAAAACTAAGCTTTTCCCCACACCCTTGACTGTTGCATGATGTGGGGTGGTGTACTCTTTTTTTTTTTTTTTAATTTTTATTTATTTGTTTTAGAGGAGAGAGAGAGAGAGAGAGAGAGAGAGAGAGAGAGAGAGAGAGAAAGGGGGGAAGAGCAGAAAGCATCAACTCCCATATGTGCCTTGACCAGGCAAGCCCAGGGTTGTTTTTTTTTGAACCGGCGACCTCAGCATTCCAGGTCGACGCTTTATCCACTGCGCCACCGCAGGTCAGGTGGGTGGTGTACTCTTATGAGGAATCCCATTATGCCTCAGATAAATGGCTCTGTATCACAGACTTCCTTATTTGTATATTGGATTAAAGGTTTTGATTTCCACACTATAAAATGGAGCAGACTGGGGGCTCGCTCTCTCAGTTCCTGCAATTAGCATTGCAAGGAGAAGCAGCCAAGATGATGAAGTGCTGAAGGAAAAGCCAGTTTGTGCAGAGTTTGTGAAGAGAGAAGGAGATGGGGAACAGAAGTGAATAAGGCTGGTGAGGTAGAAACCTTTGATTCTAGGAATACTCGGATAAGTCAGTGGCTTTGGGAGCCCTGAATGGAAAGGGAAGTGTTTTCCCACTGTGTGTATTTCTTGCCCGCTGGGTGCAAGCTAGGATTAAAGCTAATGGCCCACCAGTTCTTGGTTCCATTGTTTTGTTACCATTTGTCTGAATCAAATTCGAACCTGCATGGGCCAGGCAGCTGTGATGGTGGCCGTGGCTACTGGTTTTACAGTTACTATCTGCATTTTATAGAACAGAAGATGGAGCCATCTTTGTAGGTACAGTTACAGGTATTTGTACAAAGCTGATCTGCTAACTGTCTATTTGAATCTCAGGAGAGAGTCTATATTTTAAAGTTTATTTCAGATGTGTACTTTTTTGTAGTTTATTTTCTGAATTTTTACCCTTTTAGTAGAAGAAAGTTTGTTTGCCAGGTGATTAATATGAAATACCTAGCAAAACCATTTTTATATTGACATTCTTTCTGCTGCTAGTTTTTCTGAGAAAATATAGAGAAAGGTGGTCAAAAATTAATTTTCAGTTTAGTAACAGCTTAGTAACCATTCATTAATGGTTCTGTGAAGAAAGATTGATAGTCATCCAGGATGAATGAATCAAAATTATACCTATTTCTTTTTGTCAGATTGGCCAAAAAATACTTTTTGATGTGCTACAGGATTTTAGCAATTAGTTTATGTGTGCCCTGAGTTAAAAAAGGTTGAAAATTGCTTGTATAGAAGCTCTGATACAATTTTTTGTTTGTAATGACTGCATAATATTCCATGGTATTTCCACTTCATTTAGCTGTACCCTTGTTGATACGTTAAGCATTTTTTCATGTTCTTTTTTTCCACTATGAACAGTGCTGAAAAAAATACTCTTGTACTTTTATGTTGTTGATTTTATTCTTTTTTTTTCTTTCTTTCTTTTTTTCCTTACAGAGACAGAGAGAGAGAGAGAGGGGTAGACAGAGACAGACAGGAATGGAGAGATGAGAAGCATCAATCATTAGTTTTTTGTTGTGCATTGTGACACCTTAGTTGTTCATTGATTGCTTTCTCATATGTGCCTTGACCACGGGCCTTCAGCAGACCGAGTAACCCCGTGCTCTAGCCAGAGACCTCAGGTCCAAGCTGGTTAGGTTAGCTTTTGCTCAAACCAGATGAGCCCACGCTCAAGCTGGCGACCTTGAGGTCTCGAACCTGGGTTCTTGGCATCCCAGTCCAGCGCTCTATCCACGCGCCACCACCTGGTCAGGTGATTTTATTCTTACTAGACAGAATTGGAAGAGAGGAATTACTGAGTTGAAGGAAATGTGTCATTAACATTGACTAGATAGTACTAGTACATTTCAGAAAGGTTGTTACATTTCTAACAATATTTGACATACCAGTGGTTTTCAGAATAGGGTCCTGTGGGCTTTCTTTTCTCTTTTTGTAAAATAAGATTTTATAATTGATTTTTATTTATCATTATTATTATTTTTTTTTTAGAGAGGAGAGAATGGGGTATGGAGAAGTGGGAAGCATCAAATCGTAGAAGTTGTTGCATCTTGTATGTGCCTTAACAGGGCAAGCCTGGAGTTTTGAACTGGCAACTTTAGCATTCCTGGTTGATGCTTTATCCGCCACCACAGGTCAGGCCCATGGGGACTTTCTTAACAAGAGGAGTTGGGGACGTTTGGGTACCCATCCCTCAATTCAGCCAGAGCAACTCTTAATTTGTTCAATATGTTGGACATTATTAGAAGATTTTGGTTAGAAGAATGAGTTTTATGCCCTGGCCGGTTGGCTTAGCGGTAGAGCGTCGGCCTGGTGTGTGTGGGACCCGGGTTCGATTCCCGGCCAGGGCACATGGGAGAGGCGCCCATTTGCTTCTCCACCACCACCCTCCCCTCCTTCCTCTCCGTCTCTCTCTTCCCCTCCCGCAGCCAGGGCTCCATTGGAGCGGGGATGGCCCGGGCGCTGGGGATGGCTCCTTGGCCTCTGCCCCAGGCGCTAGAGTGGCTCTGGTCTCGGCAGAGCGACCCCCCCCCCCCCCGAGGGGCAGAGCATCGCCCCCTGGTGGGTGTGCCGGGTGGATCCCAGTCGGGCGCATGCAGGAGTCTGTCTGACTGTCTCTCCCTGTTTCCAGCTTCAGAAAAATACAAAAAGAAGAAAAAAAAGAATGAGTTTTATGATTAAAATATATTTGAAGAATCATTGTTCTGGGTAGTTATTTTTCTTCTAGATCAAAACAGATGTTCAGATCGCTGAGTTTTTAGCCTTGTGTTGGCTTCCCATTCCTATAGAATTGTTATTACTGAATCATACTTCAAGTACATCTAACTGTACTTTGGCTTACATTGACGAGTAAGAAAGAAATAACTAAAACTCATTTCTTACCTTTAACAGCAAGCAGCATGGATGGACCTGGAGATGATAATGCTAAGTGAAATAAGCCAGTCAGTGAAGGACAAATACCATATGATCTCACTTATATGTGGAATGTAATAAACACAATATACTGATGAACAAA
The DNA here is from genome assembly GCF_036850765.1 of Saccopteryx bilineata. NCBI lineage: Eukaryota > Metazoa > Chordata > Mammalia > Chiroptera > Emballonuridae > Saccopteryx > Saccopteryx bilineata. The sequence continues at coordinate 114,021,995 of NC_089495.1, forward strand.
ATAGAAACAGGCATGAACACATGGAACAGACTGACAGCAGTCAGAAGGGAGAGAGATAGAGGACAGGATGAAAGAAGGTGAAGGGATTAGCCAAAATTTATGTATCAAAAACATGGACACAGATCACAGGGTAGCAATAGCCAGAGGGAAAGGAGGGTGAACATAAGGTAGAGGCAGTGGGGACAGAAAGATTTTGCTTGGGGTGGAAGATGCATGATGTGGTGTGCAGATGGTGTTATATTGAGTTGTACACTTGAAACCTGTATGGTCTTGTGAACTAATGCCATATCAATTAATTCAAATAAACAAATAAATAAATAAAATCGTCTACCAAAAAAAGAGTACGAATTGGCAGTTACAAAGTATAGTCAATAATATTGTAGTAGCTATGTGTGGTGTCAGGTGGGTTCTGGATTTATCTGGGAGATTACTTCATAAGTTATATAAATGTCTAACCACTATGCTGCACACCTGAAACTAATATATTGAATGTCAACTGTAATTGAAATTTTAAAAAAAGCAAAAAGAAAGTGCACTATCACCAGACAGTGAATTTGCTGGCATTATCATCTAGGGCTCCCAGCCTCCAGAACTATGAGAAATAAATGTTTGTTGTTTCTAAGTCAAAAAATAAAAACATAGAATAAAGTTCTGAAACATTTAACATGGATAAGTGAAATAAGCCAGATGCAAAGGGGCACATATATGATTATTACACTTACATGAGACATGGTAAGTCTTCACTTAACGTCACCCATAAATTCTTGGAACTGTGATAGAGTAACATATAACAAAACCAATTGTTTCTGTGGCATCTCATTAACCTTATGCTGAACACTGTAATGAAACAATGCTGAATGGAGCAGTATTATTAAAGAACCTGTTGTACTTTAAATAGGTAAATTCATAGAGATAGAAAGTTGATTAGAGGTTATCAAGGGCTGGGGAAAGGAGAAAATGGGTGGGTATTGTTTAATGATTACAAAGTTTCTGTTTGGGATAATTAAAAATGTTTTAGAAATAGATAGTGGTGATGGTTGTACAACATCTGAATGTAATTGATGCCACTGAATTGTACACTTGAAGATGGCTACAATGGCAAACTTTGTTATATATATTTTATAATGAAATATTACTATATCAAAAACTATTGAATTGTATGTTGTATCTTTACATACTGATTTATCTAGTATGTTCTCTTCGGGTAGTTCAGAGCTTCCTTGTTATTGCTTCTGTGAGGCCCTTCAGTCCCTCATATGTTTCTGCCATCTTCTTATGTTTCAGTCGATATGTCTTTGTCTTTGGAAATTCTAAAATACAAATCTACTTGCTCTTAATGTTCTTTAGAGAACAAAGAAAAATAGCCGATAACTGCCCTCTTTTGGGAAAAACCGAACTCCTTATCAGGGATTTGGAACCTCAGGTTAACTGGTTTCAATTTCTTTTAATATCACTTTCACAAATACGTGCACATGTGGGTCTAGTTAAAGCATGCTGTTTAACAGCATTCTGCTACAGTGCATGTTTCTGTAACATAAAAGTAGAGAAATGATATTAATATGATGCAGAAGTATCATTGGTCATATATGTCTTTTTTTTCCAGCACATTAATGTTTTGAAGCATTCATGGACAGTGTTTCCTCCAAAGATAATACTTGAACAGTGTATGAAGATACTGAGAAAACAGCTGAAACTGTTAAATGCAGCTCAGAACCACAGTGAGATATCACATCACACCTGTTAGAATAGCTACTATCAAAAAGACAAGACATAACAAGAGTTGGCAAGAATGTGTAGAAAGGGAACCCGTGTGCATCCTTGGTGGAATCATAAATTGGTGCAGCCTTTATGGACAACAGTATGGTGGTTCCTCAAATAAAAATAGAACTGCCATCTAAAGGAAATGCAAACAAAAATTTGAAAAGATTATCTAGCCCCCAATGTTCAATACAGCATTATTCACAATATTCAGGACGTGGAAACAGCCTCAGTGTGCATTGGTGGGTGAATGATTTAGGAAGATGTGGTATGTGGTTTTCAGCCATAAAAACGGTGGAACCCTCCACTGTGACTTCATGATGAACACTGAAATGCTAAGTGAAATCAATCAAAGACAAATCTCACTTCTATGTGGAATCTAAAAAAAAAAAAGTTCTAATTCAAAGATACAAGGAACAGATTGGTGATAGTTAAAAGAGTCCAGGGGGAGGGTAAAAGAAGTCAAAAGGGTACAAACTTTCAGTTACAATATAAGTCATAAGGGGAAAGAAATAAAAAGGTACAAACTTTCAGTTACAAAAATAAATGTGGTGATGTAATGTACAGCTTGTACCTTACAGTGTAACTATATTAACACTGTATCGTTCATTTTAAAATTGCTAAGAGTGTAACTCTTTAAAGTTCTCTTCATAAGAAAATTTGTAATGATGTATGGTGATGGATGTTAATCCAGTGTATATATGAATTGAAACTAATTTGTCAGTTATACCTCAATAAAAATTTTAAAAAGATTTTAAAATGTGGGAATCATATGTTTGAAGTTCTGTTAGATCTATATAGTTGGGAAAAAATTGTTTAGATTTATTGTGCTATGAAGGTAAATAGGTCCTGTAAATGATCCATAGATACAAGTGCAGAGAAAAAAAAGCCTAAAATTCTAATGCAGAATTGCCTTTGTTTATTATAAGCAGAAGCTTTAATAGTTTGAAGACTCCTTAATCTTCCTATATGAAGCTCTCTGGTACAGCCTAACGTGCACTGTGAAGCTGTTTTCCCCATGTTTAACAAAAATTTGAATGTTGTCACTGGATTTTAATTTTGTTAAGAATTTTCTTATTAGAAGTACTTTCAAAGACTCATCTTTAAAGGGAAAGCCTGACTCCAAGATTTTGGGATGAAGAAATAGTTTATGATGTTGGGAACAAAGGCGAATGGAGAATAAATATGTTAGTATTTTATTAGGATTGTTGTTTTTATGATCTGTCCATTATTTTGAAAGGGTGATTTGGCAGAATGTGAGGTTTTTCTGGAAACACATGTATATTCTAAGAGATACTAGACAGTACTTGTTTCTTTCTTCCTATATGGCGTATCTTTGTGCTTTTGCTCATTGCTCAGTGTTTTCTCTGCCCAAAATCTTCACCTAGCCACCTGTTGTGTTATGGAGCTTAGCTTCAATTCCAACTCTGTGATGTGCAACTTAAAGCTTTCTCTTCCATCTTTGTTGGAATGAGTTATTCTCTCTTTTGTGTTTCCTTTAGAACACTTGTGTGTATAAGTCAATGATTTTTAGTAAGTTTAGAGGGCAGCCATTGTCCTCCAAAGATCATTCTTGTCCATTTATAGTCACTCTTTTTCTCACCCTCAAGCCCCACACACTGACTAATCTATTTTCTGTTTCTGTATATTGGCCTTTTCCAGATATTTCATGTGTATGTAATCATACAATATGTAGTCTTTTGTGTCCGGCTTCTTTTACTTAAATGTTTTTAAGGTTCATCCATGTTGTGTTGTATATCAGTATTTTGTTCCTTTTATTTTTGTTCGTATTTTCATTGCATGAATATAACATTTTGTTTATATATTCACCAATTAATAGATACTAGATTTTTTATACTTTTTGGCTTTTATGAATTACACTTTTGGGCTACTAGGATGCATTGTTACTCAACTTTGCGTATAAAAGTTTTCATGGAATTTTTTTCAAGTGCAGGTGTTTTGACCTGAATATTAGGGGATTGAAGTGTGCTCCAAAGGTTGGAAACCATTAACGGACAGGCCTTAGCAATCATGGATTAGTTCTAGTTCAGCTGCTGGGAAACTTCAGCATAATTCATCTCTCATCCTCAGTTTCCCCATTTAAACATTGGACATAATTATCTGACTCATTCTATTATTAAAAATGTTTGTTGAAGGCCTGGCCTGTTGGCTCAGTGGTAGAGTGTTGGCCTGTTGTGTGGGTGTGAATCCCAGTCGTGGCACACAGGAGAAGTGCCCATCTGCTTCTCCACCCCTCCCCCCCCCCTCACTTTTCTCTCTCTCTCTTTTTCTCCCTTCTGAGGCTTGGTTGGAGTGAGTTGGCCCCATGGAGGATGGCTCCATGGCCTCCACCTCAGGTGATAAAAAATGGCTCTGGTTGCAATGGAACAAGAGCCCCAGATGGGCAGAGCATCACCCCCTAGTGGGCTTGCCCAGTGGTTCCCAGTTGGGGCACATGTGGGAATCTGTCTGCCTCCCCTCCTCTCAATAAATTAAAAATAAAAATAAAGAATGTTTGTTGAGCTCTTGCTTCTTGCCCACGGTTGTATTAGGCATTAGCCAAACAAAATAGGATTCTTGTTCTTACATAGTTTACACTTGAGAAGGAGAAACAGATATTAGAGGATATATATTTATAATTATGGTAAGTTCCCTAAAGGAAAACTACAGGGGTGGTGTGAGAGCATATAACAGAGATTTCATTTAGCTTGTGCACTTTGGCATTGTGTGCTTGAGAAAGTGACACAGGAGTCTTGACCAGTCAGTGTTTGCCAGGCATGAGAAGAGCGACAGGAGGGAAACATTCTTGAAGGAGAAAGAATAGCGATACTGAGATAGACCCGTCTTAACTTGGTGCCTTTAAGGACAAAAGAGGTAACTGCAGCACAGTGAGAAAGTGGTCAAATTAGTCCATTTAGAATTTATTCTAAGGGCGGTGAAAACCTATTTAAAAATTTTAAGGCAGTGATATGAAGAGATTAGCATATTAAGATTACTCTGGCTGCTGTCTGAAGAATGAATTGGAAGGTGGCTTATTAGGTTGTGGTTGACATGACCCCACGGTTGCCAGCTTGAGTCCAAAGGTTGCTGGCTTGAAGCCCAAGGTCACTGGCTTGAGCAAGGGGTCACCCACTTAGCTGTAGTCTCCCCCACCCACCCCCTGCTGGTCAGGGCACATATGAGAAAGCAATCAATGAACAACTAAGGTGCCACAATGAATAATTGATGCTTCTCATCTCTTTCCCTTTCTGTCTGTCTGTCTGTCTGTCTTGTCTGTATCTGTTCCTTTCTCTATCTCTGTCACAGAAAAAAAAATAGATTAGGTTGTGGTGAAGTGACAGCCAAATGAGGACAGGCTTCATTTATTTCTGTAGGTAACTTTTACAGGACTAGTAGTTGGCTTTTAAATATTGAAAGAGAATTGTCAAAGGTCTCTCCCAGTTTTCTCAGCAAAACAAGTCAAGGTTCACTAAGGCATCATATACAGAAAGAAGATTGAAAAAGGATTTTTTTTTTTTTGAGAGGGAAGAAGTTGGGAGAAAGTATAATATGTTGTTTAGTTTAGGGTGTTTGTTCAGGATACCTTTGGGAGTAGACCAGTGGTTTTCAGCCTCAGGTCGAGAAAGAGTTAACCACCCTGATGTTGTATGAAGGTTATAGACCCAATGATTATAGACTCTGTCAGGATGGTTAACTCTTTAGTGGAAAAGTACAAAATTTCTGTTGGACCAGAGGTTGAAAACCATTGACTTAGTAGACAGTTGTATTTATAGATAGGAGTTCAGAAGACAGCTCTTGGTGGGGTGTGTATTTATTATTTTAAAGTCTTTGGAGTAGCTTTAAGAAAGCTTAGAGCAGAGGCCTTGGAATAAGAAACAGATTAAAAAGTGAATAAATGAACTTGTGCAGGAGAAGGAAACAGTGGTCACAGGGATGTCCAGTAGAGAAGGAGAAAAGTCAGGAAAAGGTAAAGTGTAGTAGAAAGAAATGTTTTAAGCAGGTGGCTGCATTCAACTATGTTATACTGTTGAGATCAATAAAATAAGGATTAAAAGTGTTCATTTGATTTGGCAACATGCAGTCAGTGACTTTTAAAAGGTTATCTTTTACTGCATAAGCCCCCAAACTAAAGGCTTAAAACACTATTTACTTTGCTCCCAATTCTGCAGGTTGGCAGTTTGAGTTTGGCTTAGCTTGGACAGTCATGATCTAGGTTACCTTAGCTGGTCTCACTCAGGTATCTGTAGGTAAACACCTGTGGTCACCTGGTGGGTTGCTATAGCTGGCTTGTTCATGATGATCATAGCTGGGATTCCTGGGCCTCTCTCCATATTCTCTCATTTTCTAGTGGGATAACTTCTGGGTTTGTGCACTTGTTAGGAGCAGAGTTTCAGTCGGAGCAAGTCAGTAAACCCAAAGGCACCAGCACTTAGTAAGCTTGCCAGTGTCTCATTGGCCAAAGCAAGTTAGAAGAATATGCCAAATTCGGGGCTGGAAAAAAGCTCAGGCTTCTTGATGGGAGGAACAACAAAGTCACAATGCAAGAGTGTAGATACCGGGAAAAGAGTGTCTGCTATTTTTGAAGTTTGCCACGGTTATGTCAGAAGCTTAATGCTAGTGATGAGGGGATGTTAGAAGCAGGATTGAACTGGTATGAAAGTGAATGGGAACTGAAGATGTGAAGGTAGACAGTATAGATTACGTTGAGAAGCTTGGCTGTGAAGGTAACTTGAGAGAGAAGGCAGTGGCTGGGGTAGGGTATTTGTAGTCTAAGCAGGTGTGTTGTATTTTCTTTCCCTTCCTGCCTGAACACTTTTCCTTCCTGCCTGAACACTTTTCCTTCCTGCCTGAATGCTTTTCCTCTACTCAAGAACAGAGCATTATTGAATACTGAGAAAGGATCAATTGTGGTAGGAACTGAGGAAACAGGAGAGAAGTGAATGTCTCTAAGAAACTTGTAGAGGATGGAATTTTATATACTTGTGGAGGGCTTAAGTTTTGATCTGGTGATGGAGGGGCTAAATACTTTCTGGTAACAGGAAGGAAGCAAGGAATGGGTATAGACACAGTGGATGGGCAAGTATGTTTAGTGATGGTATAGTAGGAAGGTGCCTGTTTGACAGCTCCATGACACAGTGACAGAGGGAGGCTGAGGGAGAGGGGCTGAGGGAATGGGTATAGACACAGTGGGTGGGCAAGTACGTTTAGTGATGGGATAGTAGGAAGGTGCCTGTTGGACAGCTCCATGACTCAGTGACAGAGGGAGGCTGAGGGAGAGGGGCTGTTCAGGAAGATGTGCTTGAAGTTGGAGTTGAATGACTAAGTCCATAATTTTATCCCCCCACTGAATGGGACATTGAGCTGGCTACTTACTAGAGAAGTACTACTAATTCAATAAATGAGAAGATACTACCATTATTAGTACAAAAAGTATTACTGTAAAGGGATTCAACACATTTTCTGTGCTGTTAGAAACGAGTTAGTTGAAACGCTCTAGGGCCTGGGGTTCTTTTTCTGTTTGAGCAGGTTAGTTTGTAACTACTCCCTTCTAAAACATTGATTGTCCTTAACAAGAATGTAGGCTAGAGAGTAAAACCATGTTTAACCTTTTATAAATAAACATTACCAAAAATATGAACAGAATTCTGGTCAGCTTTCTAAAAGGACTTCCTTAAGTATTTTAAATTACCTACTCTGTTTTACCAGAATACATAGAGATAATATAAGTACACTTAATTTGAATTAATAAAGATTAACTCAAGCCAAACGATGGATTAGTGTTGACATTGTGTGTAGGGAAAAAAAAGCAAGTTTTTGTTTGAATCGTTGGAAAATTTATAAATATGGCCTTAAGGTTATATCCTTAGGGGAGAATAACATAATTTGTCTTTTTTCTTTTTCTCTTAGAAAATACTCCCATTAATTTTTAATTGTCCCTGGCCAAGAATAAGCCTAACTTCTTTTTCTGTGTACTGACTATGTAGTGGAAGGGTTGTCTTTATGGAGGGCGCCATCTGCTGGTCGTAAGAGGTGCCAGTTGTAGGAAGACTGTCTTGCATTTAACCAGACTCTTCACAAAATTTTTTTTTTCTAATTAAACTTCACACCTGGAGTAAAGTCCCAGGAGGGAAAACAGCTCTAAATAAACATGGCCAAGTTGGGATTCTAATAGTGGTTTGATTTGATTGCTGTGACTGAACTTCTTGTCACATAATAGATTTTTAAGAAAAATCATTATGAAAATTAAAGATCTCTGCCTTTATTTTTTCCCTGATCAATTAAAAAATGATTATTGCTACTGCTCTTGCCCTTGCTCTTTAGTTCAGTCAATGCTTTGTTCCTTTCTATTCATTGAAAGGATCTGTATATTTTTACTGCTATCTCTTGTTTAGTATCTAATGATCTCTTGATTTTTTTCCTTACTTGGATTATTAGTTTGATTTTTAAAAATCAGTATGTTGTTTCGCCTGACCAGGCAGTGGCGCAGTGGATAGAGTGTTGGACTGGGATGCAGAGGACCCAGGTTCGAGACCCTGAGGTTGCCAGCTTGAGCACAGGCTCATTGGGTTTGAGCAAAAGCTCACCAGCTTGGACCCAAGGTCACTAGTTTGAGCAAGGGGTTACTTGGTCAAGTAAGAAAGCTCACAGTCAAGGCACAGATGAGAAAGCAATCAATGAACAACTAAGGTGTCGCAACGAAAAACTGCTGATTGATGCTTCTCATCTCTCTCCGTTCCTGTCTGTCCCTATCTATCCCTCTCTCTGTCTCTGCAAAAAAATCCCCCCAAAACAAAAACAGTATGTTTCCTTTAATTAATGACCATTTTATTTGAACTTATTCAATGTTTGTATAAACTCTTTACTATTATAGTATTTACTGTGTTTTACTACTGTTTATATGGACATAAAAATGTAAATATAAAAATATTCATATCATTTTAAGATGTGCTTTTTGAAAGGATTTGTTTCAAATTACCCTTTAGAAGCAGGTAAGTTCTAGACTATTATAGTTTTACCTATAATAATTTTACCATAAATTGGTGGTAAATTAAAAACTTAAACTTTCAAAGCGGAGAAAAATTAATTGGCATTCTGTTCTATAGTGTATACAGTACAAAAATGGATTCTGACACAGGTCTGTTTTATATAGAGTATTTCTTAAATACTGTTCCTATTTTCTCATTTTCATTTATCAGCCCTACCTTACTTGTGATACTTGAAATTCCACAAAGATGAAAGGAATTAGGTCAGATAATTCCTCTGACTCGTTTAACCTCAGAGGAGCAGCTATACATCAATATCTTTTTTCTATTGATTTCCAATAGCAATGGAAGATTTCTTCTATTCCATCCTTCCTCTGCTTTATCTTCTCTCCCCTTCTGTCCTTTCCACCTTTTTTCTCTTACCTTGTAGCTTGGTGTTTATTCTTTCTCTTTTTTGGACACATTTCTTAAAGGTCAGCTTATCAAATCCAAGAGACTGTTTGGTGAGGTCCTTTGTATCTTTTATTTAGTGATGTGTATTTCTGATGTGAAGAGCACTGTGTACCGTCCCATGTACCATTCTTCCATCTCCAAACATTTTTTGTGTTTTGTTTTAAAAACACTTTACTCTTATTTTTCTACCTTTCTTGATCTTCCATTTTCCTTATGATTTATCTCTCACTTCCATGTTAATATAGATATTTCCTCAAGGTTTAGTCTTGGTATCCCAGCTCACTCTACACATTTTCTTTACTGATCTTGTAAACTCACAAAGCATAAGCTATAAATGGTTCTAGAGTATTTCCTGGCATTGACTTTCTAGAACTTTAAATCTAACATCGCCAGTTGTCTTCTTAACCAAACATAATTTCCCCCAAGGTTTGATCTTACTCTGATTTTTTCCTGTTTCTCTTACAATGACAGCAGAGAGTTTGTTGTGCTTATTGTTGCATTCCTAATGCCTAGGGTAGTAGTATATTGTACCAAATAAATTCTCAATAAATATTTAAATAATTGACTTGCTGGGAACAAGAGCTTTGAATCTTGTGATCCTCTTTTATAATCATTCAGTCTTTGAATTACTTTTTGTTGTTTTTCAGTCACCGCTTGCAGTCAGCTCATTATGTCTTACCTGGGATTTGGTAGCAGTTTCCTAACTGGCTTTACTGTATTGATTTCTCCTCTTTCTAGTCCTTACTGCCTATGGGGCTATGTTCTGCCCATCTGGGGCGTTGCTCTGTTGTTCTGTGATCAAGCTAATTTTAGCACCTGAGGCAGAAGGCAGGAGCCATCCTCAGCACCCACAGCCAACTCTCGAGACAGTGGAGCCATGGCTGCAGGAGGAAGGAGGGAAAGAGAGAGAAAGAAAGGGGAGGAAGGGGAAAGAGTGGAGAAGCAGATGGTCACTTCTCTTGTGTGTCCTGACAGGGAATCAAACCCAGGACATCCACAGGCCAGGTGGACACTCTACTGCTGAGCCAACTGGCCAGGGCTGGCCTGCGATTTTTGACTGGCCTGTGATCCTTTGCTTGTTTTTCTTTTGATTTGTTATTAGGATATACTTTAAAAATTTTACATGTTTGGAGATTTTCTTTTTTGTTGTTGAAGTATAACAGTTCAGAAAATTTTAAAAATGATAAATGTCTAGCTCTGTAACCTTACCTAAAATGCAAACAGCGGTATAACCAGCATGTAGATAGTAACTGCATTACCTGTGTTAAAAAAATCCCCTCTTAACTCCACCAAAGGTTTTCACTGTCCTAACTTAATAGAATAGGTTAGGTTTCGTTGTTTTTGAATTCCTATAGAGATGTTTACACTACATTGTGTTGTGTGTCTGACTTCTTTCATGTAACTTTCTTTGTAATGTTAATATTGTGTGAAGTTGTAGTTTATTTACTCTAGTAATTGTATGCTAGTCTCCTGTGATGAGTATACTACAGTTTACCTATTATCCTACTATTGATAAGCATTTGTGGTTTTTGTTTTGACTACTGTAAATGGTATTGTTATGAACATCTTTATATATGTCTTGTGATGGACACATGTATGTGTTTCTGTTAAATAAATACCAAGGAGTGGGTCCTTGGAGCCTACATTTTTATTTTAAAATTTATATTCAGCTGAAGTGCTCTCTTTTGTTTAGTCATTGATGTATTTTTCCATCCTTTTACTTTGAACATTTGTATCTATGGTATTTATTGTTTCTTGTAAGTTCTCTATATTGAAATTTTAAAATCTAGGTGGTCTTTTAACCTGATCATACAGTGTTCTTTCTACATGATATATATACATACATATATATATATATAAATTTATTATAGCTTTTGATTTTTGTTTGGCTAAGTTGTCTTTATTTCACCATATTCTTGACAATTATATACCCTGAATATAAACTTGAGCTTTGCAAGTCATGTTCTTTTCCCACATTGAGTTGATATTTTTCTTTCTTTTGGCTTACATTGTTGCTGTTGAGAAGTCACCTATTAGTTTAAGTTAAATGCTGTCTCTGTCAAAGTAATACATCTACTTTAAGGTTTTGGGGTTTTTCCTGGAATTATTATCATTAATATTTTGAATTTAATTGTTTTGCTTCTTGAATTTGTGGGTTGATATTTTATGATACTCTTCAGATATATGATACTCTCTTCAGATAGGGACTTCTGCCTCATTTCTTCTTGTACTTCCATGAATCACAGGTTTAACTTTTCTATCCTCTTTTTTTCATTTCATTCTATTTTTTATGTTTTTGTTTTCTGTATTTTGGACAATTTCTTCTGACCTCTCTTCCAGTTCACTAATTTTAATAGCTTTCACTTCTTTATTTTTTATTTTCAGAAGTTCCACTTTTTTGTTCAAATCTTTTAGTTTACTTTTTATAATTCTTATTCCTTGTAGATATTTTAGAGTTGTTGATTATAAACAGTAGTTTTATAATCTGTTTGATAATTGTAGTATCTGAAGTCTTTGTGAGGTGTACTGTTTCTGCAGGTTCTTGCTCACAATGCCTTGTTTTTTTAGGTATGTGGTTATTTTTGGCTTGATAATGCTCATTGTCCTAGAAACATCATAGTGGGGTTTCTTTGAGGCATAGAATAAAGGTGCTGTCCTCTAGGCAGGACTTGGAATTATTGATATTAGATGCTTGGGGAGGTGCTGTTGGTTGGGGTTAACCACGTTCACGTGCCGAGGTTCTCTGGACTACTTAGGTAATGTGAACCGCAGTAAACGTGCAGGCCCATGGCCAACACTAATTAGGGGGTTGATCCCTTGTATCAGTTATTACTACGCTCTGCTTAGTACCAAGGCAGCTTTCTCTCTTGTCCCCGTGGGTGATGATGGGGGCATGGGCACATTTTGATTTCTGGTTTACTCTCTCTTGCAGGTGCTATCTTTTTTGAGTGTGGGATAATATTCCACATAAATGCCAGAAAGGTCTGTTACTTCACATTCTGCCTTGACAGATTGAGATTTTCTTGCTCTTCTTGCCCCATAAGAACACCAGACTAACTAGAATTTTCAGGATAGTTGAGCGTAAATGGATATAATATAATGCTCCAGTGCTCCACTTCCTTTTCTGGATTCCTGTATTCTCTTAGATTTTGATCCAAGCAACTTGTGGTGCTTTAAAAAATACGCTTATTCTGGGTATTTTATCTGTCATTTGAAATTTTTGTAGTTGGATGGTTAGTGTAGATAAACTAGCTTGCCACTAATGAAATTGTGGGCCTGACCAGTTGGTGGCACAGTGGATAGAGCATTGGCCCGGGACGAATTTGGCCCCAGTTCAAACTCTGAGGTCACTGGCTAGAGTGGGGGATTGGCAACCTGAGCGCAGGGGATCACCAGCTTGAGTGCAGTTACTGGCTTGAGCACAGGATCATCAAAATGATCCCAGGGTTACTGGCTTGAGCAGGGGGGTCACTGGTTCGGCTTGAGGAGCTCCCCCCCATCAAGGCACATGATAAGTAATCAGTAAACATCTAAAGTGAAGCAACTACAAGTTGATGCTTCTCATCTCCCCCCACTTTCCTGTCCCTTGTAAAAAAAAATTGGGAAATATTCAGTAAAATGCTTTTCATTAATTGGGTAAGTAAATTACTATAAATTAGGAGGTATAAATTATTGGGTGGGCAGGTTACTTTTCATGTTTACTGTGTACGTTGTTTATACTTATTTTTTGGTTTGAGTTTAATAGCTTTCTTGTTTTAGGAGTAAAAATATTTCCATCATGGCTCATTCAAAGACAAGGACCAATGATGGAAAAATTACTTATCCTCCTGGTGTCAAGGAAATCTCAGATAAAATATCTAAAGAGGAGATGGTGAGACGATTAAAGGTGAGTAGAATTGTGTTGTTTTTTGGACATCTGTTTAGAGTGCGGTGCTCACACAGACTATTCAGTGGTCTGTCAAGTATCACGGGGGTTTGGTTCCAGCACCCTCTTCGATAGGCGAAAATCCGTGAAGTAGCAACCTTATATTTATTTTATTATTTATACATATTTTAAGGCTTTATAAACCCTCTCCACACTCTTATAAATCTTTCCCACACTGTTATAAACACTTCCTATGGTCTTAAACACTTTCTATACTTTTAAACCTATGTAATTTTAACAACATAAAATTCTTATGGGTACTCACCAGTGAATATATAGTAATATTTTAATATGTTTTAATTAATATATTTTTATATTTTTTCAATTTCTTAGGCTAGAAAATGCTTATTTTATCACAAAAATAATTAAAATAATAAATATATAAAAATAACTACATACTGCAAAATCCCGTGATATAGCAAAAAATCCCTGATGCAAAATTAGATATGTACAATTTAAAAATCCCCGAAACAGTGAGACCAAAAAAAAAAATGAACCACAATATGGCAAGGGACGATTGTATCTTGTTAGGGTAACTTGAAACAGCAAATCAAAGAAGAGAATGGCAGGGAAAGGATCTCAAAAAGTGGAGGCAATAAAGAACTATCGGGTCTCCTTAGTTATTATTGTTCATAGGAGAGCCTCTTAGAGGGGTAAAGCTTAGATATTTTTACACCTCCTATACTTGTGTATAAAGAACAAATCGACAATTTTCATTTATTTTTATATATATTGAATAGAAAACTGTCTCCTACACCTGGTATCTCATTTATTTGATAAAAGCCACTATTTTTATTTGAGAAGGGAAGTTTTAAGTTTTTGTATTGAGAACTCAGGCTGTATTTTACTTTTCTATTAAGTTATTTGAGAGTAGGTTAAAGAGCTTTACTCTTTCTCTGCTTCTGACATGTAGCAGTGACTCAAGATTGATGATGAACTTTGTAGATGAGGCAGTTACTCTATGACTGGAGTCTCTTTGTGTGTGTGCTTGAGTAATATTTCATCTTTTTCTTCATGGCAATGATGGTTTCTTGAGATTGTTAAAATGATAGAAGTAACAGTAGCCAAGGAAAATGTTAAACTGATTTATTAGTTCACATTTGTTTATTTTTGAGTATTTTTTTGCCATCCAGATTGTATCTACTTAGCCATTTATTTTGCTTGGTATATTATTATGTACTTGTATTTCAAGCCTGGAAAACTTGCCTTAATCATTGAAGGCCCAGGAACTTTAAAGAAAGTTACTATTGATAGTTATTGCTCTGTGGTTTATTTTCATCAGAAGAAAAGGACTCTAATACTACTATAAATTTGATGTAAAGCCTTAGTATTATAGCTTTATGCATAAACTATTAGGATATCAGATATCAGATGTTTATTATTTAAAGGACTGAATGTCTTTGAGAAGATTAAATTTATAATATATGGATATTTTATCTAGTTAGGAACTTCTGTATATTTATTAAACATAGTAAGCTATAAATTTTCTGTATATGATATTTCTCATTTTCTGTATATCTACATTCTCTTGACCTATAGGAATTTTAGAGAAGCAAATACATTCATTTCCTCAGATTTGTTTATATTTCAATAATCATAGGTAAACAACCCCATTGTTTGCTAAGAAACTAATGTTAAACACAGAGACTACACTTACAAGCTGACTAGCATTTAGTGACTTAGAGATGTGATTTTCTCGGACATCTTTTGTAATTTAGAGCAGTGGTCCCCAACCTTTTTTGGGCCACAGACCGGTTTAATGTCAGAAAATATTTTCACGGACCGGCCTTTAGGGTGGGACAGATAAATTTATCACGTGACCGAGACAAGCCTCAAGAGTGAGTCTAGACAGATGTAACAGAGGGAATCTGGTTATTTTTTTAAAATAAAACATCGTTCAGACTTAAATATAAATAAAATGGAAATAGTTATGTAAGTTATTTATTCTTTCTCTGCGGACCAGTAGCAAATGGCCCACGGACCGGTACCGGGGTCCATGGGGACCACTGATTTAGAGGACTTATATGAATTATTGGTGAGTTTATAACACCATTCAAGTTGTAGACCCTAGTGAGGAATCCCCATTATCTAGCTCTTGAGTAAACTTGTTAGTCTTAGAATGACTAGCACAGTGCCAACTTTTAGTGTTTGTAGTATGCTTTCATTATTTTGTAGACATTTATGCCCAGCAATAATTTGGTCTATATACTTTATCTTCTTTAATTTTCTTATGTTATACTTCCCGTTATTTTAGCAACCTTCTTAGAGGAATAAAAACAGGATTTAGTGTGGGATGATGATAAATTTTTGACACTTAAATGTATAGCTGTATGTGTCATAAACTATAACTGTTTGTTAATATATAAGGTGTCACTGTTTATATGATCTCTAGTTTCCTATAATATTTTATTCAAAATATACATAACCTCTTACTCTTTTGTGACGAGGTTGTAGAGAAACAAACAATTCTCTGCATGCAAGTCTTTTTTTTTTTCTTTATCTCTTCATATAATACACTAGGCCCCTGGTCAGCAAACTGCGACTCGCGAGCCAAATGCGGAGGCTCTTTGGCCCCTTGACTGTGGCTCTTCCACAAAATACCATGTATGGGAGCTATCTCGATGAACAATGTACCTACCCATATAGTTTAAGTTTAAAAAATTTGGCTCTCAAAAGAAATTTCAATCGTTGTACTGTTGATATTTGGCTCTGTTGACTAATGAGTTTGCCGATCACTGCACCTGGCCATTAAAGTATATATCATAATAATAAAATTAAAAAGTTAGAGTAGTTCTGGACAACGTACCCTGAAACTAACTGTAGTAGTAGACTGGAAGGCTTAGTCCGCTCTTTGTTCTGGCATCTGAAATAGTAGAACTGAAGGTCTCCTCTGTGAGGAGCACTGTTTCACACGGTGGCTCTGATAATTCAGTTAAGACATGGGGCATTTATTTCTCAAAGTCTAGCTCTACAGCAGAGTGGAAACCTTGTCTCCAGGACCACGTCATAGATAGACACTGATACTTGGCCAGCCCTACTGGCTGATTAGTATTTGCAGCACCACCTAGTGGATGCCAGATATTCACCCTTCCTGTTCCTATCAAGTTGGACAATTTTGTTAAATCTCATTTGAAGTTGTAATAGTACAGACGGAGGGTTCATGGTAACTACTAATACTGAAATTAGAGAAAGCGTTTCACAGAATTTAGACTGTACTGTTTGTCCCAATTCTTGTTTTCATCCCACTTCTTTTATGTAAATGTTTTTGAAAAAGGAACCATTTCCTGTAGGTTCCTTCTGCTCATTTTATACATGCCACTGAGTAAGTACTACTAATGAACTATCCAGATCATATTCTCTTTTACTGTGGCACAAGAAATACTGCTTTGGGTACTATGGTAGTCTGTCATGATAGCTTCTTCACATTCATGGATGCATCCCTGTTATCCTTTCTTGAGTCTGTATATACATGTATATTATTAGTTGAATATATAAATCCATGTATCTGGAGTGGTTTATGGCTCAGATGGGAAAATAAATTGTCATCTTAGGTTTTTTTTTTAGAGGTATACTTTTTATCCTAATAAAAAGATTATATTCAATACATACTTAGAAATTATATTTAATAGGGTGACATTGATCAATAAGAGTACATATGTTTCAGTTAAATTATTTTAAAAGATGCTGCTTTTAACAAGATCATACTCCTTTTAGTTCACTGTAACAGTGAGACCAGAAGCGCTGTGTAAGGGTAGTTTTAAACTTTTAAAATCTGGTTAGCAGGTGTGATGGGTAAATTAAAAGTATTTTACTTAGTCTTTTGAAGAAAAGTTATTTGTCCTATGGTTTTAGAATGATCTTCTCTCAGACACTTTGAGGGGAAAATGAAAGCATAATTATTGGAAGCTTATCCTTTGCAATTAATATGGCTTTTATTTCAAATGCCTATTTTTACATGAAGGATTTCATTATTTGATGATTGTGTGTTTGTATAGATGGTTGTGAAAACTTTCATGGATATGGACCAGGACTCTGAAGAAGAAAAGGAGCTTTATTTAAACCTGGCTTTACATCTTGCTTCAGACTTTTTCCTCAAGCATCCTGATAAAGATGTTCGCCTCTTGGTAGCCTGTTGCCTTGCTGATATTTTCAGGATTTATGCTCCTGAAGCTCCTTATACATCCCCCGATAAACTAAAGGCAAGTACTGATTTATAGAACTGCCAAGACTAATACTTTTATTTGTCTTTCTAAGTAAAATGGGAATTAAAGTACTTAGGTAATTTATTTGGATTTTTTGATGTTAGCTATAGTCATCTTTTGTTAAACTTCTGTTTTCTTTAGAACTTCCTCCCTTCAACCCTATCACCAATTTAGTACTTGCTTTTGTAAAACAATTTGTGATCTTTAGTCTATTTTATACATTTTATATCATCTTTCTCTCTATTTCAGTATCACTTGTGGGATACTTTTCCCTTTTGAAAATTCATATTAGAGCCCATGTTTACTATTTAAAAGGCAGTATCTAGTATAAACCTGAATTTATATGAATCCTGATTCATTTAATGAAACGTGTGATGTGAATTATGTTGAAGAAAATAAATAGAATTTGAATATAAAAGGTGCAAAAGGCACTTAGTACTTGATTACAGAAGTTGTACATAAAACCATATGAATAGAGAGTCTGTAAACGATGATAAAAGAGGTGGAACAATGTAAGTCTGGCTGGCAGCATGCAGTAAATGTATTGAATAAAGCAGGTTAGGAGGAAAATTAGAAAAACCAACAACAATAAAAGATAGTTGTGGAAATTATGGGTTAAAGAATGAGTCCATAGGAAGATTATTAATACTGAGTGTGAAAAAAATGACGGTTTAGGCTTATCTTATTTAACAGGTATTGACTTTAAATGTGTCAGGAACTGAGTTTACAGTGGTTAAAAATGACCAAGACTTTTGATTCTTGAACTCATGCAGTTGCTTCATGATAATTGGATGGAGGAACGTACTCATTTGGTCAAGTGTGTTGAATTTCAATATTGAACACTTTGTTTGGGCATGCTTGTTTTACATTTTAATTGGTATAAGAATTTAGGATGGGGGGTGGTAGAGGTAATATATGTCATTTAAGAGTGGAATTGAATTGTCAGAGTTGAGAATGGTCAGAAACTTAAAGTAGCTCAGTGAGTAGTGTGGAGTTGTATACCCAGGTGTGTATTTTGACTTCTAATTGTGAACATCTCATTTGGAGGTAATCATTTAAGGAGTGCTTGAATTTGATTGGGCTATAGACATCACCAGGTGTCTTTTTGGCATTCACATTAAAAGGAAGGTATAACTTAAGGTACTACTACATGATTTCGTCTATCTCTCGTGTATTTCTCAGTTTGCATAATCATGACCTGTGTCAAGGCTTTGGGTGGTAAAAAATCCTCCTAAAAGAACAGCTTCAGATCTGTTCTATATTTAACAGAACAATTTACAGAAGAACTTTGAAGAGCTGAGATTAAATTAGTCTTTGGATTATTTCATAGCTGAAAAATTTAGAGCTGAGTTATTTATTCTGGTCAATTTTTTTGGGTCTTAATGATAAATACCTATTTTTTATTTTATTGGAGTACTTATAAATTATTCATTTTGAGGGTGTTTATTCTAAACATTTATAAAATAGTTTTCAGTTTATTTACATGAGAGTTTAGTGTTCTTTACAGTAGTAATAGTAGAAAATTGTGTTACTTTGGTTCTCACCTGTCCACGGTCCATTTATTGTTGTCTGTGGACAATCCTTTACGCCTGACTTCATGTTCGGTCAGTGGTTGTTGGAGAGATTTCAGTGATTGACTGTTGTCTTTCCGTCTCTAGGTAGAATCAGCATGACACTTAGTTTCTTCACTCAAACCAGAAGGGCTTATTTGTGGAGGATGTATTTTATATAGGACCTTCAAAATAACCATTTTTGAAGGTTGAAAATCTGCTTAGTCATCTGCATATTACATTTCTTCCCTTTTAAAAAATATGCTATTTATCATTTTACTTCTAAGGGGAACATTTTTTCTCTTTTCACTGATTGATTAGCATGCTTTCTTTGCAGAATTAATTTTTATAATTTTTTTCAAAACATCATCTCCATAAAAATTGACTCAAAGTGACATTGAACCTATCTCTATCTAGGTACAAAGGAGGATGTAGCAAAAAATCAAAAGCAAGAGATAGGGAGAGATTGAAAAATGGTTTATTTTGGAATTTTAAGGCTCCTAAACTGTTTTTTCTATATAATTACCATATGTAGTGCTGTTGCACCAAACCTAATCAACTTGTAGTCATTGCTGCTGAGTTTTTTTGGTTGTTTCTTTGTTTGGTTGGGGTTTTTTTTGTATTTTTCTGAAGTTGGAAACGGGGAGGCAGACAGACTCCTGCATGCGCCCGACCGGGATCCACCCGGCATGCCCACCAGGGGGCGATGCTCTGCCCATCTGGGGCTTTGCTCTGTTGCAACCAGAGCCATTCTAGCGCCTGAGGCAGAGGCCACAGAGCCATCCTCAGTACCCGGGCCAACTTTGCTCCAATGGAGCCTTGGCTGCGGGAGGGGAAGAGAGAGACAGAGAAGAAGAAGCAGATGGGCGCTTCTCCTGTGTGCCCTGGCCGGGAATTGAACCCGGGACTCCTGCACGCCAGGCCGACACTCTTACCACTGAGCCAACCGGCCAGGGCCTGCTGCTGTTTTTATTGTGATGAAGTTAGCATAAATTTTAGTTTACTCATTTTCAGGCCTATATTTTTTCCACTTTAAATTCACGTTAATAATTTAACTGTTTTCCTATGAAGGGTATTAAGATAATTGGTGTTTTCATATGATAATCTTTTAAAAATTTTCAGCTAAATACAGTTACACATTCAATATTTGCCTGGTTCTTTACCATTTATTATGGTAGATATACATGAATGCTGAATTAGCTTTAGGAGTTTAGTGGATATTTAAATTTAGCATTCATAATCTAAACAATACTTTTTATTTTTTTAGGATATATTTATGTTTATAACAAGGCAGTTGAAGGGATTAGAGGATACAAAGAGCCCACAATTCAATAGATATTTTTATTTACTTGAGGTAAGCAATATATTATATCTTGAGATGGCATTTTTAACTTTGTGTGTGTGTGTGTTTTCACTAATTAAAGTGTCTTTTTATCTCATTTTTAGAACATTGCTTGGGTCAAGTCATATAACATATGCTTTGAATTGGAAGATAGCAATGAAATTTTTACACAATTATACAGAACATTATTTTCAGTTATAAAGTAAGTTTATTAGGAATATAACTTAAAAAAATTTTTTTTACCTATAGATAATTCTCCTTAAACTGTTATGAATATTGGAAAGCTAAGACTTGTAATTTAAGAATTCATTAGCATTTTTATAGATGTTTTAAAAACAAATAGAACTTAATGAATTTTGTGATATAAAGAATAATATAAGAGAGGCACTACAACAGCAATCTATGTTAAATGTAAAAATAGTTTTTGGATTATACTTTTATCTTTTATTTAAATTACATATTACTCCTTAATTCATGTGAACAGTTGAATTATTTCTGTATTCTTTAAAATTACTAGAATTATCTTCAGGGCCATTTGATTTTCTGAATTTAAGGTAAAACTAAAGTTGCATTTAATCTAATTACTTTTGCTTGTGAGACTGGCTAAAGTTAGGGAAAAATCATATAGGAAATTTAGTTTAAAAATAGATTTTGGTTACTACTATAAGGTTTGGGAGAGAGGGAAGCTTTAAATGATAATAAATAATTTGATTTAATTAATATTTTAGAATCATTTTTAATGAAGTGTCATGTTTGTTGGTACCATGTTATGATTAAGTCATGAATATTTTTGTTACTCCCTAAATATCTATTTTGAATTTCAGCAATGGCCACAATCAGAAGGTTCATATGCACATGGTAGACCTCATGAGTTCTATTATTTGTGAAGGTGATACAGTATCTCAGGAGCTTTTGGATACAGTTTTGGTAAACCTGGTACCTGCCCATAAGGTAAGTAGCAATCTGTACTTAGATATGTCTAAAGCCTGTTGATATTAAGGCCCAAATTTATGTTTCCGTTTTAAATATAACTTATCCTTCTTTAAACTTGGTTTTGGGGAATCTGCTTTATTGACTAATATTAATAAATATTATGTTTAATGTTTAATAATCATATACTTGTTAGTCATAAATTAAATGGAATAACTTAGGTCATATGATAAAATATCTGTAACAACTGAGCTTTAAATAAGATATATTTTAAGAAGTGAATTTAATACCTACTAAATGCTATTGCGTAACTTCATATGTTGGGAAATGTACAACCAAATAGGGCCTAGTGTAGATGAAGAGAAGGTGAAATTTAAAGGTTAAGTTTCTTCTAAGTTGGAGACAGGCTATGTTGACGATGTTTCCTGCCCCGTTAATGTTAATCAAGGGGGATACATGTGTGTTTGTATATTCTTTGAATATAACTAACTTTTGAGTAAGCAGTTGGAAATATGGTTCTATGATTCAAAAGGGGTCAATGTTAAAGAGAGGGATATAGGAATCACCAATATAAAGATCTGGGCAAACGTAAAACCTCCTGGCCGGATATAATCTAAGTTTACAGCTACACAGCATTCACACAAATAAGGCTTCAATCAAAATGACCTCATAATCCAAAATTTCCTAACACTTAAAATAGTTCATCAATGCTGAAACCCATACACTCTAAGATTGGATCAAAAAATTTAGATAATATAATTATTAGATAAAAATAATAAAGTACCCTTAAAAGGATTAAAGATGACATGCTTAAAAGTATTAAAGACAAAAATAATAAAATAAGACTTAAAAAAACCATGATAGCTAGATAAAAGAAGGCTAGAAAAATAGTAAATTAAAATTTTTTTGATTATAACAGATATTTAGAAAAGTAAGAAACTTATCTATGGAAATTATACAGACACAGAGAGATAAAGATAAAGAAAATATAAAAGATGCTAAGACATGAAAGAAAGGTCCGATATGTTTAATAGTGGTTTTAGAACACCAGGTGGAGGGAGAGTGAAGAAGAGATACTGAAATAGAAATTTGCTTAATATGTTTATGAATTGATGAAAAGAATGAATCTATGGGTTAGTTAGCAAAAGTGTCATGTTTATCTTGGAGAAATTGTAGAATGGCAAAACCAGAAATAATTTATAAAGTACCCACAGAAAAAAAGGCATAGCCCTTAACCATGGAATAAAGGTTAAACTGCTGACTTCTTAGTAACAAGAATAGGTGCCAGAAGAGAATGAAACTGTATTTCTACAGTGCTTAGATAAAATAAATTGTATGTGTGTATGCATATTTAATTTGAGTGAAATTAAGACATTGAATATTCGTCAATCCATCCTTCCTGAAGGAACCGCTTTATGAATACTTGAGAATGATGCAAATTGAATTTAAAGGGAATGAGCTACAAGAAATAGTGGTGAACAAAGAAATGCTCTAAATAAGATATATGACAAAAATTACAATAATTATTATAATTAATTAAAGGAGTATTAAGAAAATGATCTTAAAACACTGGATACAAATAACATAAATCGAATGGAGTTGATGAGTGATATAATCTGATGATCAGGAGTATAGACCTGTTGATTAACTGTGAACTTGAAATGTATTCAAATTAAAAATTTTAAGGAATACAGCCCTGACCGGTGGCTCAGTTGATAGAGCCTTGACCCAGTCAGGGCACACAGGAGAAATGACCATCTGCTTCTCTCATCATCCCACGCCCCCTTCTCTCCCTTTTCCCCTCCTGCAGCCAGTAGCTTGATTGGTTTGAGCCTGGCCCCAGGCACTGAGGATGGGTTGGTTGGTCCAAGTGTTGGCCTCAGATGCTAAAAATAGTTTGCTACTCGAGCATTGGCCTCAGACAGGGTTGCTGGGTGAATCCCAGTCAGTGTGCATGCCAGAGTCTGCCTCGCTATCTATATATACCCCTAATAAAAAAAACCATAATAAAAAAAAATTAAGGATTACACTCAAAGGAGGAATTACAATAAATGTAAATGACCCAAATTTATAACTTAAGGTAGATCATCAGATGAGATGGAAAATAATTTAGTTGGTCATTGTTAATAAGAAATAACAAAAATACTGTCACAAAAATACTGAAATTAAAAGGATAGAAAAAAGACTGCCAGGTACATACTAACTAAGAAAACTGAATTAGCTTGTATTAAAATTAGAGGTAATAGTTCTTACTGGGTAAAGAAGAGATTTATACAGTGATTTTGTTCACAAGGAGAAATCTAAACTTGTATATACATAGGCTCATAAATTGAGAGAAATATAAAGAGAAACATTCACAATTTGTGGATGATTTTGACATATTTCTCAGTGATTATAAATGAAGCTGACCAAGAGTTTTTAAGAATATTAAGGATATAAAACATAATAAGACTTACAAGTTTATATTAGTCATGTTATTTTTCAAAAGAATAAACCATATTGGCAATTACACAATATTTAGAAATGATACATATTAAAACTTGTGGTTAGCTCTGGCTGGTTTGCTCAGTGGTAGAGCATTGGCTCAGCGTGCAGATGTCCTGGGTTCAGTTCCTGGTCAGGGCACACAGGAGAAGTGACCATTTGCTTCTCCACCCTTCCCCTCCCCTTCTCTCCCTCTCACCCCATCTCCTCCCCCCACCCACAGTCATGGCTTGATTGGTTTTCTAGCGCATAAGCCCTGGATGGCTCCATGGAGCCTCTGCCTTAGGTGCTAAAAATAGTTGGTTTGCGAACATGTCCCAGATAGAGCATTGGCCCCAGACAGGGGTTGCCAGGTGGATCCCAGTTGGGGGGTGCATGCGGGTGTCATTCCATCTCCCCTCCTCTCACTTGGAAAAAGAAGGGTTAAAAACAAACAAAAAACAATGACAACTTACAGCAACTTAAAATGTTTTTTAATCTAATTTATAGTTAAATGTCCATTCAAGAAGTTATAAAAACATCCTCAGAATATACAAAGTGTACTGTATATAAGGGAATAAAAAACAATAAATACAAATCAATGAAATAGAAAACACAGTAACATGCTACAAAAATTCAAAGTTTGATAATTTGAAAAGCATTAAACAGGCAAACCCTTGACAAGATGAATCAGAAAAGGGGAAATGGTATCAATATATCCTACATAATTGAGTCTATTAGTATAGTTTCAAAAATTTTTATTTGTAGCTTTAAACAAAGACTTGAACTTCTTAGAAATTTAACAAAAATGTGCATGACCTTTATTATGAAAGTCATTATGGTTGACTGAAAAGTATAAAAGAACCTAACTATGTTGCATGAATTGTTACTGTTTATGGGATAGGAAACAGCATCATACAATCAAAATTGAAAATGAAAGTGTGTGTGTGCGTGTGCATGTGCGCACGTGTTGTGATTCAACAAACTGATTTTAAAATTCATATTGAAGGGCAAATGGCCAATAATAGCCAAACAATTTTGAATAAGAATAGGAAACTAGGGACTTACTGTACCTGTCATTAAGACATTATTTCAGTTCATTGACTACGATCAGGCAGTAATGGACAAGGAAACATGTGGAAGTAATGGAGAATTTACAAATGGATGCATAGGTTATATAGGAAATTGTTGTTTGGGTGTTAAATGTCATTGAAGGGAATAATGGAATATTCAATATTCATATGGAAAATAATAATAGATTGTTATTTCACACCACACCTAAAAATAAATTACAGGTAGAATAAAGATTTAAATTTGAAAAGCAAGTCTTTAAAATTTTATTTGAATTAGACTTGGAGTGATGAACACTTAGTACAGTGTACAGGTGATGGATGTATTATAGAATTGTACACGTGAAACCTATATAATTTTATTAACCACTGTCATTCTACTAAACTTTAAAAAGTTTTTTTATTTGAAAACAAAACATCTTAACCACAATGTGGAAAGAATTTCTTAAGAAAGATAAACCACAAGGCAAATAAGCAAGGACTGACAAATTTGATTACATTAAATTTAAGAACTTCTGTATGTTCTAAGATGCCCTAAACTTCGCTGAAAAGCATGTAGACTAAGACATGTTATGCATATAATTGACAAAGGTTTAGTGTATAGAACTTACTGAGAAACAACCAATAAATAAGATCAAGACCAAACAGAATATAGAATCCTGAAAAATGGCAAAGATAGAATTTACAGAAAATTATTTTTTATATGTACAAGGAGGCATGTACAGGACACATAGTTTAATGTCTATGAATTGGAGAATGAATAAATAAGGTTTATTATATTATATAGTAAAATACTAAACAGCCATTAAAAATGAATAAAATAATACAAAATAAGCATCAGGACAAATTAAAAAATATGCTGAAAGTGAGTTTCAACATATATCATATATATTATTCCTGGTCTCTGTAATATGTTCAAACTAGAATTCATAATGATTCCATTTTGGATTTTTGGTCTTGATTCCTTCTGTTATCATCAAAACCTATCCAGAAACACATTTTAAGGTATTTTCTCACACCTGCTTTTTTTTTCATACTTTACTATTTGCTGTGTTTCTTCTTGTCTACTTGAACTTAACTGTGCTCTGAGGTGTGCTTGAGTAAGTCTGCTTTCCCATAGCTGCCCCAGACTCTTGTCTTTCCCCTCCTGTGGGTGTTTCTCCTTCCCATTCTTGTCCACACTCAACCCAGTTCACTCCCTTAGGATAGTTTGGTTCTTTGTGACCAGGGTGAAACAGCCTGTATTTTTAAGTAGCTGAATTGATAGCATTTTACTTTGGGACTAGATTTAGAATTATTTTCTCCTGTTGAATTTACTAAACATTTATTGACCTTTTCTATATGGTTTACATTATGTTATATAGTTACCCTTGCTTGGAAGGATGTATGATTTAGAAGACCAGTTAAACTTAAAAAGCAATGTCTTTGACTTCTCTTTTTTATTCTCAATGTTACACAATTTCCTCATTCATTTACTTCAGTGGCTTTTTAAATACAGGAAATATTTTGTTTTTCATAGGGAAACATAACATAGAAATGTAAATTATTTATGTTTTTCAGAACTTAAACAAGCAAGCATATGATTTGGCAAAGGCTTTACTGAAGAGGACAGCCCAAGCTATTGAACCGTATATTACCAATGTAAGTCTTACTTGTAATTAGTTGTCCAAAGAGTTAGCCAAAATATTAAAGACTCCTAGAAGTAAATTTTGGCAAGTAGCACATACTGTTAAATTTTGTGTTGTTTTAATTATTAAGTAATGTATTTTTTTTCTCCTTACTTAAAATTATTCTTGGTTAATATTTTCTAGAAGGTTAAGTCTCATCTTATTTGCTCACTCATTTGCTTCCTTCACATTGCATAAGAACTAAGACTACTTTTATTTTGGTTAGCAAGATATACTGTTTTCTAATGTTAGAAATAAAGTTAAAAGTATTTAAATAAATAAAATATATAGAACTTTTCATTATTCAGAGAGATTGTTTACAGCTTTTTGGAGAGTAAGTTGATTTGTACAAGAGGAAGATATAAACTAATGTCATGATCTAGAGATTGAAGACAAGTATGAATGGCTTTGATTTGGTAAAAGCTGGCACTCTTGCTTCCCCTGGGGTAGAATCCATATAAAGCTACCTTTTCCGAGAAAGGGGAATAATCGCGATGAAATGAGTCCTTTCATAATTATCCTAAATCTACTTATATGCAATTAACAATCTTTGGTTTTCAGAGGGAATGTATTTCAGCAGATGGGTTCACCGGTAGAATCTTATTATAAGTTTTTTTCTCTCCACAGTTCTGTGAGTTGTACAACCCAGATGGCCCCATTCATACTGTATTCCATGTGAAGGGTTCCTTCTGGAACAAATCTAGAACATAGTGTTAATGTTGCCCTGGGTAATTTGTAGCAGTTGTGTCTCTCCTCTTGATTTCTACTTTCACCCGCCTTCAAATGTAAATTATGTAAATATGTCCTCTTGAAAACAGTGAGAAAGAGAGCTTATGTACTTATTTCCTAAAGTTTATTGAAGGAAAGTTTTTCTTATAGTGTACAAATATTAATTCAGTATATAAAATACATCAAGAGCCTGACCAAGCAGTGGCACAGAGCGTTGGTTGGGACACTGAGGACTCAGGATGGAAACCCTGAGGATGCCAACTTGAGTGCGGGGTCATTGCCTTGAGCATGGGATCAGTAGACCTGAACCCATGGTTGCTGGCTTGAGCCCAAAGATTGCTGGCTTGAGCAAGAGGTTGGTCACTCTGCTGCAGCACACTGGTTAAGGCACATATGAGAAAGCAATCAATGAACAACTAAGATGCTGCAACAAAGAACTGATGTTTTTCATCTCTCTCCCTTCCTGTCTGTCCCTATCTTTCCCTCTCTCTGACTCTTTCTCTGTCAAAATAATAAAATTTAAAAAAATACACCATGAAAAGATGTACTTTGAAGAGTAACATACTTTAGAAAAAAAGTACCTTAAGTTCCAGTTTTTGTTTTTGGCTATGTCCTTAAATGATTTTAAGCATTGATAATTTGGAAAAATGTATTTGATTAATAAATTGTTTTGGAGCGTGAAGTTTAGAGAAGCTGGAGAATGAAATTATGTCATCTATCTTACTGGCTCCAAGATTGGCAGGGAATACTTTCTGTAAGTTTTGTGAGACGTGGGTATTGGCTGGAGTAAATTGGTTAGATTGAGTGAATTAAGATTTTTCTTTATTGACGTAATGGCACTTTAAGTGTATATACCCAGACTTACACATTCTGTCTCCATGACCCATTAGATAGACCAGGTGAGCTCCTCCTGGTGGTGTTTATTTAAATTGATATTGCTAAGCCACATCCTTTATGGGGGAACACAACTTTGATACTTTTTTCTGGAGTAAAAATAAGAAAATAACACTGTACCATGTTGGTAACTTCTGTAGGATTGGGTAATAAAAGAAAAAGTGTTCAAGGTAGATTAGTGGTATTTGTTGTAGCTAGGTGACTAGGCTCTTGTATAGTAATCTCACAATATTTGTGCATATTTGAAAATATTTTTAAAAAGTTAACAAAGATAAAAGGACCAAGATAGGACTTTTCAGCAATCTCAGATAAATCAAAGTAAAAACATTTTCTTATCACTTATACTTTATGTTAAGTTCCTGCTCTTAGTTTTTTTCTATAGAAATAGAACCCCCCGTACTTTCATGTTACATCTTTATCGGAAGCTGGGAGCAGAGGCACATAATTAGTAGAATGGTCTAAGCACAATTTCGATTGTATGTTTATTTCTAGTAGTTTGTTATTTTCTTCTTGTATTTTCTTGTCCCTTGTTTTACTTGAGGGTTAGCTGAGAAGTTATTGAGAATTGCCATTTATTTTCTCCTTTATTTTTTTATGTCTTATTTTTCTGCCTCACACCTATACACAGTAAAATTACTTAATAGGGAACTTAATTGTCTTGTAGTAGGATACAATGAGCACAGTAGTAAAAATTCTCAGCCTTTTGAACTTGCATATGTAATCACCATTATTCATTTATCTTCCTAGTAGAAAATTAGTGAAATAGAGGTAGGATACTACTGAGTAACCCCTCTTCTGTTTCTTTTTTATTTGTGTCTTTTTCACTTATGCATAGACACATTTAGGTTTGTTCTTTATAGGAAGCAATGTCTACATATATAGGACTTAACACCTGACCAGACTGGGTCACAGAGGACCCAGGTTTGAAATCTTGAGGTTGCCAGCTTAAGGTCGGGCTCATCTAGCTTGAGCACAGGCTCACCAGCTTGAGTGAGGGGTCTCTGGCTTGAGCGTGAGATCATAGACATGATGACCCCATGGTCAGTGGCTTGAGCCCAAGGTTGCTGGCTTGAGCAAGGGGGCACTTGCTCTGCTGTAGCCCCCTGGTCAAGGCACATATAAGAAAGCAATCAATGAACAAATGGGGAGCTGCAATGAAGAATTGATGCTTCTCATCTCTCTCCCTTCCTGTCTGTCCCTATCTATTCCTCTCTCTGACTCTTTCTCTGTCTCTTAAAAAAAAGAAAAATCACTGCGGTGTTGTAGATTGTTTTTTAAAATAGAACTTGTTGTAACTTGACAACTCAGGAAACCAAAAGGCTTTCTATATTTTTTAAAAGTTTAAACAGTATGAGAAACAAAAAGTACATAGAGACAGGTAAAAAAATTTCCTACATGGAAATTCCAGCAGATTATTTTAATCAGAGTTTTAGGAGACAGCACAAAATTATTTTGTTGTACTGGAAAAAAAAAATATCAAGACCCTGGCCGATGGCTCAGAGGATCAGGTGTCCCCAAACTACAGCCCGCGGGCCCCTGAGGCCATTTATCCACCCCGCCCTCCCCCCCAATTTCCAGAAGGGGCACCTCTTTCATTGGTGGTCAGTGAGAGGAGCACTGTATGTGGTGGCCCTCCAACGGTCTGAGGGACAGTGAACTGGCCCCCTGTGTAAAAAGTTTGGGGACCCCTGGAGGATAGTGTTGGCCTGGTGTATAGATGTCCTTAGTTCGATTCCTGGTCCAGGCACACAGGAGAAGTGCCCATCTGCTTCTCTCTTTCCTCTCATTCCCCCTTTTCTTCTTCCCCTCCTGTAGACAGTAGCTCGATTGGTTCTAATGTGGCCCCGGCGCTGAGGATAGCTGGGTTGTTCCGAGCATGTTGGCCTCAGGGGCTAAAAGTAGCTCAGGACTCAAGCAGCAGTCCCAGATGGGGTTGTTGATTGGATCCCTATCAGGGCACATGCGGGAGTTGGACTCACTATTTTCCCTCCTCTCACCTAAAAAATAATAAATAAATATGTCAAATCCATCTTGATATAGGGAAAATTTGGTTAAATTGCATACTTCCTTAGTCTCAGTTTTTGCATCTGTAAATTGAGGTTAGTAATGCTTGGGGTAATGGTAGTGAATGTATTATTTAATGTGAAAGCACTTTGTAATTAAGGTAGAATTTATTTCTCACTTTTTTTTTTTTTTTTTTTTTTTCGTATTTTTCTGAAGCTGGAAACGGGGAGAGACAGTCAGACAGACTCATGCATGCGCCCGACCGGGATCCACCTGGCACGCCCACCAGGGGCGACGCTCTGCCCACCAGGGGGCGATGCTCTGCCCCTCAGGGGCGTCGCTCTGCTGCAACCAGAGCCACTCTAGCTCCTGGGGCAGAGGCCAAGGAGCCATCCCCAGTGCCCGGGCCATCTTTGCTCCAATGGAGCCTTGGCTGCGGGAGGGGAAGAGAGAGACAGAGAGGAAGGAGGGGGGGTGGAGAAGCAGATGGGCGCTTCTCCTATGTGCCCTGGCCGGGAATCGAACCCGGGTCCCCTGCACGCCAGGCCGACGCTCTACCGCTGAGCCAACCGGCCAGGGCCTATTTCTCACTTTTAAGTTACTCATACTCCTTTTATTAGGAGGTAATTGTTATAAAATAATTTAATTTCTAGTATGAATATTAGTTACCTGTTTGTAAATAAGAAACTAATGTTTTTGGAAGGGAATACTTAATGAAATCTATATTCATTTCCTCTGCTAAATTATAAGTCCTAGTGCATGGATCGTTTATATTTGTGTCATAGTGCTTGTTACATATTATTTATTCCTTTACTAAATGTGTTACATACTCTGCTGGTACTGTCTTAGGCTCTTGTTATAAAGTGGAGAAGACTGGTTTGGTCTTTGCCTTTATGGGAATTATAGAAGAGTTTAAATGTTCTTGACAGACTTTGTGAGAAGTTAAACCAGGGGATTCTTTTTTCTTTTTTCTTTTCAAATGAATTTCCTCCAGACTGGTAGAAGAAGAAGATGGTTTGATCACCAAGGTGGCCATATTGGAAAATATTATTGCTTTTTGTTAAGGAAATGTAGATTGCCTATTTTTAAGCAAGAGAATATTCACGGCTTAAAACAACACAACCACTTTATTTTCAACCTAAATGACAATGTTTGTTACCATGAAATTCTGTTTCCACAAAATTTATAAACAAGAGGTAAATGAGTTATTTTTTAAACCAATAAAGAAAGATAGTAAAACAGAATTTGTTCTTTTCTCCCTTGCATGGCTGGGTAGTTTATATAGGTTCATAAACCTAAGAAACTTTAAGAACAACCCAAGAACTAAAAGGAAGCAGAAGAGACAAAAATGTAAAGTCCTTGACTTTCCATATAGTAGGCCTAGTTAAAATCAAGTTATGTGTTAACTGTCACAGAGAGAAGAGATTGGGGCAGTTTATGTGGTGTAAAGAACCCTTAACTCCTCCTTTGGGGAAACAAGCTACTATTGAGAACATGTAGTACAGGAACCCCCAAACTTTTTACACAAGGGGCCAGTTCACTGTCCCTCAGACCATTGGAGGGCCGGACTATAAAGTAAAACTATGAACAAATCCCTATGCACACTGCACATATCTTATTTTAAAGTAAAAAAACAAAACGGTAACAAATACAATATTTAAAATAAAGAACAAGTCAATTTAAATCAACAAACTGACCAATATTTCAATGGGAACTATGGGCCTGCTTTTGACTAATGAGATGGTCAATGTACTCCTCTCACTGACCACCAATGAAAGTGCAGCGGCGGGGGCCGGGTAAATGGCCTCAGGGGGCCGCAGTTTGGGGACCCCTGATGTAGTTAGTGTATGTTCTGGGTTGATTTTTACATATTTGGAAGACTTTAAATGCAAAGGAGCTTGACCATTATGCCACGTTTCTTTACCAGTTTCAGTAATATTATGATCTGAATGTGGGAGCTGGAGTTTGCTGCTTGCAGAAAATAAGTTGTTCAAGTTTGGATATTCTTGGTGTTAGTATGTGCTTTTAATTGGATTTTAATCAGTGCCATAAACTTGGTATATTGTTTATTTCACTTTGTTTATGAGAAGAAAGAAGTAAAAAAGGAATAAAAAGAGGCTTTGCATTATAAATATAAAATTACATATTTTAAAAGTGGAATTAACTCATGCTGTGAAGGTGGAAGGCTTTGTCTGTTATCTCCCATACATGATAAAGTGAACAACATGTGAATCTTATCCTTAAGAAATTTATCTAGTAGAGGAATAAGATAACTAATACAGGATAAATATAATGAGTACTGTAATGAGGAATAAAGTATGTTTGGTAGTGGGGTGTTTATTATATGGTAATTGTAAGTCAATATAAATTACCTACTTTAAATTGTGTCTGAGGTGAATTCCATGTTTTCACATACGTAGCCCACCTGCTGTTCAAAAATGTTTGTATATGCCTTGTTTGAGTTTGTATAAACTAATAATAAATTTAATTGAGTAATAATTAGGATTTTAGAAGATTTATTTTTTGTGGTGTTTTTATTAATGCTAAATTTCTTTTTCAAAAGTTTTTTAATCAGGTTCTGATGCTTGGGAAAACATCTATCAGTGATTTATCCGAGCACGTCTTTGACTTAATTTTGGAGCTCTATAATATTGATAGTCATTTGCTGCTCTCAGTTTTACCCCAGCTTGAATTTAAACTAAAGGTAACTGTTCTAAAAACGATATACTTCTGTCTGAAAAATTAGCAAAAGGCATTATTTGTGGCTTTTTAATTCTTGTAATGATTTTATATGTGCGTGTTAGAGATGTAGTATATGACTTCTTTTTTCACGTTTGTACCTCACCTGTTTTATGTAACTGCAGTGCCTGCCAGGATTCCTGCTTAATGATTAACAGGGTGGTATTTTTCAGATAAATTCTAGGTTTTGACTCACTTTTGATGTCATAGCTATACATTAAGCTTATGTTTTCAAGGCACAGTTTATAGTGCTTCCCAAGACCCCTTGATAGAGACATAAAAGTAGTTTAGAGTCTGTATTATTCATAGCATGTGAAATATTTCTCTTTGGTACATACTATTTTTACTTGCCTATGTTAAACGCATTTTTGCTTTTCATGTAGTTCTCTGAAACCTTTTGGAAGCAAGTTCCCATTGCCTTGACAGTAAATTGTGCTTTAATATTGAGGTTTATGTGCTGATTTAGGGAAAATTTTTTTAAAATTATTATAGGAAGATAAAATAAATAAAGCTATGTATCATTAATAATCTTTGATAAAGTCCAGTGTACCACCCAGAAAAGTTCTTAAATTTTTTGTGTTATATTTCCTGTTTTTAAAAATTTTGATTTGTCCCTTTCAAAACAACAAAATAAAGAGTCCATGTTGGTAGTGTAATACTTCCCATTTTATTTGTGGGTTACGGTAGTATTTTTCCTGGGTGAGCCATTTGTCCTCCTGCCTCCCTGCCACCACTTCTTTCTAACAGTTAGCAATTCTGATGAAGCAGAGGCAGGTGTGTACCTTTAATTATTTGTGGATCTGATTTTCTCTAACAAAAATATTGAATACTCTAAGAAATATAAAAATAAGAAATTATCATCCCTGATTTCAGCAAATTTAACATCTAGTATGAAAGGAAGAGGAAAAAATAATCCAGATCTAATAAGAGGCCAGATATTATAAGTGTCACAAAAGATACAAACAGCATACAATTGAAGCAAAGGAAACACCATGCAGAAGCATATAGAGGTAGGAAGGTGCTGGGTGATTTTGTGGAACACATAGAATTATAGTTGGATGGTAGTATAAAGTAAATTTAAATAATTTCTGGCTGCACATTAGACTCTTCAGCTATGGAGCCTTATTCAAGCAGATGTTCAGGCATTAAACCAAACCACTTGATCAGAACTTCTGGCTTAGGGGTCAGGCATTAGTTCTTTCGGTTTTTTGTTTGTTTGTTTTTGTTGTGTTTTGGGGGATTTTTTTTTGTTTGTTTTTTGTAACTTTACAGGTCATTCTGATGTGCAGCCAGGGTTGGAAAGTACTTATGTAGAAGAATAATGCAAGCGGTAATGCAGATGAGTTAGGTCATATTGTGGAAACTCTTAATGCTAGACAGGCATTGGTTTAAATTTTTTTAAAAATATTGTACAGTGCTGTCCATCACACCCTGAATATTAGTGCTTTTTAATATTCCCAACTACCACATTTTATGTTCAATTGTAGAATTATGCCAGCTTATTCATTTAACCATTGTCATCTGTTGGAGGTACCAAATCAGCAGTAAAATTGAGTTCTCATACCTAGGGTACCCATAGTCTAGTGTAGAAATTTTTTCTATGTGCAAGGCTTTTTATCATGTTGTTAAACTCCATTATGAACCTGGTGTATGAAAATGAACTAACTTTCTAACTAGTTCTCTAAAATGAACTAAATAACTTCAGCACATTTATTTCTATAAAGATCTTAAGCAGGACAGTCATGTGGGATTCTTTTGTTTACTGAAGGCCTGACTTCTATCAGTGTTTGTTCTTAAAAATGACAAATAGTTTTTTAAGAGTTCTAAGTAGTTTTGATGCAAGTTAGTGTTTGAATTTGACTCTGAATGAAAATAAGGCTCAATTGTGGGGATAGACCTCTAACATTTAAAAGTTTGGGATGTAGTTTTATAGGGAGTATTGCTTTAATGTCATTTGAGATTATTAGCATACTGAAGATTTAATTTTGTGAAAAGTATATCAAGCATTTTTGTGTATAATATTTCATGTGGAATTTATGAATGGTTTTCTGTGCATTTGGAGGATAAATGAAATTATGAGAAAATTATTCTGAATATATTGACCTCATGGTTTTAATGCTATGGTTGTGTTTTGTTTTAGAGCAATGATAATGAGGAACGCCTGCAAGTTGTTAAACTACTGGCAAAAATGTTTGGGGCAAAGGATTCAGAATTGGCTTCTCAAAACAAACCTCTTTGGCAGTGTTATTTGGGCAGGTATATGATTTTGGTGTCCTGTTTAAAATGTGTGTTTACATTTACTTCTGTTAATGTATTTTTTATTTTTACAGGGACAAAGAGAGAGTCAGAGAGAGAGAGAGATAGATAGGGACAGACAGACAAGAACGGAGAGAGATGACAGGCATCAATCATCAGTTTTTGGTTACGACACCTTAGTTGTTCATTGATTGCTTTCTCATATGTGCCTTGACCATGGGCCTTCAGCAGACCAAGTAACCCCTTGCTCCAGCCAGCAACCTTGGGTCCAAGCTGGTGAGCTTTGCTCAAACCAGATGGGCCTGCGCTCAAGCTGGCGACCTCGGGGTCTCGAACCTGGGTCCTCAGCATCCCAGTTCGATGCTCTATCCACTGCGCCACCACCCGGTGAGGCTGTATTAATGTATTTTAAAACACCATCCACATATAAGATTGTTCTTTAAAGTAATAAAAGTGAAGTTTTGCCTGACCAGATGATTATTATAGACATGATCCCATGGTCTTTGCTTGAGCAGGCTGGTCAAGGCACGTATAAGAAGAGGTCGATGAACCACTAAAGTGACTCAACTATAAGTCAATGCTTCTTATCTCTTTCCCTTCCTGTCTGTCTGTCCCTGTCTGTCTCTGTCTCTCTTTCTCTTGCTTAAAAGATGTTTTATGTTTGGAATTTTTGAATGCTGATAATGATTGATCATATTTATAACTTTTTCTTTACATCCTCAGTAATTTTTAAAAATGATATATTTAAAAAGTTATCTCACAAAGTGTTATAATTGTGAAATTAAAACGTATTATTACATAACAGTGATTAAGTCCAACTAAACATACATTATTCTGAGAGATAGTTCCTCCACAAAAAATTGATATATACTTGGATTATTCATCAGTGCAATGCATACTGTAAGGACATTCACAGAAGGAATAAATATATGATTATGTATATTCCTCCTCCTAGCTTCCATACTCCATTTTTCATTTAAAGAAATGATAACCTGTACACTTCTAATGACCCAAAAACGTCCTGAAATTAGTTGCAAAATTTTGAATGTGTTTATTTATTTCTCTTTTCTCTTATAGGGATTTATTTATTTATGTTTCTAAAAGTATCCCTGACTTTGATCACAGGGTAGGGCAAAAGTAGTTTTACATTATTGAGTACACAAAAGTTTATTCTTGCTTTATTATTTATTAACTATTGTATTATTTTCCATATGAATAACTAACTCTGCTTTTGCCAACCCTGTGTATTAAACCGCTTCATCAGTGGGGTGTTGTCCCAAGAGTGCAGAGGTTGATGGTTCCATCCCTGGTCAGGGCACATACAAGAGCAGCTCAGTGTTCCTCTCTCTCTCCTTGCCTCTCTCTAACAATATATATATATATATATATGTATATATAAAAGCATTTTAATGGTCCTGGCTGAAACCTGCTTTGACCCTATGGATAAAAGATGATTCTGCGCCCCCCCCCATTACCTTCATATATAATGCAGTTAAGTCATAAATAAACAAATGGAAATTAAAGACTTCTATTTTCTTTGTATTGGAATATTTTTATTTTTTGCCAATCTCAATCCCACAACTGTCAATGACTTTTTTAAATTTTATATTTTTCTAGTTTGTTAAATTATGTTATAAGCCTTTATAAGTGCTTATTAAGGGCAGGGCTGAATTTTTATCTGATTTCTTAATGTACCTCAATAACATTAACAAGTTGCATTAAACTAACAAAGATTAGCCCATTGTCATTTTGAGTTTTCTTTCTAGATTTTTTAAAATACAGTTTTGGAGTAGTAAAGCACAGTACTTTAGAAGTGTAATTTAATAATAATGAGACTCAATTTAATATCTGTTTTATTTATTGTGCTAAAACAAAAACATGATTTTTACATATAGACATTCAGTATATTTTTAAATCAGTACATGGATTACCCAGACATTATTTTACAGATATTTTGGAAGACAAATCCTAATTTAAATGTCACCTTTCTATTACTTTGTAACTTTTTCTTTTTAATATTAATGACATAAAACTCCTACATTATTAGCAATTGTAGGAACTCGAATATGTCTTAAAGATGTCTTCTTGTATTTGTGATGGTTATAGGGCATGTTTAGCTGAGAAATGGTAAAATATACAGTAATTGAATACCTGGATTGGCTCAGTGGTAGAGTGTCGGCCTGGCGTGCGGGAGTCCTGGGTTCAATTCCCGGACAGGGCGCACAGGAGAGGCACCCATCTGCTTCTCCACCCCTCCCCCTCTTCTTCCTCTCTCTCTCTCTCTTCCCCTCCCGCAGCCAAGGCTCCATTGGAGCAAAGTTTGCCTGGGCACTGAGGATGGCTCTGTGGCCTCTGCCTCAGGCGCTAGAATGGCTCTGATTGCTGCAGAGTGATGCCTCAAGATGGGCAGAGCATCGCCCCCTGGTGGGCGTGCCGGGTGGATCCCAGTCGGGTGCATGCGGAAGTCTGACTGCCTCGTTTCCAACTTCAGGAAAAAAAAAAAAACACTCAAAAAATTTTAATAAGCTTTTATGATTTTTTTCCCTTCTTTTTCTAATTCTAAATTTCATATGCTATATTAGAAACCTTTTTTTTTTTATTTTTTATTTTTCTGAGGGAAAAAGTGGGGAGGCAAAGGGACAGACTCCTGTGAGCTTCTGACTGGGATCCACCCAGCATGCTTACTAGGGAGTGATGCTCTACTGCAACCGCAGGCCATTCTTGAGCCTTTGGTGGAGGCCATGGAGCCATCCTCAGCACCCAGGTCAACTTTGTTCCAAATGACCCTTGGCTGTGGGAGGGGAAGAAAGAGACAGAGAGAAAGGAGAGGGGAAGTGTGGAGAAGCAGATGGGTGCTTCTCCTGTGTGCCCTGGCCAGGAATTGAACTGAGGACTTCCACATGCTGGGCCAATACTCTGCCACTGAGCCAACTGGCCAGGGCTAATTTAGAAACCTTTGATCTTAAGAAATTAAACATGCAAATAGAGAATGGAAAATTCTCGCTTTGTTTTAATGTCTTGTGTCTTAAAAAGATTTTTAT
This sequence comes from Saccopteryx bilineata, assembly GCF_036850765.1. Lineage (NCBI taxonomy): Eukaryota > Metazoa > Chordata > Mammalia > Chiroptera > Emballonuridae > Saccopteryx > Saccopteryx bilineata. The sequence goes on from NC_089495.1 coordinate 114,060,001, forward strand.
ATCAGTTCTGTAGTCCATAATAACTAATGTATATAGGCTTTGATTGAACATTGATGTTTAGAGGCAACTAGATATTGTGTGCTTCCTGATAGAGGAACACAGTGTCATCTATGAAGTACTCTTTCTAAATAAATGAACCTGAATATAATCTTTTTTACATCATAGTCATATGAATTTAGAATTTGGTAGAGAGGGAGCCTGTTTAACCTCAGAATGTCAAAATTAGCAAAATTTTAACTGGGAAAGTACTATACATAAACACAGCAGTCATTTCACCAAATAAATTATAAGGGAGAAAAAAATAGAGGGAAAGTAGAAAATTAAAAGATACTTAAATGACATATCAGCCAAAGGATTTTAGTATTTTTAGAGGTACATACAAAAGTATTTACATTTCTTTATAAAAATTGGCTTTGATATTAATGGGCATGTAATAATTGCTATAGCTATAGGACTAATTTGCACACAATTTTAGAGTCACATAAACTAATGTGGGGTTTTAGTACAAGATCTCCCACATACTATATTTGTGAATGTCCTATGCTTAAGAAAGAATACTTTGAGAAAAAGTTTTTTTTAAAACACAGTATGGGATGTGTATCATGTTATCTATGAGCTATATTCACACATTATACTTTTATAAACAAATGTATTTGAAAGTATGTATGTATAAAAAACATTTTATTTCTTGTATTTGGGCCAAATGTGTATTTAAACATACTCCTTAAAAGTACATAGTTCTCACAGGAAATTGTTCTTATTTCAAAGCATTTATACACAAATAGTATATTAAAATATTTGATAAATTGTCTGGCTCCACTTTGAATTATCCTACATCAATTTTTCTTTTAATTAGAGAAATATAATTTGAAGATAAAAAATATACCTGTTTCTCTGATTTTAAAGATCAATGCCTTAATGTTTTATCAGGTTTAACGACATTCATGTACCAATACGCCTGGAATGTGTAAAATTTGCTAGCCACTGTCTCATGAATCATCCTGATTTAGCAAAGGATTTAACAGGTACTGTATACCCATGACAGCAAATATTTTTGGGTGCTCTTTGGTGAAAAAAATTGGTTTTATATATTGGGAAGGGGCAACTTTTTTTGCTATTATTATAGGTGAAGTCTTGTTTCAGTTCTTCATCAGAGTTACTCTCCTAAGCTAGAGTTTTTACCTCTTAGTGCTTACTTAGGCTAGAAACTCTTATAAAACACTGGTTTTTATCAGATAATATTAATTTCATAGTTTGACATTTTAAAAAATATTTCAGGCATTTGGATTTGAACAGATCTTGACTGTGAGTATATTTTAAGACTTTAGTATTTTCCAGTATGTTTAGAACTTAGATGAGAGTTACTAATTTGTAAACTAATTTAACCATCCTAAAGTAAAACTTATAAGGCAGTTCAGAACTTTGTATTTATCTATCATGTATTTGACTATTGCTGTGCTGTTCTTTAAAGTTATAGAATAGTTCAGAAAATACAGGTGAATGTAACAGCTACTATCTTCCTCTGCAATGTTACCATTTTGCTACATTTGCATAAGAGATTTAGAAAAAGTTTTCAATTTAGTTAAAATGACGTTAGCAAACTGTATTCCTTTCTACTTCTACAGAGGGTAACTAGTTTACTTACTTTGGTCTGCATCCAGTTCATGTTTTTCTATCTATGCCACATGTGTATCTATCCATAAATTATATCTAATATTGTCATGTGCTTTAAAATTTTTATTTAAATATAATTTGAATTTGATATTGTTGAATTTACTCGTAATCTCATTTTCTGCTAAATTTTCCATGCTTTTTCCTTGCTTTTATTCTGTTTTTCTCTCTTCTGCTTAGTTCATTTTTTTCTTTATGCTCTTGGAGGTTAACATTTTCTTTTGTGCTTCCAGTGCATAACAGATTAATGAAGTTTATCTTTTTTTCTTTTTTTGTATTTTTCTGAAGTTGGAAATGGGGAGGCAGTCAGACAGACTCCCTCATGCGCCCGACCGGGATCCACCATCATGCCCACCAGGGGGTGATGCTCTGCCCATCTGGGGCGTTGCTCTGCTGCAACCAGAACCATTCTAGTGCCTGAGGCAGAGGCCACAGAGCCATCCTCAGCGCCCGGGCCAACTTTGCTCCAATGGAGCCTTGGCTGCGGGAGGGGAAGAGAGAGACAGAGAGGAAGGAGAGGGGGGGTGTGGAGAAGCAGATGGGCGCTTCTCCTGTGTGCCCTGGCCGGGAATCGAACCTGGGACTCCTGCACACCAGGCTGACACTCTACCACTGAGCCAACTGGCCAGGGCCCAGATTAATGAAGTTTATAAAGTTGATTAAAATTCTCCTGATTCTTTTGATCAATTAAGGACCCTTGAAAGCTTTAATTCTGAACACTCTTCTCATCTGTCACATTATTGCTTGTTGTTTATTTATTCTTTTTTGACTTTACCAACTTGTAGTATTTTCATAACTGCTCTTTTACACAATATTTGCTCACAACTGCTTCTTAAATCTTATTCCTTCTGAGTTGTTGTGTAGCTTTTTGTAATATTTTAACAATTATTTTTCATAGCAGTGCTTTCAAGTTTTGTTGAATTCCTATGCCAGATTTCAGCAGTAGGTATTTAACAGTTCCATTTTTTTGAAGAGGATATAGATACCCTGCTTATAACCCTCTGCCTACTCGCATCTGAACATGGACTGCTTGCTCTGTGAGCTGCTTTACACCAATTGATTATGATAATTCATTCTTCCTCTCTCTTTTACCTCCCCTCCTTTTTCCTTCCTCTTCATTCATTCCTTGTGCTTGCATGCTGCAAAGTGCATCTGTCTCTCATTTGTCTTCCTCTTTTTCTTTTTCCTTGTATGTTCTTTTCACTGTGACTTCCTCTTATGTTAGTCATGCGGTATTCTCTGAGAAAATTAATGATAGTGTTTTGGAGAAGTTTTATTTTTCCTATAAAATAACCATTTGATCTCACTTGTTTTTCCCGCTTTTTATTTGCTTTTCTATTTTCCCTTTTAGAGGCTTCCTGTAAGTGCCTGGCCATTTATGGCTATTTGCTTATAATTAAGGGAGGGGGCTTAAGTAAAGAACTGATTAGAAAGTCCTGAATGGAGGGGTGGGATAGTCATCTGACCTTTACTCTAGGATGAGTAGGAAGATGAGTAGGATGGGTTCTTCCTTGGAAAACCTTTTATAATTCCTCTTCAAATAGATTCCCCAGAGAGGAGTATCCTGTCAAGAATTTAAAAGTCTAGTTGCTAGTACCTGAGACTCTTGTATTTTCTACTTATTGATTTTATTATCATTATTGAGTAGTATTCCATTGTTAGGAATACACCATAATTCTTTTTTTCTTTTCATGGATATCTGGGTTATTTTGGTTTGGGGTTATTATGACTAAGATTACTGTGAGTATTCTTGTATATGTGTTTCTGTAGATTTACATTTTTATTTCTCTTTAGAACTACTTAGGAGTGAAATTGCTGGTTATGGGGTAAATACATGTTTAACTTTTTAAGAAATAACTAAGCTTTTCATATCAGTTGTACAGTTTTTCACTGAAGACCAGAAATGTTAGAGTTTTAGTTATAAAGTGTCTTTTTTTCTTAAAATTTTTCCATTGATTGAGAAAGCAAGCGAGCCAGAGAAAAAAGGGAAGGTGGGGGAGAGAGAGAGAGAGTGAACAAGATTCGGTTGCTTCTCTTATGTGCCCTGATGGGGTCAAACCCATGACCTCATGCTCTGGCACAGTGCTCTCTCCACTGAACCACCTGGCCAGGACCAGTTGTAAAGCATCTTTGCCAACTTTCTGGGTTGTCAGTCTTTTTGATTTTAGCCATTCCTTTAGGTCTTGCTCTTTTGTGGTTTTCATTTGCCTTTCCTCAATGACTAATGAGATAGAGCATCATTTTATGTGCTATTGATAGATTATTTTCTTTTCTCTTTTTTTTTTTTTTTTTTTTGTATTTTTCTGAAGCTGGAAACGGGGAGAAACAGTCAGACAGACTCCTGCATGCGCCCAACCGGGATCCACCCGGCACGCCCATCAGGGGCGAAGCTCTGCTCACCGGGGGGCGATGCTCTGCCCCTCTGGGGCGTCGCTCTGCCGCGACCAGAGCCACTCTAGCACCTGGGGCAGAGGCCAAGGAGCCATCCCCAGCGCCCAGGCCATCTTTGCTCCAATGGAGCCTTGGTTGCGGGAGGGGAAGAGAGAGACAGAGAGGAAGGAGGAGGTGGGGGTGGAGAAGCAAATGGACGCTTCTCCTATGTGCCCTGGCCGGGAATCGAACCCGGGTCCCCCGCGCGCCAGGCCGACGCTCTACCGCTGAGCCAACCGACCAGGGCCGATAGATTATTTTCTTTTATGAAGTATCTGTTTAAATTTTAAACCCATATTTTTAAATTAGCGTGTTTTTTGTTGATATCGTAGTTCTATATGTATTCTGGATTTTTCTTTTAAATATAAAAAAATTTAAGCATTTTTTTCATGGAACTTCAAAGCAAAGTTTATTATTGACTAAGTAATAGATATTTTGATTTTTTTTTTTTTAAACTATCTCAGTTAGTTAGAACATTGTCCTGATACACCATGTTTGCAGGTTCGATCACTGGTCAGGACACATACAAGAACCAACCAAAATCAACCAATGAATGCATAAATAAGCAGAACAACAAATCAGTGTTCTCTTTCTCTCTCTCTCTTTCCCTCTCTTTTCTTCCCTTCCTCTCTTCAAATCAATAAAAATAAAAAATACTTTAGATGTGAATTATTTTATCAATAATATTTTTAGTCCTTATGTTATTTGAATGTGTTTGTTAACAGTCAGAAACATCTAAATTTGTAGAGAATTTTTATGAGTTTGAGCCAAACTGACAACATACATCAGAAAACAAGGTCTCAAATACTCCTGAGAGTAAGAGTTTTGAGGGTTTTTTAATGCATTTGAAATGAAGGAAGGAAGGAAAGTAAAGATTTTATGAAGCAATTCAGGAGCTGGATCACAGGATGGCTAACAAGATTATGTGCTCTCTGGTAGGTTAATGCCTCCTTCCAAGGGTATTACTTCTGGTATTTTCAAAAGCATGTTAATCTGGATGCACAAGAACAATAGATAGGCTGGTTTAAAACCTTTCACTATAGAAGCTGTAGGCCTGGGGCATGATTGCCCACCACAGCCTGCTCAGTTAGGGATTTAAGATCAGAGCACCTTGTGAAGTTACTTTCCATAGAACCCCCTTATACCAAAAACAGTACATTTGTCCCTTGTTATCTACAGAGATTGGTTCTAGGATTCCCTTATCCCTATCCTGTAGCTACCAAAATCTGAGAATGCTCAAGTCCCTATATAACGGGTTGGAAACCTTTCTGGCTGAGAGAGCCTGAATTCCACATATTTAAAAATGTAATTCTGTGAGAGCCATACGACCCGTGTACATTACGCATTATCCAATAAAAATTTGGTGTTGTCCCAGAGTACAGCTGTGATTGGCTCCAGCCACCCACAACCATGAACATGAGCGGTAGGAAATGGATTGTAGTACATAAGAATGTTTTATATTTTTAACGTTATTTTTTTTATTAAAGATTTGTTTGCGAGTCAGATGCAGCCATCAAAAGAGCCACATCTGGCTCGCGAGCCATAGGTTTCTGACCCCTGCTATAAATATATAGTACGCACATCCTACTCTATACTTTAAATCAGTGGTCCCCAACCCCTGGGCTGCGGACCAGTACCGGTCCGTGGGCCATTTGGTACCAGTCCACAGAGAAAGAATAAATAACTTACATTATTTCCATTTTATTTATATTTAAGTATGAACGATGTTTTATTTTTTAAAAATGACCAGATTTCCTCTGTTACATCCGTCTAAGACTCACTCTTGACGCTTGTCTCGGTCATGTGATACATTTATCCATAAAGGCCAGTCGGTGATAATATTTTCTGACATTAAACTGGTCCGTGGCCCAAAAAAGGTTGGGGACCACTGCTCTAAATCATCTCTTGATTATCTGTAATCCCTATGTATGGCCAGTGGCTGCCACCTTCGTGGCCATGCTGATTCTTACTGGATTTGGGCAGATGGTAAAGAAACAGTGGAGCCAAAAAATGGGAGACCATTCTGTTTATTAAAGTCTCATACCAGTGGACAAGCAAACAGGCAGGGAAGACTGCTTCTCTCATTCAGAGCTCCCAAAGCCCTGACACATTCTCTGGTTCCATAACCTGGAAAGTCTCCAATTCCTCCTGGAATCAAAGGCCCCCACCAGCCTCAGCGGAGTTCACAGAGCCCCTCAGCTCCTATTCCACATCTCAACTACTTCCTCTCTTCCTGCAAAACCCAGGCTGGGAAAAAATGCCTTCTCCAGCAAACATGAGCCCCTCCCAAACAAGAAGGTAATCTGTAATTTGCTGTCCTGAGGGCAAGCACCACACAGCCTTTAACAGACTACATACATGTGGCACTGGTGCCTGAATCTCCAGATGTTCTCAAGGTTCTTCTGCCTTGGAAATGAGTTTGTTTATTGTTTTCTTCCCCTCTTGGATTTTATCCTTTTTCTTTTTCCTCTGGCATTTACTAATCATTTGCTAATTTTTTTTTGAAAATCTCTTTCATATGAACTCTTTTCTTGTTACTTGACCCTTTTAAAAGACACTTTCTTAGGGTTTCAGGAATGATCTGAGATAAATTTGGTTTTTCTCCCGGCAGTGTGTTTGTGAGATTCATCCTTGTATTTTCAGCCAAGTTTAGGAGCATAACCATAGCGGGAAGAGAATTAGATGCTTCCTTCTGCTAAGTAACTTGAGGATTTCTTTCAGTTCCTTTGTTTACTTTTTCCCTGCACACTAAATATAAGTTAATAGTTCTTGTGTATACCTGTTTTATAAATGATTGTTTTAGAGAAATTGGGATGTGTCTTAAAATTCATGATGTGTTGTTGTTTTTTTATTTTTTAGTGGTAAAAAAAATGTTTTGCATGCAAAACCAGTACAGTAAAAGATAAAATTCCTATATTTATCTTGGTGGGGAGATGAACTTGAGATAGAGTTAACATACTCCATTTGAAATCAATTCTAAAAATAACTTTCGTTAGTGAGTTAGGTAAAATAACCTTTTCATTTCTTTGAAAGTTTTTAGCAGGATATGGTCTTGCTCATTTTTTGGAATAGTTCCTATTAGTAGAGAGCTCAAGTTTGACAGACTTAAGACCCGAGCAGTGGTTTTATGAGTGTTTACACTAAATTATTTGTTAAATTGTTATTTTATGGAGAAGTAAATTCATTCATAGTCATAAGGATTGTTTGTTGTGTATAGGTATGGCTGTATTTATTGTTCCAAATTCAAAAATGAAATTTTATCTTACATGTCCTTTTATACAAAAGGTAAATATTTATGTTTAAAATTTTTGTTCAGTTGTGTGACTTCTTCCTTAAGCCTAACATATGATTACTGAAGATTGTTAATTTTTCTTTCACCGTTTTCAGTGTCAGGTCTGAACTCCCATGCATAAGACTTTAAGATCCTCTTCTAGGCACTCATAATTTTAAATGTTTCCTTTCTTTGATCTTCCCTTTGGCCTTTCTTAAATTCAGTTAAATGGAATTGTCTTTGATCTTTCTTGTAATCTTATTTTTTGATGGCCAGTATCAATTGTATTCTTTCAATAATCTCATTGTGAAGGCTTCTTCCCTAAAGAATGGAAACTTGAACTGTTCATTTTCCTAGTAGAGCCCCTTGACTTGAATATTTTAACCATTTAAATGGAAAACAAAGGTGAAATATTTAATGTTGGTACAGTTCTTGGTTCTTCTTTTTTTTTTTTTTTTTTTGCATTTTTCTGAAGCTAGAAACAGGGAGAGACAGTCAGACAGACTCCCGCATGCGCCCGACCGGGATCCACCCGGCACTCCCACCAGGGGCGACACTCTGTCCACCAGGGGGCGATGCTCTGCCCATCCTGGGCGTCGCCATGTTGCGACCCTCCTGGGTGTCGCCATGTTGCGACCAGAGCCACTCTAGCGCCTGGGGCAGAGGCCACAGAGCCATCCCCAGCGCCCGGACCATCTTTGCTCCAATGGAGCCCTGGCTGCGGGAGGGGAAGAGAGAGACAGAGAGGAAGGCGCAGCGGAGGGGTGGAGAAGCAAATGGGCGCTTCTCCTGTGTGCCCTGGCCGGAATCGAACCCAGGTCCTCCGCATGCTAGGCCGACGCTCTACCGCTGAGCCAACCGGCCAGGGCCTCTTGGTTCTTCTTATATGATTTAATTAATGAAGTTAGGAACTCTTTAATCTACTAACCTGCCCTGCAGATGGGGAGGGGATTTACTACTCAATTGCAAGTAAACTACTTTGTTTAGACTCAAAGATTGACCTTCCTATTTTCTTTCCTTCCTCTCACTCTTCCTCTGCTGCTCCCAATGTACTTGACACATTGAACCTTTTACTTAGCTTTTGTTTTTATTGTAGTTTTCTTTCAAAGGTTTTATGCAATTTTTAAAAACATTTTAATTGTTAAAGTTTAATTTTAATCAAATAAAACTTTATCTTTCAGAGTATCTTAAAGTAAGGTCCCACGACCCTGAGGAAGCTATTAGACATGATGTTATTGTGTCTATAGTTACAGCTGCTAAAAAGGATATTCTTCTGGTCAATGATCACTTACTTAATTTTGTGAGAGAAAGAACTTTAGACAAACGGGTAAGTGGGAGTAATAATTACAGCTTTTCATTTTGAATACTTGAAGTTTAATAGTATTTCATTTGAAAATACTGAGGTTTAATATTAATATTCTCCCCTTTTGGCAGATAAGCATTTTAATATTTAAAATGTTAATAAAAAGGTTTTACATTTTGTTTCATTAAATTTTAGTAGTTATTTTTTATTGATTGTTCTCATTCTAAAAGTGAGGTGACCAGTGGTAGAGTAGTCAGATATTCAGCTTGTACACTAATTTTAACAAGTGACTTTTGTAAAGGGCCTCTGACATAGCTCTTCTCTCATGATGTTGGCTCTTTTTTTCTGTTTTTTCCTTTCATACAGATATCGGTTTGTAGTCTTCTTGTTGTCAATTCCATGGAATAGGAAAAGAAAAGATGTCTTTAGTTTAGCAGGGCTAAACTTGACATGCTTTTAGTCTGTGTTCTGTGGCCCCAGACCTTCCTTCTTGAGTGTACACCACTAGCTGCACTCATTAATAGCAGCTTCTGAACAGAGGACCTTGCCTTGTGATGCTTAGGTTCCTGGTGCTGGAGTATGTTTGGCACTCAGTGGTGTTCATTGTCCTCTCCTCCCTTTGCCTTTCCTTCATGGCATATGTTTTATGAACTTATACATAAGAGTAATTTTGCTGACAGATTAAAAAATATGATGTTTTTAGGGGTTAATTAGCAAAAAAAATGGAAGGCCTGTTAGCAGCTGTGAATAGCTTTGACCAGGTAAATATAGCTTTTTAGTAGTTGATTATAAGGCTAATTATGCTTTCTACATAGTTGAATTCTCTCCTTGTGGGTATAGAATAGATGGGAAGATATTCTGTGGCGTTTCTTCCAGATATAGAGGTATTCAGAACAACTTATTTTAACTGATAAATTTAGACTTGCCTTTACTGTTGGGGTATTAAACAATGAAAAGGCCAAGGTCATATAGAAGGAAAAGGAGAGTTGCCTTATAGTAGGAAAACTGCCTTCTACGTGACTTATAGTAGGAAAACTGCCTTCTACGTGACTGGGAATTTGAGAATAGTGTGTGTTGTTGGGTTCATAATTCCACATATATTTTTGATTATCATGTTGTGTTCCTTTTAGGGCTGCTTGGTTCATTCATATAAATAGTTAATTGAGTACCAAAAAATAATTGAATATGTTTTTGGTAGTATTAGAATGAATATACTCTATTTTTAAATTCTTTTTAAAACAGCAATTTGGAGAGTTAGAGATAAGACAGTGCATTAGAGATAAAGTTTTTACAGACAAATTAAATTTTTTCTATGAGTTAGACTTCTGAAGTCTCAATATGTATGGTGGGCAGATAAGGATTAATCTTAATTTACTATAATTAATTTAAAGAAAAAAGGGAAGAATATTGCTATGAATGACAGTCTGCAAAGGAAAAATGAATAATCTGTACACATTCATGAAGTTCTAAATATTATTAATATCCTGTGGACAGTAGTGTTGTGTTTTCATAAGATTAAAGAACTAACTCACTCCAAAATAATTAAATACTGTTAGACATACTATAGACAATATGTATTTATTAAAAAAATAGTTGAATACATCCTTTATACTTGAAGTTAATTCTCAGATACATAAATTAAAACACTGATGTGTTTTTACATTCAGCATTTGATAAAGCCAGTATCACATGTATACTTTTAATATAAGTATACTTAATATGCACCATAATTAGATAAAACTGTAAGGGATAAGTCACCGTTTATCTGACCAAGTCTTTACCTTTTAAAAATATTTCATAGCATATTTTCCCTTACTAATTCCAAGTGACTTTATGTAGATTGTGATTAACTTTTGATTTTAGGGTTAGGTCAGTGATCGGCAAACTTATCAGTCAACAGAGCCAAATATCAACAGTACAATGATTGAAATTTCTTTTGAGAGCTTTTTTTTTTTTTTTTTTTTTTTACAGAGAGAGGGATAGATAGGGACAGACAGAACAGAGAGATGAGAAGCATCAATCATCAGTTTTTCATTGTGACACTTTAGTTGTTTATTGATTGCTTTCTCATATGTGCCTTGACCGTGTGCCTTCAGCAGACCGAGTAACCCCTTGCTCGAGCCAGCGACCTTGGGTCCAAGTTGGTGAGCTTCTTGCTCAAACCAGATGAGCCCGTGCTCAAGCTGGCGACCTCGGGGTCTCGAACCTGGGTCCTCTGTATCCCAGTCCGATGCTCTATCCACTGCGCCACCGCCCGGTCAGGCGAGAGCTAAATTTTTTAAACTTAAGCTATATAGGTAGATATATTATTAACTTAATTAGGGTACTCCTAAGCTGACCTTTGTGCTCGCACTCAAGGGGCCAAAGAGAGCCGCATGTGGCTTGCGAGCCACGGTTTGCTGACCACTGGGATAGGTGAAAAGTTTAAGATTCTAAAGCAGTAAAATTCTTTATACATGTTGATATATCTGTACTTACATAGTAGGTATATTAATTTGGTATATTAGATAGTTGTGTTTTTTCATCTATTTATTATAAATTAACACCCAGTAATTTAGGCTTGATGAAAATAAGTTGTGTATAGTAGATTAAAAACTAGAAACCTAGACTTTAATTAATATAATAGAAGCATTTTTATATTATAAGGTAGTATCTTTGTTTTTATTTAAAGTGGCGAGTTCGCAAAGAAGCCATGATGGGACTTGCCCAAATTTATAAGAAATACGCTTTACAATCAGCTGCTGGAAAAGATGCTGCAAAACAGATTTCATGGATCAAAGACAAGTTGCTGCATATATATTATCAAAACAGTATTGACGATCGGTAAGTTAAGGGCACCTTGTGTAAAAAGTTTTGGTGGTTATATAATTGTTGTTGAACTGTTATTTTAGGCAAACTATTTTCTTTATAATTTTAAACTCCTTTCTTAATTTTAACTGCAGATTAAAGTGACTAATTTTCTTCCCTCCAAAGCCATCAGTGAAAGTCAGTAATGTGCATATAACTTTTAGGGATGGATGGATACAGCTTGTATGTTTATTTTTCTATATTACTTTAGAATAGAATAATGTTTTAGAAGAATGTAATTTACTTTTTGTCTCATAAGTAATTGTGTTATAAGAATCACAATTATTTTATCCAAATACAATTTTTTCAAATAAGATTCAAATGAAAAAAAACACCCTTTGGATTATTGGCATTTTAAATAAAAACAATTTCTACTGAGTTTAAAACACAGTTTATAAATTTATATAAAAACATCTAAATATAATTTTTATATTCTATTTCAACGTAAGGTTAGATGTTTATATGTATCCTAACCATTGAATAGTTAGTAGACCTGTGCATCCTAGAAACTGCATATTTTAGGATAACAGTATCTAAGAAATTCCATAGCTGCTAATTTATAAAATTGAAGTATTAGATTTTTTTATTGGGCAGCATCAATGCATGGAGATTTGCATTATGATTTGATAGTGCTTTTTTGTACTTTTAACGAGGTCTTTTTTCATCGTGATCATTATGAAAATTCAAGAATCTTAAAAATTTCTTTATAGTTTTCACTTATGATGTGTAGTTTTATCGTTTCAAAGGACCTGGTGTATTTTTTTTAACCCTTTATTATTTAGATAAGGAAATTGAGTTCTTGTATAGCTTGTCCAAGGTCATACAGAAGTACATAGTTATCTTAGCTGGGTATAGGGCTAAGTCCAGTACATTCAGTAAAACTTTATTTTGCCTCCCCCCTGTTTTTTAAATTACAGCTTGTAGTCAACATTATTTTGTATTGGTTTTAGGTGTATAGCATAGTGGTTAGATAATCATATACTTTACAGAGTGCTCACATGATATTTCAGTATACCCCTGGCATCATACATAGTTATTACAATATTGTTGACTGGCCCCTATTCTGTCACAAAGAAATCTTTTATTTAGAACTGTGCTCCACTCAGAAAAACATGTTTTGACATTTTGTATACAAGTTTAATGCATACATTTTAAAAAATCAAGACAGTACCCTCTCTATCCTCTATGTTCTTTTGTAGATTGCTCGTTGAACGGATCTTTGCTCAGTACATGGTTCCTCATAACTTGGAAACTACAGAACGAATGAAGTGCTTATATTACTTGTATGCCACACTGGATTTAAATGCTGTGAAGTATGTGTCAAATGTCAAACTGTTCTTTCTGTCTTTTGTAGTATAGTTTATTTTATGGGGGAAAAATACAACTGTAACAAAATATAATTGTTAATTTATATGATTAAATGATCAGGTAGTAAAACACAGCTATTTTTTTCAGAAAGTTACTGCTATCAACATGAGATTAACAAGGATTTTTGTAAGCAATTAAAAAATAGAGCTGATTGGCATGGAATCTTTTAGGATTTGATTTTTCTCTCCAGTTTTTCCTCTTGTTGTCTTAAGAAATATTGTACCGTTTTTTGTTGTTCTGTTGTTTTTTTTCCCCCTAAGTCATTAGAAAGGTCCACACTCTAATAATACTACCTTTTATTTTCCCCTGATACTGAACTGCATTATGGTATAGAATAGTAAGTACATATTTTTGTGCTGCATAGCCTCAACAAACTGTTATGGTTTGGCATAACCATGTTTATTCAGTTTTTATAACCATGTTTTATTCAAAAAGTACTTTTGGATGCCTTTATAGGGCATTGGCATTTTGGACATAGAAAAGACATTGCTGATGGAATCATAATGAAGTTTAGGAAATTGAGTCTAGATTTTAGAAAATGTAGTTCATTTTCCAGCAAATACAGTTACAACTTTTGGGGATTAAATGTTCAGAAATTTGAAGTCTAGGAGCTGTGTATAATTTTCATTCCTATTTCTGCTTACCAGGACCTTAGACTTTACTTCCCCCATGGAAATTATTCTATGTGCTATTTATATTTTTCATAGAATTTTTTTTTTTGGAATAGTGATATAATATTTTATTATTTGTTTTGGTTCTTTTTTTAAAATTAATTTTAATGGGGTGACATTGATAAATCACGGTACATATGTTCAGAGAAAACATCTCTAGGTTATTTTTTTTTTTTTTTTTTTTTTTTTAATTTTATTTTTTAAATGGGGTGACATCAATAAATCAGGATACATATATTCAAAGATAACAAGTCCAGGTTATCTTGTCTTTCAATTATGTTGCATACCCACCACCCAAAGTCAGATTGTCCTCTGTCACCTTCTATCTTGTTTTCTTTGTGCCCCTCCCACCCCCTATCCCTCTCCCATTCCCCCCTCCCCCCCGTAACCACCACACTCTTATCAATGTCTCTTAGTTTCACTATTATGTCCCACCTACGTATGGAATAATACAGTTCCTGTTTTTTTCTGATTTACTTATTTCGCTTCGTATCATGTTATCAAGATCCCACCATTTTGCTGTAAATGTTCCGATGTCATCATTTCTTATGGCTGAGTAGTATTCCATAGTGTATATGTGCCACATCTTCTTTATCCAGTCATCTATTGATGGGCTTTTTGGTTGTTTCCATGTCCTGGCCACTGTGAACAATGCTGCAATAAACATGGGGCTGCATGTGTCTTTACGTATCAATGTTTCTGAGTTTTGGGGATATATACCCAGTAGAGGGATTGCTGGGTCATAAGGTAGTTCTATTTTCAGTTTTTTGAGGAACCACCATACTTTCTTCCATAATGGTTGTACTACTTTACATTCCCACCAACAGTGTATGAGGGTTCCTTTTTCTCCACAGCCTCTCCAACATTTGCTATTACCTGACTTGCTAATAACAGCTAATCGAACAGGTGTGAGGTGGTATCTCATTGCCGTTTTGATTTGCATTTCTCTAATAGCTAAAGAAGATGAGCATCTTTTCATATATCTGTTGGCCATTTGTATTTCTTCCTGGGAGAAGTGTCTATTCATATCCTCTTCCCATTTTTTTATTGGATTGTTTGTTTGTTTGTTGTTGAGTTTTATGAGTTCTTTGTATATTTTGGATATTAGGCCCTTATCTGAGCTGTTGTTTGAAAATATCATTTCCCATTTAGTTGGCTTTCTGTTTATTTTGTTATCAGTTTCTCTTGCTGAGCAAAAACTTCTTAGTCTGATGTAGTCCCATTCATTAATTTTTGCCTTCACTTCTCTTGCCATTGGAGTCAAATTCATAAAATGCTCTTTAAAACCCAGGTCCATGAGTTGAGTACCTATGTCTTCTTCTATGTACTTAATTGTTTCAGGTCTTATGTTTAGATCTTTGATCCATTTTGAGTTAATTTTTGTACAGGGGGACAAACTGTAGTCCAGTTTCATTCTTTTGCATGTGGCTTTCCAGTTTTCCCAGCACCATTTATTGAAGAGGCTTTCTTTTCTCCATTGTGTGTTGTTGGCCCCTTTATCAAAAATTATTTGACTATATATATGTGGTTTTATTTCTGGACTTTCTATTCTGTTCCATTGGTCTGAGTGTCTATTTTTCTGCCAATACCATGCTGTTTTGATTGTCGTGGCCCTATAATAGAGTTTGAAGTCAGGTATTGTTATGCCCCCAGCTTCATTCTTTTTCTTTAGGATTGCTTTGGCTATTCGGGGTTTTTTATAGTTCCATATAAATCTGATGATTTTTTGCTCTATTTCTTTAAAAAATGTCATTGGAATTTTGATGGGAATTGCATTAAATTTGTATATTGCTTTGGGTAATATAGCCATCTTGATTATATTTATTCTTCCTAGCCAAGAACAAGGTATATTCTTCCATCTCATTATATCTTTTTCTATTTCCCTTAACAATGGTTTATAGTTTTCATTATATAAGTCCTTTACATTCTTTGTTATGTTTATTCCTAAGTATTTTATTTTTTTTGTTGCAATCGTGAAGGGGATTATTCTTTTGGGTTCCTTCTCAGTTGTTTCATTGTTGGCATATAGAAAGGCTATTGACTTCTGTATGTTAATTTTGTATCCTGCGACCTTACTGTATTGGCTTATTGTTTCTAGTAGTCTTTTTGTGGATTCTTTGGGGTTTTCGATGTATAGGATCATATCATCTGCAAAAAGTGATACCTTTACTTCTTCTTTTCCGATATGGATGCCTTTTATTTCTTTGTCTTGTCTGATTGCTCTGGCTAGAACCTCTAGTACCACATTAAATAAGAGTGGAGAGAGTGGACAACCCTGTCTTGTTCCTGATTTAAGGGGGAAAGCCTTCAGTTTAGTGCCATTTAATATGATGTTAGCTGATGGTTTATCATATATGGCCTTTATCATGTTGAGATATTTTCCTTCTATACCCATTTTGTTGAGAGTCTTAAACATAAAATTGTGTTGTATTTTATCGAAAGCCTTTTCTGCGTCTATTGATAAGATCATGTGGTTTTTGTTCTTTGTTTTGTTGATATGGTGTATTACATTAACCGTTTTACGTATGTTGAACCATCCTTGAGATTCTGGGATGAATCCCACTTGATCATGATGTATTATTTTTTTAATATGTTGTTGTATTCGATTTGCTAGTATTTTGTTTAGTATTTTAGCATCTGTATTCATTAGAGATATTGGTCTGTAGTTTTCTTTTTTTGTGCCATCCTTGCCTGGTTTTGGTATGAGGGTTATGTTGGCCTCATAAAATGTGTTTGGAAGTATTGCTTCTTCTTCAATTTTTTGGAAGACTTTGAGTAGAATAGGAACCAAGTCTTCTTTGAATGTTTGATAAAATTCGCTGGTATAGCCGTCAGGGCCTGGACTTTTATTTTTGGGGAGGTTTTTAATGGTTTTTTCTATTTCTTCTCTACTGATAGGTCTGTTTAGGCTTTCTGCTTCTTCTTGACTCAGTCTAGGAAGGTTGTATTGTTCTAGGAATTTATCCATTTCTTCTAGGTTGTTGAATTTAGTGGCATAAAGTTTTTCATAGTATTCTACAATAATTCTTTGTATATCTACGGTGTCCGTGGTGATTTCTCCTCTTTCATTTTGGATTTTGTTTATATGAGTTCTTTCTCTTTTTTCCTTGGTAAGTCTTGCCAAGGGTTTGTCAATTTTGTTGATCTTTTCAAAGAACCAGCTCCTTGTTCTATTAATTTTTTCTATAGTTTTTCTGTTCTCTAATTCATTTATTTCTGCTCTGATTTTTATTATCTCCTTTCTTCGGCTGGTTTTGGGTTGTCTTTGTTCTTCTTTTTCTAGTTCCTTAAGGTGGGAAGTTAAGTGGTTCACTTGGGCTCTCTCTTGTTTGTTCATATATGCCTGAAGCGATATGAACTTCCCTCTTATCACTGCTTTTGCTGCATCCCATAGATTCTGATATGTCGTATTGTCATTTTCATTAGTCTGTATATATCTTTTGATCTCTGCACTTATTTCTTCTTTGACCCATTCATTTTTTAAAAGTATGTTGTTTAGTTTCCACATTTTTGTGGGATTTTTTTCCTCTTTTTTGCAGTTGAATTCTAGTTTCAAGGCTTTATGATCAGAAAATATGCTTGGTACAACTTCAATTTTTCTGAATTTGCTGATGTTGTTTTTGTGGCCCAACATATGGTCAATTCTTGAGAATGATCCATGTACACTGGAGAAAAATGTATACTCAGTCACTTTGGGATGAAATGTCCTGTAGATGTCTATCATATCCAGGTGCTCTAGTGTTTTGTTTAAGGCCACTATGTCTTTGTTGATTCTCTGTTTGGATGACCGATCTAGAGCCGTCAGCGGTGTATTGAGGTCTCCAAGTATGATTGTATTTTTGTCAGTTTTTGTTTTAAGATCAATAAGTAGCTGTCTTATATATTTTGGTGCTCCTTGGTTTGGTGCATATATATTAAGAATTGTTATGTCTTCTTGATTCAGTGTCCCCTTAGCCATTATGAAATGGCCATTTTTGTCTCTGAGTACTTTTCCTGTCTTGTAGTCAGCATTATCCGATATGAGTATTGCTACACCTGCTTTTTTTTGGATATGATTTGCTTGGAGTATTGTTTTCCAGCCTTTCACTTTGAATTTGTTTTTATCCTTGTTACTTAGATGAGTTTCCTGTAGGCAGCATACAGTTGGATTTTCTTTTTTAATCCATTCTGCTACTCTGTGCCTTTTTATTGGTGAGTTTAATCCATTGACATTTAGTGTAATTATTGATCCTTGTGAGTTCCCTATTGCCATTTTATATCCTGCTTTCTGTTAGTTTTGTGTCTTGTTTGATCCTTCTCTTTCGTTTTTCTATCTTTTGTTTTTATTTGGTTGTATTCCATACATCTTTCCTCTGTTGCTATCTTTTTTATCTCATGTGCTTCTGTGGTGGTTTTTTCAATGGTGGTTACCTTTGAGTAATGAAAAGGGTCCCTACCCTGTTCATTGTAGCGAACTATTTTGTGAGTACTTTTGCACTCCATCGTCCTTTGCTACTGTTAATCTCCGTCTTCTCCCCCTCTTTCTTTTTGTTGTTGTCACAGTTTAAATTTGGTTTTATTGTGTTCTTCTTGGAGCTTTTACTTGTGGCTCTGTTTTTGTTTTTGTTTTTCTTTGTATCCGATTGGAGAACCCCCTTTAGTAATTCCTGGAGTGAGGGTTTTCTGATGATAAATTCCCTCATCTTTTCTGTATCTGTGAATGTTTTTATTTCTCCTTCGTATTTGAAGGATAGCTTTGATGGGTATAGTATTCGTGGCTGAAAGTTCCTCTCTTTCAGGACTTTAAATATTGGGGTCCACTCTCTTCTAGCTTGTAGAGTTTCTGCTGAGAAATCTGATGATAATCTAATGGGCCTTCCTTTATATGTTGTATTCTTCTTTTCCCTGGCTGCCTTGAGAATTTTTTCTTTGCTGTTGGTTTGTGTCAATTTCATTATGATATGCCTTGGAGTAGGTTTGTTGGGGTTAAGAAAACTTGGAGTTCTGTTTGCTTCTTGAACTTGAGGCTTTAGTTCTTTCCACAGGCTTGGGAAGTTCTCATCAATTATTTGTTTAAGTATGTTCTCCATTCCATTTTCTCTCTCTTCTCCCTCTGATATACCTATTATTCTTATGTTATTCTTTTTGATGGAGTCAGATAATTCTTGTAGGGCTATCTCATTTTTTTAAATTTTTGAGTCTCTTTCTTCTTCTCTCTGTTGTGCCTCAAGTTGCTTGTCTTCTATTTCACTAATCCTCTCTTCTATCTGACCTGTTCTATTAGCTAAGCTTGTTACTTCGTTTTTCAGCTCGTGAATTGAGTTTTTCATCTCTGTTTGATTTGTTTTTATAGTTTCAATTTCCTTGGACATATATTCTTTGTGTTCATGGAGTTGTTTTCTGAGCTCCCTATATTGCCTTTCTGTGTTTTCTTGTATATCTCGGAGGATTTTTAGGATTTCTATCTTGAATTCTCTGTCATTTAGCTCCAAGGTTTCCAATATATTAAATTTTTTCTCCATAGATTTTTCCTCATCTAGCTGTGTTACCTCTCTTTCTTTTGTATCCATGATATTCGATTTTCTCTTCCTTAATGGCATCTGAGGGTGGTTTTGTTGATAGTATTAATGAGATTTAATAAAGAATAAAAAGTTAAAAAAAATAACAAATCGAAAAGAGTTGTTTTTTTTAAAAAAAATAATAATGAAATAAAGAAAAATAAAATAAAATAAAAATTTTTTAAAAAAGGAAATTATTCCCCCCCTCTTTTTTTCCTCTCCTCTCCTCTCCCCTCTTTCTTGAGAAAATCTTGTGGTGGACTGTGAGTTATAACAAACAATGCCTGTGATGGAGGGCCTGAATTGGGGAAAAGTAATAAAGGGGCAAAAAAGAGAGAAAGAAAAAAAAAAAAAAAAAAAAAAAAAGGAAAAAAAAAGAGCGTATGGACCCACAAAAAGCAAATAAGGAAAAAATTTGGGTCAAGAATAAAATGATTTGCTTTTAGGTGTTGGTTTTCTAAGAGTTATGATGAGAGGAATAAGAGGAAAATGGAAAAATGGGGGGACAAATTAAAAACTTACTATTGTATTTAGTGGAACAAGAACTAGATAATATGGAGAGCCAGGGATGGGAGCACTGCTAGTGAGTTAAAAAGGTGAAGTAAAAACCCCCCAAAATGCCACAAACATAGGTTTGAGTCCCAGATAAGATAATTTGTTTGTTATTGAGGTTTGAATGAGAGGAGATGTAAAGGAGAAAGGAAGAAACTAATATAGAGGGAGAAAAGAAAGAGAGAGAGAGAAAAAAAGAGGGAACCACTAAAAGAAGAAAAAAGAAAGGAGAGAGAGAGAGAGAGTTAAGGGTTTTGGAGTGCAACCCTCATAGAGAGAAAGGAAGAGAAGAGAAATGATAATGGGAGATGTAACACTTATGGGTAGTGTAGTTCAGGGAGAGGAGAGAGTAAGACCGGTAGAGAGTTAATCGGCCAAATTGGAGGAGGAAAAAAAGGTCTCAAGAATGAAGATAAGAGAAACAAACGAACAAATATAATAAAATGGGATAGGTTATAAAGTCTGCAGATTATTCTTGATTTTGAGAGGTTATCTTCTTGCTTTTTCTTTTCTCTCCCTCTTCCTGGTCGGTGACTCTGTACCCCGGGTTCTGCCCCTTTGGCACGCTCAGGAAGAGGTTTGCAGTTGATAAGTCTCTATGGCAATGTCATGTATTGTGCTTTATTCTCGTTGGGAGTCGAGGCTCATTAGCATTTATAGGCTCCGACAGTGAGAGAGTCCGTGTTCCTGGAGCCTTTCTCCTAGTCTTTCCTTCCTCAATTAGTAGCCTGATAGTCCAGGTATGGGGTTGCTGCTGCCTCTGCCTGGATAGTAAGAGGCTCAAATTGCTGGCAACTCCCCACTCTATTTCCACTCAGCACAGGGCTCTGGGTAAGGCTCAGTCAGTCAGAGCTGCTAGCATAATCAGGCGGGCTTTCCGCCCACTCGAAGACCTCTGGCTCTGCCACTCTATCCGGTAACACAAGCGGGCGCCCACTTCTGGGGGGCGCTTGGAGGAAACTCTCACTCACTGTCTGCAACCAGGATATCCGGCCAGCAGTCTCACGCTCTGAGTGAAACCCCCAACCGCAGGGAAAAGTTGCAGCGTTGGAATTGAGTCTCGCTCCGTCCCCGTGTGCGGCTTTTGCAAGGCGCTGGGGCGGCCCGAGATTCCGCTTTGGCCCACACAAAGGCCCCTGACTCTGCCCCTCTGTGCGATAACACGGGCGCGCACTGCCGAGGCACTCGGAGGAATCGCTCACTCCTTATCTGCGCGCGCAAACCAGGATATGAGGCCGGCGGCGGTTCCCTCTGAGTGAAACACCCTCCAGCACGGAAAATCTCCACCGTTGGGATTAGTTCTCACTCCCTCCCGTGCGTGGCTTTCCCAGGGCGCTGGGGCTGCCCAGAGACTCTGCCCTCAGCCCACAGAAAGGCCTCTGACCCTGCCTCTCCGTGGGGCAACACGGGCACCCACTTCCGCGGCTTAGGAAGAAATCTCTCTTCCACTAACTGCGCACCGACCAGGAGACCGGGTAAAATGGCCGCTCCGCTTGTCTTTCTTTGTTTGGGTTTGGCGCGAGTGTTAGCTTGTATTGCCCGGGTTGCCACAGGATCAGATTTTCCTCGGCTTGGATCTCTGAGCCACAGCCTGGTTCGGCCGTTTTTGCTGCGGCGGCCTGGATCTATTCACCCCCTTTGCCCGCCTCAGTTTCTATATTCACAGTTATCAGAGAAAGCCGCCCTGTTTAGGTTAGTGAGGAAGGCGGAGCATTTCTTACTCCCTATTTCCTTCGGGGTTTGGTTATATATTTAGCCAATTTTTCACTCAATCATACCTTTGGGTGTATTGCGAAGAATCTGGAAGCTCCAAGTATAGGTTTTTCTGTTTCTGGTTGAAGATCTTGTTGAGTTTTGGGGGAGATTTATCGGTATCGCTTCCTACTCCGCCATTACTCTGACGTCATCTCTCTAGGTTATTTTGACATTTGATTATGCTGCATCCCCATCACCCAAAGTCCAATTGTCTTCCGTCACCTTCTAACTGCTTTTCTTTGTGTCCCCCCCCCTCCCCCAACCCCATCCCTCTCCTCTCCCCCACCCCGTAACCCCCACACTCTTGTCCATGTCTCTGAGTCTCATTTTTATGTCCCACCTATGTATGGAATGATATAGTTCTTAGTTTTTTCTGATTTACTTATTTTGCTCAATATAGTGTTATCAAGGTTCTGTAAATGAACCGATGTCATCATTTCTTATGGCTGAGTAGTATTCCATAGTACATATGCACCAAAGCTTTTAAATGCACTCGTCCACTGACGGACACTTGAGCTGTTTCCAGATCTTTGCTATTGTGAACAATGCTGCCATAAACATGGGGGTGCATTTCTTATCTTCATACAGTGCTATGGTGTTCTTGGGGTATATTCCTAAAAGTGGGATAGCTGGGTCAAAAGACAGTTTGATTTTTAATTTTTTGAGGAATCTCCATACTGTTTCCACAGTGGCTGCACCAGTCTGCATTTCCACCAGCAGTGCAGGAGGGTTCCTTTTTCTCCACATCCTCGCTAGCACTTATTCTGTGTTGTTTTGTTGATGAGCGCCATTTTGAGTGGTGTGAGGTGATATCTCACTGTGGTTTTAATTTGCATTTCTCTAATGATTAGTGATGTTGAGCATTTTTTCATATGCCTATTGGCCATCTGTATGTCCTCTTTGGAGAAGTGTCTATTCATTTCTTTTGCCCATTTTTTGATTGGATTGTTTGTCTTCCTGGTATTTTTTATAAGTTCTTTATAAATTTTGGTTATTAACCCCTTATCAGACGTATTGTCAAATATATTCTTCCATTGTGTAGTTTGTTTTTTATTCTGTTCTTATTGTCTTTAGCTGTGCAGAATCTTTTTTAGTTTGATATAGTCCCATTTGTTTATCCTGTCTTTTATTTCACTTGCCCATGGAGATAAATTGGCAAAAATATTGCTGCGAGCGATGTCAGAGAGCTTACTGCCTTTGTTTTTTTCTAAGATGCTTATGGTTTTACGGCTTACATTTAAGTCTTTTATCCATTTTTGAGTTTATTTTTTGTGGATGCTGTAAATTGGTGGTCTAGTTTCATTTTTTTACAGGTAGCTTTCCAGTTTTCCCAACACCATTGTTGAAGAGGCTATCTTTATTTTAATGTATGCTCTTAACTCCTTTGTCAAATATTGGTTGTCCATAAAGTGTGGGTTTATTTCTGGGTTCTCAGTTCTTTTCCATTGATCTATATGCCTGTTTTTATGCTAGTACCAGGCTGTTTTGAGTACAATGGCCTTGTAGTATAACTTGATATCCGGAAGTGTGATACCTCCCACTTTATTCTTCCTTTTCAAGATTGCTGAGGCTATTCGTGTTCCTTTTGGTTCCATATATATTTTTGGAATATGTGTTCTATATTTTTGAAGTAAGTCATTGGTATTTTAATCGATATTGCATTGAATTTATAAATTACTCTGGGTAATACATTTTAATGATGTTTATTCTTCCTAACCATGAGAACGGTATATGCTTCCACTTGTTTATATCTTCCCTGATTTCTTTTATCATTGTTTTATAATTTTCCGAGTACAAGTCTTTAATCTCCCTGGTTAAATTTATTCCCAGGTACTTTATTTTTTTAGTTGCAATGGTGAAGGGTATTGCTTCCTTAATTTCTCTTTCTGACACTTCATTGTTAGTGTATAAAAATGCCTCTGATTTTTGAGTATTAATTTTATATCGTGCCACCTTGCTGAATTCATTTATCAGGTCCAGTAATTTTTTGACTGAGACTGGAGGGTTTTTTATATACAATATTATATCATCTGCAAATAATGATTGCTTTACTTCTTCTTTTCCAATTTGGATGCCTTTTACTTCTTTTTCTTGTTTCATTGCTGTGGCTAGGACTTCCAGAACTATGTTGAATAAGAGTGGTGAAAGGGGGCACCCCTACATTGTTCGTGATCTTAAGGGGATTGCTTTTAATTTTTGTCCATTGAGTATGATGTTGGCTGTGGGTTTATCATAGATGGCCTTTATCATGTTGAGGTATGTTCCCTATATTCCCACTTTGCTGAGAGTTTTGATCATGAATGGGTGCTGGATTTTATCAAATGCTTATTCTGCATCTATTGAAATTGTCATGTGGTTTTTCTCCTTTCTTTTGTTTATGTGATGAATCACATTGATTGATTTGTGAATATTATACCAGTCTTGCCTCCCAAGAATAAATCCGACTTGATCCTGGTGTATGATTTTTTTCATATATTGCTGGATCTGGTTTGCTAATACTTTGTTGAGGATTTTAGTATCTAAGTTTATCAGGGATATTGGCCTATAATTTTTTTTCTTTGTGTTGTCTTTGCCTGATTTTGGAATCAGAATTATATTTGCCTCATAAAAGGAGCTTGGAAGTCTTCCTTCCTCTTGAATTTTTTCAAATAGCTAAGAGAAGGATAGGAGTTCTTCTTTGAATATTTGGTAGAATTCACTTGTGAAGTCATCCGGCCCAGGACTTTTCTTTTTTGGAAGTTTTTTGATAACTGTTTCAATCTCCTTTGTTGTAATTGGTCTGTTTAGGTTTTCTGATTCTTCCAGATTTATTTTTGGAAGATTATATGTTTCAAGGAATTTGTCCATTTCATCTGGGTTGTCTAGTTTTTTGGCGTACAGTTCTTCATAGTATTTTCTTAACAATATTTTGTATTTCTGTTGTGTCAGTTGTTATTTCTCTACTCTCATTTCTAATTTTGAGTCCTCTCTCTTTTTTTTCTTGGTGAATCTGGTTAAAGGTTCATCTATCTTGTTTACCTTTTGAAAGAACCAGCTCCTGGTTTCCTTGATCCTCTGTATTGTTTCTTTAACCTCATGTCATTTATTTCTGCTCTAATCATTACTATTTCCTTCCTTCTACTGTCACTGTGCTTTACTTGCTGTTCTCTTTCTAGTTTTCTTAATTGCAGGGTCAAGTTGTTTATTTGAGCTTTTTCTAGCTTCTTAAGATATGCCTGTAATGCTATGAAATTCCCTCTCAGTACTGCTTTTGCTGTGTCCCGTAAATTTTGAGTTGATGTATGCTCGTTATCATTCATTTCTAGGAATTTTTTTATTTCTTCTTTGATCTCATTGTTAACCCATTCGTTATTTAATAGCATGCTATTTAGTTTCCAAGTGTTTGAGTATTTTTTAGTTTTTCTGTTGTGATTGATTTCTAGTTTCATGCCATTGTGATCAGAGAAAGTGCTCAATATGATTTCCATCTTCTTAAATTTGTTGAGGCCGCTTTTGTGCCCTAACATGTGGTCTGTCCTAGAGAATGTACCATGAGCATTTGAAAAGAATGTATATTCTTCTCTTTAGGTTGAAAGGTTCTGAAGATATCTATTAAATCGAGTTGATCTAATATGTCCTTTAAGTCTGCTGTTTCTTTCTTAATTTCTTTCTTGAAGATCTATCTAGTGATGTTAGTGGGGTATTGAAATCCCCTACTATTATAGTATTGCTATGGATCTCTCCCTTTAAATCCATCAAAGTCTGCTATTTATATATTTAGGTGCTCCTATATTAGGTGCATAGATATTTATAATGGTTATATTTTCCTGTTGGATAGCTCCCTTTATCATTATGTAGTGACCTTCTTTATCTCTTACTATAGTCTTTGTTTTAAAGTCCATTTTATCTGATATAAGTTTTGTTAGCCCAGCTTTTTTTTCATTTCCATTTACGTGAAATATTTTTTTCCATCCTTTTATCTTCAGTCTATATGCATTTTTTGTTTAAGGTGTGTCTCTTGTTTTCTTATCCATGCAGCTACCCTATGTCTTTTGATTGGATCATTTAAACCATTTACATTTAAGGTTATTATTGATATGTAGTTGTTTATTGCCATTTTATTCTTTAAAACTGTATTCCTCTTTCGCTATATTCTTTTTCTCCTTTGATCTGTTTAAATAGGCCCCTTAGCATTTCTTGCAGCCTTGGTTTGGTTGTAGTGAATTCCTTGAGGTTTTTGTTTTTGGTCTGGAAAGCTTTTTATTTCTCCTTCAATTTTAAACTATAGCCTTGCTGGATAAAGTAGTCTTGGTTGTAGGCTCTTGTTCTGCATCACTTTGAATATTTTTTGCCATTCCCTTCTGGCTTCAAGTGTTTCTGTTGAGAGGTCAGAAGTCATCTTTATGGGGGCTCCTTTGTATGTGATAGTCTTTTTTTCTCTAGCAGCTGTTAATATTTTCTCTTTATCACTTAGCTTTGGTATTTTAATTATGATGTGTCTTGGTGTAGATTTCTTTGGGTTTCTCTTTAATGGAGTTCTCTGCACTTCTTGAACTTGTGAGATGTTTTCCTGCCATAATTGAGGGAAGTTTTCAGCTATGATATGTTTGAACAAAGTCTCTATCCCTTGTTTTTTCTCTTTTTCTTCAGTAACCCCTTTGATGCGGATGTTATTTCTCTTCATGTTGTCACAGAGCTGTCTTAGAGTTTCCTCCACTTTTTGAGTCTCTTTTCTTTTTTCTTCTCTGCTTCTGTGCCTTTATTATCTTGTCCTCTAACTCGCTGATTTGATTCTGAGCTTCATACATCCTGCTTTTAATTCCTTCCATTGTGTTCTTCATTTCTCATATTGTATTTGTCATTTCTGATTCTTTTTTATTATTTCAATGTCCTTTTTTATGTTTGCTATCTCTTTATTTAGGTGTTCGTAATGACCATCTATTGTTGTTCTAATATCTTTGAGCATCCTAACAATCATTATTTTATACTCTACATCTGGTAATTTGGTTATATGTGACTCATTCAGGTCCTTTTCTGGGGATGTCTCTTGATTCATTTGTGTTGCATTTCTTTGCCTTCTCATTTTGTCTGTCTAAAAGAAGCCACTGGGTGTGGCTTCTGTGTTCCCTTGGTGTGGTCTGTCTGTAGGCCCGCCACCCCCTCTGCTGTTGCTGCCTAGGGCTTTTGGGTATGGGCGTTGCCGGTGCCTGCCCACTGGGGCTGTTGCTGTGGTTTCCGCTTTTTCAAGGAAGTGACTGTGATCATGTGCTTGTGTGTACAAGCCTTGGTGGCTTTGGCCTTCGCCCCATCCCTACAGGTGGCGTTATGCTCGGCCCTGAGGGCAGGGGTGAGCACATTTGCTCAGCTGCAGATCTCTGTTTCATTCCAGTCTTCACCCCGTCCTTGCAGGAGGATCCTGCTTGTGGGCCAGCTGCAAGCCTTGGCTCCACAGGCTGGGCAGGACTGTGTGCCTACGCTCAGTAGTGGGACTCTGCCTTTTCTGGACTTTTGGCTCCCAAATCAGGCCACTAGCCTGGGTTCCATGGACGGGGCAAGGCTGTGCTCCTGTGCCCTTGCTCAAGGGCGGGTCTCCTGCCCTTCCCCTGGAGGCTGGATTGCAGGTGGTCCCTAGCTGGGCTTGACCACTTTGGTATGCCCCCTCCTCTCCAGCCGGGCAAGACTGAGCTCACACCTGGACCCAGTGGTGGCCAGTCGGCTTCCGCCCTTGCCGACAGAACCGTGCTTCCTCGTCTTCCCGCCGCCTGCCCTCTGGGGAGCCCTCAGCCATGTGGGTGGGGGCGCTGCAGCTCAGACCCTAACACTCACTACTGTAGTCTAGAAAGCTCCCTCCGTCTTAGCAGCTCTGCTCTGAGTGCCATGGGAGAGCTTGTTTGGCTGGTGTCCTGCTTCCCTTTGCTGATATTGCTGTTTCCAGGGGAAATATTCCCTTCAGATTTGGGGAGGGACTCATCCTAGGGCTTAGGGTGGCTGTCTCTCAAAATGTTTCTCCCTGTGCCTCCTAGATTATACTCTTTTTCTGCTACTCTGGTCCTCTCCTCTCTCCCTATCCCTTGGAGCCCCGGGTGGGTGGTTGTGAGAGAGGTTTTCTGCACGGTCCCTTTAAGAAGAATCCTGGGTCTGAGAAATTCGTCCCTTTCTCACAAACAGTATCCTGTTGTGTTTCCAGCTAATTATTGTCCTTATGCCTCTTCTGGGCTTTGATTTGAGGTTGCCGACTGGGGCTTTTTCTTGGGTCTCAGGACCCTCCCCTCTCTGCTAAACTCACTTTCCGCCACATGAGTCTCTCCTGGCTGCCGTTCGCTCTGGGGAGCTCTGCAGCCCTCTTCGCATTTCCACTTTTCCTACCAGTCTCAGTGTGGCTTCTTCAGTGTTCCTTGGTTGAAGAGTCCTCTTAGTTTAGTCCAAAGTTGGTTTTTCCAGATGATGGTTCTTAAAATTATTTTGTAATCCACTTTGGTTCTGGGAGGTGGAAGTTAGTACGTCCGCCTACTCCATCGCCATCTTGTCTTCTCTTTCATAGAAATTTTGAGGAAAAGGTTGTAGAGGGGAGAAATGTACATCTCAATATGACCTGTATTTTAGGCACAGGAGTATGTATTTAGGGTTGCTTTGAGGCTAAAACAGAATTGAGTTGTTTCAACAGAGATTATATGGTCTGCAAAGCTTAAACAATATTTTTCATCTGACCTTTTATAGAAAAAGCTTGCCAAATGCCTAATATAAATGATAATTTTCTTGTGTTACATATGCTGAACTGTGTCCCATATGGGTCGGTTAACCTCACAAAGTCACAGTAGTTAAGAGACAGAGTCAGGATTTAAACTCAGTCATACATGGTTTTTCAGCTCATTTGGAGCAGAAGGTTGGAGAAGCGTTTCTCTTCAACATTTGGACCAGTTTCTGACTGCAACCTAATGATATCTGCCTTTTTCTTTGAGTTGGTGAGAACTTGTAAGTTGGTGCAAACAAGGAGAAGCCCTAGTGAGGAAACTAGTTGTCTTCTTGAAATGTCAGATAGCACATGTGAGAATATGCAGGCTCTCACCAGATTTTTTACATTACAGAACTGGAATTCAGGTTAAGAGCAAGGAGCATAGATATTTGTATTAATATTATCTCCTCAAATGTTTTCTCTTGCATTTGTTGTCTCTTTTTCTCCATACATTATAAGTTGCTTATTTCTGTGAGGTTAATTAGTCCTCAATCTCTGTTATCTCCTTTTGTAATTTAAACTTCAAAAAAAAAGTAACATATGGCCCTGGCTGGTTGGCTCAGTGGTAGAGAGCATCAGCCAAGAGTGTGGATGTCCCAGGTTTGATTCCTGGTCAGAGCACACAGGAGAAGTGATCATCTCTTTCTCCAGCCCTCCATCTCTCACCCCTCCCTCTCTCTCTGTCTCTCTCTCTCTCCCTCTCTTTCCTTCTCTCTTCCTCTCTCTCTTTCTCCCTCTCTCTCCCTCTCTCTCTTCTCCTCCTGAAGCCATGGCTCAATTGGAGTGAATTGGCGCCAGATGCTGAGAATGGCTCCATGACCTCTGCGTTGGGCGCTAAAAACTGACTCCACTTGCAACAGAACAAGGGCCTATATGAGCAGAGCATTGCCCCTAGTGGCTTGCTGGATGAATCCTGGTTGGGGCACATGTGAGAGTCTATCTGTGCCTCCCATCCTCTCACTAAATAAAAACAAACAAACAAATAAGTAAATAAATGAGTGAGTGAGAATGTTATTAAAACCTTAAAAAAAAGAACATAGCTAGAATATTCTGGAAGGATTTTTTTACCCTTTGCATTTGAATTTATGTTTGTATTTTTTCAGAGCATTGAATGAAATGTGGAAATGTCAAAATCTTCTCAGACATCAAGTAAAGGATTTACTTGACTTAATTAAGCAACCCAAAGTAAGTTAAATTTATTGAAACGTTTTCCATTAATGTTAAGTTTTGTCTTTATCTTGCTGTTCTGTGTTAAATAACTATTTCTGAGTGAAATAGTTCTGACTCTGAAGCTATGATTTCTGACTTAGAACACTGAAATTTCAAAGAAACTTAACTGCATGGAAAAATTGAAGTTTATTATATCTGGAAAATGTGATACCCAACAGGAAAGAGAATGTGCTTATGTATAGTCAGAATTAAGGTTTCTTTTTTGTAGCTTTAAATTAAAAAAATAAAACAAAATAATAACTTAATGTTATTGAAAGCATAGGTCATAGAGTAACATTATACTTTTATCTTGCCACACTGAAATACTCTCATCTTAATATAGTCTTGTGATTTTAGAAAGTTTTTATATGTACAGTTAGGTATGTTGATATTTTTACTTACAGTTAACATTATGGCATTCTTAATGTTCTCAGTCCACAGTTTTATTGGCTGAACTGATTTTCTCAGTGTTGCTCAAAGTGACTATAATTTCTAGGATTGCATTTTTGTTGATGACTTGCTTTTTCGTGTGGATCAACTTCTTGAAAGCCTAGCACTACCTCTTTTCTCTCAAATTTAACAGAAATCTTATTCAGATACTTTAAATTACACATATTTGGGCCTTAACTCATATTGTTATGTGCTTTGTCTTACTTGCTCTTAGCAAGCACCTTAACAGGGGTGGTGTGTTTATTATTTGATTTGTTTCCTTCACCCCAGTGTGTTTATAGCTCTGGACACAGTTGTTAGTTGTTCAGTGACATCTTTTTTAAAATAACTTTAATCTTACCTGACACATAAGTAACATTCTTAAAAACATCTTCTATACACGTGGCCTTACAGAGTATATTACATTCAATACAGTGGTGCTCACATTCACTCACTGGTGTGCTACCCTGATGGAGCAGATAAGTAGCACTCTTGGGGAAACTGTACCTGTCAGTGACATCTTTTTAGATTGTCTTTATTTAACATTTTTACCTTAAGGTTAATGACTATGCCTTATAATCCTCAGGCTTAAACATTTTAGGAACACCTTAGGTCAATCAAAGTTACAAACTTATTTTTCATCTTTTTTGGTGGGGGTGTTTGGGGTGTTCAGGGTGAAAACTTCAAAACCAACATTTCAGATTATTTTGTTCCTTTTGTAAACTGAACTGCCCTATTCTTTTAGTAATAAAGAAAAGCAAAATATTATTGTGTCCCAAAGGCTAGTGCAGCAGTCTGTTTTCTCTTTTTGTTCGGGAGGCTGATGTAGCAGGGTGAGGGAGGAGTGACAGTGTGGGGTCCGCGGTCACTTCCACTTGTCCTCATGCATATCTGGAGCTTAAGCAGTGACACAGGAGGGGCTGCTGGCAAGGCCGTGGGCCTGCAGCACTGGTAGCTTATGCTTAGGAAATTTTAACTTTGCATTTTTTTCTGTGATTTTCAGACAGATGCCAGTGTCAAGGCCATATTTTCAAAAGTGATGGTTATAACAAGTAAGTTATTTCAAACATTATATGTAAAATTTAGGTGTAGTTGAAACATTTTTGTCAAAGTTCTTCATGTGTTCTATTTTAGGCTTTGATAATATAGGAAAAGACTAAAATGTTTTTGATTGATTTGTTTTTTGACAGCCCAGCCTCAGCTTTCCCCCTTTTTCCTGATTTTTACTTACTTTGCATATAACACAGAATTTTTATATTTTGTGTGTGTGTTGATACGAACAAGAGCTGGATAATGAATTTACATAGATTTATTTTGGAGAATTAATTCAGTTCATTACATAAGCTTGATTGTTAAAAGTGCATCGGTGCTTTTGTGTTGCTTGCTCTAATGTGACTGTCTGAAGCTGATTTCATTTTGAATCAAAATTTAGAGTGAAAAATATTCCTAATACTTCAAAGGAGCATCTTTGAAAAAAAGTTAACTTTTTTGCTACCAGTGATTTCAAATAAAATGTTACTTAATTGCATTGAACAGTAAAGACAGGCTTGGGTAGCACATCTCCTTATCTGATCCAAGGAGAGACAATGGGGAGAGACAATGGTAGCTGTTGCCAGACATTCATGTTCCTTCCACCTCAGAGACCACAGAGGATCACCCGGGGACGGGGGAGGAAGGAACACCCCACCTCAGAGACCACAGAGGATCACCCGGGGACGGGGGAGGAAGGAACACCCCACCTCAGAGACCACAGAGGATCACCCAGGGACGGGGGAGGAAGGAACACCCCACCTCAGAGACTACAGAGGATCACCCGGGGACGGGGGAGGAAGGAACACCCCACCTCAGAGACCACAGAGGATCACCTGGGAACGGGGGAGGAAGGAACACCTGGAGGCAGGCTGCTGCTGAGCTCCCACTGGTAGTAATGAAGGGAGGTTAGTGTACACAGGTGGTCCAAGATGTGTGTGGAATGCTACAGCACTGAAGACTTCATTCACTGGGTTTCAGCATAAATAGTGCTTTAAGACCAAAATATTATATATTTTAGTCCTGGACAATTAAACACATTTGGTTTTAGTACTTTTGGATAACTTAAAGCAAGTGATAATGTGCTCTTGCTTTTATGTAACTATCTCCTCAGCCCCTAAAGAAAGGACATCATCTCCTATAATCTTTCTCTCCCTCCCTTACCCCTTATCCATTCTCTTTCAACTATTTTATAGCATTTCCCAAATTCTGTCCTGAGGAATGCTAGTGTCCTGCAGGAGTTAATAGTATTGTTAGAAAACAGGATTTCATGGCCAAGTACATTTGTGGAATGTTGAAATAAAGGTTTTTGTTGCTGTTTTCTCCACCCTCATTCTCTGTCTCCCTTCTTCCTTTCCTCTTCCCAATCTCCACCCACATCTTGTTTTGTTTGTTAAGTGGTAGGCAGCCTTTAATATAATGCCTTTCCATTATGGAGGAGCTGTAATATGACGTTTGCCATACCAAATGTTATTCAAAAACAATGCAGTAGGTATTTTGCATTATAGAACCATGGAAAGGTTATCAGTGAAGCCTTTAGGGGGAAATTTGTTCTTACTTCATTTATTGATCTAGCCAAGGATTTAAATGGAGTTGCAAAGTTATATATGAACTTGAAGACTATATTTACTGTATTTACATTTTAAGATACAGTTGAATTTCTTTTATTAAAGTCCATAGTTCTGTATTATAATTTCTGTTAGACATATCCTATTCAGTTCTTTGTAACATGTGTAAATAGCCAGAAAAAAAAGATTTTAGTAACATTTTGTTAGCTGTCATCAATGTTCTGCTACATGGACGTATTAGGAGAGTAGCATTAGATTCATTAATGATGCTACAAGGACTCTTGTGCAGTAATGGCATATCCGGCCACAACACCTGGAACATACTGCTCAGCACGTGTTGGTGCCAGTAGTTTGTGTGTGTGCGCGCGCATATCTGGATGGTTTAATAATAAAACAGCAGAGTACAGGAAAATTGTTTCTTAAAGGTAAAACATATTGGTCTCTTACTACAGATTTCAATGTATGCAGCAAGCTCGAGGGATATTAAAACTGGTATTGTTCTGATTGACATTTAATGCCCTTAATTATTACAAAGAGTTATTTAAAAATAGCCAGTTCAGTCTTTCCTTGCATAGATGTAAGTTAGGATTATTAAGATTAATAAAAATAATGAAAAATGTTGATGTTTTATTACTTTGAGAAATTCCTAAATTCTGTTTTAATTGAATCTTAATCTAATTTAAGGAAATTTGCCAGATCCTGGTAAAGCCCAGGATTTCATGAAGAAATTCACACAGGTGTTAGAAGATGATGAGAAAATAAGGAAGCAGTTAGAAGTACTTGTTAGTCCAACATGCTCCTGCAAACAAGCTGAAGGTTGTGTGGTAAGGAGAAAAATTTAGAAGAGCTAATGTTTGAAGAAACCCCCAAACTCTTTCTTTCCCCTTTTATAAATTTAAATTCTTTGTGTAAAATAGCAATACAAGTAAACTACAAAAATTAGGGTATATTTTATTGCTTCATATTCATTTTGAAATATCCTCTAACTTTTCTGAGCAGTATTTATATAATACCTCTATAAAGACAATTTCTTTTTATATTTATTATGGTGTATATCCTTCCAAAATGAGAACATAGTATATATATATAGCTTTGTGCATTTTACTTATTTTTATTAATTAGCCTTTTATAGTATTATTCAATAACAGTATCACATATCATTGAATATATTTACCATAATTTATTGAACTGTTCATCCGTTACACATTTAGACTTTTTTCCCTAATTTTTGATTAAAGAACAGTTTAATATTTTTATGGCTACATAATTTTACACAATCTTGATTATTTCTTTAAAATAAATTCAGTATTAGCTAGTTTCACTGTTGGAAACAAGCAAAACTCAAACAAAAACAGTTATTTTTATAAGATTTGTATTTGCTAGTCATCTGGCCATTTTTTTTTTGGATGTATTAGCCATTCATAATTCTTTTTTTACATATTTCTTTTTTGTTTTTAATCTTTTCCTAAATATCCAGAATATTTGTCTTTATCTTACTGATTTGTTAGTTTGTCATGGCATTTTATGTTAAGTCACAAATAATTTTCTTTAATTTATTATGTCCCTAACATGCTATAATATTTTCGGCCCTGGCTGGTTGGCTCAGTGGTAGAGCGTTGCCCTGGCGTGCAGAAGTTCCAGGTTCGATTCCCGGCCAGGGCACACAGGAGAAGCGCCCATCTGCTTCTCCACCCCTCCCCCTCTCCTTCCTCTCTCTCTCTCTCTTCCCCTCCCGCTGCCAAGGCTCCATTGGAGCAAAGTTGACCTGGGTGCTGAGGATGGCTCTGTGGCCTCTGCCTCAGGCGCTACAGTAGCTCTGGATGCAACAGAGCAACGCCCCAGATGGGCAGAGCATCGCCCCCTGGTGGGCATGCTGGGCAGATCCCGGTCGGGCGCATGCGGGAGTCTGTCTGACTGCCTCCCCATTTCCAACTTCAGAAAAATACAAAAAATAAAATAAAATAAAATTTATTTTTCAATTACAGTTTACATTCAGTATTGTTTTGTATTAGTTTCAGGTATATAGCCTAGCCATAACTTTATTTTTATCTAGCTGAGTCTGTCAGCAGTCTCATCAAGGATTTTGCCTTTGGTATTCTACTTATGAAATCCCATTCTTTTACAAGTCAATGAAAATATTTTTTAAATCTGTTACCTTGTATCTTCTAAGAGGCTCTTTTCAGAAAAATAATTCTTGGCTCCATCCCAGACGGACTAACTGGAAATCTTTACAGTGAGGTTCACGAATCTGTAGTTCAACAAGCTCTCCTGTTGTGTTTTGCTGAGCACTTGGTTTTATTGTAATTGTTTTTATCCTGTTGGAATATTTTTGGTGTTAAGTATAAGATAAGAGTCTATTTCTGTTTTTATTCTAAATGTGTTTTCAGTTATTTCCATATAATATACTGAATATTCTTTTTCCTACTTGAAATGTTACTTCTCTTATACGCTAAATTCTTTTTTTTTTTTTTTTTTCCATTTTTCCGAAGCGGGGAGGCAGTCAGACAGACTCCCGCATGCGCCCGACCGGGATCCGCCCAGCACGCCCACCAGGGGGTGATGTTCTGCCCCTCTGGGGTGTTGCTCTGTTGCATCCAGAGCCATTCTAGCACTTGAGGCAGAGGCTACAGAGCCATCCTCAGCACCCGGGCCATCTTTGCTCCAATGGAGCCTCGGCTGCGGGAGAGGAAGAGAGAGACAGAGAGGAAGGAGTGGGGGAGGGGTGGAGAAGCAGATGGGCGCTTCTCCTGTGTGCCCTGGCCGGGAATCGAACCCAGGACTCCTGCACACCAGGCCAACGCTCCACCACTGAGCCAACCGGCCAGGGCTGATATACGCTAAATTCTTAATCTGTTTTCTGGACTTGTTCAATTTCTGTTGATTCATCTCTTCTGTCACCAGTACTATATGGTTTTAATTATGGTAGGTTCTTAATGTTTTAATGTAATTATTTATATGTACCTTTGAAATATTTTTTAAAAATCTACATTACAGCGTGAAATAACTAAGAAGTTGGGCAACCCCAAACAGCCTACAAATCCTTTCCTGGAAATGATCAAGTTTCTCTTGGAGAGAATAGCACCTGTGCACATAGACACTGAATCTATCAGGTATTTGTATGTAAAAATGTTAAATTTTCTTATCTATTCATTTTTTCATACTTTAGTCAGTCAATCACTACTGAGCACCTACTATACGAAGGCACTCATCTGTATAGACTTATGTATATATGTAATGGTTTTATAGTCATCTGTATATATCTGATATATATATATTCATATATGTATGTGTATATGTATACACACTCATCTGTGTATATATAGTTTTTATTATTTTAATTTGAAATATTTTAATTTGTGTGAGAAATTATCAATACAAACCTAGTTTTTCTCTTGTTATCAGTATATCAGGAATTTCTATTTTTTGTTAGCTTTCATATATTTAGGGAATACAAACAAATTGTAATATACCTTCAGGAAAAGAACACTAGGTGAACATGTTATAAAGAAGAATATGATGTTTTTTCACAGGTAATTTGAAAACTGAAGATGTTATTTCTAAAACAACCAGAACAGAAAGGGGAGGGAGAAGAGATAGACTACTAAGGCATGGTTATACTTGTGGATGGTGGTAGTGTAGGAAAAGGAAGGACATATCTGAGAAAGGTTTTAAAAGAACAACCTAAAAAATTGTTCATCTTACTGAAAATGGGGAAAAAAGATGAGGAAGGGTAACAGGTGTCAGTGTTCAGATCCAAATAATGAAGAAATAGTAATACCTTGGAAAAAATGAAGTGAGCTGGTTTTCAAGGAGGTGGAAAGGGTGTGCTGCTTATTTGGACATGGCAAACAATTTTTGTAAAAAATCAAGGCGAATTTAGTTTAATGTGAAACTGACTGTGGATTACTTCTCTGAGCGAGGTGCTAGACTAAACCTTGTAGTTTGTTAACAGAAAATTTTGAAAAATACCTATCAGTGTGAATAATTATTTTAGATAATTGATAATATATTTACAAATGCTTATTTTAAAAATAAGCTTGTTTTTAGAAAAAAATTAAAAAATTATTTTTAATCTAGTCTCATGTTCTAGTGATGCCTTATTGTATATCTGTTACCTAGGTATTTTTACACCTTTCAACAGCAGGCGTGTGTGTCTGTTTCTTACAAGAGTATCTGATGCAGTAATACTTGATAAATGTTTTGAAAGTACTTAATATTGTAATTTATTTATTTCAGTATATATTCTATTTATTGGAACAGTAATGAATTTTTTATAATTAAAAACATCTGTCATTCTTGTGTTTGGGCATAGGCCTTTTGTGAAAAATACAAGAATAAAAGTATAGATAGTAAAGCAAATCACATTTTTTTACCTCATTTGAATGGACAAAGAAAATACTGTTTTTGAAAAGAAGCATCTTAAAATATTACAGTTTTTGTTTTGCTGTAATGTTTGAGAAACCAAGTATGTATATGGTTTCATTGTGAGCTATAGATAAAATATTAAAAATTAGTGTTCTTTGACCGTTTTAAATGACATTATTTTGGTTATACTTTAGTGCTCTAATTAAGCAAGTGAACAAATCAATTGATGGGACAGCGGATGATGAAGATGAGGGTGTTCCAACTGATCAAGCCATCAGGGCAGGTCTTGAGCTGCTTAAGGTAACTATGCTTAAGTGTCCACATTGATAACTGTTAAACATATATAGTATACCGTTTATATTTCTTATTCTTGTGATTTGCTTCTTAAGTTTATAGAACCTAAAGTAAAATTTTCTCAATTGTTTAAGGTAGTTTAGAAATTGCATATTCTAATAGATAAGCTAAATATTTTCAATTAACTTGTATATTGTAGCTTAGTATTAATTATACTTAAATGGTAGGTTATAATTTGAAGTTTTCATAAGTAAAGAAGGTGTTAGCCCTACCCCAGAAGGAGACAAATTCTTCCTAAAATTCTATTTTATCTTTTATTTTGTTAGCTAATGTACTGCTGCTGCCTTATACTGATTACAAAAATATTGGTTAATTCTTGACAACTTAGAAAGTATAAAATTATAAAGAACAAAAACATAAACCTATCATACATAAATATTAGTTTCTTTTATTCCTTTTAATCTTTAAAAACGCACATTTTTATATAGTTGAGGTCAGACTAAATACATAATTTTATATCTTGACTTTTTTCTTATTAAATTATAAACATTTTAAGACAATGTGAGTGTTAAAACATCTGATTTTTGGCCACCATTTAGCAGCTGCATGCTTTTGGGCAAGTTAATTTGCTTCTGCTTCCTCATCTGTAACAGATGGCAATAATAATAGTAGTTACCTTGCTGGGGACTAATTAAATCATGTATGTAAATGTTTTAGTACAGTGTTTGGCTCATAGTAAAAATAATAAACATTTTTTGAAATGATGATTCAGCTACTTTTGGAGTGTCATGGTGCTTCCAGCATTTTACTATTGCTGAATATTTAGATATTTTTAATTTTATTTCTAGTATTACTACTGAGATTATATTGAACATCTCTTGCTAATATTTTTTTGAATGCTAGAAGGGTATTACTAGTTCAAAGAGAATAACCATTTTCAAAATTCATAGATAAAAGAGTGAAATTTTTTGAAAC
The DNA here is from genome assembly GCF_036850765.1 of Saccopteryx bilineata. Lineage (NCBI taxonomy): Eukaryota > Metazoa > Chordata > Mammalia > Chiroptera > Emballonuridae > Saccopteryx > Saccopteryx bilineata. The sequence goes on from NC_089495.1 coordinate 114,097,987, forward strand.
AAATTTTTGTACCGTTTATAACTTCATTAACAGTGTATTGAGGTGCTAACTCATGTCTTCACAAATATGGAATATTGTAAAATTTTAAGAAATTTTCTTATCTGATAAGCAGAAATAGTCTTTTAATTTGTATACTTATTACTAGTGAAGTACACCTTTTAATATTAATTATCACTGTTTTCCCAATGGTGAATTTATTATTCTTATCCTTTGTTCATTTTCTCCTGACATCTCAGTCTTTTGAGTTTTTTTATTTGTTTGTTTTTTGGCTCATTTAAATGTGAGCTTTTTTTTATTTCATTTGCTGGTTTTTTTAGGATGTATTTGGTATATTTAAAAATATATTCTATTTAAGTATAAAGTAAGTAAAGTATATTAATAAAATGAATACCATTGCAAAATAAATAGAATCCTAATTTAAACAGTATTATCAACACTGTTGGATTTCCATGATTTTTCCCCCACGCACATTCCCCATGTGTAATTGTTCTGAATTTTGGATGTATTGTTCTCTTTCTTATCCCTGTCTGTGTATACATCTCCAAACTACATTGCTTATGTTGCTTGCTTCTGAATCTTAAAATATGGCATTATATATAATATCTTTTTCTATTACTTGCTTGTTTTTTACATTCCACATTTGATTATAGTTAAGCTTTAAAAATGCCATAATTTTCAGTTTTGTTTTTGTTTTCATCTGAGACATAACCTATTTGAAATTTATTTTGAAACTGTATATTTTGGGGGTGGTGTTATTTGATCTTCTCTAAATAACTACCCAGTTTTACAAGGACTATTTATTAAAAATCTCATCCAGCCCTAGCTGGATAGCTCAGTAAGTTAGAGCATTGTCTCTATACGCCAAGGTTGCAGGTTCATTCCCTGTCATGGCACATACAAAAATCAATCAATGAATGCATAAATAAGTGGAGCAACAAATCAGCGTTTCACACTCTCTTCCTCTTTTTCTCTCTCCTCTTCCTTTCTCTAAATAAATCAAAAAAAATTTTAAGGATAAAATAAATTTTTAAAAATTAAAATCTCATTCATTCTCATTTATCTTCTGTTACCTTCTTTGTAATTTATTGCATTCTGTTTAATTTATATATGCCAGGGTCTATTGCTTTTTTTTTTCTGTTTTCTGTTTCTTCTGATGTTACTACCGTGTTGACTTAATTATTATAACCTTACAATATCTTTTTACTATGTGGTGTTTTACTTCCTTGGATTGCTTTTTTTTTTTTCAAAAATTTTGAAAGGAATGAGTTCTTTAGATTATACAGTCTTACACAGGAATATTTCTGTTATATATTTGAGCATGTTTTAAGTTTTATTTATAGTGCTTTCCTTCTTAGGAGAATTATTTTTATCTTTGACTTGTATTTCTAATATGTAACAGTTTGGATTTATTTGTAGAGATGAACAGGGTATATATATCGTTTTTATGACTCACTTTTAGGTCCTCTCATTTACACATCCCATCTCGTTTCATTCGGCTGAAACCTTTGAGTCCCTTCTGGCTTGTCTAAAAATGGATGATGAGAAAGTAGCAGAAGCTGCACTCCAAATTTTCAAAAACACAGGAAGCAAAATTGAAGAGGATTTCCCACACATCAGATCGTGAGTTGAGTTTATTCTGATAAATATTCTGGAACATAGAAAAATAATTTACTATTTTTTTTAATTATCCAATAATTGGAATCTTTTAGACTTTGAGACAGTATTGTTTAGGTTATTTTAAGTCCATACTATTTGATTTGGATTCTCATTTTCTGGGAGAAAACATTGATTGGTTTTTCAGAATGTTCATGAAAGTATTGGGTACACATGCCATTTCTTTCTGAAGCATTGATTTTGCTTAAAGATTTTAATGAAAACAATGTTAGAGCCTTTTTTTTTTTTACAGAGACATAGAGAGGGATAGACAGCGACAGACAGACAGGAACGGAGAGATGAAAAGCATCAATCATTAGTTTTTCGTTGCGTATTACGACAACTTAGTTGTTCATTGACTGCCATCTCATATGTGCCTTGACCGCGGGCCTTCAGTAGATTGAGTAACCCCTTGCTCAAGCCAGCGACCTTGGGTCCAAGCTGGTGAGCTTTTGCTCAAACCAGATGAGCCCGCGCTCAAGCTGGCGACCTCAGAGTCTTGAACCTGGGTCCTCCACATCCCAGTCCGATGCTCTATCTACTGCGCCACCGCCTGGTCAGGCCCATTTTATAATAAAATAGTCCTTTGTTATACTGTGGTACAAATAAACATTTTATGTGAATTTAAGGGTGAGTGGGAAATTCCAAAGGAATTTCAGTAGGACTTTCCATTGTACTATTCACTCTTCTTTATGGTTAAGAATATTGGATCAAAAGTTTTCAAAAGCAATGCTTTATTTGTCACAGGAAAGCAGGGATGTATGGAATAGTCATCTTATCAGTATGCTTTCTTTGTGTGTGTGTGTGTGTGTTCCAATACTGTATTTCTAAGAATTGGAAATTGCACTGTTATGCTAGGGATCTCTAAGAGTGGCCAATTATTGGTCAAGGTTCTGTAAGAGTTCAAGAATTAAGTCCTCATTCTTTATGGATCCCTGCTTACTTTACTTGCCTCTCTCCTTCCTGTGCCTGGAGAGCATATCATATCTGCATTTGGTCCTGCTACTGTCGTAGTCATTGATGGCTAGTTTTGCCTTTACCTCATTACTTCTGGCTTCGTCACTGTTGGGTTAGTTGTGATTTGTGTAGCACGTTTCTTTATGTTGAAGAAATGCCTGTGCTCCTTTTCCTTAGAAGTAGATTGTGGACAGGCTCTTAAGAGCCTCCGTGATATTTTTTATTATTCCTGTCTGTTCATGTGAAATTAATTTTAGAAACTATTGTTAAATAGGGAAAAGGCATTAATTAAATGCTAATTGAAACATACCAGAATTTTGTAACAGTATTCTGCTTGACAAGAGTAAGAAACTTATGGTTTAGGACTGACTTCTTAATTTTTAAGGGAGCTCAGAAAATGAATTTCCACTTGGAATGGTGCTGTCGTTTTCTCTCCAGATCATCAGAGATCAGAGTAGAGAAATACATGCAGACACATTTTATACACACACACACACACACACACACACGTATTTATGTACGTATGTGTAAGCAAGCTATATATAACTATATACCATTTACAGAATGTTCACTTAGTGTACTATCTCATTTAGCACTTGTAACACTTCATTAAAGTAGAGGGAAGTAGCTTCATCTTTCTGATGAGGAATCTACTGTACTCTTAAGGTAAATGGTTCTAGCTCATTTTTCTAGCAAGCAGCAGAGTCAAGATTTGAAATAAGGCCTGTTTGTCTGCAATACCTATGGAACTATATGTATTATGGCACATTTCCTTTCTTAATTAGAGCTTTGAACATATTTTAGTTTGCTTTATATATTGGAGGTTATTTTTATTCTAGACTGTCTTTCCTAGTACCTTTTATATTAAAAAAGTATTTGATATATTTATAGAACTACAAAATCAAGGTTGAAATGTGGGCATTTAGAACACAGAAGGGTATTTTGAAACATATGCTGCTGTATTTTGGAACTGAAGTACTTAGTTATTTGGTGGGATATAGTTATATGTGGAGTAGATTTCAGGTGTCTGAGTACCTGCTGTTTGCATATACTGTTCTCAATGAAGTGCTGTAATTTTTGCTCCATAAGACACACCTGACCATAAGACACACCTAGAGTTTTAAGGAGGAAAATAAGAAAAAAAAGATTCTGAACCAAATGGTATATTTAAAATATTTAATAAAATACCATATTTTTTGCTCCATAAGACGCATGGGCATTTTCTCCTCCACTTGGGGGGGGGAGTGCGTCTTATGGAGCGAAAAATACTGTAACTCACAGTATATGTTTTCCAGGAGATAAAATAGGAATGCAGATTTTATATTTTAAATTTTAGATTTTATATTTTAATTTGGGTGCGTTGATTTTGAGGAAAAATAATAGAGTTGAGTGAATGTTGATTAAATCATTTCCCTTGAATTTACCAAAATAATTTAAAAGAACCAACTGAAAAATGTATTTAAGTAGAAGCTGCAACAAAGACAAATTGGTGTTAGATAAGCCTAGAAAATTGGTGTTAGGTAATTTCTGTATAAAGGAATGTATAGCAGGTGTTTTGTCTTTTGCCGATTTAGGATTGAGATACGGCAGTCTGGAAGAAATATGGAAAACCTAGTTTCAGCTGTGCTAGAATTAAAGGGAGAGCCTGTGTGGTCAGACTGTTTTTCTTTGGGCTGACCTGTTTTTCATAAAAGAAGGAGCAAAGATTAGAGTGAAATTATGAAGCCAAAGTTATTACCAACTTTGCAGGAACAGAAAAAATTATATGTTGACCCTCTGAACAAATATGATGGTGAGTTTATGAGTTTCATTCTGACTCAGCCTGTTTTGGAGTCTGACTCACCGCAAAATTGAGAGTCGCTTGATAGCATTGGGTATAACCATCATCAAGTGGAGCCAGCTCTCCCCACTGGAAGACTTTCAGCAGTCCTAGAGAGAAATTACACAGAGATAAGCAGAGCTCACTACCGTTATTCCCAACTCCCTCCTCTATGCTTCTTAGCCAGCTAATTAAGCAAGTTTGGAACTCATTGTAAATTTTTTAAGAGAAATGTCCAATGTACAGTCATCAGGGAGGCACCATCTTCACTTTTGTTTAAATGGCAGATCCAGAGAGAATTTTTGTTATTCAAAGATGAATTAACAGAATACAGATTAATTAACAAACATGAAACTTATGCAGATATTTTAGCATTTATAAAAGTAGCTGATAAATACTATTTGAAAGAATTTAATTCTTCTAGGGAAATAATAAAATTTAGACAGTTCTAAACTGCCAAGAAAGTTAAGCTGTGATGACATCTGGGGGTAGAAAAATAAGATAATATACAAAAAGGGAGGTGGCAGAGCTAAGGATAAGGAAGAGCTGAAACATTTGCCTTGCAGAATATAATTTATTACAAGCAGCAAGGAGTAAAGTAAATATAGAAATTGTTACTGCAAAGCTAGAGATTAAACCTGAGGAAATTGCATAGAATGTGGAGATTAGTGGGCAAAGAGATAAAGGCAGTTTAAGAGAATGAATAGCAGACAGTGAAAAGCTATAATTGGTTTCTATGGGGAAGAAAACAATAATGGGAAGTGCAAAATATTCAAAAAAATAATGTAACTTGTTTAGAATGAATAAAAACATGAATCTAGAGATGAAGAAAAGTTCATATTTTAGGAAAATATTCTGATAGAATTTATTAAATTTTTAGTGATTTCACAAACATCAAAGGAATGGGGGGGGGGGGAGTAGGTCACACACAACAGAAAAGTAATGAGGCTGGTGTGTTTCTTTTCAACCAAGTAAGATTTCCAAACTTCAACAACTAAGGAGTTTTGATGGACAAGAATATAACTAAAGAATTTCCTAACTAGCCAAGGTTGTTTAGGGGTAAATGAAGAATGTTCTTTAGGATAGAAGGATTCAGAAAATGTGTTACGTGTGTGTGTGTGTGTGTGTGTGTGTGTGTGTATTCTTTTTCCCTTTGCATTTAGTTTTGCTTATGCCCCTAACTCCAGCTTTTTTCATCATATTTCTCTATCTGTGATACGTTTTTTTATTATTTTACTTTCAGTACTTAAGTTTTAAATGTGGCTATATCTGTGCTTCAGATATTTGGAAACTTGATTTTTTTTTTTTTAAGAAGGATATAAATTAAAATGGGCTCAAGAAGAATGAAGGAAAACATAATTGGCTATAATTATAAAAAAATAGGAAAACTCTAATAAAAAGTATCAATAAAAGTTGTGTATTAAAGAGATTATTTCAAATCTATAGGAAACCAGGAATTCTGATTCTCTTAATTATTCAGAACATAGTGAGGGAAAAAGAGCATATCACATTTTATAAAGCCAAGATAACTAGCAGGAATACTAAATCCCCACCCCCAAGAGAAAATGAAGACAAATCTTAACAAATATTGATGCTAAAATTACAAGTAAAATACTAACAAATAGTCGATTACAGTAAAACAGTTATCATACTATGGCCAGATGTGGTTTATTCCAGGAATACAAGAGAGTTGTTATTAGTAAACCTAATATTCATGTTACAATTTATTATATAAGTGAGTAAAAGGGGAAAGGAACATACTAGTTCATTTTGATATATGTTGAAAGGACTCTGATTTAAAACATCAGTCTATTTATAATCAGTAGGCATCATCATATAGTAAACCAGTAGAAGCCTCCCAAGTAAAGTCAGGACCCAGATGAGAAAATATACTGTCATGATTTAACATTGTTCTGAAAGCACTAGCTATTATAATTACATAAGAGAGTAAAGGCAGGTAGCTGTCGTGGAGCCCTGTGGTGTCCATGTGTGTGGTGGGCATGCACTGTGGCTGTGAACCGTGGGCCATGGTACCAGGGTGCAGCAGCTCTCCCAGGAGCAGGGAATCATCCTGCAGGGGAGTGCTGAAATCGGGGTGAGTTCTCGTTTGGCATCAACAGCATTTTATGTCAGCTTTTCAGTTATCCATGTGAAACCTTTACTTGAGTGCAGAAATATGGACCTTCCTTTCAGTAACTGCTGATCCTGAGCTCATGAAATACCTAAATAATGTAGTGGGACAACTAAAAGATTGGTTATACAAGTGTTCAGTTCAGAAACTGGTAGAAATTATCTCAAATATTGAAAATGGTGAGGTCCTTGAAAGATGGCAATTTGTTATTGAGTGTGACAAGACTGCCAAAGTGAGAAAAGTCTCAGAAAGCTCTCAAAGGTGAAATCCACTCAGTGATCAAACATATTACAGCTAAATGACATTGCTACCACTGTTGGAATTTTCCTGATCATTTGATCTGCTCTTCTATACAAAGATTTGGTTGTACTTGAAAAGTGGGAAGAGTTGGGACCACAGTTCATGACCAATTCTGAGCAAGTCCGTCTGCATTCTTTCACTGCTGTAATCTACAAAGTAAACAGCATGGTGGCCTGCAAAATCCCTGCCGGTGCCTAATGATGAGAAAGGAACAATAATGTCCTTCTCAAATGTCCATTTCCTGAAACCAAGTCATCTATAGTTCATGTTATATGAACTATATAATTCATTTTTATATGGGGAAAACTTGACATTATACTTGATTGAACTGTGCACAATTGTTCCATTTTTTCCTGTTTGACTTTCCATAGGGTTGACATAATTTTTTGCACACTCTTCAAAAAGGAACCAGCAGATTACACCAGCACTGTAATGCCAATTCCTTTGAAGGTGGTAACTCTAGATGAAGAAACTTTTGCTCTAAAGCTAACTGCCTTTTAAGTCAGACCTTTTGGTCAAGTTGTTTGACTCAGAATATGGGTAAATATGAAACACAGCAAAAGAAGTGAGCGTGCAGACTCTTTAGGTCCTAACATAACTAATAATCCACAATACCAAAATATTACATATATTATATATAAGGTCCTTTCACCATTTATTTTATTTGTATAGTTTCCATGTTGGAAAAATATTCAATTATTTGATTTTAATGTATATAATTTACATTTACAAGCTATTGCTGTTTTTAATGTTTAATTTCTGGTGATACAGGCCTCATGTCTTTTTGTGTTTTATAAAATCAAGCTTTAAGAGTTAAATGATAAATAAAAATATTTGTTTAAAAGTAAATAAGAGATTAAAGTATTGGAAAGGAGGAAGCAAAGTTACAGGTTTTTTTGGAAGATCTTAACTAATTAATTGAAAAACTACGTAAAAACAAGGTAGCCAAAGTTTGTAAAAATTCAAATCTTTCCTTATATACCACTAACAGCCATTTAGAAAATACTATAGGAGTAAAAAATGAGAAGAACTAGAGGTGTAAAGTATACAAGAAATTTGCAATCCTAGAGTAGTCGGGTGAATTAGGAAAAGTTTGGATCACCAGCAGGCTATTTTGAAAACAAAAATACAGACTGTGTCTTGATTTTACGTATATTTCAGATGAGTCAAAGATAAATTATCTAAGATTTAAATATATAAAATGAATTAAAGTATTAGTAACTCATATATTTCTGTAACTCCCTTGGGTGGGGGACCAGATACTTCTCTGTCAGAAAGGAAATATTGATGGATTGGAGTTTTAAAAATTCATTTATTGAAAAATTATTTATAGAGCCTGCACTGTACAAGGTATTAAGGATGTGGAAATAAATAGGAGAGTGCCCTCATATTTTAGTGAGGCAGAATAATATTTAGAAAAAGCAAAACTCATAAAATAAGTTAAAACACAAGTGGTATGCTGGAAACTATTTTCAACATATACATGTGACTTACAGAAGATCAATATTTGTACTGTATAAAGACTCTTAAAGAAATAATAGAAACATCTCACAGAATGCTAGCAAAGGGAATGAACAGGAACTTCGCAATAGGAAACTTTCAGCCTCCAAATCAAGAAAGTACATCTATGTCTGCTAATATTAATGGAGGAAAATAAAAACACTCACACAGGACTAGCTAGCATTCTAGTGACACTCTCTTGTTTGGAGTATACATTCATGTAGTTTTTCTGGGTTGTTAATACAACCAACTTAAAATGTATGTAAGTCTATAACATTGCTGTTTTATGCTAAGAACTCATCCCAGAGGTATTTAGAAAAGATGTCTACATAATGGTTTTATGGTTCAATGTCCAGTCAGAGAAATAAAATTATACTATGTATTTTAAATATAAAGTAATTAATACAGATGTTTGAAGGAACAATAGGAAAGAAGTGGTGTTAAGAATTGCTCATTGGGTAGAAGAGCCTTGTCAACATCAGCCAACTGTGAGTAGGGGTCGCCTGGCTGTTGTGAGGGTGGGGGTGGGAATGGCAGTGAAACTATTGCACAGAATACCTAAAGAAGTTCTAGTGCCTTTAGAAGAACTTAACAGGAAGACAGTTCTTGAGGAAGTCTGGGAAATGCAATTTGCCGATTTATAGCTCTGGATCTCAGAGCAGGCTATAAGATAGGTAGGCTTAATGCTTAGTGATAGTAGTTAAGTAATTAGCACAGGGATGTTTGTGGTTTCATTGCTAAGGTTTAAATAAAGAATAAAAAGAACATCTCTGCTCATCAGTAGAGATTGGTTAGGTCAGTTGAGTTATAACTATCCACTAGAGAACTACGGTATTTCCCCATGTATAAGACACACCGTTTTTTGAAAATTTTGGAGTCTAAAACCTGGGTGACCTTATACAGTGGTTGTATATTTTTTTACTTGCATTTCACGCTTTTGTGATTTGTCATCAGACACAGAAGAGGACAAGCTAATGGATGGGAGTTTTGACAGTGGGAGGAGTTGTATGAATTTTATGATGAATAAAACTTGAGTTCAATAACTTTATGTAATACATTTTTCTTTTCAAATTTTGGGCCCCAAAATTAAGGTGTGTCTTATACATGGGAGCATCTTATACATGGAGAAATACGGTATGTGACTGTTAAAAGAGTAATGTGTGACATAGGAGATTTCTGCAACATTGTTGGGTGAAAAAGGTTCCAAATAGTATTTTTATTGTTATTTATTTAATATACATACATATGTATAGAGAAATTTTAGAAGTATGTTCAAAATGTTAAAAGTGGTTTTAAGGTAGTAGAATTTGGTTTTTTTCTTTACTGGTTTTAATATATTTTTCAGTTTTGTTTGTATTTCCTGCACATATATGATCATCACCATGGAGGAAAAACTTGAATTTGAATTTAATGAGGGAATAAAGGATTCCTTTTAATAAAAGTTTATTAATAGGGAAGTAGTCAAAAGGTCCATACATTTTATTAAGACTGGTACTTGAGAATTCTTGAAAACTATTTCTCTTTATTGTTTTGGTTTATTTCTGTTTATATGACTAAAGGAAACATTGCATGAGCTTATAACTTCTCATGCTACTTTTTTAAAGTATAGTTATAGGCCTGACCTTTGGTGGCGCAGTGGATAAAGCGTCGACCTGGAATGCTGAGGTCGCGATTCAAAACCCTGGGCTTGCCTGGTCAAGGCACATATGGGAGTTGATGCTTCCTGCTCCTCCCCCTGTTCTCTCTCTCTATCTCTCTCTCTCCCCTCTTTCTCTAATAAAAATGAATAAATAAAAAAAACAACTATAGTTATGAAGTATTATATTAGTTTCTGGTGTACGTTACAGTGAATAGATATTTGTATGCCTAGTATGTTCTCACTGCCCGAACTCTAGTAAGTGTGTGTTACTGTGCAGTTTTCATACTGTTATTGATTATATTCCCGTTTGCCTTTTCGGCCGTTCTTCCACTCACCCCCCCCCCCCCCTCTGGCAAGCATTACTTTGTTTCTATGGGTCTGGTTTTGTTTTGTTTGGATTTTTAAAAAAATTCCACATAAAAGTGAATTCATACATTGTCTCTTTTTCTTATTTCACTTAGCATAATACCCTCTAGGTCAGAGATCCCCAAACTTTTTACACAGGGGGCCAGTTCACTGTCCCTCAGACTGTTGGAGGGCTGGACTATAAAAAAAACTATGAACAAATCCCAATGCACACTGCACATACTTTATTTTAAAGTAAAAAAACAAAACGGGAACAAATACAATATTTAAAATAAAGAACAAGTAAATTTAAACAACAAACTGACCAGTATTTCAATGGGAACTATGCTCCTCTCACTGACCACCAATGAAAGAAGTGCTCCTTCTGGAAATGCGGCGGGGGTGGATAAATGGCCTCGGGGCCACATGCGGCCCGTGGACCATAGTTTGGGGACCCCTGCTCTAGGTCTATCTGTGTTGCCACAAATAGCAGGATTCCATTCCTTTTTATTGTTGAGTAATATTCTATTTGTGTGTTTGTACACACCACATCATCTTTATTCATTTATCTATTGATAGACACTTTGGTTACCATAACTTGGCTATTTTATCTTTCACTCTCTTTTTTTTTTTTTTTTTTTTTGTATTTTTCTGAAGTTGGAAACAGGGAGGCAGTCAGACAGACTCCCGCATGCGCCCAACCAGGATCCACTCAGCATGCCCACCAGGGGGTGATGCTCTGCCCATCTGGGGCGTCGCTCTGTTGCAACCAGAGCCATTCTAGCGCCTGAGGCAGAGGCCACAGAGCCATCCTCAGCGCCCGGGCCAGCTTTGCTCCAATGGAGCCCTGGCTGCGGGAGGGGAAGAGAGAGACAGAGAGGAAGAAGAGGGGGAGGGGTGGAGAAGCAGGTGGACGCCTCTCCTGTGTGCCCTGGCCAGGAATTGAACCTGTGACTCCTGCATGTCAGGCCGACGCTCTACCACTGAGCCAACCAGCCAGGCCCAACTTGGCTATTTTAAATACTATATATTGCAATGAACAGAGGGGTGCATATATCTACTTGAAATTATGTTTTTGTTTTCTTTGGATAAATACCCAGAATAGTACTGCCAAGACATGTAATATATCTACTTTTAGTGGGTTTGTTGCCCCCCCCCCTTTTTTTTTGCCAGAGAGACAGCGGGATAGACAGGGATAGGCAGATAGGAAGGGAGAGAGATGAGAAGCATCACTTCATAGTTGTGACACCTTAGTTGTTCATTGATTGCTTTCTCTTATTTGCCTTGACCTGGGGTCTCTAGGTAGGCCTGTAACCCTTGCTCAAGCCAGTGACCTTTGGGCTCAAGCCAGTGACCATGGGGTCATATCTTTGATCCAACACTCAAGCTGGCAACCTGGACTCAAACTGACGACCTCAGGGTTTCAAATCCGGGTCCTCAGTTTTCCAGGCCAATGCTCTGTCCACTGTGCCACTGGCTGGTTGGGCATATTTTTAGTTTTTTGAGGAAACTCCCTACTGTTTTCCATAGCAGCTATACCAATTTGCTTTCCCATGAACAATTCCTGAGGGTTCCCTTTTCTCTACAACCTTACCAACACCTGTTATTTTTTCACTTTTTTGACAATAGCTGTTCTGACAGGTATGAAGTGGTATCTCATGGTGGTTTTTCATTTCCATTCCCCTGATGATTAGTGATGTTGAGCATCTTTTCTTATATCTGATGGCCATGAGTATGTCTTCCTTGGAGAAAAACTCCACATTTTCTGCCCATTTTTTGGTAATATTATTTTTTGATAATGAGTTATATAAATTTGTTATTTTATACTATTTTAAAAATTTTCAACCAGAGTTGCTTCTTACTTGTGTGTAATCTGTCATTTTTCTCTAGATTATTAAGAAAAGATTATGGATGTTCATATCATAAAATCTGATTTACAAGAAGACAGGTTTTACCTAGGGAGTTTAGTTGTCAAAGTAACCAGCCAATAATAATTTTTCATTTCACAGATAGACCCATAGACCAAAAGGATAATGAGACTCTAATTGTTTTCTACATATCTTATTGAAATTTTAATATATATATATATATATAGAGAGAGAGAAGTAGATTTTGATGGACTCGCTTGTATCACTAACCAGTTTATATATGAATAACTTATAGCCACTTTTGTTGAATTTATAATTCTACTCAACTTCCCCTGTTCTTTTTATATTTGAAAGCCAACCCCAGACTTACTAATATAATTTCATCTATACATTCAAGTATCTAAAATATAAGAACTCTTAAAAATTAATCACAATATCATTATCACAAACACAGTTAACAGTTGCTTAATTTTAATAATATCCAGTCTTCTCAAAAGTATAGTAATTTTTTTTAATAGTTTGTTGTTTGAATCAGGGTCCAAGTGAGGTTTTAATAGTTACTGGGCTCCCCCTCCAGTTCTCTTTCTCTCCTATGTTTGAGAAAGAAACCAGGTTGTCTCACTTGCAGAGTTTACTTGGCATATTTTAACAGTTCCTTATATTTTCTGTAAAGTGATAATTAAAGCTGGATGCCCGATTGGACCCAGCTCCACTTTTTTTTGTTGCAGGACCACTTTATAGGTATTAGAATGCTCTTCTAGGAGGCACATCATTTCTAGTTACTGCTCTTTTTAAGATATTAGCAGACAATACTACTTAGTATTCAGTGGTATATTTTATTCTGACAATTCTTTATCACTGTTAGCTGAATACTTTTATAAAGAACTTTCTTATCGTTCTTTGATTCTCCAATGTTAAATTTATTTAGAAAAGGCAGGATAAATACTTTCTTAAATTTTTTTTGTAACAGAGACAGAGGGACAGATAGGGACAGACAGACAGAAAGAGAGATGAGAAGCATCAATTCGTCTTTGGTGGCACCTTAATTGTTCATTGATTGCTTTCTCATATGTACCTTGACCGGGGGTCCACAGCAAAGCAAGGGACCCCTTGCTCAAGCCAGCGACCTTGGTCTCAAGCTGGTGAACCTTGCTCAAACCAGATGAGCTCATACTCAAGCCAGCGACCTCAGAGTTTTGAACGTGGGTCCTCCGTGTCCCAGTTCGACACTATCCACTGCGTCACCGCCTGGTCGGCCATATACTTGATTCTTTTATATTATTGAACAGTGTTCAAAATAGGGTGACTTTACTAGCAACCTCTCAATGTGACCAATTAACTGTTGGTTTTTAAAAATAACATTATAAACTTACGGATTTACATGTATTTGTGTTTCAGTCAGTTATGGTGATCAATCTCATTGATGCTCAGATTGTCCCATCTATATTTGGAAACCTCTGAGTCTTTTTGAACAATGCTAATCTTTGTTGTTTCTTTGCAGTCTTTCATGACAAAATGTTTCAGGCCCATCTAGTACATTTCCTGCTTCACACCTGAAATTTCGGGATGGTATCAAGAGTGTCAGTCATGTGAGATACCAATTGCTAGCTATCGTGTGGGTCATTTTGCTAGGATGATTCAGTGGACACAGCTAAAGAATGGTTTTTGGAAGATAAAATGCTTTGAGTGTTTATATTGATTATTCCAGTTCAGATTCAGGATCATAAAGATTTTATTGAACCTCTTCCACTTTACATTTATGTCTTTACTTCCCCATGCTGAAGTAACCCAGGATGATAAAACAGCAATGTTTTAGTAAATATTGTATATAACAGTCTCAGAATAGTAGCACTACCAATGTCATTCCTAAACACAGTTGTTGATTTGTTTAGGGAGTTGTCTTGTATTTAGGGTATTGGACAGTAGCAGTGATGTATGGTCAAATTCCTATGCTAAAGTCACTTGGAATGCTTCTTCTTTGTGTAGTTATACCACCAAATGGGTACTTCTTTCTGTTCATTTGTTTCATTTTACTTTTTAAGAGATTGCCCTTTTAAATTTAATTTTATTACTAAATTAAATGAAATATTCACTTGTTTTAAAGACAAGTCTAAAAGCAAGATGTATTGCAAAAAGTTTAGCTTCTGTTTTTTAACTTTTTTTCTTACATATAGATAAATGTTTAAAAAAAATGTCTTTCCACACGTTTGTCTGGAAGTGCTCAAGTGTGTATGTGTATATATGTATGTGTATGTCCCCCTTTTGATAGGTAAATGATAAACTACAGGATACATACTTTTCTCCATCTTGATTTTTTTCTTTACTTGTATTGGCAGTTACTCCATATTTCAGTGTTTATTTTGTTGATAGAGTAAATGCATATCTGATTTTCCTAGATGTCACTCCACTGTCCTCCATAGTGGTTATAACATTTTGCATTTCCACTAGCAGTGTACGAGTGTATCTGATCCCCCATAGTTTTGTTGCCAGAACTGAGTTATGAAATGTCTCTCTCCCTCGTCATTTTCTTTGTTCTGTAATCTTTTTCTGAGAGCAGCAGATCCCTTATTTATTAGTGTTTGTGAGGCATGTTCTTTTATTTTAACTTTAAATCTTCCAGGGGCTTATATACTGCTCACAAGATTAAGGGATATTTTATAGCTTCATATTCATTTAGAATTATCTCCTAATTATTGTGAGAAGAATATTTAAAATGAGTTTCTGTTTGGTCTTTGTTTTCTTATACTTGATCTTGCCAAAAGGCCAAGAAACAATTGTCCGTGTCTTCTTTTGTTTTTGTTGGAAATGGTTACCATTTCTGTTGCTCTCTCTTTTCTTTTGGATATGTAGCCACTTTTTCATGTTACCATTTTTCTTCTTAAACTTACTTCTTATAATTCTGCTTATACTTATTTCAGCGTTTCTTTGTCTGAAAATGTCTGTATTTTGCCTTCATTCTTGCAAGGTATTTTTGCTCACAATAAAACTTCAGGTTGACAAATGTGTTTATTTTAGTAGCTGAAAGACGTCATTATAGTTTTCTAGGTTGTGCAGTTTCTGATGGAAAGTGTTCATTCATTCTTTGTCCCTGTGTTTGTTGTGTGTTTTCTATGTTAAAAATTGTCCTTTTTGTTGATATTTTTACCAAATCGATGATAAAGATAGACCTTATAATTTATTTTCTGTTTCTGCTGCTTTAGGTTTATATTGATTCTTGGGACTATGGGTTATTTCCATCATCCTTGGAAAAATTTTGGCTATTACTTCTTCAAATACTGTTTTCCTCTCCCCACCTCCTGTCTCGGACTCCCAATTACATGATGTTTGACTACTTGATAGTGTCTTACAGGTCAATAATGCTCTTTCTTTTTCTGTTCTATTTTTCCTCTGGTTTTATTTTGCATTGTTTCTATTGCTGTGTTAAGTTCACTGATCTTTTTCTTCTCTGATATATACGGGTGGGCAATACTAGGTTTGCAGTTCTGAGTACATAAAACAGCTTATTCTTGAATAGTTTCTCTTGTATTATACGTTTTTCTATATAAAAACAGTAGATCTACTTTTGCTCAGCCCTGTATAATCTGCCTTTACCTCTTATCAATATTGTTATTCATATTTAATAATTCCACCTGGGTCTTTTCTATTTATTTTATTTCTGTGCTTATCACGTTTATATTTTTTTCTTACCTTCTTGAGCCTGTGAGGCATAGTTGTGTCAATGTCTTAGCTAGTTCCATCACTTGTACCATTTCTGGACCTGTTTCTTTCTCTTTTTTTATTATTTTTTAAAGTATTTATTAATTTTAATTTATTGTATTAACATGTATTCAAGTGTTTCACTCAATATAATACTCTCACCACCTACCCCCATGTCCCCCATTACAACCCCACTTTTCCCCTCCCCCTAAATTACTCCCCCCTACTCTCTGGGATTTGCTGTCCTGTTACCTGTATCTATGTGTTATGTATATGTAATTTCACTAATTCCTTCACCCTCTCTGGTTCCATCCCCTCGTCCCCCTTCGCTCTGACAGCTGTCCCTCTGGTCCCTGTGACCTCGTCTCTGCCTCTGTTCCATTTTGTTGATTAGATTCCACATATAAAAGAGATCATATATTTGTGTTCCTTTGCCTGGCTTATTTCACTTAGCATAATAGTCTCCAGGTCCATCCATAATATTGCAAAAGGTAATGTTTCCTTTTTCACGGCCACGTAGTATTCCATTGCATATATGTACCACAGCTATTTAATCCACTTGTCCACTGATGGACACTTCGGCTGTTTCCAGATCTTGGCTGTTGTGAACAATGCTGTAATAAACATGGAGGTGTATATCATCTTTTGAATCAGTTATTTTGTATTCTTAGGATATATTCCTAAAAGTGGAATATCTGGGTCAAAAGGCTGTTCCATTTTTATATTTTTATTATTATTTATTTTTTTGTATTTTTCCTGAAGTTAGAAGCAGGGAGGCAGTCAGAAAAACTCCTGCATGCACCCAACCGGGATCCACCCAGCATGCCCACCAGGGGACAATGCTCTGCCCATCTGGGGCATTGCTCCTTTGCGGCTGGAGCCATTCTAGTGCCTGAGGCAGAGGCCATGGAGCCGTCCTCAGTGCCCGGGCCAACTTTGCTCCAATGTAGCCTTGACTGTGGGACGGGAAGAGAGAGGCAGAGAAGAAGGAGAGGGGGAGGGGTGGAGAAGCACATGGGCACTTCTACTGTGTGCCCTGATGGGGAATCGAACCAGGACTTCCACATACCAGGCCGACTCTACAACTGAACTAACAGGCCATGGCCCATTTTTAATTTTTTGAAGAAACTCCACACTGTTTTCCACAGTGGCTGCACAAATTTGTATTCCTGCTAGCAGTGCAAGAGGGTTCCCTTTTCTCCACACCCTCACCAGATCTTATTGTGTGTTGATTTATTAATGAGAACCATTCTGACAGGTGTGAGTGGTATCTCATTCTGGTTTTAATTTGCATTTCTCTGATGATTACTGACATTGAACATTTTTTTCATATTCCTATTGGTCATCTGTATGACCTCTTTGTAGAAGTGTCTATTCAGTTCTTTGGCTATTTTTTAATTGGATTGTTTATCTTCTTGGTGTTGAGTTTTAGAAGTTCTTTATAAATTTTGGTTATTAACCCCTTATCAGACTTATTGGTGAATATGTTCTCTCATTGTGTGGGTTGTCTTTTTATTTTGGTCATGATGTCTTTTGCTGTGCAAACGCTTTTTAGTTTGATATAGTCTCATTTGTTTATTTTGTGCTTTATTTCACTTGCCTGTAGAGATAAATCTGCAAAAATATTGCTACGAGAGATATTGGAGACTTAACTGCCTATATTTTCTTCCAAAATGTTTATAATTTTGAGACCCACATTTAAGTCTTTTATCGATTTTGGTTTATGTCTGTGAATGGTATAAGTAGGAGGTCTAGTTTCATTTTTTTGCGTATGCCTGTCTAGTTTTCCCAATACAATTTATTAAAGGGACTGTCTTTACTGTATGCTCTTGGTTCCTTTGTCCAATATCTATTGCCCATAAAGATGTGGGTTTATTTCTGGGATTTCTGTTCTGCTCTATTGATCTGTCTGCCTATTCTTATGCCAATACCAAGCTGTTTTGATTACAGTGGCCTTGTAGTATAACGTGATATCAGGAAGGGTGATACCTCCCACTTTATTCTTCATTTTCAAGATTGCCGAGGCTATTTGTGTTCTTTTTTGGTTTCATAAAAATTTTTGGAATATGTGTTCTATATCTTTGAAGTATCCCATTGGTATTTTAATAGGAATGGCATTGAATTTATAAATTTCTTTGGGTAAATAGAAATTTTAATGTTTATTTTTCCTATCCATGAGCACAGTATATACTTCCACTTGAATTGATTTTTCAATGTCTTATAATTTTCTGAGTACAAGTCTTTTACCTCCATCGTTTAATTTACTCCTAGGTCCTGTATTTTTTTGTTGTTGCTGTAATAGTGAAGGGGATTGTTTCCTTAATGGCTCTTTCAGACAGTTTATTGTCGGTGTATAAAAATGCCACTGATTTCTGAATATTAATTTTATATCCTGCCACCTTGCCAAATTTATACATCAAGTCTAGTAGTTTGTTTTTTTTTAACCTCGACTTTAGGGTTTATTACGTACAGTATTGGATCATCAGAAAATAATGATAGTTTAACTTCTTTTCAAATTTGGATGCCTTTTATTTCTTCTTGTCTGATTGCTGTGGCTAGGAGTTCCAGGACTATGTTGAATAAGAGTGGTGAAACCCTGCCTTGTTCCTGATCTTAAGGGGATTGCTTTTAATTTTTGCCCATTTTGTATGCTGTTAGCTGTCGCTTTGTCATAGATGGTCTTTATCATGTTGAGGTAAGTTCTCTGTATTCCCACTCGGCTTAGAGCTTTGATCATGAATGGGTGCTGGATTTTATCAAATGCTTTTTTGTATCTGTTGATATAATCAAGTGATTTTGATCCTTTTGTTTACGTGATGAATCACATTGATTTATTTGCAGATATTCCAGCCTTGCCTCTCTGGAATAAATCCCATTTGATCATGACGTATACTTTTTTAATGTATTGCTGGATCCAGTTTGCTAATATTTTGTTGAGATTTTAGCATCTGTGTTCATTAGGGATATTGGTCTGTAGTTTCCTTTCTTTGTAGTGTCTTTACCTGATTTTGGAATGAGGATAATGCTTGCCTCATAAAAGGAGCTTGGAAGTCTTCTCTCCTCTTGAATTTTTTGAAATAGTTTGAAAAGGATAGGTGTTAATTCTTCTTTGAATATTTGGTAAAATTCGGCTGTGAAGCCATCCGGTCCAGGACTTTTGGTTGTTGAGAGTTTTTTGATAACTGTTTTAATTTCATTTATTGTAATTGTCTGTTTAGGTTTTCTGATTCTTCCAGATTGAGTTTTGGAAGATTGTATGTTTCTAGGAATTTATCCATTTCACTTAGGATGTCCAATTATTTTGCATATAGATCTTCATAGTATTTTCTTACAATCCTTTGTATTTCTGCAGTATCAGTTGTTACTTCTTTATTTTCATTTCTAATTTTATTTATTTGAGTTTTCTCTTTTTCTTGGTGAGTCTGGTTAAAGGTTCATCATTCTTCTTTACCTTTTCAAAGAACCAGCTCTTGGTTTCATTGATTTTTTTGTTTTGTTTTTTTAGTCTCTATGTCCTTTATTTCTGCTCTAATCTTTATTATTTCTTTTCTTCTAATTCCTCTGGGCTTTATCTGTTGTTCTATTTCTAGTTCTTTTAGATGCAGGGTTAAGTTGTTTTTTGAGCTTTTTATTGCTTCTTAAGGTAATGCTGTAATGCTAGGAACTTCCCTCTCAGGACTGCCTTTGCTGTGTCTCATAAATTTTGAGTTGTTGTATGTTCGTTTTCACTTGTTTTAAGGAAATTTTTTATTTCTTCCTTGATCTTGTTAACCCATTCATTATTTAATAACATGCTATTTAGCCTCCAAGTGTTTGAATGTTTTTCAGTATTTATTTTGTAATTGATTTCTAGTTTCATTACATTGTGATCAGAGAAGATGCTTGATATGATTTCAGTCTTCTTAAAATTATTGCGACTTATTTTGTGTCCTAAAATGTGTTTTATCCTAGAGAATGTACCATGAGCACTTGAAAAGAATGTATATTCTGCTTCTTTGGGGTGAAAGGTTCTGAAGATATCAATTAAATACAATTGACCTAGTGTGTCATTTCAGGCCGCTGTTTCTTCGTTAATTTTCTGGCTGGAGGATCTGTCCGGTGATGTTAGTGTTGTATTAAAATCCCCTACTATTATAATATTGCTGTAGATCTCTCCCTTTATGCTTATCAAAATCTGCTTTATATATTAATATTTAGGTGCTTCTATATTAGGTACATAAATATTTATAATGATTATACCTCCTGATGGATTGCTTCTTTTGTCATTATGTAATGATCTTCTTTATTTCTTACTATAGCCTTTGTTTTAAAGTCTATTTTGTCTGATATAAGTATTGCTACCCCAGCTTTTTTTTCATTTCCATTTCATGGAATATTTTTTTCTATCCCTTCACTTTCAGTGCATGTGTATCTTTTATTCTGTGGTGGGTCTTTTGTAGACAGCATATGTATGAGTCCTGTTTTCTTATCCATGTAGCTACCCTATGTCTTTTGATTGGAGCATGTAATCCATTTATATTTAAGGTTATTATTGATATATACTTATTTATTGCCATTTTATTTTCTAAATCTACAATCCTCTTTCTCTAGATTTCTTTTTTTTCCTTTGCTCTTTTGACAGGAGGCCCCCTTAAAGATTTCTTGCAATACCGGGTTGGTTTTAATGAATTTATTGAGTTGTGTTTTGTCTGGGAAGCTTTTTATTTCTCCTTCGATTTTAAATGATAGCCTTGCTGGATAAAGTAGTGTTGGTTGTAGGTTCTTGTTTTGCATCACTTTGAATATTTCTTGCCAATCCCTTCTGGCCTCAAGTGTTTCTGTTGAGAAGTCAAATGTCATCCTTATGTGGGGGTTCCTCTGTAGGTAATTAACTTCTTTTCTCTTGCAGCTTTTAGTATTCTTTCTTTGTCTCTTAAATTTGGCATTTTAATTATGATACATCTTGGTGTAGGCCTCCTTAGGTTCCTCTTTATTGGGACTCTTTATGCTTCTTGAACTTGTGTGACTTTTTCCTTAATCAGTTTAGGGAAATTTTCAGCTATGATTTCTTGAAACAACTTCTCTATCCTTGTTCATTCTCTTCTCCTTCAGAAACTCCCATGATACAGAAATGTTCTGTCTTTATGTTATCACAAAGGTCTCTTAGAGTTTCCTCATTCTTTTTTAGCCTCATTTTGTTTTGCTGCTCTGCTTCTGTGCTTTTATTTACCTTGTCTTCTGAATTGCTGGTTTGATCCTCTATTTTATCCAGACTGCTGTTGATCCTTTCTAGTGCAGTCTTCATTTCTGATATTGTATTTTTCATTTCTGACTGGTTCTTTTTTTATGATTTCTATGTCCTTTTTGATGTTTGGTATCTCTTTATATAGGTACTCATTATGTCCTTTCATTGTTGCTATAAATCTTTGAGTATCCTAAAAATTATTTTAAACTCTGTATCTGGTAGTTCGGTTTCTTCCATTTCATTTAGTTCTTTTTCTGGGGATTTTTCTTGTTGATTCATTTGGTTTGCATTTCTTTGTCTGCCCATTTTGTCTGTGTATTAGATAGTGTCTGACTTTGAACTTTTGTGGGTCTTTGTGAGGAAGATGGGCTCAATGTTGTACTGACCTCCAGGCCACCTGTTTTCTTTGTTCTAGGAATAAATCTTGAGCTTACTATTTTCTCTCTTTTTTGAATGCAGGTGGTCCTTTCATGGGTATGGTTATTTCTTCAGGCTGGCTGGCCCTAAGGGTCAACCTTGATCATGTGTATTACACACTGTGCAATGTCTGTCCAGTTGGGTGTGTATATTCTCCACACTGTCTGATGCCTGGTAGACTCCTCCTTTGGGTATGTTGCTTGTGTAGGTAGCTGAGTCTAGGTTTGGTGCTGTCTGCCACCCACTACCAATTGTGTTGTTTCTAGATCTTTGTTAGTTGGCGTCAGCTGTTGTTTGGAACCTGCTGTGGGCTACCTGTCTGCAGCCACTGCTCATTTCACTATTTATGTCTGTGTGTTTAGTGCCTGGGTAGTGTGGCAGGGGCCAGCCTATGTATAAGGATTAGCTTCCTCTCACTTAGAGATGAGAACAGTTCCGTAAGAGCCCCAAACTGTGTAAAATTTGTCTCCACTTTTCAGCTGTTCCACCTCTTCTTGCAGCTGCCTAGTCTTCTCACAGTGTCTTCATAGAAAGACTGTGTAGTGTTGGCTCAGACTGGCCTCAACCAACCAATCCCTTTCCAGGTTACAATCTAGGTGGGTTAGGTCAGCTGAGGTTGTCAATACAACGTTAGTGAGACCCCCCCCCACTTCAGGGGTCTCTTAGTCAGGAGCTCAGTACGAGAAATGTGGCCCCTACTCTAGATCTTAATCCCTCGGCCACTGCTGGATACTCAAATTTTATTTTCCCCAACAAGGTGAGCAGTAGGTTCAGTCCAAGTGTGGCCGACAGTCCCCTCTGTAGAAGTTCTTTCAGTTGGTGAGACCCTGGTCTCAGGGAGAAAGACTGGAAGAGTCCTCTCCTGGGGCTGACTGTGCCCCCCACTCCAAAGGTGGCTAAGCCCCTCGACCAGATCCAATAGTAGTTGGCAACAGGGACCCACACATTAAATGCCCATGCTCCAGGCCTCTCTCATTTTCCTCTGTGGGATCTAGCCCAGCAGAACAGGATATAGTGCCCAGGCTGGCTGACTATGAAGCCCCACCCCATGCAATGCACATGAGCCGCTGTGCTGGTGCTGGTCAGAGAGTGAAACTTGCCTCAGCTGGGTCAGGTTTGCAGAGCCCTTTCTTAGGATACCACTCTGGCAAGAGTTGTTAGGACCTGAACCATTGCTCTCCTCAACTGTCCGCTGAATGTGCCAGCCCTGGGCCTTCTGGCAGGAACCTGGCACAGACCATTGGGAGACACTGCCCATGAATGGTCAGTAACCTTGGAGCTACAAGCAGTCCAGAGTTTGTGGCTGCCTCTGTTGGGCTCAGTTGCCCATGGCAATACCAAGCTGCACACCTAGGCTGGCTTTTACTCATACTGGACTTGGGGAAGGGTTCTTTCAAAATCCCAAGGTTCTCTGATTCCCGTCTCTTGCAGCTTCTGTCTGCTTGTGGTGCTGAGCCACTGAAGAAACCTCTGGTAGAGTCTAGAGCAGGAGTAATCAACCTTTTTATACCTACCGTCCACTTTTGTATCTCTGTTAGTAGTAAAATTTTCTAACCGCCCACCAGTTCCACAGTAATGGTGATTTATAAAGTAGGGAAATAACTTTACTTTATAAAATTTATAAAGCAGTTACAGCAAGTTAAAGTATATAATAATTACTTACCAAGTACTTTATGTCGGATATTCGCTAAGTTTGGCAGTATAAATCTTTATAAAACAACTTACTATAGTTAAATCTATCTTTTTATTTATCCTTTGGTTGCTCCGCTACCACCCACCATGAAAGCTGGGTCGCCCACCAGTGGGCGGTAGGGACCAGGTTGACTACCAGTGGTCTAGAGCCTTCAGCAATTCAACGATTAGGAAAGGTGGTGGGTGTCGCTCCACCCCTTGGCCCCTGGTGTCAGTCTGTCCAGATATTTTTTGCAGACTTCAGTAGGGTGTGGCCTGTGAGGCCCAGAGGTGTGGTCTGCCCGCACTCCAGACAGTTTCTACTGAATCTCCTGTGAGGCAAAATTACCAGTCTTAGACTCAGGAGTGTGTGGGGAAGGCTCCGTCCTCAGCACCAGAAAACTGAGTCACTTATGTGCCCTCTGTTTCCTGGCTTCTCAGAACAACCCATCTCCCTGACTGGGCAGGAGAGACTCCCAAGGGTGGACCAGTTGCTTTTCCCCAAGCTGATGCCACTCAGGGGACTGCTCCACCCAAGAAAGATGGGGACTGCAGTACTGGGGAATGACTCAGCACAGGGGTTCCAGTGGCCATCTCCAACAGTGTTTCTTCCCGAGCCTCCAACTTTACAGTCTTCTCATACAACGCTAGTCCTCTCATCTCTCCCTCCACCAGAGCCCTGTGTAAATGGCTTTGAACAAGATTTTCTGTGTGGGCCCTTTAAGATGGGGTCTGTGTCTTCAAGTGCTCCATCTCTTTCTCGCAGACACAAAACTGGCTCTTTTCAGTGCCAAATACTGTGTGGGCGCTTCTTGTAGGCTCTGGTACTCTAGGTTGGGGCTCTGGAACTGGGGCTGAGCACCCACACTTTTCAGGGCGGCCCTTCCCACTGTGCAAGTCCCTCTGGACCCTCATCCTCAGCTTGTTCCTGGGAGCGGAGCAGACCTTCCCGCATCTCTACCATTCTTACCAGTCACAGTGTGGCTTCTTCAGTGATCCTTGGGTATAGACTCTTCTTAGGTTAGTCCAAAGTTGCTTTTTCAAGATGATTGTTCTTAAATTAAATTGTAATCCATTTTGGTCCTGGGAGGTGGTGATTGGAAAGTCCTCCTACTCCATAGTCATCTTGGAATTCAATGGACCTGTTTCTATTGATTCACTTTCTACTGGTTATGAATGAAAATGTTGTTTACTATAGCTGGCGGAAACATGAATTATTACCAGGCTTTTTTTTTCTTTTTCTTTTTTTTCTTTGCCTGCTTTTCAGCTTTTTATATCTGGTTTCTCATGCGTAATACTGCCGTTATTCAGCCAAAGACTTGAGGATATCCCTCCCTCTTCAGATCTCCAGAACTTATGCTCTCTTTCTTTCTTTGTAGCTCCTTCCTCTGTGGTTTTCTGCCCTAGAAAGTACATATAGCTCCTTTGGCATCTCTGACACCTTTCTGTTTCCTCAACTTCACAGGGCCACTGGGCTCCGTTTGTGATAGTCTGGAAGCTACCTCAGTGCAGTAAGCAGGGGCCAGGTGGTCGGGCTTCTCTAGTTCTCTTTCTTTTAGGGTTATAGAAGTGTGCTGCCTGGAGTCCAGTGTCTGAAACCTTTAACATTTGTCTTGTATTCTACTTGTTTACTACAGTGTGCCAATAGAGCCAGTCTCAGATATATTGGCATAATCTGGAGCAGAAGTCCTCCTTGTGAAGTTTAATTTGTATTTTATTTTAAATAAGTGATTGTGGACATCTTTTCACACAGTGTAGGATAATTTGTATATATATATTTTTAAGAACTTTCTCTTTATGTCCAACCCATTTTTTCATGATATTATTGGCTTTTCCATTCTCTATTTGTTGCAGGACTTTGAAAATAATATGTCTTTTTAAATATATTTTGATTTTGTGAGACGATATTATTGTGTTGTATTATTATATTTGTAAATTGTTAGAACTGGAACACTGGGTTGATGTTAGGCAAAGAGAAGGATTCAGAAGTTTATTTGAATGTCATTATTTGAATAATAGTTGAGCTGAAAGATTCTATTTTATTTAGTATTTATTTTAAATTTTTGTGTTGTGTAATAATGTGATACATGAATGTTTTTCCAGGCAGCTACATGACTCACTCCCTGATCCCTCAGAACTCAGATCATTAACTTTAGCAAAAAGGTCTTCTGTAACCATCCTGTTTAAAGTTGTAACATTCTCACAAACCCCTCCCCATCCTCCTTTCAGTCCTCTTTCTGTTTTCCTCTGTGGCAGTTAATCACAATTTGACATAACATATTTTGCTAATTTACATATTATTATTTGTCTTGTCCCAATATACTGGTAGCATGAAGGGAAAGAATTGGAACTTTTAATATGTCTGGCACAAAAAAAGTATTCCATTTGTATGGAATAGTTAAGAAATCAGATTTCCTTTTATGTAGGTTCTGAAACCAAGTGAAAGATGAATCAAAGAGGAAGAGAAGTTTTAAAAAGAGGAACAGTTAGGTCCCTTTACAGTGGTCTTAAGTGAAAAGTCGCAGGTTAGCTGGAGTGATGATATTGAGAATAGAAGAAAAAAGGCTAATGGAAATTAGAAAGAAGAAATGGACCACCATTCTTGTTTGTATTTATAGTTTTTAAGTAAAAAGGAAGAAAAATACTTGTATTTGGGTTATATTTTAATATAAATGTTTATAAAGCAAAAATTATAGATGATTGAAAATGAATCTGAGTAAGTGTGACTTTTTTTTTCAAAACATTACTTTAACAATACAAAGTACCTAGTAGAAGTCGTGTTGATTTTTCTTATTTATTTTTTATTTTTTTTAGAGCTTTGCTTCCTGTTTTACATCACAAATCTAAAAAAGGACCCCCCCGTCAAGCCAAATATGCTATTCATTGCATCCATGCAATATTTTCTAGTAAAGAGACCCAGTTTGCGCAGATATTTGAGGTAAAGAGATTTTTTATTTCATATGTAAAATAAATAAATATTAATAATTTTATAGAATGTTCCCATTTGAAGATATATCATTTTATAGTATACAGTCAGTCCTCACTTAAATTTGTTAATAGTCTCTGTGAGTTTAAGTGAAATTACAGTAAAAAGTTTTTCCATAGACTGATTCATACAAACAAGAGTTAAGTTCCTGTGGCATCTCAGCAAAATAATGTTATTTGAGGACCCACTGTATTTTCAGAGTTGAAGCAATATAATTGATATTGGTGAATCATTAAAATATGGAAATAACTTGATTATTCATGTGTATGCTAACTAAATTTGTATATTAAACAATTGAATAATTTTTTGACATGTATATTTACATTATATGTTATGTATACCTTTACATTGTATTTATACTACTACATTTAGTATTAGGAAACTTTTATTAATAATAAATTATATATAAAATAGTACTTACTAATAGTACATAATAGATGATTACTCTGTCAGTTTACTGTTAGATACTACTGAAATGTGAGATTTTGTAAATCAATACTGATTGGTAATATAAAGTAAATGTTTATACTTTAATGGCTGATCTGACTTCATGTCAGATTAAAGTATATCTTTTTAATATATATATTTTATTTTTAACTTATAATTTTTTAGATCGTGAGACTTGAATGAAGTCAAATTTAGAAATTATTCAGAAGCTATCTACATAAATTCTTTGACTTGTGATTTTTATCTTATAAACATTGACTAGTTTTGTCATGTTTTTATGTTATGTTAAAGACTTGAAGGAGGAAGAAAAGATGTTATCAAACAACATCTTTTCTGTAGGGAGCAAATACTTGTTTTAAATTTTGTTATTTTGGGGTGGACGTATTACCTGTAATAAGTTTTTGTATGTGCGAATGACTTCAGTGAATTTATGTTGATTTATATAAAGCTTTTGTTTTTAGGGCACGTTAATTTTCATTTTGGTATTTATATCTATTTATCTTTATAAGAACCTACCCTGTAATTCTCCTATTACATACAAGATTGGTTGGCTTTCTGAGAAAAGTTTTTATAGCACTATCGATCTTTAATTAATTAACCATTAATTTTTCTTTTTCTGAAATGATTTTACTATTTTATTATGGAAAGTTGTCACACTTATAATGACCTAACTGAAACTAATTTACACTATTGTATTTTTGTTTATAGAGCTGGAACTTAAATGTGCAATGGAAGTATTGAGGGAAGGCATCAATAATAGCAAGAAATACATTTAAATGTAATTTTGATTAAATGAAGCTCATTTGCCCTAATCTGTTGGGAAAGAAGAGTTCTATATTGCTTTTTTAAAGCCTAGATTTCTTAGTATTTAGTATAGGAAGATAGAACATCAGTCTTTATTAAAATTAGTCATTAAAAATTTTAATAGCTAATATACCGTATTTCCCATGTATAAGACACGCCCATGTGTAAGACGCACCTTAATTTGGGGGCCTGAATTTTGGAAAAAAAAGTTTATTACATAAAGTTATTGAACTCAAGTTTTATTCATCATAAAATTCATACAACTCCTCATCACTGTCAAAACTCCCTTTTGTTAGCTTATCTTCATCTGTGTCTGATGACGAATCACTGTCTCAACAATGAGCACAAAAACAAGCATGAAAAAATGGGAAATGCAAGTAAAAAAACTACAACCACTGCATAAGACATACCCAGGGTTTTTTTTTTTTTGTTTTGTTTTGTTTTGTTTTTTCCAGGGACAGATAGGGACAGACAGACAGGAATGGAGAGAGATGAGAAGCATCAATCATCAGTTTTTCGTTGCGACACCTTAGTTGTTCATTGATTGCTTTCTCATATGTGCCTTGACCGTGGGCCTTCAGCAGACCGAGTAACCCCTTGCTCGAGCCAGTGACCTTGGTCCAAGCTGGGGAACTTTTTGGTCAAGCCAGATGAGCCCACGCTCAAGCTGGCGACCTCGGGGTCTCGAACCTGGGTCCTCGGCATCCCAGTCCGATGCTCTATCCACTGTGCCACTGCCTGGTCAGGTGAGACATACCCAATTTTTAGATCCCAAAATTTTCCAAAAAGGGTGCATCTTATACATGGGGAAATACGGTATTCACTTGCTTTGCAATCAAAAGATGAAAAACAAACATCCTGATGATAAAATAGCAGAAAGTTTCCTCTCCATTTGAGGCCTGTATCCTCAGCCACCCTGTTCCCTTTCTCATAAGCATCCAGTGTTGTCAGATTCTAATATACTTTTCTGGACAGATTTTATTCATATGCAAATAATATAGAGACACACATTTTGTCCCCCTTACCCATATGCCAATGATAGCATACTATAATCATTCTTATGAATATTCAGTTTTAAAAATTCCACAATACATTTTAGATTTCATTTAATATGTGAATATGAGGAGCGTTATCGTTTTGTAATGGCAAAGTGCACATTGTTTGGGTATCTTATCACGGTATTCAATAATTGATGGTATAAAAATCTGCAAGAAATGCATATGACTATACATAATAAAAGCTTATTTTTTGCTCCTGAAAAAAGTCCAGTAGAGTGTTTAGATTTCATTCCAATCAGTGGCTTAGGCACACATGTTCTTTTTGACTAATGACTTCTCCTTAAGTCCCAGTGGATCCTAAGTATTAAGTCAGCCTGTGAGGAAGGAGAGAGAATGTGGAGCAGACAAACTGGTCATACCTGCCTCAGTATAGGCAGGACATACCTCACTTTCACTCTCATTCTCTTAACCAGAACTTACTCATATGTTCTTACCTAACTGCTGAGTAAGCTGCCCCTATAGTCCCCCTATGCCCAGGAAGTAGAAGAGAACTGATATTGGTGAGCCCTAGCATTCTCTGGCATATTTATATATGTGGTTGTAAAATATGTGATTCTCTTGCTGAAATGTTTCTTTACTTCTAAATATGACTTAGGCAAAACCGATAATATTTAAATGTGATGCTTTTTAGACATAAATAACCTATAGAAGTTTAAATGTAAGCTTGAGCTACTATGTATTTATACCATGTCTATGATATGAAAATTTGTAGTTTTTTTAATTTGAAGATAAAATGTGTGAAGTTTATTTGCATATTTATAGAGTTGGATATATTTTCCTTTCCTTGTTTTCAGCCTCTGCATAAAAGCCTAGATCCAAGCAACCTGGAACATCTCATAACCCCGTTGGTTACTATTGGTCACATTGCTCTCCTTGCACCTGATCAGTTTGCTGCTCCTTTGAAGTCTTTGGTAGCTACTTTCATTGTGAAAGATCTTCTCATGAATGATCGGGTAATTTGTATTTTTTAGACTTGTGCTCTTTATAATGTTATCTTCTAAAATTTTATACAACAGAGAAGTGAAATGGCATAAATAATACTTCGGTTGACTCCCTTGTTTTAGATTTTCCTATCTTTTTAACATGCTGTTTCTAGATCTCTTGAGCTGAGCCAAGGCATGTCATCTAAAATAAATCTCTGGTTAAATACAAAATATCACCTGATTCTATCTATTTCAACTTTACCAGGGCTTAATTTTTGTAACGCATCTCTTTTTTTTCTTCTTTTTCCAAGTGAGAGGAGGGGAAATAGATTCCCGCACGCATCCCGACCAGGATCCACTTATCAACCCTTGTCTGAGGCCAATGCTTTGTCTATCTGTGGCCATGCTCCTAACTGAACTATTTTTAGCACCTGAGGTGGAGGATCCATGGAACCATGAGTGCCTGGGGCCATGCATTCAAACCATTGGAGCTATGGCTTTGGGAGGGAAAAAGAGAGAGAGAAGGGGGAGAGGGCAAGGAAGAGAGGCAGATGATTGCTTCTTTTTTGTACCCTGACCGGGAATTGAACCTGGGACATGCATATCCTGGGCCAATGCTTTACCACTGAGCCAACCAGCCAGGATCATGACATCTCTTTTTTAAAACATTAAGACTTACGAGATTGTTCACAATATGGTCGTCATGACAGTGGTTGTTCCTTTCCTTACCTACAACAGAGTATTATGAGAGCCACAGGAGGAAACATTGGGAAAGAAATAGTGATTTTTATCTGTCACAATTTATAAGTACAGTAGTCCCCCCTCATCCTCAGTTTTGCTTTTTGTGCTTTCAATTACCCACACTCAAATGCATTTTGAAAATATTAAACGGAAAATTTCAGAAATAAGCAATGCACTGTGCAAGATGAAATATTGTGCTGTACTGTCTGGGGTATTAATCATCCCTTTGTCCAGTGTCTCCATGCTCTAATAGTACAGTGCGATATGATATTTTGGAACATTGAGACAGTGACCGTGTTCATATAACTTTTATAATAGTATATTGTTATAATTGTTCTATTTATATTAGTTACTGTTAATATCTTACTGTGCCTAATATAGAAATTAAACTTTATCATAAATATTTATTTACAGAAAAAAACTATATACAAGGCAGGGCAAAAGTAGCTTTATAGTTCATAGGAAAAGTAATACAGTAATTAATAAATAATAATATAAGAATAAACTGTTTTACATATTCACAACTGTAAATCTACTTTTGTCCCACCTTGTATACTAGCCGCATATAGCGATTTACGTATTAAGTTTAAACTAAATAAGATTATAAATCTGTTTACACTTTTCAAGTGCTCAGTTAGCCACATATGACTAGTATTGGACAGCATAGAACATTGCCACCGTCTCAGAGGGTTCTGTTGAACAGTGTAGAAGCTTTATGGTTTTAATTTTCACATTTAACTCTTAAGTCTGCTTGAAATTGATTTTTGTATATGATATGAGATAGATGTTAAAAAATTTTTTTTGAGAGAGAAAAAGACAGGAAGGGAGAGAAGTGAGAAGCATCAACTCATAGTTGTGGCACCTTAGTTGTTCATTGATTGCTTTTCATATGTGCCTTGACTGGGGGCCTCCTGCCAACCCAGTAACTCTTGCTCAAGCTAGTGACCTGGGGCTCAACTCAAGAGACTTGGGCTTTAAGCCAGTGACCTTTGGGCTCAAGCTAGTGACTGGGGTCATGTCTGTGATCCCTTGCTCAAACCAGATGAGCCCACAGCTCCCAGATCGATGCTCTATCCACTGTGTCACCACAGGTCAGGCAGCACTGTTTATTGAAAAGACTTTCTTCCCTGCTGCTTTGTTTTTTTAAACGACATGAAATTCAAATAATGTAAATGAACTATCTGAAATTATACAATTCAAGTACCATTTAATCCATTCACAGTGTTGTACGACTACCATGTCTGTCTTGTTCCAGATCATTTTCACTAAGTAGACACTCTCCAGTCTTCTACTCCTGGCGGCCCCCTATCTTCTTTTCTGTGTTAGTGGTTCACCACTAATATATTCTGTGAACAATGTCAATCAATATGTGACCTTTTGTGTCCGGTTTCTTTCACTTCGTGGAATTTTTTGAGGTTCATATTCATTGTAGCATGTATCAGTACTTAATTGTATTCTATGTCTGAATAATACTCTGTTCTATGTATTCACCACAATTTGTTTATAGATTCGTTCACTGTTGGACATTTGGGTTGTTTCCACCTTTTGAACCACAGTTCACTATTGGAAATAGTGCTGCTATGAATTTTGTATCTGAGTATTGGTTTGCGTATTTATTTTTAGTTCTTTGGGGTATATGCCTAGGAATAGATTTGCTGGGACATATGGTAATTCTATATTTAACTTCTAACGACCTGCCAGACTGTTTTTCACAGTGGCTGCACTGTTTTACCTTCCCACCAGCAACATGTGAAAGTTCCAATTTTTTTACATCCTTGTCAACTTGTTATTTTCTGTTAATTTGATTATAGCCAGCCTAGTGAATATGAAGTGGTTTTTCACTGTGGTTTTGATTGGCATTCTCTAATTAGCTATTTTTGTATCTTTTTTGGAGCAGTGGTTATTGAAGTCCTTTGCCTTTCTCTGTTGCTTTATGATAGTTCTTTACATATTCTAGATATAAGTCTCTCACCAGATATGTATTTGCAAATATATTTTCTCATTGTGCTGGTTGTATTTTTACTTTTTAAAATTTGCTCTTTAATTTTTTTTATATGATCGACATATATTAGTTTTAAGTGTACAATGTAATGATTCTATATTTATATGTATTTGAAGTGATCAGCACAGTAAGTCTAGTTAATATTCATCACCACATATAGTTATAAATTTATTTTTCTGTGGTGAGAACTTGGGAGATCTACTGTGTTAGCAGTTTTCAGATATACAATACACTGTTGTTAACTATACTTACTGTGTAATATTCAATGACTTATGTTATACATAGAAGGCGCACCCTTTGCCCCCTTCACCGATCTCTTGTCCTCTGTTCTTGCAACTACCTCTTTGTTATCCATATGCCAGTTAGGTTTTTGTTGTTATTGTTTGGGTTTTATTTGTTTTGTTCTGCCTTTTAGATTCCACATGTAAGAGAGATCATATGCTAAAAATTAACAGAACTAGATGGCTTACATCTCTATACAGATATAGAAAGGAAACACCCAACAAAGAAGTTGTTTTTTTGTTTGTTTTGTTTTGTTTTCAGCACAATTACAAAATAATCCTGAAATGATAAATTACAGCTACGGAAAATGTGAATTTACAGTGGCAGCCAAGAACTTAAATTAAGGTGACAAAAAAGCTGATCCCAATATTGGAAGCCTGATGATGCCATTTTTATCCACAGCTGATAACTTGTGGTTTCCAGAGGCACCCTGGGAAACAGAAATTGAATACCAGCTCAGGTAACCCTCTCGCAACAGGATAGGTATCTCTAAAATCCAGCAGACAAACTCCCCAAACACATAGAGCTGAAAATTTACATACAGTTTAAGAAGCAGTTCTTTAGTTGAGAAGTACCTTCAAAGTATAAAGTGGAAATAATGGAAGTGGAATCGTAGTGAAAACATTATGCTAAAATTTCTGAACTAAAGATGTCCAAATGATCCCAAAAGCTTCCATGGAGCAACCTACCAAAAAAGAATAATCAGATCAACTTCAGATTTCTCAGCTGCAAGACTAGATTTCAACAAAACAATGTTGCAGATTTTCTGCTGCCAGTTGACTTGAAACATAGAATCTTAGTCTTCAAGAACAAGCAGGAAAATATTTGCAGATAGCCAAGCCTGAAAGTTTCTAAATTACAAACCATTTTGAAAGAATTAATCAAAAGTATGCTCCACTGAAATATTCAATTCACAGGAAATAATTTCAGTTTGCATAAATTATTTACAAATAGAAAAAAGAAAAATATCCTAATAATACCAACAGACTGTCAGGTGGGTTCAAAAATAATAAAACCCAACAGATGCAGCTCAGTGACAAATAAAATCTAAAAATAATATAATGGAAAACTATAACAGTCAAGATGAAAAGCATAAAATATGGATTTAAATTGGATACTGATATAAATAAGATACTCATGTACTGTCTAAAAAATTTACATCATAAGATATAAAAATCTATGAACATTTATACAACTAGCAGAATAATATCAAAAACCAAAAGAAAAATGATTTTTGAAAAAATATGAAAAAAATTTTTTTTTATTTTTTTTCTTTCTGAAGCTGGAAACGGGGAGAGACAGTCAGAGAGACTCCCGCATGCGCCCGACCGGGATCCACCAGGCACGCCCACCAGGGGGGGTGCTCTGCCCCTCCGGGGCGTCGCTCTGCTGCGACCAGAGCCACTCTAGTGCCTGGGGCAGAGGCCAAGGAGCCATCCCCAGCACCCGGGCCATCTTTGCTCCAATGGAGCCTTGGCTGCGGGAGGGGAGGAGAGAGACAGAGAGGAAGGCGGGGGTGGGGGGTGGAGAAGCAAATGGGCGCTTCTCCTATGTGCCCTGGCCGGGAATTGAACCTGGGTCCCCTGCATGCCAGGCCGACGCTCTACCGCTGAGCCAACCGGCCAGGGCCGCTGAGCAAAAAATTTTATCATCACTGCAGAAGACATGAATATACCACTTTCAAAAACTGAGATTAGGATGAAGTGGAAAGAATGTATAGAAAAGATATCTACTTGTCTACGGCCATACCACCCTGAACGCGCCCGATCTCGTCTGAAAAGATATCTACAAATATAAGGAATATATAGATAAGTTATTAAAGGATTAGAAAATAATCAAAATTGATTTGCTTCATAAATATGATTAAAACTAAAAAGTTTAATAGGAAAGGTGGATATAAAATCAAAACTACAAAGTAATTTTCCAAATTAACCACAAACATAAAACCTAATTTATTTATTTGTTTGTTTGTTTTTTGTTCTTTTTCCAAATGAGAGGAGGAAAAATAGACTAGACTCCCACATGCACTCTGACCTGGATCCACCCAGCAACCCCATCTGAGGCCAGTGCTTTGCCCATCCGGGGCCATGCTTGCAACCCAGCTACTTTTAGTGCCTGAGGCAGAGGCTCCATGGAGCCATCCTTAGCGCCAAGGGCCAATACACTTGAACCAGTCCAGTCATAGCTGCAGGAGGAGAAGAGAGAGAGAAGGGGAGTAGGAGGGGTGGAGAGCCAGGTGATCATTTCTCCTGCATGCCCTGACCAGGAATCAAACTGGGACATCCACATGCCAGGCTGATGCTCTACCACTGGCCAACCAGCCAGGATTATAAAACCTAACTTAAATAACCAAAGTACCTAACAGAGTTGGACAAAAGAAATTTTTAAATTTTCTTTACAGAGAAAATGATAAAACCTCTATGAAAGACTCCTTGTGAAGTAGCAGACAAAGCAATGGAAAGAACAGAGTTGATATGTGGTATGAGTGGCAGCACTGCAAACAGCTAGAAGGAGAAGAGAGTATTCCGGAAATTGTGCTGTCCCAAGGGAAGTAAAAAGAAAGGAAATCCTTAAGTGAGAGCATAGAGAGAAAACAAATGAAACAGTTCCAGAGGGATTAAATTTTTAATTGTGAAAAAAAACCTTAAAACTTTTAGAAGAACATACTCTTCTAAAGAAGAACATATTTTGATGACATTGAAGTAGGAAAGGATTTCTTATATGACAGTACCATTAACTACAAAAAAATTATCTATTTAGCTACAATAAAATTAATAACTTTTGTTCAAAGGACACCATAATGGGAATAAAAAACACATCACAAATGAGATTTTATGAAGACATTTACCTGAAAAAAAGTATTAATGTGTGCAAAGATAACCTCTGAGGAAAAGACAATCCAGAAATAAAAAGACATTAAAAGGAGTTTTGGAAAGGAGGCAGCATGAATGGTGACTAGACATATAGAATAAATTAGTAACCAGGGAAATGCAAATTAAAACTAGAATGAGACACTTATATCAATCAGAAGGGAAAAATTAATATGTCAAGAATTCTTGTCATATTGGTGTTATATACTGCTAATTGGAAAATAAGTTATAACAATTTTGAAAAGTAATTTAACGATAAGTTAAAATACATGTATACAGTGCAATTAGTTTCATTCATATACTATAATCTAGAGAAATTCTTGCTAATATGTATCAGGATGCCTCTATTAAAACATTTATAGGAGAAAAGAAATGGAAATATTTCAGTTGTCCACTAAGAGAATAAATAAGTTATTTTATACAATGATATAATACAGGATAATAAATGAACTACAGTTAATTTTAACATCAAGGAATATTCAAGAAACAAATATCTAATGATAAAAGTGTTACCCAAGAATATATATGGTATAATATTTTTATAAACCTCAAGAACTAACAAAACATTGTATTATTGTAAAACAAGTGATACAAGTGTTACATATATACAGGGGTGGGCAAAAGTAGGTTTATAGTTGTGAGTACACGAGTTTATTTTTGTATTATGACTTAAAACCTACTTTTACCAGTTCTTGTATATTGGACATATCTAATATGACATAAAATAAAGCAAATTAATGGATTAAAAGAGGTGAAAGTGAATTCTGTTTCTGACAAGAGCTGACTGGGTTGTCTTGAACCTATATTCCCACTAAATCAAAAAGACTGGACAAAATATCTTTTTTTTTTTTTTCCCCCCCTGAAGCTGGAAACGGGGAGAGACAGTCAGACAGACTCCTGCATGCACCCGACCGGGATCCACCTGGCACGCCCACCAGGGGCAACGCTCTGCCCACCAGGGGGCGATGCTCTGCCCCTCCGGGGCGTCGCTCTGGGGCAGAGGCCAAGGAGCCATCCCCAGTGCCCGGGCCATCTTTGCTCCAATGGAGCCTTGGCTGCGGGAGGGGAAGAGAGAGACAGAGAGGAAGGTGGGGGGTGGGTGGAGAAGCAAATGGGCGCTTCTCCTGTGTGCCCTGGCCGGGAATTGAACCCAGGTCCCCCGCACGCCAGGCCGACGCTCTACCGCTGAGCCAACCGGCCAGGGCCCAAAATATCTTTTTTTAAGTGAGGAGAGGAGACAGTGAGACAGACTCCTGCAAGCACCC
Source organism: Saccopteryx bilineata (assembly GCF_036850765.1). NCBI lineage: Eukaryota > Metazoa > Chordata > Mammalia > Chiroptera > Emballonuridae > Saccopteryx > Saccopteryx bilineata. Next base: position 114,134,585 of record NC_089495.1, read on the forward strand.
CAAACAAGACCCACCAGCTAACCCCCACTTTGGACTGATGCTAGGATCAACTGAGCTATTTTTAGTGCCTGAGGCTGATGCTTGGACCAACTGAACTATCCTCAGCACCTGGGTCAATGCTCCAGCCACTGGCCATCAGAGGAGAAGGGGAGGAGGGAGGGAAGCAGATCGTCACTTCTTTTGTGTGTCCTGACCAGGATCAAACCCAGGACATCCATATGCCAGGATGACTCTATGTGCTACGTAAACCGCCCAGGGCCAATATATTTTTCCAAAATCAGTTTGAAGACAACAGTTACCAAAGCAATGAGAATTGGCAGGGCAAAATTTCAAAAGAGGAGAGAAATCAAGAGATATAAGTGGTGCTGTGATGGTTTTTTATACACATGAGAGCTGACTCTGAAAGTGGAAGAGACTGAGAGGTTGATCATTGATTGCTTTCATCACTGTTACAGAGCTGAAAGAGAAACACTGGAATGCTGGGCCCTTGTTAAACACTAAACTTTCGGGTGGATCATGACTGGAGAGTTTGCCTTCTGAATCTTGGAGATACCTATGCTGTTGCCAGAGGGTTACCTGTTTCCTAGGCTGCCCCAGGGAAAACACTTAGGAGCTGATGGTAAAAATTGGATCTCCAGGCTTCCAAGGTTGGATCTCCAGGCTTTTTTGTCACCTTAAATTTAATTTTCTGGTTGCTACTGTAAGTACACATCTTTCATTAGTGGCAGTTTATCATTTCAAGATGATTCTGTGATTGTCCTGATTTTAAAAAAATACAACTTTTTTTGAGGGGTATATCCTATATGTGTTTGAATAGAGATGTAAACCTTCTAGCTCTGTTAATTCTTGACTGTATATTTTGTGGTTTAAAATTTTTTTTTATGAATCTAGTCTTCTATTGGGCGTTTTTGTTTCCCAACCCTGGGTGTGTGTGTGTGTGTGTGTGTGTGTGTTTGACATTTTGGTGGGATTTAGCTAGGAAAGTATTAAAGCTTGTTTTCTGTTACTTACCTTTAACTGCAAACCTTTAAAATATTTCTCCTGCTCCAGGTTTTTTGTGTATACCTTCCCCCTTATTTAATATCTATACTTTCTGGCTTTATTGATTTTTATCGGAGACCTTGCCAGGTGCCTTAAATATTGAATCAGTCTCAAAACAGGTATTTATGGTAGCGACCATAGGAGGTTAAAGTCAGTCTACTTTGACCTAGAAAGACCCAACTGGTGAGGACTTGTAAGTGCTAAATGCCGGTTCTAGTGAGATACACCCTTCAGCATTTTGGGGGAATAGGGTTAGATAAGGTGTTTTTCTGTTTTTGTGGCTGTCACTCCAGAAGATAAAGTTTTCATTCATTCACTAAATATTAATTAAACATGAAAATTCATGTTTACATTTTAAATTCCTTAATTTTTGTTTAGCTTCCAGGAAAAAAGACAACTAAGCTTTGGGTTCCAGATGAGGAAGTTTCTCCCGAGACAATGGTCAAAGTGAGTAATGAGTATAGATTTATTGATTCAAATGATATTTAATGTATTCTTAATGTAGCTGTTAAATTTTCCATTTTTGTTATAAAGATTGCTGTTCAAATCACTAAGGTTTTTACATTTATTGTGTAGCATTAACCCATGTATTGTGGGAGAGTGAGGCAATAATGAGAAAACCGAGGCCTTGAGGGTCGTCAGCTGCAGGCTAACTGGAAAAGAAAAGGTTTGTAAATTACCTCCGTGCTGCTGCTTCTTAGGTGCCAACCTTAAATGGCAGAGACAGTGCTGCTTCTCTTACATACGTTCTTCTGTTTCAGTAGAGATGGGTTTTCAGGTTTGACAATTATTTATCTTTCCCATAGGAGTCAATAAAATTTTTTATTTTGATCTTTTTGAGAAATTCAGCCTGTGAGTGATTTATACATAAAAAATTGCTCATCATCAGTGTAGAGCATATTAAATTTCCTAAAACCATCAACAGTGTAATTGTAGACCTACCTCAGCCCACTGCCCAAGGTGTAAAGACCAGGAACAAATATATTAAATATTGTTGTTTTTCTAATTGTAATTTCTTGTAAACCCTTTTGGAGGGGGTGTTTATATTTTATATTATTAACTACCTCATGTTATTCCAGCTTCAGATTCTGATACTATTTCTGTAGACCTTTAGAGCATCCCTTCTTTGAGCATTGAATGCTGCCTGATATATTTTTTTAGAGTATGTTTCTGAAAGCTGAGGACAGTAAAACGGGTTTGCTATAGAAGAAGCAGCAGGAGAGGTGGGGTGCTTTGGCTCACTGGGAGGTCAGAAGAAAGGGGCCTAGGAGACAGGTTGTCCATTGCTTCGCTGGTTGCAAGTCTCTTGGGGACCCTTAGAGTTTAGGAGATGCACGCCTGTGGGGGAAGAAGAGGCAAAGGGAAAGGCTTGGGTATGCTTTAGGGAGGGAGAGCACGCCTGATGGTTGATACCTTAAGTTCCAGTATAAACCTGTTTTCTTAGCGTTGGTCCCAAGCACCAATTTTGTATAGTTGAGCAGCACTGGACTGGAAGACAGGCCATTTATGCCTACCAAATGGCCTAAGAAAGGGATCTTAAGGGGGTCTGACATATGCCACTGTTTCAGACCCACTTATCCCCTGTGACTTAGAGCTGTTAAAAGCTAAGCTAATGAGTGGGGGGAAAAAGATAATATGTACCCCTTCAAAAGGGGTCATTTTAAACAATTTAGGTTCTTTAGTTGCATCATAATTATAAAATGTAGTACAAAGGTGAATGGTATCATCTCTCAGACACAAAAGATTGAATGTAATTTATAATTTGAAACAACTTTTCTGCCTTAGGGTAGTTAGTAATGATTTTACTTAGGATTATAAAGGGTAGTGTGTGTTGGGGAAAATTTTTTTAAATATGAAAAGAACCAGTTTTTTGTATCATTCATTTGTCAATTGCCTGGTGGAGGGGTGAAGCATGTTTAATAAAATATTCAAAGTTATCTTCACATATATGCAGAAAAGAATAATTCTTTTTTTTTAAGGCACCCATTTAAAACTCTTTTCATGTTTAAAGCTTGATAAAGACATTCTAATTAGTGTTTCATTTATCAATTTGTCTTTTAAATAGATTCAAGCTATTAAAATGATGGTTCGATGGCTACTTGGAATGAAGAATAATCACAGTAAATCAGGAACTTCTACCTTGAGATTACTAACAACAATATTACATAGTGATGGAGACTTAACAGAACAGGGGAAAATTAGGTATGAAGTTACTACTATTTATGAGTTTTTTGGATTGCACAGTATTTCAGCATCTGGTATAATTGTTGACTGTTTTTTACAAAAATAATTAGTTTGCATTGTAGGTATGTACATATGTTTATTGTAATATGGCTTCGTGCTGTGGTTATTTCATAATGGCGGACACATATCTAGTGCAAGGTATTACTATAATTATTTTAAACAATACAATTTGCTTCTTTGAATACCTAAATATGAAAATGTTAGTGTACCAATAAGTAAGTGATATTTTATATTCCTGTTAATTAATGTCTAAAGGAAAAAGAACAGTGGATAAAAGGCAACTTATTGAATTTGCTTTCAAAAGTATAAATACATACACATTTATACTTTCAAAAGTATAAGATATATACATTTTAAAAGTGCACTTGATGTAAATTATGTAAAACACATCTTTTGGTTGTTTTTGTTTGTTTAAAAGATGTAATACAGAATAGTGATTGGAAACACAGCCCTCTGGAGCCCAGATCAAATCCTGGTACCATCACTTATTAGCTAGGTGACCGTTAGCAAGTTACTTTAACCTCTCTGTACCTCAGTTTCCTTCTAGAGAATGATTATATGGCATCTCACTTAACTGGTATGATAATTAAGTAGGTTATTATATTTAAGGTATTTAAAACACTGCCAAGCCCATACTAATTAGAAGTATAGATGATGGCAATGATTATTATGTGTAAGGGTTAGGTAAAATTTAGAAATTTATCTTCTGTGAAAATACAAATGACATTTTAGACTCTTTGGTAATAAACATAAGAGAATAACTCTTCTCCTATTAATATATCTAGCTTAAAGTCTTACTGACAAGATATAAAAGGATGATTGCCACCTGTGTTTTATTCATACTGTACTTTTTGCATAGACCTTTTTTTTGAGAGAACATTTATTACCCAGCTGGGGACGGTGAAACAAGGAAGGGCCTAGAATAGAAGAAGCAACAAGAGAGCCCAGGCAGGGCTGCCTTGTCTCACCGGAAAGTCAGAAAAAAGGGGGCCTGGGAGACAGGTTCTGGGGATCAGCCCAGGACGAACTGCTGCTGCTGGTTTCTCCCCTGGTTGCAAGTCTATTAAAAATAGCACATTTTTATCAAACAAACCAAATAAAAATAAAAGTTGATCAAGCGTTCCATGTATACAATTCTTTTATGTCCTTCTTTTGGTCTTAATTAGTTGCCTTTACCTCTCTACTCATGTATGCCAGTGTTCAAGCATATAAGTAATTCACTGTTTAGGCATGTAATTATTAATACATAATTGGAGGAAAAATTTCTAGTATTAATACATTTTTATCTCAAACTTATTAATTACATTATTCATGTGCATATTTAGATCTCAACTCACCTGGTTTTTATTACTGGTATTTCTTTAAAATCAAAGGGTACTTGACTTCTGCAAATATATGTGAATTCCACTGGTTCTGCATTTTAAATAGGTTTTATATAGAAACCTGATTTTCAAAATCTTTATTGTAAAGTATTTAATTATAGTTTTGTTTATTTATATTAAATAAACTCCAGCAAGAAAAAGACTCCCTTTTCAGTGGCTGAGTGACTTATGTCATAAGAGCTCTTAGACTGTTGCTGTGGATGAACTGAAAAGCTCCCCTGGGACATGTAACTTATTTTTCAGTTACAGTTGACATACAATATTATATTAGTTTCAGGAGTACAGCACAATTATTAGACATTTACAAAGTTATGTTGTCTGGGAGGACTGGCGGCAACCGCTGATCACCGCTGAGGAGCTGCTGTTCAGGGGCCGACCCCATGGGGCAGGACTTGCTTCAGTGGGGTTCTGATGCCCACAGAGTCCACTCCCTGATTGTTGCTCCTGTAGGTGGTGGGTGGGTCTTTGGGGTGGTCCAAAACTGCACATGTGGTTTATTGGCCCTAGGGCCTGAAAGCCAAGATCAGCCAGTGCCTGTGCCCTGCCCTGGGCTACGAGCTACAAAGTGATCTGCAGACAGTGGCTACTTGTGCTGGGCTTAGAGGTGTCCAGAACAGTCCATGGTGCAAACCAAGACCATCTTCTGCTAGTGCCAGGCCTGGGGCCACTTATCAAGAGGTATGGGGCACACCGAGACCAGATGCTGCAAGTTTGAGAGAATTAGGAAAGTCTGCAGTATTAGCCAAGACAAATTAGCCAAGGCCGTTTGTGTGGGAAAGCGACTGGGAATGGCCTGGCTAGGCCAGCAAGTGTGGTAGAGGGGTCTAAGGGAATAAGCAGGGCGAGCAGTGTGAGCTAGCTTGATGGGGACTGAGATAGGACTCCACCTGATGGCTAGGCCAGCAAGTGTGGTAGAGGGGTCTAAGGGAATAAGCAGGGCGAGCAGTGTGAGCCAGCTTGATGGGGACTGAGATAGGACTCCCCCTGGGGGGGGGGGGCTCTGCTAGCACTTCTGTCTGGGAGAAAGCTGTCCCTCTAGCCCTTGCCTTTATGCTGGACAGTCTACTGTAGTTCCTTTCTGTATGCTCTTGGCACCTTTTGAGCTGCTGCCCCACTGCTGGGGCTCTGAGCTCGTAAGTCCGAGTAAGTGTATTTGGGCCCTTTAAGAGGAACACCTGGGACTCCAGCAGCTCTCCCTCACACTCAGCCACAATCCCCGCTGGTTTTCACAGGCAGATGTTATGGAAACGTCTTTTTCTGGCACTGAAACCCTGAGCTGGGGGAGCCTGGTATGGAGTTGGGACTCTGAAGGAGGGATGTGCACAGCTGAGATACTCCTCCCAGTCTTCAACCACCACACATGGGTGTGGAACCAGTTTGTTCTGCATCCACCTCTCCTGCCAGTCTCAGTGTGGGTGCCTCTGTTTATCCTTAGTTATAGGACTTCTGTTTAGCCAGATCCAGGTGGTTTTGAAGAATGGTTGTCTGTAACTTGTAGTTTTGACATGGCTGTGGGAGGAGGCAAGTACCGCGCTTACCTACGCCACCATCTTAACCAGGAGCCTCAGACTGTGTTAATGTTGTCATGCATTCAGCCAGTATTTTTATAGTCTTAGAATACCAGCTCTTGGAAGATTTAAGTTACAGCTTTCCATCCATATGTTAGTCCAAGATTCCTATAATTGATCTAGTAAGTATAACTTCACTAAATTAGGAAGTGTTGTTTAGATGTCTTAGCCATTCAAGAATTTACTACTTTTTCAAATGTGTCCCATTTAGCAAATGTGTGTGTGTGTGTGTGTGTGTGTGTGTTTCTGAATTAAGAAGCAGGGAGGCAGAGAGACAGACTCCCACATGTGCCCAACCAGGATCTACCTGGCAAGCCCACTATAGGGTGATGCTCTGCCCATCTGGGGTGTTGCTCCTTTGCAACCGGAGCCATTCAAGCACTTGAGGTGGAGGCCATGGAGCCATCCTCAGTGCCTGGGCCAACTTTGTTCCAATGGAGCCTTGGCTGCAGGAGGGGAAGAGAGAGAGAGAGAGAGAGAGAGAGGAAGGAGAGGGGGAAGAGTGGAGAAGCAGATGGGCGCTTCTCCTGTGTGCCCTGACCAGGAATTGAACCGAGAACTTCTACACGCTGGGCCGATGCTCTACCACTGAGCCAACTGGCCAAGGCCTGTTTTCTTTTCTTAAACTTAAAGGAGCTTCTTGGTGCTGTCTGAAAAGTTGGATTCTAGATAAAAATAGTAATGTTTTGTCCACTACACCTGCTTTCATTCTCCTTATTTTGTACTTAACATATTAGTTTTAGTTGATGAATTATAATTAGCACATTAAGACATTTTTATGCCTAATTTATAAGTAAACAGATCCTAAAATAACCCACAGTGGAACACTTAGCACCTAACAACTCCATACACAAATTGTTTTTATTTTTTCTAGGCTTGGCTACAAGCTGTTTTTGTAGGATGAGAGAATTAAATGATTTTAGCAGAGACTTAACGTTTAAGAGGATTTTGTAGTATTGGACACTATCTTCCTAAGTTAAATAAATATAATATGGTGTTCAGTATCACTAAACTGTTTTCTACCCTTTTTTTTTTTTACCTAGAGGGATTTTTGTAAAATTAGATATACAAAGCAGGAATGTTTTTGTGCATATAGTTAGAAATCTAACTTACATTCTTTCTTCTTTTTTCAGCAAACCAGATATGTCACGTCTGAGACTTGCTGCTGGGAGTGCTATTGTGAAGCTGGCACAGGAACCCTGTTACCATGAAATCATCACATTAGAACAGTATCAGCTGTGTGCATTAGCTATCAATGTAAGGAAAATGGCTGTATAGAACTATAGAATTGTCATTTAACTCCACTGTGATATAGAGATAAAAATCTTAAATGTTTATGTCTCCTTTTGAACAATTTATGCATGAGAAACATTTCAGAATTCTTAAACTTTATCATTTGACTTTTGAGTTGCTAACATAGTACAGTTGATTCTTGTTTTACAAAATCAGTCCAAGTACTGAATTAACAAATATTGAACCACTGCTCATAGGAAAATACTGGAATGGTTCATGCAAGCCTCATGTCACAACATTGTTGTCAGTCAGTCAATATATAACCTTGTTTTACATGTGTTTCTGTTTAAAGGCACCTTATCATTTAGTTGTTTCATTAACATTGATCTCAGGGCCAACAGCACTGTACTTAGGTCTGAATGAAGATTATCTAACACTCATACTTTCTCCAAAAAGTACATTCCCTCCTTCTTGCTGTTAAGAATAGTCAACAGCATTTCAGCACTATGCTTGGGAGCTAATTTAAACAGCAAAGTCACCAGCTCAAAGTACAGAGATGTGAGAAATATGGCACTATGTAGACCAGCAACAGCCACTTGTTTGTGCCGTGGGAGCAGAAGCAGACACCACACTGGCCTGGTGCACCCTGCTGAGTGTGGCGGGCTTTCTGCTGTCAGTGTAATCACCCAGGATTGACCATGAAAGCGTTGCCTGTATTGATTTTGGGGTTACAAATAAATTTTAGTGACTAGGTAAATTTACAAGTGCAGAATGTTTGAATAATGAGGCTTGAATGTATTTGGTTTTTAAAAGGAAAATAATCTATAGAAATTTACAGTTTTATAAGGACATGGTATAGATTAATTTTAGGCTAGGAGCATTCCTTATTACTGAGTTAAAATTTCAAATTATTAAAAGTGATATTAATGGGTGTGTGTTTGGCTTAAGGATTTCAGATTAGAGTAACATACAGTATTTGAACTATATTACTTTAGAAATATTTAGTATCGTTTATAAAAATTAAATGAAAAAGGACTTTCATAATAGTAAAGATAATATAATCTGAATTTTTTATAATTTGTTTATTTTACACTTAGTTTTGCTGTTTATTTTCTGATTGTCTTAACTATAAGAATTTGACAATTGCTTCAGGGATTATGGTAGTTTTTCTTCCATGTCCCCTTCTTTCTACTGCTTATTTTTACATTGCAGCTTATGTTTAACCCTTACACATAGTCATATGTTTTATAATTAGTATTATTTTGTCAATTTCTGGTACTTCAGTCTTTAAATGTTATTTTAGATCTTGTATAATTTGTTTTAGTTTTGGTGTTATTCAGATATTAGACTAAACTATTTGAGAAATGAGATTTTGGGGAGCCCATAATTTTCTGATTTTGTTTCCATTTAATGTTGGAGATCATCTTGTTTTGCAAGAAAGTAAAATTTGTTTAAAAAGTGTAAAGTTTTCTAGGAGAAAATGACCTATGTAACTTTTTTTAAATGGAAAGTACTTGTATTTTATTAATTAATCAGGTTCTTTGTCTGCTATTTCTTAGGGTATTTTTGCTATCAATATTAAAGTATAAAAATTTTTAAAAACTAAGAAAATATGGAAACAGGTAGAAAGGTCTTTGTTTGAAACTTAGTGTAATAAGTATGTGCAAACCATTTGTTAAATGTCCACTATTTGTAAAAATCATTCACACTTAGTAACTTTTAGAGACTCCTTTTTAGGCCAGAATTTGTTATTATAGTACTATCTCCGTAACTAAATTCCTAAGGTAGAAGTTCACATTGCCGAAGTTATAAAATTGCTTTGGAATTCTGTTGACTGGAACATATGTTAATGATTAAATTCAGTTATTAGCATATTCTCACAATTTACAGACATGAAATTATCTTCCTTTCTTCTAAATTAAACTTTTCCATAATCTTTTAAACCACATGCCTATCTCTTTTTAAATCTTGAACCTCAGGAAAGAGTAATTCATATTTTCGTCTCTTACCCTCTTACCCTCTCCCTCCTCACTACTCCTTTGCCTGCACTGTTTTTCAGAAATGTTACATTAGAGTCCCCAGATCCAGTGCCATTAGTCTATATTGTACATGTGCTTTCTGCATCATCTGACACAGCTTATTCTTGAAATACTATTTGGTCTTTGTCTCCTGATTTTTGTTGTACTTCTCTGACTACATTTTCTAGCTCTTCTCTTTACTTTGAAATGTATGCGTTTTAGGAGGTTCTATCCATGATGAACTTGTCCACTTGCACAGGGTGGGGCATTTGTTGGTTTACAGTTGTATGTGAAACACAGTTTATTCTTGTATTGTTTATTAATTATTGTATTATTTCCATATGAGCAACTGTAAACTTGCACCTGTCCTCCCATACCTGCCCCCATATTCTTCAGCCATCCCATTTTCTATGTACGGTATGTGATTCTTGTACTGCCAACATTAAACATGTAACTCTTTGGGCCCACTTCCACTGCTTAACAGAATTTTCAAAACTTTATGTTCTGTGAATGTAAGACTGAATTCATACTTTGCCAAATCTATTCTTTTCTGACATGTAGAGCCTCAGTAAGCCTTACATAAATCTGAATGGCATTTCTGAGACCTACAAGCATGATTTTTATTGGACTATTTGTTTGTCCTTAGACCTCTTAGCAAAGGTACAGATAATTCTGATATCTATTTTATATCTTTTTTATTCATACTTCTTAACCATTCTTATTGCTGTAACCATCATTAGCTCTCACCTAAATTATTGTGAGACTTTCTCTGTTACTGGTTTAGTTCCTGTCACAGTTCTGATCATGTTATTTCCCACTCAAAAATATCTAGAACCTTATTCATAAAAAAGAAAAAAATCGCATATATTTGAAAAGTTGCTGTTCACACATTACCCTGTACTTACCCTCATTTCAGTGAAGTCAAACTTTTTTTTTCATCACCCTCTATTTTTACACACTCACATTTGAGCCCTTTTTGCAAAGCAAGACTCAAGCACAGTCTTTCTGCATAAAACTCTGTTTCTTACAGCGTAGTGTCCTTTTGATTCGCTACCCAGTTTTGTCTGCAGTCCTCTTGATATGTGCATGCCTGTACGTTAGCTATTTATGTACCTGTGGTTTATCTCTTAACTTGTTTTGAATTTTTTAAAGGTATATTTTATTTTGGAGACCCTTGTTACGTGTTGAAATGGAAAGTAAATCTTGAGCAAGAGATTCAATAATATGAATCTTAACATTTTTAACAATTACTAAGCTAATTTAACATTTGATTGCAATTCATGAAAAATCTCCATGTTGTGCTGTGTGCTATGCATTGTATTAGATTATGTAAATATAAAAATGAGTGTCATGGTTATAGTTCACGAGGAAAAAATACTTAGGAAAACAGAAATATAAGTAAGTGTTGACAATACAGTAATTGAACTGTTTACAAGATACTAGAAGTAGTTCTGGTGATAATTTGTACTAGAAAAGGCCACGAAAAGTAAATTTACTTAAGATACAGACTACTTAGGGTTAAGACTTTTATTCATAATCAGTAGTGAATAAAGTTCTGTCTCCAACTTTATATTCAGGAAATATATTTTGTGGTATTAGATATCTTTTTTTTTAGTATTCAACCAATTATTGGTTATGATCATATCAAGGGCTTGCTTTTTTTGAGTGTTTTTTCTGAATAAAAATTATGATACTCTATCCTTTAAATTTAACTTTTATAATATAGCCAAAAGGATAATTACTTTGCAGAAAAAACAAACATTTGAGGACCTCGTCAAATTTTAGGAACACAGCTTTTTAAATCTGTTCAGACAATTCTCTCTTGATTGATGTACCTTTGTGCATCATTCTTGTCAATGTCTCCTCTTTCCTTGGTTAACTATGTCAGTTTCCTTGCAGATGATTTGACAGCTCTAAGATTACTTGAATGACTTCTGGAATCCTACTATTTTTGCCATGCTTTGTGTTGTTGGATCCTGAATAGTTAGTGAGAGAGGAACAAAAACATGGTTTTGCTAGGAAACCTAAGTAGGGGAGGGTTTGAAGATTAATTTTTTAATGAGTGGTCTGTTCACTTATGAATATATTTTGATATGTTGATTTATACAGATTGTAATTCCTTATTTTCATAATATATAATTGGTAATGAAGACTCCTCTCCCTCATGAGAATGATACTGGAGGAGTGAAGTTAACTTTGTTTTATTGAGATTGAGAATAGATAATAGGCAATATTTCTGTAAAAACTAGAGTACTTTTGTAAAAGTAGGTATTTGGCATTAGAAACTCAAGTTTAAGTGAAGGAAGATACACAAAGTAAGGATTTAAAGATAAGGGCAAGATATTATTACAGTGATCCCTCGTCTATCACGGGGATTACTTAGGTTCCAGAACTCCCCGCAATAGGCGAAAATCCACAAAGTAACGACCTTATATTTATTTTATTATTTATATATAATTATATATATAAATATGTATATTATATATATATTTAAGGCTTTATATAAACCTTCCTCACACACTTATAAATCTTTCCCACTCTGTTAACCTTTACAACACTTACATTGCTTATTTTACCGCTAACATAATTAAAATAATAAACATAAAATAACTATATACCGCAAAATCCCACGATATAGCAAAAAATCTATACAAAATTAGATTCATACAATTTAAAAATCGGTACAGTGAGACCACAAAAAGTGAACCGCAATTTGGTGAGGGACGACTGTACCTTGGTTTTAAAAAAGAACATTATGAACATTCTAAAATAAAAGAAACAATATACATAAAGTTGCAAAAATATGAGACACTGCACACCCTGTGTTAATTGGTGGAGGGTAAAGTATAATTATGAAGGTCTCTGTATGTCTCACATATGACTCAAAAGTCATGTCAAGCTTTTTCCTAGTTTAGAATAAGTTTTGACAGTGTATGTACCAGATACTGTGCTAGGGTTAGCAGCATAAAGATGAATCAAGACATACTATAGTTCTTGTCTTCAGGGAATGAGCAGTGGTGGGTAGACACATATAAATAGTCATTTTAGTACTGTCTACCTACTGCTGTGCTGGAGACCTATACAGGGCGCTGGGGGAGCACTGGTGGATACAGGATAAAGATTACAGTGATTCTGGAGGGTAGAGGCGCCTTCTGAGCTGGACAGGAGGGAGCTGGGAGAGTGGAGGCAGGCACTTTAGGAGAGGGCCAGGTGTAAGGAAGGCAGGGATGCAGAACAGGAAGTTGTTAGGCATTTCTGAAGTTGATTAGTTAACTCTTGCCTTCAGAGTTGTGCATATTAATTCAAGTAGTTTTTTATATATTTTTTTATTTTATTTTTATTTTTTTTACAGAGACATAGAGAGAGGGATAGATAGGGACAGACAGACAGGAACGGAGAGAGATGAGAAGCATCAATCATTAGCTTTTCGTTGAGACACCTTAGTTCATTGTTTGCTTTCTTATATGTGCCTTGACCGGGGGCCTTCAGCAGACCGAGTAACCCCTTGCTCGAGCCAGCGACCTTAGATCCAAGCTGGTGAGCTTTGCTCAAACCAGATGAGCCTGCACTCAAGCTGGTGACCTCCGGGTCTCAAACCTGGGTCCTCCGCATCCCAATCCCATGCTCTATCCACTGCGTCACCACCTGGTCAGGCAATTCAGGTAGTTTTTTAAATGACAGAACCAAAATATGTAAATTAGAGTTTTATCTTGCTAAATCAAAACGCTACATGAGACAGTATTTAAACTTTATTTTTTGTCCTACCTTATTTAAGTTAGAGTGGGTTGATACTCATGAGTTCTGTCTGTTTTAAAACTATATTCAGTATTTTCTGACTCTTGTAACTGATAGTTATTAGGGTCTAGGTAAATACTCCAGCCTTGAAATTAACTTTTAACAACACTGCAGTCTTGTGAGTGGAAGCTGTGATTGTGGATGAACTTGATATTGCAGTTTGTGTCTGAAGTTGCTCTTTGCCGCCATGTGGGTAACATGTAGAATAATTGTATTCACAGGATGAATGCTATCAAGTAAGACAAGTATTTGCTCAAAAACTTCACAAAGGCCTTTCCCGATTACGGCTTCCGCTGGAATATATGGCAATCTGTGCCCTTTGTGCAAAGGACCCTGTTAAGGAGAGAAGAGCTCACGCCAGGCAGTGTCTGGTAAAGAACATAAACGTAAGGCGCGAGTATCTGAAGCAGCACGCAGCTGTTAGTGGTAAGCACGCACGAAAATGAAAATCTACCTTTTCAGACGGCCGCTTCATTTTATAGAACACAGAATGATGTTACTGTTATCATTATATTCCAATCGCCTCTCATTAAATAAATATTACTATTTCTCAGTAACAGCTTCATCTTTAAAAAGTTTATTTTTAAAATAGTAATACATGAGTATTTAAATATTAACCCATCTCCCTCTCTCTCTCTCTCTGTCTCTCTCTCTCTCTCTCTCTCTCTCTCTCTTTCTCTTTGTAACTGATGAAATGGCTAAGGAAATAAGCAGTACATTGGGTGGAGGTACTTTTAATAGGACAGTAAAATGTGTACATTTGTATAGATTGTCTGAGTGCTCTCTTTTAGTTTAAAAATATACTGGTCTTTGGTCTGTGCTGATTATTGTCATCTGTAGCTGACATTAATGTGGGCTGTCTGTGCATTTTAATCTGCTCACTTTACCCCGTCTTTAACTCTAAACTGAAAGGTTAGATTTTGTGCCTCTGACTTCTGATACATTTCACACTATTAAAATATATCCATGTATCCAAGTTACAAATCAGAGACATTCTTCATATCTTTTATTTCTCTCTCATCAGTCACTAAATTCTTAATTCTTCCTCTGGATATCTTGAACATCTCTCCTCAACTGTCCTACTCTGCTGGATTTCCCTTGGATTAGTGTATATACTTGCAACTACCTCCCTCTTGTAAATGTTACTCTGCCTCTAACCCACCTCCAGCTGTGCCACATAGTGTTCTAAAACAGATTGCATCATATCACTGCCTTGTTTGAAATCTGTGCTAATTTTCTTTTTATTGCTCATAGGATCAAGTTGAAACTCAATAACATGGCCCTTTAGAGTTGACTCAGCCTGATTTCATGCTTTCTTTCTAGCCACTCCCCACTATCAGTTATGTGTTCCTTGTACTCTCTATTTGAAATTTGCACAGCTATCTTTTTCTTCTTTTGTCAGCACTATCTGGAAGTTGTCTCCCCTTCCAGGCAGACAGATAAAACCAGGGAGTGTGGTTTTCACCTTTTACTGCATCACTGGGATCTTTTTTTTTTGTTCTTCGTTCCTCACCTTGGACAATACTAGTGCTCTGGAGTCAAGTCCTACTTCTGCCATTTACTGATTGGGCACGTGACTGAAGCAATCTGAGCCTTAATATCCTTATTTGTAAAATTGGTGTAATTACACTCATTTCTTTTGGTTGTTAAGAGGATTAAAACGGTACATAAGTAAGGCACCTGGCATAATGTATGGTCCAAAGAAGTAGTCAGTGGCCGTTAGCTATTCTTGTCAGACGCCTACTGCATTGAAAGATAGCCTCTGTCTCTGTTTATGCTTTAGTATGAGGGCTTTGTCTAATCTTATTCATCTTTATATTTAAAATAATAAGCCTTAAAAATTGTGAGCAGTCAATAAATATTTGATAAGATTTTACCTTGAATTTCATTGAATTTTGAACCTTGATACTTTATTCTCCTATACCTGCCTTAAAATGAAGGCTATTATAGCCTGGCCTATGCTGGCACAGTGTCAGCCTGGAACAGTGAGGTTGTGGGTCTGAAACCCCAACCTTGCCCAGTAAAGGCACAAACGACAAGTAAATCAATGAACCAACTAAGTGAAGCACCAAGAATTGATACTTCTCATCCCCCCTTCGCTCTCTGTAAAATCAGTAATTTAAATCCTTTTTAAAAAAATGAAGGCTATTACACACAAATTACTCTCTTTGAGTTTAGGAATAGAAATAAGAACTTGCTGCCTTATTTGACACATACATTATTATACTCCAGGTTGAACATCTAATTTAAAATTATATTGTGAAAGTAGAAAATATAAAAGGAATTGTACAGAATATGAATATTGGTCTTTTTGAATCACTATTAAACTAGGGTTGGAATTCAGACCTCTTCTGGGATATGCTGATCTCAGTTAAAATATAAAAACACTTTGGACCCTGGCCAGTTGGCTCAGTAGTAGAGCGTTGGCCTGGTGTGCAGAGGTCCCAGGTTCAATTCCCGGCCAGGGCACACAGGAGAGGCGCCCATCTGCTTCTCCACCCCTCCCCCTCTCCTTCCTCTCTGTCTCTCTCTTCCCCTCCCGCAGCGAGGCTCCATTGGAGCAAAGATGGCCTGGGCACTGGGGATGGCTCCTTGGCCTTTGCCCCAGGCGCTAGAGTGGCTCTGGTCGCGACAGAGCAACGCCCCAGAGAGGCAGAGCATTGCCCCCTGGTGGGCATGCCAGGTGGATCCCGGTCGGGCGCATGCAGGAGTCTGTCTGTCTCTCCCTGTTTCCAGCTTCAGAAAAAAAACAAAAACAAAAACAAAAAAACCAGGTTTGCCTGATCTAAGCACATACAAAAAGCAGCTATGAGTTCATGCTTCCTGCTCACCCCTGCCTTTCTGTCTCTCCTAATAAATCAATAAATAAAATGTTTTAAAAATGTATTTTAATTTAAATTATAAAAAAATGTTTCTTTGTTATACTATTCTAGAAACTCATGGTTGGTTATTTTTTTATATATATTTGTTCTATTACAGATAGTATCAAATACTTTTACTTTATTTTGATACTACAGATGGTATCAAAAACCTTACTTTCCACTTTTGTGTCATACTAACTGAAAGATTTACTAGTTTTTAATTTTGCTCGTCAGCTTACAGGGGAGTGTTGAGCATAGAGTTGCTCATAATAACAAGAAAAATATTAATAGATCTTAAGTTTCTTAGAGTTTGTTTGGGTCGCTTTTTCCCATATGTGTTTGAAAACTGAGTTAATGGTCTTTGTAACCACAGCATATGGTGTATTTATTAGGCATTTCAATATTGGATATGATGGATGAAAGAATAAACTGTTTAATTTATTATGTACCTCAGCACTGGATATTTCAGTATGTTTTTCTTCTAACCATGATGTGGTACTGCTGCGGTATAGGGAATATGGGATCAGAGAGAGAGAGAGACTAAGATTTGGTTTTCTAATCTGCATGTTTTGTTTTATTTTTATTTTTTCTTTTTCAGAAAAATTATTGTCTCTTCTACCAGAATATGTTGTTCCATATACAATTCACCTTTTGGCACATGACCCAGATTATGTCAAAGTACAGGATATTGAACAACTTAAAGATGTTAAAGAGTAAGACTTCTCCTTTTTCTGAAAAGCGTTTCACATTTTCTGAAAGTGTTTTCCTGCTGATAATGGAACCTCAATTATAATTTATTATATTTATTTTATACCTTAGGAATTTAAGTTTTTTTTCTTTATTCTCCTGTTTTTATTCTGTCATACCATCTCTTCATATTTCATTTCTTATGTAATTTTCCAAAACTTAATTTAGCATAATTGTTCTATACTGCCCTATTTTTCTGCTAGTCTGGCATTTCTTTTTTATCGAAGCAATTCATTAAATGTTTACAGTTCTTATCTTCCCTCCTCTCTTCTGAAACTCTGTATATTTTGATGTGGGGTGAAGTGTAATACTCTCCTTTAGTCATATGATAAGCACTTTTTTTTCCCCCAGAAACTATTTCCTTTCATAAGAAAGAAAGAACGGTCTAATGTAGTGATGGGCCAAATTGATAACAAGGGAGCACTCCCACTTACTACTGTACTGGTGATTTTTCTAAATAAAGTTTATGATCATTGTAATTTTTTCAAAGATTTTTATTGAGAGGCTATGAAACTGTATATTCGGGCAATATAATGGCATTTGGAGAAGTCTTTATAAGACCAGCAGAAAGTCAAATCACTGATAACCTGGCAAGGGAAAAAGCTGTTACCCTCTTTTCAGTAGAATTTCTGTTTTTTAAAAATAAGCTATTTGTTTTCCCAAAATGAGTCCTATTAATTAGAGTAATTTTTTTTAATTTAATTTAATTTTTTTACAGAGACAGAAAGAGTCAGAGAGAGGGATAGGTAGGGACAGACAGACAGGAACGGAGAGAGATGACAGGCATCAATCATCAGTTTTTCATTGCTACACCGTAGTTGTTCACTGATTGCTTCCTCATCTGTGCCTTGACCATGGGCCTTCAGCAGACCAAGCAACCCCTTGCTTGAGCCAGTGACCTTGGGTCCAAGCTGGTGAGCTTTGCTCAAACCAGATGAGCCCGTGCTCAAGCTGGCGACCTCGGGGTCTTGAACCTGGGTCCTCCGCATCCCAGTCCGACACTCCATCCACTGCGCCACCGCCCGGTCAGGCTAATAAGAGTAATTATAACTAATGAAAACTTCTAACAATTCCTCTTTCTCAGGTTTTTGAAAAAGATAAACTACTCTTTGGAATTTACTATACATTTTTGGCTGTATTTTCTCAGTTTCCCCAGTACAGCCATGAAGTAGTTGGATTTTCTTGAAGATTTCCAGTGGGACTACAGTCTTGAGTGTTTGAGGTATCACTTTATTCATGGCCCAGGTGTTCCCTAGGTAGACCTCCTTTCCTCTCATAGCTAAGGTCACTTCATTCTTTTCACCATTTAGTCCTTTTTAACCTGCCTCCCCGGAAAAATTAGGGAGTCTTTGAGAAGGGTTCTTATGGACTCACACTTACATTCCTTATATGGTGTGATATGTATGTGTGATACATCTTTTTTCTCTGATAGCTGTTTATTTTTAATTTTTTTGCTCCTGGTGTTCATTATATTTATATTTAGAATTTTTATATCTATATTTAACAACCAAATTTTCTTTTCTGTTTCTCTTGTTCTTTTAGATGTCTTTGGTTTGTTCTAGAAATATTGATGGCTAAAAATGAAAATAACAGTCATGCATTTATCAGAAAGATGGTAGAAAATATTAAACAAACAAAAGATGCCCAAGGACCAGATGACGCAAAAATGAATGAAGTATGTAATTTTTTGTAAATAATAATTATGATTTTGTGTCTATTTAAGCATCTGATTGTAGGATGTGGAACTTTGTAAGTATGTATTTGTAGACAGCATCAATCTTTCCTATTAGTACTCGTGAATAATCAGTGGTATTTTGATTAGTAGTAATTAGACTTACTAATATAAAATTAGTAGCAATACTATTACCGGTAAACTAATAGAAACAATAGCCAGTGTATTTTTTCTTATACGATTGTATTGAAAACTGCATACTAAACATATGTTTTAGAATTACTTCCAATTCAGACTTTAGGATGCCAACTTAAGTACCTAATTTTTTTTTAATACCATTGCAGAAACTGTACACTGTTTGTGATGTTGCTATGAATATCATCATGTCGAAGAGCACCACATACAGTTTGGAATCTCCTAAAGACCCAGTACTACCAGCTCGTTTTTTTACCCAGCCTGACAAGGTAGTTAGTTTAGAATTTGTTTGTGAATGTTGAAATAAAGTGTATTCAATACTAGGTTGTGGGGTGATCAAGAAGGATTACCATTCAGAGCTGGCCTACCACTAATACGGAAAAGTCACCACCAATCGTCATAATGTGCTTCAAGGCCAGAATACAGGCCAAACTAAAGGGCACAAATGCGATTTAGAGATTAGTTAGTAGATCTAGAATGTGTATTCTAAGTTTCATGCCAGTCTAAGGTCACAGGCAAGATAAGATCAAAGCACATAGATAATGTGAGTTAACGGCCATTGTTCCAAAACTAGGAGAATGCTGATAGTGTGAAGTTAAAGCTCTTTAATGAGTTCTGTATGTAAGGAAACAAGCAGAGACAGATGCTGGAACAGGTCCAAGACCCTTGCAGTGCTGCAAGAATGTTTCTGCTGTCATAAAGCTCAAGTATTGTATGAGGTATAAACATTATTTTTAAGAATTTCTTAACGATTCATAAACTACATAGGCCTGTTGAGTAACTGAGAGCATAGAAACCACCATCACCTTTTCATTCATTCATTCATTCCATTCATTCATTCAAGCAAAACACCTTAATAGTATATATTGTATATAAAGTTTTGGAATAGCCTTGTAGCTTTTCCAAATAGCTAAAAGTGATTATCTGCTTTTAAGTTCTCACTTTGGGTGAAATGTTAGGATAGCATTTCCTGTGGCTATCAGGAGTCCATGTGATCTAGTCTGGAGAGTATCCTTACCAAAGTGTGTTAGACCTCAAACATGTTTCGTTAACATTGCAGTTCGTACCAGGTTAGTTCAAGTATAGTATTTAAAATCAGTGACTGAAATTTTGTGTTTCAACTGATTGTTTAGTTTTAATAAGAATTTTTTATGTACTTTAAAATAAAAGTTTCTCTTTGCTTTGTTGGCCCTTGAGCCTCACAGACTCAGTGTTTCACTGTTCACTGACTGCATCTTTTTCCCTTGCTTGTAGAACTTCAGTAACACCAAAAATTATCTGCCTCCAGAAATGAAGTCATTTTTCACTCCTGGAAAAGTATGTTTTAATTCTTGTGTGGTAGTTTATTCTAGTGTGATTAGTGGCATAATTGTTATTTTTTTATTTCTTTAAACATGGTATATTTTAAGTTAGAAAGTGTAATTATTAACTATCTTCCATTTGCTAGTAAGAAATAGCTATATTTACTATATAGATGTAACTGAGTTACGTGAACTTAATTTTTTAGCTAATAATAAAGTCCCTGGAGACTGACCTCTAAGTATCTATTCTGGATTATTAAGATAAAAATCTTAAAGTGAAAACGCATCTTTTTATGTCCTTCCATAGCAAGAGTCTAATTATTTTTATTGTTGACTTTACATTTGACTTGTTCTCAATTATATGTAAGCCTTCAAATAACTAAGAAACTTGACATTTATGCTATTTAGTTTTTTTATTTATTGAAGTGATACTCAATTTATAATTCTTAGTTAAGAATAGGCATATTTTCACCCTGGCTGGTTGGCTTAATGGTAGAGTTCGGCCCAGTGTGTGGAAGTCCTGGGTTCAATTCCCGGCCAGGGCACACAGGAGAAGCACCCATCTGCTTCTCCACGCCTCCCCCTCTCCTTTCTCTTTATCTCTCTCTCTTGCCCTCCCGCAGCCAAGGCTCCATTGGAGCAAACTTGGCCCGGGTGCTAAAGATAGCCATGGCTTCTACCTCGGGCACTGGAATGGCTCTGGTTGCAATGGGGCAATGCCCCAGATGGGCAGAGCATTGCCCCCTGGTGGGCATTCTGGTTGGATACCGGTTGGAAGCATGCAAGTCTGTCTGTCTCTCTGCCTCCTTGCTTCTCACTTCAGAAAAATAAAAAAATAAAAAATAAAAGAATAGGCACGTTTTTCGTGATTTGTATATATCAATACTTTGACAGAGATGTTATTTATAGTTCTTTAAATGTAGATTTCTTTCCAGTTTAATCAAATAGAAAGAGATATGCATTTTTCATTTCAGCCTAAAACAACCAATGTTCTAGGAGCTGTTAATAAGCCACTTTCATCAGCAGGCAAACAATCTCAGACAAAATCATCACGAATGGAAACTGTAAGCAATGCAAGCAGCAGCTCAAACCCTAGCTCTCCTGGAAGGATAAAAGGGAGGTGAGTACATAAGAAATATATACTTTATATTTAAGGATTCCGACAAGGCTAAGAGATCTAAAATAATGTAATCCAAAACATCTAATGTGATGAGGGAGTGGAAATCAGCACATACCATTTAACATTGGTAGTCATTGCAAGTTTATATTGCTTTGCTTGCTCATTTAGACAGGTTCTCCATATTAGCCTTTTATAGTCAGTCTAGCTTGGAGTAATCCAGTTTTCTAGCAGTTGTAAAACTATTAGATTGCCATCCATCCATCCAGTAGGATAAGTCATCAAAAATGATGAGGTAGGAGCTAATATGCAGTTTCCACAATGCTACATTATTGAGTGAAAAGGCAAAGAATAGAACTTGATACAGTATTGTTCAGTGTTTATTTATTTATTTAATTTTTTAGTGAGAGAGAGAAAGAGAGAGACAAAGACAGGAACATCAGTCTGTTCCTATATGTGCCCTGACTGGCAATCAAACCGGCAACCTCTGAGCTTCAGGACGATGCTCTAACTATCCAGCCCCAGGGCATTTTTGAGGTTTTAAAAGAGATTTGTATTTATATTTGCTTATCTATGTATAGAAAGTTTTTGGAAGAATTAATCACATCTTAAAGGTGTTTTATGTAATCCAGTGTAGGAGGGAGATCATTTTATACTTTGTATGGTTTAAATTTCTTGTTAGCATGTACACGTATAAACATTTTGTTCTTGAAGAAAGAACAGAAAGGAAACACATTTTACACTTGCTCAGGTTTTAGCATAGTACTTAATACATCATTTGTTAGCAGTAGAGCCTCATACTAAGGTAAACTGCCACTGTTCATTGATTTTGCTAAGTTATTATGAAAGACTATATGCTGTCTTTTGCATTGTTCATAACCAGTTAGTAAAGAAAGAAGGAGACGTTCTAATCTAGGGTATCTTACTAGTGTCCTTGCAATGAATGTTTAAATTATACATAGTACAATAGAAGCCTATATTAATATTTGTTAGTGGCTTAAACCTAAGGGACTCTCCACCTGTATTATTTGGACATTTTCTAGTAACTATCCTCATACTGAAAATAACAAAGCATTTCCAGCAACTAATTTCTAAGTTAATGGGTTTTCTGCTTTAATTCCCAATGCTAATCCAGATGATCTAGTTTACTAGCCGTAGGCTGAGAACCTCAGAACTGTCTTGAACTCTCTCCACCACTAGGTTTCGCCGACTGTGTTTCCTAGTGTGTTAGGCTCCTCTTTTCTGCTGTCTTCATTTTATTATTCTCTTTCATTATTATATTCAGCTGTTTCCCGTTCTTATTCCTTTAGCTATGTAGATCACATCACTGCTAGATAAATCTTTTTTAAATGTTGCCGGTTTAAGGTTATTCCATTACTTAGAAATCTTAATTGGCTCCTCTTGTTTGCTTTCAAGATAATCAGAATTTTCCCTGTCCTCATCACCCATTGTTACTCAAAACAAGGAACTCCTAGTTTTCCTACTATGCTTTTTTAATATACTTTGGTTAAATTTTCTTTTACCTTTTGATTAATCTTATTTTGTCTTTTTTTCATCTGAATCCCATCTGTTCACTAGGACTCTTTCTAAGAATGAGCTAGATGTGTTTGAGACAGTTTGGTTGGAGAGTAGGAACAAATGCATAATGATAGGAGATGAAGTTGAGAGGTAGCCAGATATTTTGGACTTTGTGAGTGTAAGAAATTTGGATTTGATTTTTAAGTACGACTGGAAGATGTTTTGGAGTCTAGTGATCTAATTTTTGCTTTAAAAGGTTGCCCTGATTATTTGGAGAATAGAGAAGCTAGAATTAAGATAGAAAAAAACCAGTTGGGAGTCAGCTAATAGTATTCTAGGGAAGGGATAAAGAGGGAAGAAGATGGTAAAATAGTGAAATTTGGGATTCATTTTGATGGTAAATCAAAAAGAGTAGTTGTGAACAGTTAGGGAAAAGAAGGATTTAAGGTTAAATCCTGACTTTAATACCTGAATACCTGTATAGATAGGTGATGGTACCATTTACTGAGATGTGGACTCCTTGAGAAGAGAAGGAACAGTGTGTGTGTGTGTGTGTGTGTGTGTGTGTGTGTGTGTGTGTGTGTTCGTTCTAGGGTGGTGGGGAAAATAGGGGTGTCCAAATAACTTTTGGCTCTGGTAAATTGAAATGCCTATGAGAAACTCAAGTGAGTGGCAGCTGGATATGTGAGTCCAGAACTCAGGGTAGCTTCTTAGCCAGTGATTGAAATTCAGGGTTCAATTTCAATAATGTTTAAATGAGTTGTAAAACTGGATAAGGATAGCTTACCCAGGAAAGAAGACTGAGCCTTTATATCAGTGCATGAAAACGTGCTATTAATTTATTTCACAAGTATTTTGGGGTGCCTGCTCTATGCCAGATACTGACTCAGGTGCTTTAGAATACATTGGGAAGTAAAACTGACAAAAGATCCATAAACCTAATACGTTTGGTGTATTACAGGCTGTTAGGTTGAAGAAGAAAAGATGGAATGGGGATATGGGAGAGGCATGGGACCAAGCAGGTTGTAATGTAGACCAATCCACTTTGCTAACAAGAAAAGTTTCAATTTTATGTTCCCCTTCCAAGATAGAAGTTAGGTTTTAAAAAGAATTACGAAATAAAAATCACATTTTTAAAAAATTGTTTCTTTTTTGTTAAATGTGCTTCTTTGCTTGGTGATTTGGTGCGAAGTAAGATAGAATAAAACCAATACTTTTTTTAATGGGATGAGCCTTTTTTATATAAAGTTACGTTATGGAACAGAAAAAACTTCTATGGTCATTTGATTTTAATAACAACTATAAATGTCTGTGTTAAAAGGCTTGATAGTTCTGAAATGGATCACAGTGAAAATGAAGATTACACAATGTCTTCACCTTTGCCCGGGAAAAAAAGTGACAAAAGAGACGACTCTGATCTTGTAAGGGTGAGCTGTTTGGTTTGAATTTATAATTATAGTTATTATTTTACTGTAAATAATTTTTACGCCAAAACCAGTTAATATTACCCTTAAATTTAACACATGGTTTTCTTTATTTATTTATTTATTTATTTTTAATGAAGACAATTAAATTTAACAGGGTGACATTGGTCAACTAGAATACATAGATTTTGAACAAACATCTTCCACATCATTTGGCAGGTCGATTATGTTGTATACCCATCACCCAAAGTCAAATCGTCCTCCGTCACCTTATATTTGTCCCTCTTTATGTCCTGACTCCTTCCTCATCCCCCTCCTTCTTTTTTTCCCCCCTCCCCCTGGTAACCACTGCACTCCTGTTTATGTCCATGAGTCTCAATTTTGTGTCCCACCTATGTGTAGAATCATACAATTCTCAGCTTTTTCTGATTTACTTATTTCACTCAGTATAATGTTATCAAGGTTCATCCATGTTGTTGTAAATGATCTGATGTCATCATTTCTTACAGCTGAGTTGTATTCCATAGTATATATGTACCATATCTTCTTTATCCAATCATCTATTGAAGGGCTTTTTGGTTGTTTCCATATGTTGGCCACTGTGAATAATGCTGAATTCACAGTGAATGTGGGGGTGCATGTGTCTTCACGTACCAATTTTTTTGAGTTTGGGGGGTATATACCCAGTAGAGGGATTGCTGGGTCATATGGTAGTTGTATTCTTTATTTTTTGAGGAACCATCATACTTTTTTCCATAGTGGTTGCACTAATTTACATTCCCACCAACAGTGAATGAGGGTTCCTTTTTCTCCACAGCCTCTCCAACACCTGTTATTACCTGTCTTGTTAATACCTAGTCCAACAGGTGTGAGGTGGTATCTCATTGTAGTTTTGATCTGCATTTCTCTAATAGCTAGTGAAGATGAGCATCTTTTCATATATCTGTTGGCCATTTGTATTTCATCTTGGGAGAAGTATCTGTTCATGTCCTCTTGCCATTTTTTTTATTGGATTGTTTGCTTGTTGCTGAGTTTTTTTAAAAACATGATTTTCTTTTAAAGTATTTAATTACAAACTTGAGTTTAAGGTTATCCTCTACCATGTACTTTAACTATATTGAATTTTTTGTATTTTTTAAATACTTTTTTGTTTAGGTCTTTAGACTCTAATCTGCCAGTTTCATTACTCAGACTGCTTGTGTTTTTGTTTTATTTGCCCCCCCACACACCATTATCTTTATTTTCATATCTTATTTTAGAGATGAAGGGCGGGAGGGAGAGATGCATCAGCTCATTGTTCCACTTAGTGGTGCCATTGATTGCTTCTCACATGTGTGCCCTGACCAGAGCTCGAATCAGTAACGCATCCCTCTGGCTTGGGCCAGTGATCCCAGCACTCTGGGATGATGCTCTATTCACTATGCAACCCACTGGGGCCTGTTTCCTTTATTATTTTTTTTTTTACACATTTAGTTTAGACTTAGTCTTAGAGAGAGGAAATATAATAGAGTGAGAGTCCTTAAAGTCTCCTCCATTTTAGTTGATTTCTTGAGCCTTTGATTACTAGGTAAGCTTCTAGTAAAGGTAGGAAATGCTACAGTTCTCATACAGTCTTTGTTTAGTTTTTAAATCTTAATAACAGTGATAGCCTGTGTGATAGATATAATTTATAAATGTCATTTGAAGATAGATTTGGTAGTTTGGGCACAGATATAGAATACATTTACATATTCAACACAACCCAAGGGCTTTAATAATTGGGCACATTTTGACTTTCTAGGTTAGCTCTAAATAGTTCTTGAATAACTGATGAGGTTCTCTGAATCAGTTTCTTTATTTTTAAAATGTGGATACTTACTGGTAAGGTTTATCAGAATAAGTTAATTAGCCCAAGTGAATTGTTATTATAAAGATTAATATTTTTGATTAATGATTATCACAAAATATAAGTTAATGTGTATGAATCTACCCAATAGGGGTGGAAGATTATTAGGAAAATAATCATTTTAAATACATAAATGGGCAGAGGAGGTTTACAGAAGACAAAGACAAATAATACAACAATTAATAAATAATAAGACAAGAAGATACTGTTTTGTGTACTCACAACTATATATGTACCTACTTTTGCCCACCCCTGTATCACTGACCTATGTGTCTTTACTGGACCCAACATTACATGGCCAAAAAGATTATTTTCAGTTTTTTCAAGTTTCCCCACTAATTTTGCCACATTGTTTCTTTTTCCACTTAAAAAATTACAATGTTAAAATCCTTACTAAATCCTTACTACCTCTTCTGTAAATTCTGATTTTAATTGGGTGGTTAAAAGTTTCACCCAAGAGCCCTGGCCGGTTGGCTCAGTGGTAGAGCGTCGGCCTGGCGTGCAGAAGTCCCGGGTTCGATTCCCGGCCAGGGCACACAGGAGAAGCGCCCATCTGCTTCTCCACCCCTCCCCTTCTCCTTCCTCTCTGTCTCTCTCTTCCCCTCCTGCAGCCCAGGCTCCATTAGAGCAAAGATGGCCCGGGCGCTGGGGATGGCTCCTTAGCCTCTGCCCCAGGCGCTGGAGTGGCTCTGGTCGGGACAGAGTGAAGCCCCAGAGGGGCAGAGCATCGCCCCCTGGTGGGCAGAGCGTCGCCCCCTGGTGGGCGTGCCAGGTGGATCCTGGTCGGGAGCATGCGGGAATCTGTCTGACTGTCTCTCCCCGTTTCCAGCTTCAGAAAAATACAAAAAAAAAAAAAAAAAAAAGTTTCACCCAAGAAAAATTAAATATTTTTTTAGCCTTTCTAGATTTATAGAATAGAATCCTTGAATTGGTAAAGGTATTTGGTATCTCTAGTCCTTCTCACTTAGTGCAGAATTCCTTATCTATGAGAGTTGGTCACTACTTGCTTGAAAATGCTGGAAGTGGAACAGAGATTATGATTGCTCTCACTTGTTGGAAACATCAAGTAGGCCACACACAGCCATAGGAAACTCACCTTTATCCCCTCAAATTTGGAAAACATGGTTTTGATTAATTATTAATAGTTTGTTATTCTGTAAATTCCACATTTAGTTTACCTTATGAAGCAGTGCAAAACACATTTTCTATTTTTTTAGTTTCTGAGCTTTTGGGACTTATTTGTATAATTATAATGAAGGCCTTTGTCCTCTGTGTAACATTGCATTCATTTTCAAAAGTACTAGAACTTTATTAATCTAGTTTCTGCTGAAATATCTTCAAAGAGGTATCTGCTGAAATATCCTCAAAGAGGTATTATTAATCTAGTTTTCTGCTGAAATATCCTCAAAGAGGTATCATGAGATTAGAAGTTTAATTTAAAGACCAGTAAATTATACTGAAAGAGCACAGTCTTCTTTACCTACTGCTAGCTTCACATTGGTATTTTACTGCAAAGGAATTCTCCATATTACATTTATATTCCAATTTTAGTTTTACAAGTAATGTATTTCTCCATTTCTTGCTCCTAAGTTGTTTTATACTCCCTCTGCTCTTAAAACAATGCAGTGCAAAACAAAGAAGAAATTAGAGAATGTAGTGCCTTAGCAAACAAGTATTTTATGGTATTCTCAGGATGCAAGCATGGGGTTCCTGTCTACCATCACCCTTTTCCAGAGCACAAAGGAATTAAAGCATCATTGCAGATCTTTGGACATCCAAATGAATTACAGCATTCAAAATTGGAAGTGACACTTTAAATTTAGTTTTAATATTTCTTTTTTCTTCCCATCTCTGAGTAACAACAGTTAATTTTTAATTTATGTAAAAAACTAAATAAACACTGACAAAACCAATCATTATAGGTCTTGTTTTTGGAATGCAAGGATAACTTAATAATAAAAAAATATTTTAATATAGCATATTAATATACAAAATAAAAATACAAGAGAATTTCATGTCATTGTAAAGAAGACATAAATTTTCAAATATGAACTTCTAATAAACTAATACCAAAAAGGATACATCCTTAACATGCTAAAATTTTTGTCTGTTTATATTAGTAGTGAATGATTTAGTCAGTTATTTTTTTATGAAAAAGGAACAAAACAAGCAGCCTGCTTTGACCACTATTTTTAAAAATTATTCTAAAAGAATGTTTATTTAAAGAACACATTAACTAGAAGTCAAAGGTATGACATTGAAAAAGAAGAAAAATTCATTTTTTATTTTTGTACTCCTAGAAAAATGAGAGCAGTAATCGAAAACCTAAGAGTTTAACATGATGTCTGTATATAAATGTGTATGCAACTAACTTTACTCTGGTGATTTAACCACTACAAAAACAAGATTAGACAGACAGATAGATCTAAACAGGATCTTAAAGAAGTAGTGATAACCTGTGTGGAGAAATACCAAACTTTGGCTCAGCAGTAGACGTCAGCCCAGTGTGTGGAAGTCCTGGGTTCAATTCCCAGTCAGGGCACATAGGAGAGGTGACCATCTGCTTCTCCACCCCTCCCTTTCTCCCTTCTCTGTCTCTCTTCTCCTCCCACAGCCATATTTCGGTTGCAGCAAGTTGGCCTCAAGCGCTGAGGGTGGCCTTGCCTCAGGTGCTAAAAATAGCTCTGTTGCTGAGCAACAGAGCAGTGGCCCCAGACAGACAGAGCATTACCCCATTAGGGGGATTGCCTGGGTGGATTCCAGTTGGGGAGCATGCAATAGTCTTTGTCTCTGCCTCCCTGCTTCTCACTTAAGAAAAAAAGAAATATCAAAGTTGAGAAATCTAGAAGACTTGACTAGAAAGACCACAATGCCATATTCCTTCGTGGGAAAAATGAATTTAAAAGATGACAGTTTTTTCTAAATGAATATATAATTGTTAAACTCCAGTGTGATTTTTAGATCCAGGTGGAAGAAAAATGGATACAAAAAGAGGAGTAATAATGATAAGATCAATCCAACCAGGCAGAAACATGTTTATAAATAGTAAAATTTTACATTCTATTCTAAAGCAATATAAAATAATGTTTTGTCCGCTCAGGCTGCCATAACAAAATATCGTAGGCTGAGTAGCTTGAACAGCAGACAACACAGATTCATTTTCTCACATTTCTGAAGGTTGGAAAATTTAAGATCAAAGTGCTGACCAATTCAGTTCCTGGTGAGTGCTTTCTTCCTGGTTAGTAGATTGCGACCTTCTTGTTATGTCCGTCATTGATGGAAGGAGAGAGACAGAAAGAGATCTCTTATATTTCTTATGAAGTCAATAATCTCATCATGAGTGCCCTGCCTTCATGGCCTCATCTCAACTGAAGTAAGCCTTAGAACAGGGGTCCCCAAACTACAGCCCGCGGGCCACATGCGGCCCCCTGAAGCCATTTATCCGGCCCCTGCCGCACTTCTGGAAGAAGCACCTCTTTCATTGGTGGTCATTGAGAGGAGCACATTGACCATCTCATTAGCCAAAAGCAAACCCATAGTTCCCATTGAAATACTGGTCAGTTTGTTAATTTAAATTTACTTGTTCTTTATTTTAAATATTGTATTCCCGTTTTGTTTTTTTACTTTAAAATAAGATATGTACAGTGTGCATAGGGATTTGTTCATAGTTTTTCTTATACTCCGGCCCTCCAACGGTCTGAGGGACAGTGAACTGGCCCCCTGTGTAAAAAGTTTGAGGACCCCTGCCTTAGAAGATGCATCTCCAAATACTATTTTATTAAAGCTTGTAGCTTTAGTCAGTAAATTTTGTGAAGACAAAATTAGGAAATAAAAATTTTAAATATACAAAGTGTAGAAGGACATAGATTAAAAACTTAAGAGTCTAGTAAACAAATGGAAAAGAACATAATACCAATGATACAATTATGCAGATCCCAAATAGGAAATGCAAATGTCTAATTAAACATATTTAAAATTTACAGGTAGCAGATCATTATTGTTTATATTGATTTTTAAGAATGTAAATTGCTACAAATGTTTTGGAAGTTAACATTACTTAACATGTTTGTGTTTTACATATGTGTGTATGTGGAGAACATTGTACATGTTCATATATACTAGTCTTTGTTTCTCTGAGGAATTTGCTCAGTTCCATCTGCTGGGAAGTGTATAAATTCTCTGAATGTAGGCTAGGACTGTATTTTAAATTTGAAAGTCATTGGTTTTTTAAATTATTTTTGTTAATTTTACTTAGGAAGAAACAGTATCTGATTCAGAAGTGTGTTCAAAACTTAGTAACTGATATATTTAATTTTTTTTGTAAATTGAAATTTTCATTTATAAAGCAAAAATAGTTCTTTTGTGAGGTGTAGAGCATGATTTAGAACACAGCTAGCTGATATTTGAAGTTTTATATACTGTGTGGTAAAATTAGAATTACATTGAGTATCAGAACAGGTCCATTTCACTTAAATATACTTATTCATTATTCAGGCATTCAATTTAGAATGTTCTTTTCATGAAGTAGCTCCCTACCAAAATTTATAATGTAATAAAACACTGATCTTGAGAGGTTTCCATTTGAGTTTCTCTAGCTTAAAAAAATAATTACCTTCTTACCCTAGATAACTTTTTTAATTAAAAAAATAAAAACAAGTGAGGTTATAGTTCTGATGTATTCAAGAGATCTATATTAGGTAGTAGATTTTTGTGACAAAAGTGGGTAACAGATTTTTTAGGTATCATTCTTCAAAATGTGCTGACTAACAATTTTATATTTGAAATTGTGGTTCTAATTCACAGTCTGAATTGGAGAAACCTAGAAGCCGGAAAAAGCCACCTGCCCCCGATTCAGAGGAGAAGTTAGGAATGGATGACCTGACGACGCTGGTGCAGGAGCAGAAGCCCAGAGGCAGCCAGCGCGGCCGCAAGAGGGGCCACACAGCTTCTGAGGCCGAGGAGCAGCCGTGGCCCGAGGAAAAGAGGCTCAAAGAAGATCTCTTAGAAAATGAGGATGAACAGAATAGTCCACCAAAAAAAGGTAAAAGAGGCCGACCACCAAAACCTCTTGGTGGGGGAGGAACAACGAAAGAAGAGCCAACAGTGAAAACTTCTAAAAAAGGAAGCAAAAAAAAAACTGGACCTTCAGTAGTGGAAGA
The DNA here is from genome assembly GCF_036850765.1 of Saccopteryx bilineata. Classification (NCBI taxonomy): domain Eukaryota; kingdom Metazoa; phylum Chordata; class Mammalia; order Chiroptera; family Emballonuridae; genus Saccopteryx; species Saccopteryx bilineata. The sequence goes on from NC_089495.1 coordinate 114,165,745, forward strand.
GGAGGAAGAAGATGAAAGACAAAGTGGAAATCCAGAGCAGAGGTCCAAGAGCAAACAGCACCGAACATCACGGAGAACACAGCAGAGGTGAGTTGTGTGACCTACGCTGTATGTATTTAGCGACCATCTTATCAAACATAATTTGATGCTATCCACATTTGGGTCTTCCCCAAAGCAGAGCAGAGTCTCCTGAAACTAGTGCAGTTGAATCCACACAGTCCATACCACAAAAAGGACGAGGAAGACCATCAAAAACGCCATCACCATCACAACCCCCCCAAAATGTGTAAGTTGTAAATGATGTTAAATTTCAAACCAGTTTCAGATTATTTTGCAAAAGTTTATAAATTTTTAAATATACATAGGGCCGCATTTAAATCCCATATATTTAGCACCAATACACTAAGTAAGATAAAATTTTTATAAACTTTTCTAGGTTACTGATATCCCAATTTACCCTCTGGTAAATGTTGTACCTTTTTAGAGCTTTTAGGCAAATCTTTATTTAATGAATACCAAATAGTTTATTATTTACAATACAGACTTTATGATACCTAAAGAGGTGGTAAGGTATTTTTAAATAATCACAGCATATTGACAAGGTTGCCTAATTATTCCACGCTATAATTTTTCTTCGTGTCTTCCCTCAGCAACCTTTTTAAAAAATAATTTATTTACTTTTGCTTTTATTCTTTGAACTGTATAGGAGAGTAAACAGGAATCTTTTTTAAATTACATCCATGGAAATTGATTCTTTTTTTCTGATCAAATTACATCTATATCTACATACAGATAGTTTTAGATGGTCAGTCACATGTTTATATGAGTTACAATAACAGATCTGCATCCAGAATTTTAAAGTGATGGGCATCTGTGCTTTAACTTAATTTTATACTTTCTCTTCTCAGTTATTTAAGTGGAAATAGAATAGCAAGTGTTTAATTTGTCAGTAAATTTCCAGTTTTTCTCAAAGTAATCCCATTACATAACTACATTATTGACTTGAATTTTCAGAGTTGCCAACACACTTTGGTTAAATAGTTATCTTAGAGGTTTTTCCTATTCCTGTGTATTCCACAGGAAGAGGAAAAGCTGCCTGAGTGTCTAGCCAGTACTTCATGTGTTCTTCCATTTAATTTTTCCCTCAGATAAAAAGTAAAGGTAAGTAAATTTTCTTGGCAGCTTCATTGTATTTGGATGGAAACCATGGAAAATCACTGACTTTAAAAAAAAGAATTCTTAAGGAATGTTAAATTCCCATGATTAATTTTATAACAAGGAAATAACAGGGGTAATATCTTTCAAGCTCATAACTTTAAATTGTTTATATTTGGGCATCATAAAATTAAGGGCTTAAATTATTATGTTCTCTCCTAAAATTGCACAAATTCTCACTTAAGTATTATAAAACAAACAAGTATTTCTTTTAAAAAATCAATACCAAAATTCTATATTCTGTCTAACAGTCTGTTAATTCTGAAAAACTTTTATCAAGTGAAAAAAAAAAAGCTTGGGGAAATTGAAGATGACAGCAGAGAAGGTGGAAATTACTCTTACCTCCTCTCAGGACCAAACTGGAATAGCAGCTAAGATATAGAATAATCATTTTGAATAACCAGCTGAAGACTAACTGAACAGAAATCTTATAACCAAGGATTTAGAGACGAAGTCACATTGAGACTGGAAGGAAGGACAGAGATAAAAAAGGGCTGGCCTCACACTCCTGTGTGATGTGGCTGAGGATCCAGAGGGGTATCTCAGCTGCAGAGGTTCCCGCTGAGGAGAATGGGTTATCAACACCACACTGGACTCCCCAGCTCAGAGCACCAGATCCAGGAAGAAGCACCCACATAACATCTGGCTGGGAAAATCAGTGGGGAGATAACCAGATTCTGCTAGCAGCCCAGGCACCCTCTTAAAGGGCCAGCCTCTGATACTTGGCTCCTGTGGAAAGAGGGTGGCTCAGCACTGACTTGACTTGTGTAAGGAGACACTAGGTTGTGTGGCTACAGGAAGAGAGCCAAATGGACAGCTGCTAGGGTTCCTGTGCTAGTCCCTCATCTACACCACCCACAGACACCATCTTTCTTGGGGTCTGGCAATCCCTTCCATATAGCATCCGCCTAGGGGAATGCAGTAGTCCTACCCTCCTACTCCTGGTCGCCTCACCCTGCCGAGAGAACACACTGCAGAGGAGTCAGCTTCCCAGACCACTGATGTAGAGGTCCTAGTGTCAGAGACTGAGTTGTGAGGCTGTGTAGTGGGGGTGGTTCTCCACACTTTCCCTCTAGCCTGACCATTGCCACCTTTTCACAGTAGATCCACTAATCCCACCCTTTTGACTCATGTGGCATCATGCTGCCAATGTTAGTCTCTCCAGGAGATCCAGGCAGAATCTGGGACAAACTGAGTTGTGTGGCTCTGGAACAGGGGACATTTTTCCCTCACACACCCAGGTGGTGCAGAGCCCTCCCTTCACATGGCCAAATAGCGGTCATTTGGGGCCATTCAGGGAGATAGCCTCACCCTGATGACTCCTGGAGGCCCCACCCCACCACGAAGGTCTGTGGCCATCCACTGGTGAGCAGCTAGACTTGGTATTCTCTGGGACTTTTGCTGAGTGGCCTTACATCCAGCACTGGCTCCGAATTTGGATCTGTATCAATCTGGTGAACACTCATTTCTGCCTCGTGACTCACTGAGACCTATCTTATGCAACTCAAGTCTAGCCAGAGGCTCTTTCAGTGACAGCCTAACAGGCAGCCAGCAGTTGGATCTTGGGGTGCCTTGGCCTTTTGCTCACCTGCCCCCAGGTTGGTGCTGTTATAAGCGCACCTCGGTGTCCACATTGGTCTCTTCTACACACACCAGGCCCTAAAGAGCGTCCATAAACTGGATTGCTTTAGAGCTCCAAACAGGTATCCCAGGACCAATCTAAGGCAGTGTATGACATTGACCTGCACCAAGGTCCCTCCTAAGAGACCCCAGAACCAACACACGTGGTGGTGGGCTGCAGACCGCATCAGAGATAGGGCCTAATTAGCTCCATAAGTAGCATGTTCAAACAAAGATCTCAGTGAGAATGAGACCCTGCTGGGGCAAATTCCACTTCCTGTGGTCAGCATGCTCATAACTACTTGTGCACTGTGTTTGGGGTTGATCCTCACAGTCAGCCAGCTTGAAGGTCAGTGTCACAAAAGAACAAAATAAATGAACAAAAAAATGGACTCATGGACACAGAGACCGAACTGGAGGTCACCCTGGGAGGACAGGGTGGAAAACTTGAAGGGATTAAGAAGTACAGGGTGATACGGTACAGCAAAGGGAATGTAGTCACTAATAATGCAATAAGTATGTGTGGTACCAGGTAGGTACTGGGAGTATCGCACCCACTTTGTAAAGTATATGATTATCTAATCATTGTGTTGTATACCTGGAACCAATACCAAATAATACTGAAGGCAAACTAATTGAAATTTTTTAAAGTAAATTGAAATATCAAAAAAAAAAATACTTGCTTTAGTGTAAAGAATGTGTCTTTTGCTTATGGAAATGAAAACATAATATTCTTAATTTTAGAAATAAATATTTACCAGTAGGTATACATTTTATTAACTGGTAATGTCCTACATATTTTTTGGTTGCCTTGTAGGTTTTAGAGCAGGAGTCCCCAAACTTTTTACCCGGGGGGCCAGTTCACTGTCCCTCAGACCGTTGGAGGGCCGCCACATACAGTGCTCCTCTCACTGACCACCAATGAAAGAGGTGCCCCTTCCGGAAGTGCAGCAGGGGGCCGGATAAATGGCCTCAGGGGGCCACAGTTTGGGGACCCCTGTTTTAGAGAGTATTAATTGCTAGGGAATATAGTGACACATAACACATGATTCTTGTCCTTGTGGGATTTACCATCTAAATGGGCAAGTAGTTATAAAATAATCACGCATAAGTAATGGAATTCTAAATGTTTATATGTGCCATGCAGGAACAATTTAGGCTACTAGATGAATATAATGGGAGATCTGGGAAATCAGGAAGTGTTCTCTCTGGAAAGTGACAAGTTGATTCTTTGAAAATAATAGGAATTAGACTGATTGAGTGGATGGGGAGGGACATTTCAGGTGGAGGGATTGCTGTATTTGAAGGTTCTGAAGTGGGGAAAATTTTAGCAAATTGAGAGTGAAAGGGCAGCAAAGGTTTGCTGGATTGTAGTTGTGGAGAATTCAGTGGAGAACTCCACATGGAGAGGTAGGTGGGACTGTCTGCAGGGCCTTGTGTACTGTGTTCAGAGATTTACAGAATTACTGAGTACAGTAGGTAGCTGCCCATGGGGAGTGTATTAGCTGTGTTTACATTTTTCAAAGATTACTTTTTAAAGATAAGAACCAAGAGATGAAAATGGTTTTGAAATACATAGTAGCAATGGAGGTGGAGCGAAGTGAGTGGATTTGAGATTTCTTTATAAATTGTACTGATAGGGCCAGATTAAGAGTACTGTACTATTAGAGAAGACTGAATGTTTTGCTTTAAGCAGCTCTAAATGCCTTTTACTAGTTGGGGAAGATAGAGGAGCAGAGTTTGAGTTACATTTTTAATTCCTTTAAGGTGTTGGTCTCAGTTACACTTATTTTTGTTACTTGGTAGATCTTGGTATATAAGAGACTAGGATTAAACACTGGTTTGGGGTGCAGAATATAAGAAATATATTTCTTGTTTTATAAGTTAATTGAGGATAAAAATGATCTGAAAATTCATGAACTATTTAAAGCATTCTGTCTAATGAGGTGTAATCTACTTCAAGATCAGAATGTTCACTGTATTTTACGTGTGTTTTTCTCTAGCCGTGTAGGACGCTCCAAACCAGCAGCTACTAAAGAAAATGATTCAAGTGAAGAAGTGGATGTGTTTCAGGGTAGCTCTCCTGTCAATGATGATATTCCACAGGAAGAAACAGAAGAAGAGGAAGTTTCTACAGTAAATGTATGTGTTTATTAAAATACCATGTATGATTTTATGGAATACAGAAATAGGATTGGTAAATATTTGGTCACATCTATTTAGCCCTTGCTGTTACTTACAATTGTAAGTATTTATATATTTTTCTTCATTAGTTTGTAGCATTGTTTTATCTATCAGCTTGTATAATGGAGAAAACATCTTTTATGGAAACCTGAAACTAGGTGAGAATAATGGATCTAGCCTAGTGAAAGTGTAAATGTCAGGTTTAAACTGAATACGAGAACAAGTGCCAGTGTAATACTGACACTGCAGGCATGTTTGTGCCTTGGTGTCAGAGCACTGGTAGCTGTTAAGTACACTGCCGTTTATATTTCATTACTTGTAGTTTCTGTTTCACAGTAGAAGTTAGAAGTCAATCATACAGAGTAAAATCCTATCTTAAATTAAAATCAGCCTTTGGAATTCATAAAATTGGTACTAGACACTTCTCCCACAGTAGGAATGCAGGGCTGCCTGGATGATTGTTTTATTTTTTCCAAGTAACGAATAGTGTTGCCAGTTAACACATCTCAAGTAGTTCTCTTTGGAAGAACTATAATTAAACATTTAAGTAAGAGCTATTCTCTTGATAATGCTAATGCTGAATCTTTGGGTCAGCTCAGCCAACCATCTTATCTGAGATACTTGTGTTCTGTGATCAAGTCCCAGAGTTGATCCCCATTCTTCTGCCCTATTTAAAATGTAATCAGCTCTTCAGTCTGCACTAGGATTCATTATGTGAATGAATGGGTTAAGACCACAGAAGAAAAATGCTGATCGGTGGTCTCAGACTAGCTAGCCTTGTTTGTTTGTTTGCTCCTCCCTCCCTCGGGCCCTCCGTCCCTGAGTTTGTGTGTCATCCTTGCATAGGGGCCATGGTAATCTTTGTATCATTCCAATTTTAGTATTATACTGCCAAAGAATGCACTGGCCTTGTTTCTTATAGGGTTTTTTGAGGATGTAAAAATAAGACAAACGAGTCTCTGATAACGTCATCCAAAAAACCCTGTACCAGGCCCTGTACCACTGTTGGCTCAGTGGTAGAGCATCAGCCTCGCGTGCAGGAGTCCCAGGTTCAATTCTCAGCCAGGGCACACAGGAGAAGTGCCCGTCTGCTTCTCCACCCCTCCCCCTCTCCTTCCTCTCTGTCTCTCTCTTTCCCTCCCGCAGCCAAGGCTCCATTAGAGCAAAGTTGGCCAGGGCGCTGAGAATGGCTCTGTGGCCTCTGCCTCAGGCACTAGAATGACTCTGGTTGCAACAGAGCGACGCCCTGGATGGGCAGAACATAGCCCCCTGGTGGGCGTGCCGGGTGGATTCCTGTCGGGCGCATGCGGGAGTCTGTCTGACTGCCTCCCCGTTTCCAACTTCGGAAAAATACAAAAAAAAAAAAAAAAAAAGAAAGAAAACAAAAACAAAAAAACCCTGTACCATAAATTAATTAAATTAAAGTCTTGTTCTGTTTATGTGCCTCTTGTTAATACTGATCTTTTTTGAACTAAAGTTTTACTCTTTCATTAGCTATTGCCAGTTAATGGTGACATGTCTGAATTTTAGCTTATTTGATAGTTGTTAGGCTCTAAACTCAGTAACTGTTTTCCCAGAAACACAGCTGTAAGCCTAAGTTCTTTTTTTTTCCACATGAAAAAGAAATAGCAGGCACTAATTTTAATAATGTTTTCTTTTTTTTTTTTTTTTTTTAAATAATTTTATTTTTTTAATGGGGTGACATCAATAAATCAGGATACATATATTCAAAGATAACAAGTCCAGGGTATCTTGTCATTCAATCATGTTGCATACCCATCACCCAAAGTCAGATTATCCTCCGTCACCCTCTATCTTGTTCTCTCTGTGCCCCTCCCCACCCCCTATCCCTCTCCCATTCCCCCCTCCCCGCTGTAACCACCACACTCTTATCAATGTCTCTTAGTTTCACTTTTATGTCCCACCTACGTATGGAATAATGCAGTTCCTGGTTTTTTCTGATTTACTTATTTCGCTTCGTATCATGTTATCAAGATCCCACCATTTTGCTGTAAATGTTCCGATGTCATCTTCTTAGGGCTGAGTAGTATTCCATAGTGTATGTGTGCCACATCTTCTTTATCCAGTCATCTATTGATGGGCTTTTTGGTTGTTTCCATGTCCTGGCCACTGTGAACAAAGCATTGTCATGAACCCATGTAATCAATATAAAATTGTAAATGAAACCTTTTATATTATTTTTCTTGTGATAGACTTTGAAATTTGGTTTGTATGTCACACCTACGGCCCGCAGATCTCAGTTCAGATTAGCCACATTTCCAATGCTCAATTGTCACACATGGCTAGCGGCATTCATATTGGATGGTGCAGTTCTAAAGCAAGCCTCTGGGTGTCCTGTCTGAACACGGCCTGTGTAGTACAAAATCACCCCCTGGGGCCCATGAGTGGGGCACCACTGCAGTTATAAGCAGTTTTATGGCCTTATGACAACAGTGGGCAGGGATATGTCAGGTGAAATAGCTTTCAACCGCAGAGGCTGTAAGCCTAAGTTCTTAAGTATCAAATGTTTTCTTTTACCACAGAAATGTAAGTAAAAAGATATTTGCAACTGTTTTACTTGCTGTTGACATCGATTTTTCTGCATTTCTTTTTAAACTTATTAAATAGAAAAGTAATCATTTTCTCTTGCTATTGTGAGAAAAGCTATTTATAAACATTCAAATATTACATAGGTCTAAATAAGTGATGCCAAGGCAACAAGTTAAAATAAGAGAAAGGTTTCAAGGAAAGAAAAGTAGAGAAAATCAGGAACAAGTAAAAATAATGACTGATTAAAAAATAATTATTATTGCTGTGTCTAATAAATGTGTACCCATTTTAATTAAACATCTGGTGATTTTTCTTTTAAGGTACGGCGGCGAAGTTCTAAGAGAGAAAGGCGATGAACAAATGTCATTGATAATTTCTATGTGAACGCTTTCAAAAAATAATTTTTTTGTCAAGCTTGAGGCTAAGTAAAGCCTTCGATGCACAAAGTGGGACTGCTGAAGAGTGGACAGTGGACCTTATTTTGATGACCTCATGTATTTCTGGTCACTGCAGCCATACGCATGGTGATACCATTGACTATGGAGTCTTGTGAAAGTAAATTGCAATGGCTATGTAGAAATAAACGAAGGAAGAAACTTGTAAATATATATTTTTCTTTTTTTCTTTTTTTTTTAAATGTTTCTGACTTCTAAAGTGCTTGTATAGCTTTTATCTGTGGCTTTAAACTGACAGTGCCCTACTGTTTACTGGATCTATTGATTTGAAGAGTTTGTTAGGATAGATCTTAAGCAGTCATCTGTCAGTGTTTGTATTTGTATACTCTGCAGTTTACTGTGAAAATAATTTTTCAAAAAATGGTGTCATTTTCTTGATGTCACTATTTATTAGAGAGTTAAATGGCCTCTTTCTCTTGTGTTATCTCACCTAGTGTTTACTCCTGTGCACCCTTAATCTTCAGAGGTACTAACTCATCTGCCATTACACCTGAACGATACCTCTGATGGGAGGAAACCATGTCAGTTGTGAAGTAGTCCTGAAGTTGTTTGATTATTTTACACCTCAGTGTTGATCCCGGAATTTTCTGGCCTTTCATGGCAATGAAAATTTAAAAAAGAGAGATTAAAAATATTTTAATTTTAAAGAATGTGTTATAAAATAATGTACTGAATTCTCTATCCCATTTTATCTTCCCTTTTCAGTTCTTATTAATCTACTGTATCAATAAAATTATATAATTTGAATTAGTTTTTGATAGTCTAGAATGTTATTTGTGTGTAGATATTTCCTCTTGGACATGATGTTCAGAAGATGCAAATTATTACACTATAATATAAAATCTGATATATACACATTAGAAAAGCTCTAGTTCTTCATAACAATATAAAGGTAATCAGAAAGAAAAAATTTTATTGATGCAGTGTGTCTTTATAAAGCTGTTCTTGAAAGTGTTTTGTATTTTATAGTGAGTTGCATGTTTATGAAAAATGCTGAAAATGAGATATGCTCTTTTCTGTAAAATTATATTTAGTCATAGTATATGATAGATTGTCCCATAACATAGTTTTTCATCAAGAATTTATTGTACTTTATTTTGGAGCCAAAAAACTTGTTTCGGGGAGGAAGGGCCAGGGTGCGATTGGTGTGTCCAGCACTACAAGCTGGTAGTGTCACACAGTCTTTGGAACTCCGGACGACGTTTCGCTTGGTTCTGATTGGGGAGTGGAAATTTATTTGGATTTAGAGAAGACCTTTTTTCCCCCTACATTGTAATCTGCAAAATTATAGAAACAAATTACTTAAGGCAGTATCCTTTTACAGTTTTATAAACTGTATTTTGAACCAAAACTTCTAGGTTGCTAGTGAACTTCATGTTAGTCTTTCAGGTGCTGCTTTTTTTATTTTTCATGGTTAACATCAGAAAAAAAAATCATATTCTAACTTATTAAATTTATCACATTGAATAATGGAGCATTTTCATACACCATTATGTTTAAGATATATTTCCAAGATTGGTTATAATAGATGGGGGATATAATAAACTATTTTGGAAAATGACATTTTACTATTTGCCATTGTATATCAAAATTGATGTGATTATTATTTTTTTTAGAGATTTCTTCATGTTTATGAAACTGCCTATTATTTTTTAAAAATATGTTTTGACTTGTGTTGTAATCTCTCAGTATTTAACTATTCTTCATTTACAGCAGCACTGACACCAGTGATTGTGGGAGGCTGCTGTACATCAAGGCAGCTAATGTTGGGCCAAGATATGTTGGTTTTTAAACATTACATTAGCTCAGCTCTCCCAGACACACTGTTTCTATTTCAGCAGTACAAAGGCATGTTTATAAATCTATAAAATAAAGAGTAAGCGATAGCTTTGTATTTTTGTCATTGACTAAATTGCACCAGAAATGTTTATGGAAGTATATCTTTAAGACCATTTTATAAAACAAACAGACAAAAAAATGATTGTGGAGGATTTTTATTTGCATGATCATAGTTAAGCAGATTTTATTGTACATTAATTCTGTACATCAGTTCACAAAAATGTAGATTTTGTTCAATGCCAATGAGTCTGTGATTTTCTAACATGTCTGTTCCCTTTTGGGGAGCATTATGATGTAAATTTTTCATTTTTCTGTAGAAAAATAGGGGCAATAATGATGAAAGTTTTGATGTCCTGCGTCTTCATCTTAAGGGGTTATCTATCTTATTATGTTTAAACCAAACATTTCATGTACTAACATTTGGCGAGCCACATTACTATAAAGTAAAATTATTATATAAACATTAACTGCTAACAGTGGTTAGCAAGCTCTTCAGTAATAATGTTTATTTTGAAAATATGTACTGTATAAAATTAAGAAAATATTTAACTCTCTGTAACAAGTTCCATTATGAAAATTTTACAATTCTTTAGTGAGGTTACCTTGCTGTACTCCAGCAAATCCATTTAATCTGCGTCATAATAACATGTCTTACTGCAGTGCAACAGGAAGCTTTCAGTGATCTCCACTGTATATGTAAATGGCAAATGTGGCTGTAAAACTTGTTCCCGGTATTAAAGGTTAAATTTACTTTGTGTCTTCTTACAGTGTGCAAGTATGCTTTTTAAGATTTCCTTTTTGCCCACTGGAAAAATGTCAGGAGTTTAAGAATTTGTTTAATTTAGGCTTTATCTCCCCTGCCATATAGTATTATGTCACCATATAAACAATTGGTATTTAGATAAATAACCAATTTTCAGACACAATTTTGGATTTCTGTAAAGTTGAATAAACATGAAAGCTACCATAAAGTTGTATTTTATTTATATGAATCTATATCTATCTAGCTATATATTTAAGTATGTTTACTTATTGGAGAAAGGTAAAATTTGATAATTTTTAATTTTGGAGCCTTTGTTTCATGAAGAGAAAATAATATTTCCCATTAATAGGTTTTCTTTTCTTTTTTTTTAAATTTTGAAGAAATTTAAAATATGTCTGCCGCATATGGCTGACACGGGGCATCTGCAGGCCCGAATTGTGCAGCCACCAGTAACAGGTTTTCAAACCAAACTTTTTGTTTAAACTTCTTATGCAAAATCTTGGCTGACAGAGATTTAATAAGTACTATTTAAGCCAAATGATTGCATAACTGAAGAAAGTAAATATAGCTAGTGGTAGTTCTATTAATTTATTCAGCAAATACCTATTCAGTGCCTACTGTGTGCTGGGCTAGTGATGAAGGATAAAGTGGGATCAATCAAGGTAGGAGAAGCCCCTGCCTCTGGGCAGCTTACGTTCTCCAGAGGGAAGTGGACGAACTGAAAAAACAATCATTAAATATGTGTCTGGTACAAATAGAGCCATACTAATTTTGTTTTAGCTATTGGCATGACAGAACTCTTTCTGTCCTTATTTTCAACAAATATTTGTTCTTTGTTTAAAGTTTTGTGTAAACATTTTGAATCTTAGCCTTGCTTTTCTATCCAATCTTATGATCTTTTTTCTTTTATTAGATTGTTCAAACCATTTCCTTTTGGGATAATTGCTGATATTGTAGGATTCAAGTCTACCTACCATCTTCCTATTTATATTCTTTTGCCAGCCTTTATATATTTTCTCGTTTTCCTACTTTCTTTTGGCTCATTAAAAATGCTTCCTACTATTCTCTGTTAGCTTTTTAGTTATGCCTGATAGTATTTTTTTTAGTAGTTACCTTGCAAATTGTTTCTGTTTGGCTTATTATAGTGTGTTATATTAATGCTTCTACCACCTCCAGAACAGTGAAAGAATTTTAAAACAGTTCAGCTCTCATTTGCTACCTCTGTACTCTTTGTGCTATAGTTATATGTTTTGCGGTTACAAATGGCACAATACTGTTGCTTTAAATAGTGTTCTCTTTTTTGTACGTTTTTTTTTATACTTTATGCTTCCATCTTAATTTGTTTTCCTTTAGCGTGAAGAACTTTTAGTATTATAGTGCAGGTCTGATAGTTAACTCAATCAGATTTTGTACGAAATGTCCTTATCACATCTGTGTGTGTGTGTGTGTTTGACGTGAGAAGCGGGGAGACAGAGAAAAACACTTCCGCATGTGCCTGACTGGGATCCACCTGGCATGCCCACTAGGGGGCAATGCTCTGCCCATCTGGGGCATTGCTCTTTTGCAACCATAGCCATTCTAGTGCCTGAGGCGAAGGCCATGGAGCCATCCTTAGTACTTGGGCCAACTATGCTTCAATGGAGCCTTTGCTGCAGGAAGGGAAGAGAGAGATACAAAGGAGAGAGGGAAGGGTGGAGAAGCAGGTGGGCGCTTCTTCTGTGTGCCCTGTCTGGGAATTGAACCCGGGACTTCCACACACCAGGCTGATGCTCTACCACTGAGCCAACCAGCCAGGGCCACATCTTTAATATTGATGGATATTTTCATTGGCTATAAAATTCTAGATTGACATTTTTTTTTATTGGGCAATTTAAAAATTGGCATTCCACTTTTATTCTGGTTTTTATATATTCTGTTGCAAAGTGAGCCAAAACTCTTTTTTTGCTATGTGTTGATAATATGTCATTTGTTCTGGCTGCTTTTAGGATTTTATCTTTATCTTTGTTTTCAGCAGTCTGACCAAGATGAACCTACTTATGGTTCATATCATTTTATTTATCTTACTTGGGATTTACTGAGCTTTTGAATCTATGTTGATGTATTCCATCAGTTTTTATAAATTCTTGGCCAGTATCTTTTCACATGCCTTCAACACTATTATTGCTTCTTTTTCTCACACTTTATTGTAAATATTTTATACTGTTTTGTGTCTTGGGTGCTTTTTAATATTCAGATTTACAGGTCCTATCTTCTGCCATGTCCAGTTGTCCATTTAACCCATACATTTGGTTAATTTCAAATGTTTTTGTTTGTTTTTTTTAGTTTTAGAATATCTAATTATATTGTATAGATTTAGGGTTTTTTTTGTTGTTGAAAGATTCTTTTACTCTTTTTCTTTTTTTTTTAACATGGCTGACAAAAAGGTCTGAATAATGTAACTTCAACATCTGAATCATTGGTAGATCCAATTCTGTTGCCAGATTCTCTATTTCTTGATTATCAGTCAGATTTGTTGGGTCACACTTCTTTTTGCCTCTTTATAGGCCTTGTAATAGTTTTCTTTTATGCAGGGCAGTGTATAAAAGAATTGAAGAATTAAGATGTTTTTCTCCCAGGAGGAGATTTGCCTTATTTTCTGTTAGGCATTGTAGGGAATTACCGCTTCAATCCGTGGAGTTCGGGTTGGGCTTCAGCTTTAGTTGGACTTAGTCCACACATTTCAAAAGTCTTTAGGGTAAGACTTGTATTATATGACAGATCTCTAGCACAGCAAGGCCACAGGAGGTTTCATTCAGCCTTTTCAATCCTGCCTCAGCAGGAAGGCTGTTTTAGATAGTAGAGTTGGAGAAGGTTCTTTGAGAAGAGTACATCTAAGAATGGAGCTTCGTTAAGTGGGGAATCAAGCCATATGCATACTTGAGGAAAGAGAATACAGGTTGAGGGAAGACCACATGCACATGTCTTTATGGAAGAATGAACTTTGAGTACATCAGAGATTTCAAGAAGCCTAATGTTTCCGGAGTGAAAGCGACCAAGGAATAAAGTAGTAGGAAAGAAAATCAGATGATAGCAAAGAGCCAGAATATATACCTGTATGCCTCTCAGGACTTTTGTTCAAAGTCTGATGTGAATCCATTGTAGGGCTTTGAGTAGAAGAGTGGTAAGGTCTGACATCATCATCATCATTATTATTATTATTGCTGGTTTTAGAAAGAAGGAGAGACATTTATTTGTTGTTACACTTATTTATGCATTCCTGGGTTGATTCTTGTATGTGTGCTGACCTGGGACCAAACCTGGAACCTTGGTGTATTAGGATGACACTGACTGAGCTACCCAGCCAGGACATCCTTTTTTTTTTTAATACTTTAGATTCAATATGTTCAAATCTGAATGCATAACCTTTCCTTTCCAAATCTGATCATCTTCCTATATTTGAAAATAGAACTAGTAATATAAATCAGATATCTAGAAATTGCTCTCTTTACTCCAATATCAAGTCCTGTTGAATTTACCTCCTGATTATTTCTGGAAGTTTTCTACTTTTTTTTTTTTTTTTTAGTTAAATTTATTGGGGCAACATTGGTTAAAAAAGATCATAAAGACTTTAAGCATATATTTCTATGATGCATACCTGATCTGTATATTGCTTTTTTTAATTTTTTATTTTAATTTGTTATGTTAACACGGATTCAAGTGTCCCACTGAATATAACTCCCTCACCCCCACCCACTTGTCCCCCATTGCACCCCATTTGTCCCCCTCTCCCCAACTCCCTCCCCCCAACTCCCTCCCCCCTCCCTTCTGGGATTTGCTGTCCTATTATCTGTATCTATGTGTTATGTATATATAATTTTACTAATCTCGTTACCTTCTCTGATCCCATCCTCTCATCCCCCTTCCCTCTGACAGCTGTCTCTCTGGACCCTGTGACCCCGCCTCTGCCTCTATTCTGTTCCTCAGTTCACTTTGTTCATTAGATTCCACATATAAGTGAGATCATAGGATATTTTTCTTTCTCTGCCTGTCTTATTTCACTTAGCATAATAATCTCCAGGTCCATCCATGCCGTCACAAAAGGTAAGATTTCCTTCTTTTTCATGGCCCCATGGTATTCCACTGTGTACATGTACCACAGCTTTTTAATCCACTTGTCCACTGACGGACACTGGGGCTGCTTCCAGATCTTGGCTATTGTAGACAATGCTGCCATAAACATGGGGGTGCATATCTTCTTTTGAATCAGTGATTTGGCATTCTTAGGATATGTTCCTAAAAGTGGGATACCTGAGTCAAAAGGCAGTTCCATTTTTAGTTTTTGGAGAAACCCCATACTGTTCTCCACAGTGGCTGAACAAGTCTGCATTCCCACCAGCAGTGCTAGAGGGTTCCCTTTTCTCCACACCCTGGCCAGCACTTATTGTGTGTTGATTTGTTACTGAAGCCATTCCGAGGGGTGTGAACCGCATTGTGGTTTTAATTTGCATTTCTCTGATGACTAATGACCTTGAGCATTTCTTTATATGGGTGTTGGCCTTCTGTATGTCCTCTTTGGAGAAGTATCTGTTCAGTTCTTTAGCCTATATTTTAATTGGACTGTTTACCTTCCTGGTATTGAGTTTTATGAGTTCATTATAAATTTTGGTTATTAATCCCTTATCAGATGTATTGGCGAATATGTTCTCCCATTGTGTGGGTTGTCTTTCTATTTTCTTCATGGTGCCTTGCTGTGCAAACGCTTTTTAGTTTGATATAGTCCCATTTGTTTATTTTGTCCTTTATTGCACTTGCCTGTGGAGATAAATTGGCAAAATATTGCTGTGAGAGATACCATAGTTTGCTGCCTATGTTTTCTTCCAAGATGTTTATGGATTTGTGACTTACATTTTAAGTTTTTTATTTATTTTGAGTTTATGTTTGTGAATAGTGTAAGTTTGTGCTCTAGTTTTATTTTTTGCATTTACCTGCCAGTTTTCCCCAGCATCATTTATAAAGAGACTGTCTTTACTCCACTGTGTACTCTTCTTTTGTGAAATATCAATTGACCACAAAGACATGGGTTTATTTCTGGGTTCTCGGCTGTGTTTCATTTATCTGTCTGCCTGTTCTTATGACAGTACCAAGCTATTTTGATTACTATTGCCTTGTAGTATAACTTGATATCAGGAAGTGTGATACCTCCCACTTTATTCTTCCTTTTCAAGATTGCCGAGGCTATTCGTGTTCTTTTTTGGTTCCGTATAAATTTTTGGAATATTTGTTCTGTATCTTTGAAGTATGGCATTGGTATTTTAATAGAAATTACATTGAATGTATAGATTGCTTTGAGTAATATAGACATTTTAATGATGTTTATTCTTTCTATCCATGAACATGGTATATGCTTCCATTTGTTTGTATCTTCCTTGATTTTTTTTTTTTCAGTGTCTTAAAATTTTCTGAGTTCAAGTCTTTTGCCTCCATCATTAAATTTACTCCTAGGTCCTGTATTTTTTTTTATTGTTGCTGTAATAGTGAAGGGGATTGTTTCCATAATTGCTCTTTCAGACAGTTTATTGTTGGTGTATAAAAATGCCACTGATTTCTGAATATTAACTTTATATCCTGCCACCTTGCCAAATTCATTTATTAAGTAGTTCTCTGACTTAGACTTTAGGGTTTATTATGTACAATATCAGATCATCAGCAAATAATGATAGTTTTACTTCTTTTCCAATTTGTATGCTTTTTATTTCTTCTTGTCTGATTGCTGTGGCTAGGAGTTCCAGAACTATGTTGAATAAGAGTGATGAAAGGGGGCATCCCTGTATTGTTCCTGATCTTAAGGGAATTGCTGTTAATTTTTGCCCATTGAGTATGATGTTGGCTGTCATTTTGTCATAGATGGTCTTTATTATGTTGAGGTATGTTTCCTGTATTCCCACTTGGCTTAGAGTTTTGATTATGAATGGTGCTGGATTTTATCAAATGCTTTTTCTGCATCTATTGATATAATTATGTGATTTTCATCCTTCCTTTTGTTTATAGTTCACATTGATTTGCAGATATTGTACCAGCCTTGCCTCCCCAGAATAAATCCCATTTGATCATGATGTGTGACTTTTTTTAATGTATTGCTGGATCCAGTTTGCTAATATTTTGTTGAGAATTTTAGCATCTCTGTTTATCAGGAATATTGGTCTATAGTTTTCTTTCTTTGTAGTGTCCTTACCTAATTTTGGAATGATGATAATGCTTGCCTCATAAAAGAAGCTTGAAAGTCTTCTCTCCTCTTGAAGTTTTTGAAATAACTTGAGAAGGATAGATGTTAGTTCTTCTTTGAATGTTTGGCAAAATTCTCCTGTGAAGTGATCCAATCCAGGACTTCTGTTTTTTTGGGAGTTCTTTGATAACTGTTTTAATCTTGTTTGTTGTAATTGCTCTGTTCAGGTTTTCTGATTCTTTCAGATTGAGTTTTGGAAGATTGTATATTTTTAGGCATTTTTTCATTTTACTTAGGATGTCCAATTTTTGGCATATAAATCTTCATAGTATTTTCTTACAATCTTTTGTATTTCTGCAGTGTTAGTTGTTTCTTCTTTATTTTAATTTCTAATTTTATTTATTTGAGTTCTCTTTTTTCTTGGTGAGTTTAGTTAAAGGTTCATCATTCTTGTTTACCTTTTCGAGAACCAGCTCTTGGTTTTATTGATCTTTTGTGTTGTTTTTTTTATCCTGTATGTCAGTGGTAGTCAACCTGGTCCCTACCACACACTAGGGACATTCCAGCTTTCATGGTGGGTGGTAGTGGAGCAACCAAAGTATAAATAAAAAGATAGATTTAACTATAGTAAGTTGTTTTATAAAGATTTATTCTGCCAAACTTAGCAAAAATCCAACATAAAGTACTTGGTAAGTAATTATTATTATATGCTTTAACTTGCTGTAACTCTATTTATAAATTTTATAAAGTAAAGTTACTTTTGTACTTTATAAATCATCATTACTGTGGAACCGGTGGCAGTTAGAAAATTTTACTACTAACAGAGATACAAAAGTGGGTGGTAGGTATAAAAAGGTTAACTACCCCTGCTGTCATTTATTTCTACTCTGATCTTTATTATTTCCTTCTTTCTACTTCCTCTGGGCTTTATTTGTTGTTCTGTTTCTAGTTCTTTTAGATACAGGGTTTTTTATTTGAGCTTTTTCTTGCTTCTTAAGGTATGCCTGTAATGCTATGAATTTCCCTCTCAAGACTGCTTTTGCTTGTGTTCCATAAATTTTGAGTCGTACATTTTTATTTATTTCAAGGAAATCTTTTATTTTTTTCTTGATCTCACTGTTAACCCATTCATTATTTAATATCATGCTATTTAAACTCCAACTGTTTGAATGTTTTTAGTTTTTCTATTGTAGTTGATTTCCAGTTTCATGCCATTGTGATGATCAGAGAAGATGCTTGATATGATTTCAGTCTTTTTATTGAGACTTGTTTTGTGTTCTATTCTAGAGAATGTGGTTTAAAATGTGGTTTATTGTAACATGTAGTCTATCCTAGAGAATATACCTTGAGCACTTGAAAAGAATTATATTTTATGCTTTGGAGTGAAAGGTTCTGAAAATATCAATTAAATCCAGTTGATCTAGTGTGTCATTTAAGGCTGCTCTTTCTTTGTTAATTTTCTGTCTGGAGGATCTCTCCATTGAGGTTAGTGGGGTATTAAAATCTATTATAATATTGCTGTCAATCTCACCCTTTATGTCCATCAAAAACTGCCTTATTAGGCACATAAATATTACTACAATGTTATCAGGCACATAATATTTACAATGGTTATATCCTCCTGTTGAATTTCTCCCATTATGTAGTGACCTTCTTTATCCCTTACTATATATAGCCTTGGTTTTAAAGGCTATTTTGTCAGATATAAATAGTGCTATCCCAGCTTTTTTTTTTTTAATTTTTGCTTGCATAAAATGATTTTTCCATTCCTTCACTCTCAGTCTCTGTGTATCTGTTGTTCTGAGGTGTGTCTCTTATAGTCAGCATATGTATGGGTCC
The DNA here is from genome assembly GCF_036850765.1 of Saccopteryx bilineata. Taxonomy (NCBI): domain Eukaryota; kingdom Metazoa; phylum Chordata; class Mammalia; order Chiroptera; family Emballonuridae; genus Saccopteryx; species Saccopteryx bilineata. The sequence goes on from NC_089495.1 coordinate 114,184,412, forward strand.
TGTTTTCTTATCCATGCAGCTACCCTTTGTCTTTTGATTGGAGCATTTAATCATTTACATTTGCTGTTTTTACAGCAGGCCCATTAACATTTCTTATAGTATTAGTTTGGTTGTAATGAATTCCTTGAATTTTTTTTATGTCAGGGAAGCTTTTTATTTCTCCTTCAAGTTTAAATGATAGCCTTGCTGGATAAAGTAGTCTTCGTTGTAGGTCTTGTTCTGCATTACTTTGAATATTTCTTGCCAGTCCCTCTGGCCTTAAGTGTTTCTGTTGAGATGTCAGATGTCATCCTTATGGGGGCTCCTCTGTAGGTAATTAACAGCTTTTCTCTCGCAGCTTTTAATATTCTTTCTTTGTCTCTTAACTTTGGTATTTTAATTATGATGTATCTTGGTGTAGGATTCCTTGGGTTCCTCTTTAATGGGACTCTCTGTTCTTCTTGAACTTGTGTGACTTTTTTTCTTCATCAATTTATGGAACTTTTCAGCTATGATTTCTTCAAACAGGTTTTCTATCCCTTGTTCATTTGCTTCTTCAGGAACACTATGTTGCGGTTGTTGTTTCTCTTCATGTTGTCATAAAGGTCTCTTAGAGTTTCCTCGGCCTTTTTGAACCTCTTCTCTTTTTGCTGCTTGGATTTCGTGCTTTCATTTATCTTATCCTCTAAATCGCTGATTTTATCCTCTGCTTCATCCAGCCTGTTATTGATTCTTTCTAGTGCAGTCTTAATTTCTGATAGTGTATTTGTCATTTCTGGCTGGTTCTTCTTTATGATTTCAGTGTCCTTTTTGATATTTTCAATGTATTTAGGTGCTCATTATGTTCATCCATTGTTGCTCTAAGATCCTTGAACATCCTAAAAATCATATTTTAAACTCTGGTAGTTTGGTTACTTCCATTTCATTTAGTTCTTTTTTTCTGGGGATTTCTCTTGTTGGTTCATTTGGGTCGCATTTCTCTGCCCATTTTGTCGAAGTTTTTGTGGTGTCTTTATGAGGAAGATGGGCTCAGTGGTACTGATCTCCAGGCCTCTTGTTTTCCTTGTTCTAGGAATGCTTCGTGAGGTAACTTTTTTCTCTTGTATGTGAGTATTGAAATCTGTTGGTCATTTTGTGGGTACAGTTATCCCTTCAGGCTGGCTGGCTATTACACACTGTGCAATGTCTGTCCTGTTGCACATATTTATTCTCCACAGTGGCTGGTGCCGCTAGACCTCTCCTTTGGGCGTGCTGCTTGTGTAGCTAGCTGAGTCTAGGGTTGGTGCTTTGTGCGACCCACTAGCACTTGTGTTGCTTTTAGATCTTATTGGGTTGACATCAGCTGTTGTTTGTAACCCACTGTGGGCTTCCTGTCTGTAGCTACTGCACTTTTCGCTGTTTGTTTCTGTGTTTTCTGTGCCTGGGTAGTGTGGGAGGGGCCAAGCTTTGTATAAAGATCAGCTTCCTCCTGCTTAGAGTTGACAACAGCTCCATAAGAGCCCCAAGCTTTGTAAGATTTGTCTCCACTTTTCAGCTGCTGCTCCTCTTGCAACTTCCTGGTCTTCCCACAGTCTTCTGTAGAAAGTTTGTAGTGTTGGCTCTGAAGTCCTCACCCATCAACCCCTCTACAGGTTGTTGGGTTAGGGCAGCTGAGTTTGTGAATACATTGCTGGGACCCCCTACTTCAGGGGCTCTTGGTCAGGAGCTCAGTACAGAAAATGTGGCCCATACTACAGAGCCTAATCCCTCAGCCACTGCTAGATACTCAAATTTTATTTCTCCCCAACAAGGTAAGCAGCCCGTTCAGACCAAGTGTGGCTGATAGTCCCCTCTGCAGAAGTTCTTACAGCTGGTGAGACCCTGGTCTCAGGAAGGAAGACTGGGGGAATCCTCTCCTGGGGCTGACTGTATCCCCCCAGGAAGCCAGGGGCTGTGGCCTTAGACCCTGAGGTGTACTCTGCCTGCAGTAGAGACAGTATCCACTAAGTCTCCCATGAGCACCAGTCTTTGAGTCGAGGAGTGTGTTGGAAAGTTTTGGCCTCAGGACCAGGAAACTTGTTTCCCTACATTATTTCCTATTGTGAGAAACATTATGAACATTTCACAAATAAACCTAGACTTGCCCAAAGGTCACAGAGTAGAACCAATCAAAATTGATGGTCTTAAGTAATATGCACCATTGATTTGGACTAGAATGCAAATAACAGTTAAAATCACTTATTATTGAAAGCATATAAAATGCTTCAGAATGAGAGCTTAGTGATGGATAAAAATGTAAATATTTATTATACTCAGTTTAAGTTCTTGAGCTAGTAAGTTTAACTTGGCTCATTATGTAAGTCTTCTGCATTAAGCCCCTTGGGTACCAATACTGACCAGTATAAAAATCCTGGGAGAGGTGGAAATACTGTTAGCACTTTGTAGATGCTATGTGAATGGGGATTGGGTGCATACTAGATAGGTTTATTTGGTAACTGAAACCAGCTATGCTATGCTGGAGAACTTTCTGAGTTGTGAGGAGATTTCCTTTCAAAAGTACAAGAGAACGTTGTGTAGGGCTTTGAATTCCGAAACCAGCTAATGGTACAACTGACTGGCTCTTTCAGAATGAAAATTAGGGGATCAGAGAATGTGCACATACTCCAGTACTTTCAACCTTTTGTATAGTGCATTTTCATGAATGAAATAAAAGTTGGTTTTGCATCTCATTTGCATAATTAAACAACTTTCTTTGACTTGTCATTTGCTTTTCTGATTTTTTTTTCTTAGATTTTTTTTATTTTATTTATTTTTATTAGCGAGAGAAAGAGAGAGAGAGAACAGGGGGAGGAGCTGGAAGCATCAACTCCCATATGTGCCTTGACCAGGCAAGCCCAGGGTTTCGAACCGGCGATCTCAGCATTCCAGGTCGACGCCTTATCCACTACACCACCACAGCTCAGGCACTTTTCTGATATTCTTAATTTTAAAAAAGTCAAATGCTTTTTTTTATCGCTTCATATTCATTTTGAAATATCCCCTAATTTTTGTGAGCAGTATATTATAGCTTTTAACATGGTGGCTTCTAAAGACTAAAAAAGGGAGACAGAAACAACACAGACATTCAGGGCAAAATGTGAAAGTAACTTCAGTTCACTAGGTCAGGATTTTAGTTTGTCGCTTATATGTATATTTTGTTTTTATGTAAGTAGTATCATGTACCTATCTAGATTTTTTCTCTAAACATGACTGCACAGCGGTCAGCACATGTAAGTTTATCTCGCTGTTTTAACATCTGCATAATATCCATTGTATAGACATGCTGTGATTTGAATCATCTCTGCCGTGGGTGGGCATTTGAGTTATTTACATTTCCCACTTTTACAAACAGTGTAGTAAATGGTCACCCCTGTCTATGTCTTTGTGCTTTAGTGCCAGATTTCCTGTAAGAAACAGTCACCTAAGCAGAGAATTGTGGCGTTCCTTTAAATCAGGGGTCTCAAACTCGCGGCCCGCAGACTAATCCACGGGTTTACTTAATTTTATCCAAAATATTTTGTACTTCGTGGATTAGTCTGTGGGCCGCACAAAATTGTTCGGCGGGCTGCGAGTTTGAGACCCCTGCTTTAAATGATAAATTCTGCCAAATTGCTTCCCAAAAGGTCCACCAGTTAATGCTGTTTTTAATTGTTGTTAATCCAGAGGATACAAAATTACTTGTCTTCATTTGCATTTCTTCAGTTACACATGAAACTACTTTGTTGCATGTTTACATTTTGATTGCCTATTTCTAGTTTATGGATCTTTGTTCATATTTGCCCACTTTTCTCTTTAGTTGTCTTTTTATTGTTTTATCTCTGGGTATAAAAGAGTAGGTTATGGACTTTAGTGACACTGTGTTACATTTTGTTTCTTGCGGAAAGGTAGTGCAGTTTTGGCTAGCACATAAGCTAAAAGTGTATTTACCATCTAAGAGCTCTACATGTTCTCACATTACTCTTTGGTTAAATATGTAGAAGATATCTTCTAGTAGTTTTTTTTTTAAGTGGTATCTTCTGTCATATTCAGAAGTTTTTTCTTTTTGTGAGCTCAAATCTATCAGTATTTTTTATTATGGCTTCTAGTTTTTATTGCTTATAAGATTTTGAAGGTACAGTAAGTAGATCCTCATCTATTGTGGGGGAAAATCGACCTTATATTTATTTTATTATTTAAATATATTTTAAGGCTTTATTTTGATTTAATATTCTTTTAATATGTTAATATTTTATATTGTTTTCAATATTTTTAGGCTAGAAAATGCTCATTTTACCACAAAGGTAATTAAAATAATAAATATATAAAAATACCTCTATGCTGCAAAATCTAGCAATACAGTGAAAAATCTGCAATACAAAATTAGATAAATACAATTTTAAAACCCACGAAACAGTGAGACCACGAAAAGTGAACCATGCTATGGCGAGGAATAACTGTATTGTCCTATTTCTTCTAATACTTACAGTTTCTTTACATTAAGTCACTTAATCCATCTGGAGGCTATTTATGTATTTTGTATGTGATTGTGGTCTAACTGAATTGTTTCCTAAGTGTATAATTAGTATTCTCAGCATAGTTTATTGTATACATTCTCTTATCTCCACTAATTTCAAATGGCACAGGTGTCATGGACTAAATATCTGCTAAATATCAGGATCTGTTTTTGGACTCATTTCATTGATCTCTTTGTCTGTGGCTATAACAGCATCTCATGTGCAACTATTATTCTGATATTATATTTTTATATTTGGTCTGAAAATCTTCCCTAAGATTTAATTTTAACAATGTCTTGTTATTCTTGACTACTGTATTCTTATTTTCTCTTCCTCATTATGTCAACGTCTTTACAATACTGAGTCGGCCCACTGAGTCATCTTCTAAAAGACCTTTCCTTCAATACAGTTTTACTATTTTCTTCGTAAGAATAGACTTTGCATCTTTTAAAAAATATTTTATGGATTTTATTATAGCTAACATTTTTATTTTTATCATTCCATTTTCTAATTAGTTATACCTACCATGGTATGTTTTCAGTCTCTTTTTTTTTCCTGAAATTAGAAGCAGGGAGGCAGTCAGACAGACTCCCACATGCGCCTGACCGTGATCCATCCAGCATGCCCACCATGGGGTAATGCTCTTGCAGCCAGAGCCATTCTAGCACCTGAGGCAGAGGCCATGGAGCTGTCCTCAGCGCCAGTGCCAACTTTGCTCCAATGGAGCCTTGGCTGCAGGAGGAGAAGAGAGAGAGAGGAAGGGGAAGGGAAAGGGTGGAGAAATAGATGGGTGCTTCTCCTGTGTGCCCTGACCAGGAATTGAACCTGGGACTTCCACACGCTGGGCCAATGCTCTACCATTGAGCCAACCAGCCAGGGCCTGTTTTCAGTCACTTTTATGTGCTTTTATTAGTTGTAATAATTTTTCAGTTAATTATCTTAGATTTGTTAGCTAGGTAATACTTTGAAAATAATTTTGTCAGTATTATTTAAAGTTGTTCTGTTACTCATATATTATGCTTTCCTGGTCTAATTGTGTTAGCTGGTACCGCCTGAGCACTGTTAAATAGAAAACATTCTTTTTTTCAGATTAAGAGAATTTTAAATTCTGTCTAATCAGGGTTATTAAAAAATAAAATCTGGGGCCCTGCCCAGTTGGCTCAGTGGTAGAGTGTCCACCAGGCGTGTGGATGTCCCTGGTTCAATTCCCGGTCAGAGCACAGAAGAAGCGCCCATCGGCTTCTCCTCTCCTCTCTCTCTCCTCTCTCTCCCTCCTCTGCAGCCATGTCTCAATTAGAGCTCAGTTGGCCCCAGGCGCTGATGATAGCTCCATGGGCTTTGCTTCAGGCGCTAAGAAGAGCTTGGTTGGTGAGCAACAGAGCAATGCCTGAGATGGACAGAGAATCGTCCCCTAGTGGGCTTGCTAGGTGACTCCCTGTTAGGGCACATGCAGCAGTCTGTCTCTCTGTCTCCACTCCTCTCACTGAATTAAAAATAAATAGATAGATAGATAATAGATAGATAGATAAATCTGGAATGTGTGTTGAATTTCATGTCTGCATGGCAGTTATTTTTTTTAAATAATATAATGAATTATATTTCAGTGATACCTTGAGATATGAACAGACCAACATATGAATTTTTTTAAGATAGGAGCTGTGACTCCGTCTGTATTTTTGTTCAAGATCCAAGCGAAATTCCGAGATACGAGACATAATTCAGGAAGCTGCTGCTAGTTGGAGTGTTGGCGCACAGGTCCAGTATCAGCAGTTTGATATACAAGTTGACTGACGAGCTTGGTTATAGAACAAATTAAATTCGTATCTCAAGGTACTACTGTAGTAGATTTCATGTGTAGAATTATCATTGCTTTGTTAGGGTTAACCCAGCTTTTCCAGACTACTAGTCTGAGCCTGCGAACCTTTTATTCCACACTTATATTTATGTTGAGTGGTGAGATTGGTTTATGATTGTTTTCTTGTGTTATCCTTATTTAAGTATTGTTTTAAGGAGTTTTGCCAACCTTCTAGCATGAGTTGGAAAGCTATTCATATTTTTCTTTGCAACAGTTTAATTTAGGTTACTTCCTGAAATATTGACAGGTCATGTTATAAATTGTATATGGTGCCTTTTTAAATTTTATATGTTTAAATGTTCAAGTAAAACTAGAGACCCAGGAAATAATACAGTAGAGCATCGTGATGTCGTTGTCCAGTTTGAAAAGATGTTAGCACCTCATCATGTAGTTTGAGGTACCCCGTCTCCACACACACATTCTCTCCCTGAGAGGAGCAGAAAGATCTCTGGAATGTTGAGCAAGCTGTGTTTCCTTAATGTGTTTTAAGAATAAGCATTTTCTAATTGTGTCACAGATGCTGTGGAGTGATAGAATTTACATCTGTCCCTTCATGGGCTGAAAAATCTCACTTTTAGTGTATGTGCTGTGGAAAATTTTCATTCCTTTTTTTGTAATAAATACAGTGTTAAAGAGATGTAACTAAAGCTTATAACCTCTTTCTGTTCCTTCCCCCTTTTATACCTGATACTAATGTGTATTATTCCCATGCATGTTTTCATCTTTATTTTACATATGTGTAGTTTAAAAAATATGTGACTATTTTGGTTTTAAATTTTATAAGGCCCTGGTTGGTGGCTCAGTGGATAGAGCATTGGCCTGGAGTATGGACGTCCAGGTTTGATTCCAGTCAAGGCACACAAGAGAAGCAACCATCTGCTTCTCTCCCTCTTCCTCCCCCCCCCCCACCCCATTCTCTCCTTCTCCTTCTTCAGCCAGTGGCTTAACTGGTTTGAGTGTGGCTGCGGACACAGGATAGCTCGTTTGGTCTGAGTGTGTCAGCCTCAGGCGCAACAAAAGAGCTCAGTACTTGAGCATTGTCTCCAGACAGGGTTCCCTGGTGGGTCCCGGTTGGGGCACACGCAGGAGTCTGCCTATCTCCCCTCCTGTCACCTAAAAAAAAGTTACGAAAAAGTTCATAGTATTTATAAATTTAAAACCTGTTTTTCACTTAGTACTCTCTCTGAGATATAGTCCTGTTGATACATGTTAATCTATTCGTTTTTTTAACAATATAATGTCTCTGAAAATGGGGTGCTGCTTAAATCAGTGATGTCTTAAAATTGGCAGCATTTTCTTCCCTAATGACAAAATAATGGTACACTTTATAATCTCAAATTTGATTAAATCCTGTAGTTAATCCCTCTTAATTGCTTTTGTAAAGCATTTTATTGTTTGGAAATACCAGAGTTAATCACTTTTCTTATCGATGGATAATCCAACTGTTTACACGTTAACAATGACAAACCAGTGCTAACATGAACATCCCTCCTGTCTCATAAACAATTCTGAATGGAAATGTCGAGTTTAATGAATGTATTTTATTTTCTAGATATTATTGCCCAACTGCATTCCAGAGTAATTGTATTACTTTATACTCCCAGCAGCAATATTTAAGAGCTTTTTACTTTTAGACTTGTATCCTTTTGAAGTCAAGTTTTTATATGCTGTGGTTTAGGGTCTTACTTTTTCTTCTTCAAATGCATAGCCATTCACCTCAACACTATTAGTTATTAAGTAGTTCTCTCTGCTTTGATTTTAATGCCATAGCTGTTCTATACTGAGTGCCTTCATATGTTGAGAACATATTAAGAATAATATATTTTTATAATATTCATTATGTTTCTAAGCTTTCTTATGATCCATTACTTCATAATGTGCTCCTGCAACCTGTGTGTTTTTGTTACTATAGATTTACTCATACTCTTCAAATTGTCTTGGCTATTCTTGCCTTTTGACACCTCCACATGAATTTTAAAATGAGGTTGTAAGTTGCCAAGTTCTGGGAAAAGGCCTTAGGTTCCTTATTGAAATTTAGTTGAATTAAAAAAAAAAAACTTGAAAAAAAATAGAAGGATGATTTTGATGAAATTGAATCTTGCCATCCATAAGTATGTCTTATCTTTTATATTCAGTAAAGTTTAACAGTCTCCTTCATAACAGTCTTGCAAATTGTATCTTTCGTTAAAATTACTGTTTCTAATTGTTGTTGATAGATAGGAATGCTAACTCAGTCTACCTTGACTCCTTTGGAGTCTAAGATCTTTTTTAGAAGTTAAAGCTTTTGTAATCTTTTAGCTTCTCTCTTATGATTAGTTCATCCAAGTTTTTCACTTCTTCCTGAATGAAATTTTGATAACTCGTGTTTTCCTTAGAAATCATGCATGTCTAGATTATAAAATTTGTTGGTTCAAGTTTTACATAGGCTATGTTATTTTATAAATCTCTGCAGCATCTCTAAATAGTTACTTTTATTGATTAAAATATTTTGTTACTTTTTCCTCTCTCAGTGAATTTCATTGAAATTTTCTAAGAAATAGCCTGGTTTTATTAAGGAATTTTTATTTTTCCTTTTTCTGTAATTCTGCAGTGATCTTTATTTCCTTCAACTTTATTTTGATTTTTTTTCTTCTTTAGTCTTTGGGTTGTATACTTAATCCACTTACCTTTAGTCTTTCTTAGTTTCTAATACATGCATTTCTCTTCTAAGTACTGGTTGATTACATATCATAGTGTTTGTTTTGTAGTGTTCCCCTTATTACTCATTTCTAAAGTCATTTGATTTTTTATTTTAAGGTCAGTGATTTTCCCCCAGAGGACTTTTAAGTCCTCTGTTCAGTAGATAGAAGCTGGGTATGTGTGTTTGTTGTTCTAATCTCTCTGTGATTAATTTATAATTTAACTAAATGTGGACCAAGGATGTCACTTATGTAATTTTGCTGCTTAGTGTATATGGAGAGATTTTTTTTTTTTTTTTTTTGGACAAAGACAGAGAGTCAGAGAGAGGCACAGCTAGGGATGGACAGGAAGGGAGAGAGATGAGAAGCATCAAGTCTTTGTTGCGGTTCCTTAGTTATTCACTGATTGCTTTCTCATATGTGCCTTGACTGGGGGGCTACAGCAGAGTGAGTGACCCCTTGCTCAAGCCAGCGACCTTGGGCTTCAAGCCAGCAACCTTTGGGTTCAAGCCAGTGATCATGTGGTCATGTCTGTGATCCCATGCTCAAACCAACAACCCCGTGCTCAAGCCGGTGACCTTGGGTTTTCTAACCTGGGTCCTCCGCATCCCAGTCCGACACTCTATCCACTGACCACCACCTAGTCAGGCTTGAGAGATATTTTTGGTGTGTGTTTCCATATGTATCTGAAAAGAAAGTTTATTCATAGTATTTTGGAAACCAAATTGTGCGTGTATGTGTTTAATGTTTTTGTTTGTTTTAGTAACAGGAGGGGAGGCAGAGAAAGACTCCTGCATGCGCCCCAACCAGATCCGCCCTGTAAGCCCACTAGGGGGCGATGCCCTGCTCATCTGAGGCCCTTGCTCCGTTGCAACCAGAGCCATTTTTTAGCACCTGAGGCGGAGTCCATGGAGCCATCCTCAGCACCCAGGGCCAACTCAATCTAATCGAGCCCTGGCTGCAGGAGGGGAGGGGAAGAGAGAGAGAGAGAGAGAAAAGCAAGAGGGGGAAGGGGGAAGCAGATGGATACTCCTGTGTGTCCTGACTGGGAATCGAACCCAGGACTTTTACATGCCAGGCCAACACTCTACTACTGAACCAACCGGCTGGGTCCATATGTGTGTGTTTTTATTTCTGTTTGGGAGACAGAACTTTTATAAGTCTATCCTTAAACCATCATCTTTGAGCCTTCCTGAGCTGCTTAAATAAACCTATTTGTAGCATATCAAGTTACACTGCTGTGACAATAGTTGGAGGCACTTCAGTTCCTCAGAGCATCTGCCGTGCAGCCCAATTCAGAGCAGCTCATATGGGATTGTTACGGAAGGTACCAATGATGAAGTCCAGGCCTCACTTTTCAGCTCTCTTCCTCCATGACTTCTACGTGTCACTTGCTTTTTGACTGGCCCTTATGACACTGTTAGAAAAGGGTGTTCTTCCTACCTTTCTGACTGTTATTTTCTCTAGGGTTTGTCTTCCTTCATTCACTCCTTAATTAGCTGTAATTTAATGTAAGAGTTAGGTTCTGAACAATTTTACTGACTTCTGCACAGTAGAAATATCCATTGAGAGAATTTATATCTGTACATACAGATCTAGTAATATGTAAGTAGAGTCAATCAATGTATTTAACTTAATACACTAAGTGTAGATACTTTTCTAATATCCACCTTTGGTGGTTTCTCAAATCCATGACCTCTGCCATTGCCCAAATTAGAGTTCATCTAGCCCACTGATTAAGTTGAGTATCCCCCCCCCCCATTTTTATTGTGGTAAACTACACATAAAATTTACTATCTTAATCATTTTTAAGTGTATGGTATTTAATACATTCATAATGTACAACCATCACTATCCATCTCCAGAAATCCTTTCTTCTTACAAAACTGAAACCCTATTCCCATTGAACAATAACTCCCTACTCCTCATGCCAGCCCCTGGCAACACCATTCTACTTGTTCTCTTTGATTTGACTACTATGAATACCTTTGATATGTGGAATCATTCAATATTCATCTTTTTGTGACTAGCTTATTTCACCCACTATAATGTCCTCATTGTTTACGTCGGAGCAGATGTCAGATTTTCTTCCTCCAGACTGAATTCTATTCCACTGTGTATATATGTCACATTTCCTTACCTGCTCATCTGTCAGTGAACGCTTGGGTGGCTCTCACATTTTAGCTGTTGTGCACAATACTGCCTTGGACATGGGTGTTGTAAATCTCTCTTCACCCCATTCTCAGTTAGTTTCTGTGTTTACCCAGAAGTGCACTTGCTTGATCATGTGCTAATTCTATTTTTAAATTTCTGAGAAAAGTCCATGCTGTTTTCCACAATGGCTGTGCCATCTTCCATTCACACTAACTATTCACAAAGGTTCGCTTTCTCCACAGCGCTGCTCCTATTTTATTTATTTGTTTGTTTATTTATTTGAGGGGGGAGAGAGAGAGAGAAGGGGGAGGAGCAGAAAGCATAGCCCATACCACTTCCTTGATGCTTGATGTTTTCAGCTTTCTAAAATTGATTGAACATCTTATGCATCCATGTTATCTCTAGTGTAAGCTTCTATAAAAGACTTTTTAAATTTTAAAATATCTACTAAAAAATACCTCAGTGCTTTACATACAGTAAAGACACAATAAATGTGTACTGAGTTCACTTGATTTTCACAGTAATTGTGTCCTGGTTATCGGTAGTTGGACATCTAATTACATGTCCAAAACCTAATTCCTGGTCTTTTCACACTCATCTTTGTGGCAAATTCATATTTTCACTAAACCCTAAATTCAATTTTGTCTCTCTGGTTTCTCCTTCACACTCCCTCTAATCCAGGGGTAGTTCACCTTTTTACACCTACCGCCCACTTTTGTATCTCTGTTAGTAGTAAAATTTTCTAACTGCCCACTGGTTCCACAGTTATGGTGATTTATAAAGCAGGGAAGTAGCCTGACCAGGCGGTGGCACAGTGGATAGAGCATTGGACTGGGATGCAGATTCAAGACCCCGAGGTTGCCAACTTGAGCACGGGCTCATCTGGTTTGAGCAAAAGCCCACCTGGTTTGAGCAAAAGCCCACCAGCTTGAACCCAAGGTCGCTGGCTCCAGCAAGGGGTTACTCGGTCTGCTGAAGGCCTGTGGTCAAGGCACATATGAGAAAGCAATCAATGAACAACTAAGGTGTTGCAACGCGCAATGAAAAACTAATGATTGATGCTTCTCATCTCTCTTCGTTCCTGTCTGTCTGTCCGTGTCTATTCCTCTCTTTGACTCTCTCTCTGTCTCTGTAAAAAAAAATAAAAATAAATAAATAAATAAATAAATAAAGCAGGGAAGTGACTTTACTTAATAAAATTTATAAAGCAGAGTTACAGCACATTAAAGCATATAATAATAATTGTTTACCAAGTACTTTATGTCAGATTTTTGCTAAATTTGGCAGAACAAATCTTTATAAAACAACTTACTATAGTTAAATCTATCTTTTTATTTATACTTTGGTTGCTCCGCTACCGCCCACCATGGAAGCTGGAACGCCCACTAGTGGGCAGTAGGGACCAGGTTGACTACCACTGCTCTAATCTGTTAGGAGATCCTGTTGACTTAAATATATCCATAATCTAACCACTTCAACTGCTACATCTGTGGCCCAACTCACTATTATCTTTTACCTGGTATGTTAGTTGGCTGGAGCTGCTGTAACTGAGCGCCATAGGCTGGTTAAATAGCAGAAAGTTGTGGTCTCACGGTTGTGGAGGCTGGAAGTCCATCAAGTGGTCCGCAGGGTTGTCTCCAAGGGCAGTAAGGGAGAACCTGTTCCAGGCCACTGTCCTTGGCTTACAGATGTCTGTCTTCTCCCTGTGTCCCTCCACATTGTCTTCAGATGTCCCCTTTTTATTAAGACACCAGTTCTATTGGATTAGTGCCCACCGTAATGACATCACCTTAATTATTGCTCTAAAGACCATTTCTCAAAGTCACATTCCAGGGTACCGGGGGTTTACAAAGGGGGACACAAACCCATAGCACCTCGACTACTGCCCAAGCTTCTCACCTGCTTTCTCTCCTCTTGTCACTCAGAGCTCACTTTCCACACAGGAGCCATCGTTACCTTTTTTAGTGGAAGCAAAATCATACTTTTCTTCTTAAAATTCCCCAGTGACTCAGCACTGGAGTAGAAGCCACAGTACTTAGCATGGCCTGCGGAGGAGGCGCTGTGGGCCGACCCCACTCCATCTCTGGCTTCACACCCCTTGTTCTCACGCTGTCAGCCCCGGGCTTCAGACATGCCAGGCACGGTTCCACTCCATGGCACGTACACATAGTATTCCCTCTGCCTGGAGTATCCTTCCAGATGCTGCCATGTCTTGTCCTCATCCCCTCAAGTCTGCTCAAATGTTCCTGACTCCGTGAGGCCTCCCTGGCTTCCTCATTGAGGTGGCATCCCTCCCCGCAGCACATCAGCTCATTGCCCGTGGATGTGCTGTTTTTCTCCATTGCACTCGGCACCTTCTGGTCTTCCTAGCCGTGAGCATGCGGCTCAGTGAGATTTGCTCTGTGTTGTGTTCCAGAGTCTGCTGGCAGGCAGTCGGTGCACACATACAGTGTGAATAAAGGAGTTCTCATTTGATAAATGTTGGAACTAAAGGTCAGAGAAGTTATGCTGTTTTCAAGGTGACACAGTGAATTGATCGAGTTTAGATCAGAACCCAGGAGGCCTCTTGGTTCAAAACTTGTTTGTACCATAACCAGATCATATTTCTTTTTTATGCTGATGTCATTAATTAAAGATCTAGTTTTCATTTTAAAGCCACTCTTTAGCTCAGTAAGGTTCCTTTGATTTCAACCCATGGAGATCATTGCACTGTCAGTCTATAACTCTCCCCTGTGTGGCCAATTCCATTGGCATGGCTCCCAGACAAAACTCTCAGTCTGCTCAGGGCCTGCATCTGGACCATCAATAATAATGGTAAGTAATTAATATTATTATTTCCAATAAGATTAATAAACCAATATTTTACATTAAGATAAATTTTATAAAGTAATACAAGGACACGGTTGAAAAAAATCAAATACTGTGGAGAAGCCTGCAGGAAAACAGCCCAGCTCCCAGAAGGCCTTCCATCGCTCCCATGCCTGGGCCCTGCTCCCTGCCGCTGGCCCTGCAGCTTTCTCTCGGTGCAGCTCGCAGGCCTAGACTTCCCTTCTCTTGAGTAGAATCTGTTTCCTAGATTTCATGTCTCCCTCTTGGATTATGTCCTCATGTTGTTGCAACTGATCTTTAAGTAGATTATTAAGAAAAGATTATGGGAAGTAAGTTTAGTACTTATGTCTGAAACTGTGTTAATCCTACATTAAGGTGACCAACTTTTTTACAATGAAAAGGAGGACAAAAATAAATTGAAGAAAATATCATAAATAAAAAATATTTTATTCATTGCAACAATAATATACTATAATATAAATGCATAATAAAAACATTTGTAATATTTTATATTGTAATTATGCTTACATGCCTATTAATTTTAAATAATAATTGTAAATAATTTTAAATAAAAATTTTTCATTGAATATTTTTTGTCAATGTGTCATCTTGTAACAATATATTGGAAATATCTGAACAAGAAATATCCTTCATATTGAATTTTAGGGCAAGTGCTGCAGCTAGAGGATCAACATTCAATCTCAATTTCTCACGTGTCACAAATTCATTAGCAATTGAAAAAATTATGTCAACTGCTGCATTAGTTCCAGGGCAGCACAATGTAAATTAAACAAGAATAAGTGAATTTTCATATGGAATATGTTCATTTTTGAAATGGCTGAATATTTCTACCCATCTTTTATCAATTTTGATGTGTTCATTTTCCCATTGTATTAATTTTTCAGAATTTCAATATGCATTCAGTCTTCAAAGAGACAATTGTCGTGTTTTTTTTGTTGTTGTTTTTGTATTTTTCTGAAGCTGGAAACAGGGAGAGACAGTCAGACAGACTCCCGCATGCGCCCGACCTGGATCCACCCGGCACGCCCACCAGGGGGAGATGCTCTGCCCCTCTGGGGCGTTGCTCTGTTGCGACCAGAGCCACTCTAGCGCCTGGGGCAGAGGCCAAGGAGCCATCCCCAGCGCCCGGGCCATCTTTGCTCCAATGGAGCCTTGCCTGCGGGAGGGGAAGAGAGAGACAGAGAGGAAGGAGAGGGGGAGGGGTGGAGAAGCAGATGGGCGCTTCTCCTGTGTGCCCTGGCCGGGAATCAAACCCGGGACTTCTGCACGCCAGGCCGACACTCCACCACTGAGCCAACCAGCCAGGGCCTTGTGGTCTGTTTTGATGTCTGGCATTTCTTTAGATAAAAACTCAAGACAAGATTCAATATCTGTCCAATATACTTGCGATGAAATAAACACCATTGAAAACTGTTCTTTCCTGTGATGTTTGTTTCAGACTATTCTTCGATATATTGAAAACATGTCTGGTAAAAACTCTGCACTTCTTTAATAAATTTTTCTGTTATGCTCGGATTTGATTCCTCTAAGTCTGGAAATTTTCTTTTTATAATTGAAGAAATGTTTCTTCAAAACGAGATTTATATTGAAGGATAAAGTCATTCAAAATAAGACTAACTTCCGTAGCTGAAACTTCATCTTCACCCCATGTTTACCTTCAATCTTTTGAATCATTTTGTGAAAAATAGATGCTTGATTATGTACAAAATACATTAATATCTCAGATATTTTATTATTGAAAAACGATTCCAGGATTTTAGGACATTTGTCTAAACTTTAAAAATATGAACGGAGAGATTCAAATAATTGTTGAACATGCTCTATAGCAGGTGTTAGAGCAAGCCATCTAACTTTAGAATATCATTAAAGTTTTTTGTGTTCAACATTTGCTTCTTCACAAAATTGTTTTAAAGTGGCAACATGAATGGTAAAATGACTAAAATGCAAATAAATTGTAGTTATTACTTCTACATCAAATGGCGTGGCATATGATGCTGTGTTGATTGCATCTGACAAAATATGTGCGTTACAACCTATTCTTAGTATTTTTTTTTTGGAGTAACTCTTGTTATTTTACATACACATTATTCACCCCTTTGCGTTTTCCCCCACCAAAATTTATATTTGTATTATCAGCCGTTAGTGCAACAACTTTGGATTTCAAATTGTTTTCATTTATTACTTTGTATAGATGGTTTGACAAAATTTTAGAAGTTTCGCCTTCAATGGATTCTAAATTTAAAATTTTTATTTGAATGCCCTTGGTAACATTAAAATATCTTACTATTATTGGATACAATTTAATTTCATTATGATTTGATGCATCAGATAAAATTGTTACAAATGCTGCAGCCTCCAAGTCCTCTGTAAGTATTTTGTCACAGTAATTTTTAAATACTGATTTCAAAATAGCCTCGCATTTTGTCCTGGCACATGACAATTTTGCATTGTGAAACTTTTTCAATAATTTAGTCGTACAATCCATACTATAAATCTTTGTTAGCCCTGGCCGGTTGGCTCAGTAGTAGAGCGTCGACCTGGCGTGCAGGAGTTCTGGGTTCGATTCCCGGCCAGGGCACACAGGAGAAGCGCCCATCAGCTTCTCCGCCCCTCCCCTTCTCCTTCCTCTCTGTCTCTCTCTTCCCCTCCCGCAGCCAGGGCTCCATTGGAGCAAGGTTGGCCCGGGCGCTGAGGATGGCTCTGTGGCCTCTGCCTCAGGCACTAGAATAGCTCTGTTTGCAACAGAGTAATGCCCCTGATGGGCAGAGCATCGCCCCTTGGTGAGCATGCCGGGTGGATCCCAGTTGGGCGCATGTGGGAGTCTGTCTGACTCCTCCCCGTTTCCAACTTCAGAAAAATATTAAAAAAAATAAAATTAAAAAAATAAAATAAAATAAAAAACCTTTGTGAATTATGGTATGAAATGCAAATGTTCTCTCCATTGCAGCCAACTGTTTTTCAACTTCAGAATAGTTTGAGGTTTTAAAAAACCTTGTTACTTTACAACTGGAAGCTGATGCATCTAATGATTGCTTATTTTTGTTGGTGGTCAAGTGTTTTGTTATCGCTGCTCTGCCCCCAACTGCAATACAAAATTTTCCACTGCAAATATTGCAGAAAACAATGGTATCTTTCTTTGATATGAAGAATGAAAATTCCTTTTTCAATTTATCATTAAAATGGCATTTTCAATTTTTTGATTTTTTCATCCCTTAAATGAAATTAAAAATTAAAAATAAAATATAGAGCTACACAAATGATGCAAACACATTAGGAACTGACAATGTTACATCATGGTAGGCAAATTTTCTGGAAGCTAAATTAACAAAACTAAATATCAAACAAAACCACTACTTTGGAGTGCTATTCGGGCGTATTTATCATTTCCTAATAAAAAAGTCTATTTTATGCAACTATTTAATCAAAATGCATTATTAATAGATATAGTTTGAGGTTAGATTTCTACTTTAAAACTCAAATTTTGGGAAAATACTTGTAAATAAAATTATACATATTTGGAAATTTTTACATAGATAATAAATTAATAAAACGTGAATTGTGCTTACCTGTCTATGATTATTTACTGAGAAATAAATAATCGTGAGTCTACAATGTTGTATGTGCCGTGTCATGTTTCAGTAAGAAGTACACAAAGTAATTGGAGCGCTTGGTATATCGCACGCTCTCAAGGTCTCCCATGCGGAGTGCATGCGTCTCATAATCGCATCTCGCCGCACTGTGCTGAGCCTTGAGGAATCGTCATGTCAGATACAAATACGTCACATTACACACAATGGATCGACTCTGCATCAATCGAATAGGGGCATTTACAGATTAGTCTTCCAATATCAAAAAGGAGGACATTTAGGAGGACACTTTTTGAAGGAGAACAGAACTTACAAAAGAAGCACTGTTTTCCCTAAAGAAGGACAATTAGTCACCTTACTTACATTCACACTTGAGTGTCACTGGTGGGAACATGGCCCCTACAACAATGGAGGAGTGTCAATGGCACTGTAGGATGAGCCTGGGGAAGGGGTGTACATTGGTGTGTCTCTCTGGAAGGAAATCACAATCTGCCCCAAGTGAGTGATTTAGCAGGAGGTATCCTTGCCTCTTTGAGTCCCTGGTGCCCCCTTCCTTGTGTGGCCCTGACCCCTAACTCCATTTTCCCATGAACTCCTCTGTAGCCATTGGGAATGCTGACCTTTCTGACCCTGGACCCCTGCCTCCTGTTTTATGCCAGAGTCAGACTCCCTGCTTGGGGCTCGCTTCTCGGCATTTCCCTGCTTCCCTCAGTTCTCTCCACGTGTCACTGTCAGTTTGATTTGTAGGTCTGCAGATCTAATAGAGGAGGAACACCGCTTGCAATTACAGTGATCTAATCCAAAAGACAAGTACAGCAGAAGCAATTAATCTCTCTTTGCCTATAAAGTCTGGTTTTCTCCTTTTACCTACTCCAGTCTACAGTTCTTACTGCTGGGGAAAAAAACCCTAAAGCTGGAGAATTCAAATGCAAGGCCCAACTAATTTAAAATAAAGTGGTTTGTGTTTGAAGAGATTTATTTTCTTGGCAGAAGGATTATTCAGTAGCTGGAGCTTCCTTGGTGATCCCTGAATAGATGGTGGAGCTGTTTAGAGCTCAAGGAGGTGGAACCACAACCAGTAGAAGAAGAAATGAAAGGCCACCAAAGCAAGATGGTTTCCCTGTGAATAGGTATTGGGTGCTGAAAATTGGTTAGAAAAGATATAAGGGCTATTACATGTAAGGGAAGATATGAAATAGCTGAGTGTGTGGAGAGGCAGAGAGGATTTCCTGGGGATAAAAAAACTGCTATGAGTTTCTATCCCCCCCACTCCCAACACACACAAGTAGTGAGGGGCTTGCTGGGTGTTCTGCTGCTGGTGACCAGCCTGGGATAGAGAGCTGAGGACTCCTGAGGCAGCTGGATGGAGGTTCCACCTGACAGTGCCTGGGAAGCAACACCTACTCCCCTCAACCGGCCTGATTGGTTCACAGCACAGAATCATGTCCACCAATATCAAACAAGGGTAAGGAAAAGCTTTGAGGTCACTTAAAAGAACTCTTATTTGGCCCTGGCTGGTTGGCTCAGTGGTAGAGTGCCAGCCTGGCATGTAAATGTCCTGGGTTCAATTCTTGGTCAGGGTACACAGGAGAAGCGACCATCTGATTCTCCCCTCCTCCAACCTCTTCTCCTCCTGCAGCCATAGCTCAACTGGTTGAGCACATCAGCCCTGGGTGCTGAAGATGGCTCCATGGAGCCTCCACCTCAGGCACTAAAAATAGCTCGGTTGCAAGCATGGCCCCACATGAGCAGAACATTGGCCCCAGACTGGGGTTGCCTGATGGATCCTGGTCAGGACGCATTCGGAAATCTATTTCCCCTCTTCTCACTGGGGGGGGGGGGGGCTCTTTTTGAAGTGGCCTGCCAGGGTAAGAATTGCTCAGCAGTAAGACTTGTGGGGGGTTTCAAGGGCCAAATTTGTGGAGTGGCCTTTACCTGAAGGGATAAAAGAATCTTTTGGGAGCATCTACCACAACCTAAGAGATTGCTCCTCACAATGGCACAGGTAAGAGTTTTCTCTCCCCAATATCCCCACTCCTAATCCCACCCTCCAGGATTCACCACGGAACCATCAAAAACAGCTGTCTGCGGAGAAGACACTGAGCTGTCACTGCCACAAGGCAAGCTGCTCACCTGTGACCGGCCTTCGCTTGGGAAGGGAGGGGAGGAGGTGGGGAAGTGATTGAAGTGTTTGTTAATATATTGGACCAAACACTCCAAGTCTGAATTTGAGATGTATGACTTAAAGTAACCATAGAGTCCGTCTATTAACAGTGGTCACAATGGTCATGGGCTTCCCTAATTTTCATTTTCATTTCTTCCTCGATATCAGAATGAAACCCATGCTTTGAAAAAATGCCATGCCCTAGTCAGGTTGAAGATTATATGGTGGGGAAAAAACACCTGGCAAATTATAACAAAATGAAAGCTGAGAGCACCATATGAAGAACAGATGCTCTGAGACAAGAAGCATGATCACCAAAATAATAAAAACTCCATTTTACTGGGAATCTATAATTATTCTAAATTTGTGCACTAATAAGATGGCTTCAAAGTCTATGAACAGATGGAAAATCTAAGGGACAAATTCATTGTCATAATACTGTAGATGAGTTTATTCTCTCTCAATTGTTAAACAAAAAATTACCAAAGGAATAGAATACTTGAACAAGGCATTAATGTGACGGGCAACCAACTGAGATGACACATTTTTTTCTCAAGTACATGGGGATAGTTTACAAAAAAATTGATTCTGTATTAGCCTTATTGCTAGTTCTCAACAAATTTCAAAGAACTGAAATTAGGTAGACCAGACTTTGTTTTTTACCACAATACCACAGAGATCATTTAAAGTTTTTCATACATCTGAAGATTGACAGGATATATCATAAAGGGAATTTCTAAATACTGGAATTGAGCCATGACAATAATATATATCAACAGTTATGAGATGGAATAAAACTAATACTTGGAGACAGATTTATAGTCTTAAATCCTGATATCAGAAAAGAAATAAATCTGAAAATTAATATGCTAAGAATCTAACTTAAGATACTAAAAATCCAATATAAAATAATGATTTTCTTTGTTTTTTATTTTAGTGAGAGGAGGGGAGCCAGAGACAGACTACCACATGCGCTCCTACCTGGATTCACCCGGCATGCCCACTAGGGGGAGGTCCTTTGCCCATCTGAGGCCCTTGCTCCCTAGCAACCAGAAACATTTTTTTTTAGTGCCTGAGGCAGAGGCCCTGGAGCCATCCTCAGCACCCAGGACCAAATCACCTCAATTGAGCCATGGATGTAGTAGGGTAAGAGAAGGAGAAGGAGGAGGTGGAAGAGGAGGAGGAGGAGGAGGAGGAGGAGGAGGAGGAGGAGGAGGAGGAGGAGAGAGAGAGAGAGAGAGAGAGAGAGAGAGAGAGAAGCAAGAGGGGAAGTGGCGGAGAAACAGATGGTCACTTCTCCTGTGTTCCCTGACCAGAAATCAAGCCTGGGACATCCACACGCCAGCCAACACTCTACCACTGAGCCAGCTGGCCAGGGCAAAGTAATGCTTTTAAAAGTAGAAAGAAGGAGTTAAGAGAAGAAATCAGGAAAATAGAAAACAGCCTGACCAGTGGTGGCACAGTAGATAGAGTGTCAACCTGGGACACTGAGATCCCAGGTTTGAATCCCTGAAGTTGCCAGCTTGAGTGCAGCTTTGCCAGCTACTTCTTAAATTGAGTGGTTTGATAATGGACACTTCACTTGTTATTATGGCGTGTGACCCACTGCATATACAGTGGTACCTTGAGATACGAGCAGACCAACATACAAATTTGTTAAGATAAGAGCTGCGACATGGTCTGTATTTTTGTTTGAGATCCGAGTGAAATTCCGAGATACCAGTTGTGATTCAGGAAGCCACTGCTAGTTGGTGCATTGGTGCATGGGTCCAGCCTCAGTAGTACAACACTAGAATCTCGTTCTTTCTCAAGTGTTACCCACAGAATCAAGTCAAATGTCATGTGCTGTACTCATTCTTGGATCATTTTTGCATTTTTTACTAACCAAAGAAAGTGAGTGTAAAGGACAGTGGTGAGAAGAAGAAGAGAATGATGTTGATAGAAGTAAAGCAAGAAATAATAGAAAAACATGAGTGTGGTGTATGAGTGATTGAACTGGCAAGGCTGTATGACTGCAATACATCTACAATTTGTACCATCCTTAAACAAAAGGATGCCATCAAAGGCGCAAATCCAGCAAAAGGAACTATAATTCTGTCCCAATTAAGGACAAATATCCATAAAGAAATGGAGAAGCTTCTGCTGGTGTGGGTAAAAGAGAAAGAGCTGGCAGGAGATACAGTGACGGAGACTGTAATATGCGAAAAGGCACGTATTATTCACAGCAACTTGAAAAAGAAAGAACCATCAACCTCAAAAGAGGCAGCAGAAGATACATTTAAGGCAAGTCATGGCTGGTTTGAAAATTTCAAGAAGAGATCTGGCATCCACTTGGTAGTGTAGCAAGGTGAAGCTGCGAGTGCTGACGTTAAGGCAGCTGAGGAGTACATCACACGTTTTGCTGCGCTTATTGCAAAGGAAGGCTACATCCCCCAACAAGTGTTCAACTGTGATGAAACAGGATTTTTTTGGAAAAAAATGCCCCAGAGGACTTTCATCACCACAGAGAAGAAGCTGCCAGGCCATAAACCCATGAAGGACCATCTGACCCAGCATTATGTGCAAATGCTAGTGGTGACTGTAAAGTAAAGCCATTGCTAGTATATCATTCCAAAAATCCTCCAGCCTTTAAGACTCAGAAGATTCTTAAAAAAAAACTGCAGGTTATGTGGTGCACCAATGCCAGGGCATGGGTAACGAAGCAGTTTTTTATTGAATGGGTAAATCTCATCATTGGTCCTGCAGTGAAGAAATACCTTCATGAAAATAAACTCCCAATGAAAGCATTACTAATCCTTGATAATGCTCCAGCCCACCCACCTGGTCTTGAAGATGACATACTCAATGAGTTCAAATTTGTGAAAGTCCTCTACTTCCCACCCCAACATGACTTCAATCTTGCAACCTATGAATCAGCAGGTCATTTCCAACTTTATTTATTTATATATTTATTTATTTTTAAAATTTTTAGAAATTTTAATGGGGTGACATCAATAAATCAGTGTACATATGTTCAAAGAAAACATGTCCAGGTTATCTTGTCAATCAATTATGTTCCATACCCATCATCCAAAGTCAGATTGTCCTCCGTCACCTTTTATCTAGTCTTCTTTGTGCCCTCCCCCTCCCCTCCCCCTCTCCCTCCCTCTCCTTCCCCCCTCCCTCCCCTCCCGTAACCACCACACTCTTGTCCATGTCTCTTACTCTTGTTTTTATGTCCCACCTACGTATGGAATAATGTAGTTCTTGGTTGTTTCTGATTTACTTATTTCACTCTGTATGTTATCAAGATCCAAACATTTTGTTGTAAATGATCCAATGTTATCATTTCTTATGGCTGAGTAGTAATCCATAGTGTATATATGCCACATCTTCTTTATCCAATCATCTATTGAAGGGTTTTTTGGTTGTTTCCATGTCCTGGCCACTGTGAACAATGCTGCAATGAACATGGGGCTGCATGTGTCTTTTACATAACAATGTTTCTGAGTTTTGGGGGTATATACCCATTAGAGGGATTGCTGGGTCATAAGGTAGTTCTATTTTCAGTTTTTTGAGGAACACCATACTTTCTTCCATAATGGTTGTACTACTTTACATTCCCACCAACAGTGAATGAGGGTTCCTTTTTCTCCACAGCCTCTCCAACATTTGCTATTACCTGTCTTGTTAATAATAGCTAATCTAACAGGTATGAGGTGGTATCTCATTGGAGTTTTGATTTGCATTTCTCTAATAACTAATGAAGATGAGCATCTTTTCATATATCAGTTGGCCATTTGTATTTCTTCCTGGGAGAAGTGTCTGTTAATGTCCTCTTCCCATTTTTTTTTATTGGATTGTTTGTTTGTTGTTGAGTTTTATGAGTTCTTTGTATATTTTGGATATTAGGCCCTTATCTGAGCTGTTGTTTGAAAATATCATTTCCCATTTAGTTGGCTGTCTGTTTATTTTGTTGTTAGTTTCTCTTGCTAAGCAAAAACTTCTTAGTCTGATATAGTCCCATTCATTTCTTTTTGCCTTCACTTCCCTTGCCTTTGGAGTCAAATTCATAAAATGCTCTTAAAAATCCATGAGTTTAGAACCTATGTCTTCTCCTATGTACTTTATTGTTTCAGGTCTTATATTTAGGTCATTGATCCATTTTGAATTAATTTAGTACAAGGGGACAAGCTGTAGTTGAGTTTCATTCTTTTGCATGTGGCTTTCCAGTTTTCCCAGCACCATTTGTTGGAGAGGCTTTCTTTTCTCCATTGTGTGTTGTTAGCCCCTTTATCAAAAATTATTTGATCATATATATTGGTTTTATTTCTGGACTTTCTATTCTGTTCCATTGGTCTGAGTGTCTATTTTTCTGCCAATACCATGCTGTTTTGATTGTCGTGGCCCTATAATATAGTTTGAAGTCAGGTATTGTAATGCCTCCAGCTTCACACTTTTTCTTTAGGATTGCTTTGGCTATTTGAGGTTTTTTATAGTTCCATATAAATCTGATGATTTTTTTGTTCCATTTCTTTAAAAAATGTCATTGGAATTTTGATGGGAATTGCATTAAATTTGTATATTGCTTTGGGTAATATGGCCATTTTGATTATATTTATTCTTCCTATCCAAGAACAAGGAATATTTTTCCATCTCATTGTATCTTTTTGATTTCCCTTAACAATGCTTTGTAGTTTTCGTTATATAGGTCCTTTACATTCTTTGTTATGTTTATTTCTGGGTATTTTATTTTGTTGTTGTTGCAATCATGAAGGGGATTATTTTTCTGAGTTTGTTCTCTAATATTTTATTGTTGGCATATAGAAAGGCTATGGACTTTCGTATATTAATTTTGTATCCTGCGACCTTACTGTATTGGCTTATTGTTTCTAATAATCTTTTTGTAGATTCTTTGGGGTTTTTGATGTATAGGATCATATCATCTGCAAAAAGTGATACCTTTACTTCTTCTTTTCCAATATGGATACCTTTTATTTCTTTCTCCTGTCTGATTGCTCGGGCTAGAACTTCTAGCATGACGTTAAATAAGAGTGGAGAGAGTGGACAACCCTGTATTGTTCCTGATTTAAGGGGAAAAGCCTTCAGTTTTGTGCCATTTAATATGATGTTAGCTGATGGTTTATCATATATGGCCTTTATCATGTTGAGATATTTTCCTTCTATACCCCTTCTTTTGAGAGTCTTAAATATAAAATTGTGTTGTATTTTATTGAATGTCTTTTCTGCATCTATTGATAAGATCATGTGGTTTTTGTTCTTTGTTTTGTTGATATGGTGTATTACGTTAACCGTTTTACGTATGTTGAACCATCCTTGGGATTCTGGGATGAATCCTACTTGATCATGATGCATTATTTTTTTAATATGTTGTTGTATTCGATTTGCTAGTATTTTGTTTAATATTTTAGTATCTGTATTCATTAGAGATATTGGTCTGTAGTGTTTTTTTTGTGCCATCCTTGCCAAGTTTTGGTATGAGGGTTATGTTGGCCTCATAAAATGTGTTTGGAAGTATTGCTTCTTCTTCAATTTTTTGGAAGACTTTGAGTAGAATAGGAACCAAGTCTTCTTTGAATGTTTGATAGAATTCACTAGTATAACTGTTTGGGCCTGGACTTTTATTTTGGGGAGGTTTTTAATAGTTTTTTTCTATTTCTTCCCTGCTAATTGTTCTGTTTAGGCTTTCTACTTCTTCTTTACTCAGTCTAGAATGGTTGTATTTTTCTAGGAATTTATCCATTTCTTCTAGGTTGTTGAATTTAGTGGCATATAGTTTTTCGTAGTATTCTACAATAATTCTTTGTATATCTATGATATCCGTGGTGATTTCTCCTCTTTCATTTTGGATTTTGTTTATATGAGTTCTTTCTCTTTTTTCCTTGGTGAGTCTTGCCAAGGGTTTGTCAATTTTGTTGATATTTTCAAAGAACCAGCTCCTTGTTTTATTAATTTTTCTATAGTTTTTCTGTTTTCTATTTCATTTATTTCTGCTCTGATTTTTATTATCTCCTTTCTTCGGCTGGTTTTGGGTTGTCTTTGTTCTTCTTTTTCTAGTTTCTTAAGGTGTGAAGTTAAGTGGTTCACTTGGGCTCTCTCTTGTTTGTTCAAATAGGCCTGAAGTGATATGAACTTCCCTCTTATCACTGCTTTTGCTGCATTCCATAGATTCTGATATATTGTATTGTCATTTTCATTTGTCTGTATATATCTTTTGATCTCTGCGCTTATTTCTTCTTTGATCCATTCATTTTTTAAAAGTATGTTGTTTAGTTTCCACATTTTTGTGTGTTTATTTTTTCTCTTTTTTGCAGTTCAATTCTAGTTTCAAGGTTTTATGATCAGAAAATATGCTTGGTACAATTTCAATTTTTCTGAATTTGCTGATGTTATTTTTGTGGCCCAACAAATGGTCAATTCTTGAGAATGTTCCATGTACACTAGAGAAAAATGTATACTCTGTCGCTTTGGGATGAAGTGTCCTGTAGATGTCTATCATATCCAGGTGTTCTAGTGTTTCGTTTAAGGCCAATATATCTTTATTTATTTTCTGTTTGAATGAACGATCTAGAGCCATCAGCAGTGTATTTAGGTCTCCAAGTATGATTGTATTTTTGTCAGTTTTTGTTTTTACGTCAATAAGTAGCTATCTTATATATTTTGGTGCTCCTTGGTTTGGTGCATATATATTAAGAATTGTTATGTCTTCTTGATTTAGTGTCCCCTTATTCATTATGTAATGACCATTTTTGTCTCTGAGTACTTTTTCTGTCTTGTAGTCAGCATTATTAGATATGAGTATTGCTACACCTGCTTTTTTTTTTTTAATGTTATTTGCTTGGAGTATTGTTTTCCAGCCTTTCACTTCGAATTTGTTTTCATCCTTGTTGCTTAGATGTGTTCCTTGTAGGCAGCATACAGTTGGATTTTCTTTTTTTAATCCATTCTGTTACTCTGTGTCTTTTTAATGGTGAGTTTAATCCATTTACATTTAGTGTAATTATTGACACTTGTGGGTTCCCTATTGCCAATTTATAAATTGATTTCTGTTAGTTTTGTATCTTGTTTGATTCTTCTTTTTTGTTTTTCTATCCTTTGTTTTTGTTTGGTTGTATTCCATACTTCTTTCCTTTGTTGCTATCTTTTTTAAGTCATGTGCTTTGTGGTGGTTTTTTCAATGGTGGTTACCATTAAGTAATGAAAAGGGTTCCTACCCTGTTTATTGTAGTACACTATGTTGTGAGTACTTCTGCACTCCGTCATCCTTTGCTACTGTTAATCTCTGTCCTCTCCTCCCTTTTTTTTTGTTTTTGTTGTCACAGTTTAAATTTGGTTTTATTGTGTTCTTGGTGGAGCTTTTACTTGTGGTTTTGTTTTGTTTTGTTCTTTGTATCTGGTTGGAAAACCCCCTTTAGTAATTCCTGAAGTGGGGGTTTTCTGATGATAAATTCCCTCATCTTTTCTGTATCTGTGAATGTTTTTATTTCTCCTTGTATTTGAAGGATAGCTTTGATGGTTATAGTATTCTTGGCTGAAAGTTCCTTTCTTTCAGGACTTTAAATATTGGGGTCCACTCTCTTCTAGTTTGTAGAGTTTCTGTTGAGAAATCCGATGATAATCTAATAGGCCTTCCTTTATATGTTGTATTCTTCTTTTCCCTGGTTGCCTTGAGAATTTTTTCTTTGTCGTTGGTTTGTGCCAATTTTATTATGATGTGCTTTGGAGTAGGTTTGTTGGGGTTAATAAAACTCATTGTTCTGTTTGCTTCTTAAATGTGAGGCTTTAATTTTTTTCACAGGCTTGGGAATTTCTCATCTATTATTTGTTTGAATATGTTCTCTATTCCATTTTCTCTCTCTTCTCCCTCTGATATACCTATTATTCTTATGTTAGTGTTTTTGATGGAGTCAGACAATTTCTGTAGGGCTTTCTCATTTTTTTAAAATCTTTGAGTCTCTTTCTTTTTCTCTCTGTTGTGTCTCAAGTTGCTTGTCTTCTATTTCACTAATCCTACCTTCTGTCTGGCCTGTTCTATTAGCTAAGCTTGTTACCTCATTTTTCAGTTCGTGAAATGAGTTTTTCATCTCTGTTTCATTTGTTTTTATAGTTTCAATTTCCTTGGTTGTATATTCTTTGTGTTCATTGAGTTGTTTTTCTGAGCTCCCTAAATTGCCTTTCTGTGTTTTCTTGTATATCTCTGAGTATTTTTAGGATTTCTATTTTAAATTCTCTGTCATTTAGTTCCATGGTTTCCAATATATTAAATTTTTTCTCCATAGATTTTTCTTCATCTATCTGTGCTACCTCTCTGTTTTTTGTATCCATGATATTCTATTTCCTTTTCCTTAAAAGCATCTGAGTATGGTTTTTTGATAGTACTAATGAGAATTAATAAAGAATAAAAAGAAAAAAATTATTATTTTCCTTTTTTTTCCTCTCCTCTCCTCTCATTTCCTTCTCGGGAAAAAATTGTGATGAGCTGTGAATTATATTGTGCTAAATAGAACAAAAATAATGGAGGGCCTGATTTGGGGAGAAGTGATAAAGGAGCAAAAAAGGAGTATGGGCCCACAAAATGCAAAAAAGGAAAAAATTTGGGTGAAGAATAAAATGATTTGCTTTTAAGTGATGGTTGACTAAGAGATATAATGAGAGGGATAAGAAGGAAACAGGGAAAAGAAATAAAAAATTTAAAAATTACTATTGTATTTAATGGAGCAAAAACTAGATAAAATGGAGAACAAGGGTTGGGAGTACTGCTAAAGAGTTAAGAAAATGAAGTAAAAAACACCCAAAGTGCCATAAAAAAAAAATTTGAGTCCCAAATAAAATACTTTGTTCGTGATTTAGGATTTATGAGAGTAACAGTAAAGGAGAAGAAGAAACTAATATAGAGGGAGTAAAAAAGAAAGAGAAAAAAAGATAAGAAGAAAAAAAACAAAAACAGAGAGAGAGAGAGGGTTAAGGGTTTTGGAGTGCAACCCTCATAGAGAGAAAGAAAGAAGAAAGGAAAGAAAATGGGAAATGTAACACTTATGGGTAGTGTAGTTCAAGAAGAGGAAAAAGTAAGACCGGCAGAGAATTAAACAACCAACATGGAAGAAGAAGAAAATAATCAAGACTAGGAGATGAAAGAAAGAAACAAACAAATATAATAAATGGGAAAGGTTATAAAGTCTGTAGATTATTCTCGATTTTGAGAGGTTATCTTCTTGCTCTTTTTTTTCTCTCCCTCTTCCTGGTCGGTGACTCTGTACCCCTGGTTCTGCCCCTGTGGCACGCTTAGGTAGAGGTTTGCAGTTGATAAGTCTCTATGGCGATGTCACATATTAGGCTTCAGTCTCATTGGCAGTCAAGGCTCATTAGCATTTGCAGGCTCTGACAATGAGAGAGTCCATTTTCCCAGAGCCTCTCTCCTAGTCTTTCCTTCCTGAATTAGCAGCCTGATGATCCAGCTATGGGGTTGCTGCTGCCTCTGCCTGGAGAGTAAGAGGCTGAAAGAGCTGGCAAATCCTCACTCTATCCCCACTCAGCACAGGGCTCTGGGTAAGACTCTATCAGTTAGAGCCGCTAGCATAATCAGGCGGGCTGGAAGCCAATTGTTTTCAAGGTGCCTTTCTATGTGCCTCTAGGCATGTCCTGAATGCCTCAGCACTCTGTGGGACCACTCTCCCCAGGCTTTTGACACTTTGTAATCTGTTTTGGCTGGGTAGAAGATGCCCTAGTCGCTGTTTGCAAAGCAGGAGGATTTACAAGTTGCCAAATCCCTCTTTTTAACATATAGCCCTGAGTATGAAAGCTCTATCAATCAGAGGTTGCCCCCACCCCTACGTGCATAGCATAACAAGAGGCACTAAAAAATATCACTCCTCTTGTCTTAGATCGCTGAACTGAGAGAGATCTTGTCAGTTAGGGTCGCATAGGTCAGTTGGGAGGCGAGCAGACTGTGGGTTAAGCTAATCCTTCCAGGGTCTGTTAGCTTGTATGGCTGGTTGAGGCGCCCCACCCGCCTGGAGAACTTCAAGCATAGGGAATTTCACTTTCGCACACTTCCCACACGCCCTCTTCAGGGTGCAGGGGCGGCACTGAGACTCTGATTACAGCCCACGCAAAGGCCTCTGACTCTACCCCTCTGTCTAGGAACACAGGCGCCCACTCCTGAGGTGTTAGGAGGAACCTCTCGCACACTATCTGCACACACCAACCTGGGTTCGGGGTGGCCACCACTCGTCCCAGATGAGGCTCCCCACCCGCCCAGAGAAGTTTGAACATAGGGAAGTTCGCTTTCATGCACTTCCTGTGCTGCTCTTCAGGGTTCAGGGGTGACACTGAGACTCCAATCTCAGCCCACACAAAGGCCTCTGACTCTGCCCCTCTGTCCGGTAACACGAGCACCCACTCCCAGGGCGCTAGGAGGAAACTCCCTCACATTATCCATGCTCGCCGACCAGGATATAGGGGCTAATGGCTGCCGCACTTGCCTTTCTTTGTCTGGGTTTGGTGCAAACGTTAGCTTGTGTTGACTGGGTCACCACAAGCACAGTCTTTCCTCAGCTTGGACGTTCGTGCCACAGCCTGGCTCGGATGTTTGTGCTACAGCCTGGCTCTATTCACACCCTATGCCTGCCTTAGTTCCTATACTCTCAGTTCCCAGTGAAAGCAGCCCTTGTTTAGGTTAGTGAGGAAGGTGGAGTGTTCCTTTCTCCGTCCTATTTCCTTTGGAATTGATTATATATTTAGTCAATTTTTTGCTTGATCATACCTTTGTGTTCAGTGTGGGACTTCTAGATGCTTCAAGGATAGATTTTTCTGTCTCTGGTTGAAGAACTTGTTGAAATTTTGGGGAGATTTTTTGGTATCGCTCCTTACGGCGCCATTTCTCTGATGTCACCTTATTTCCAACTTTAAAAAGCTTTACACAAAGCACTTGTTCCACCACTGCTTTGATGTGACTGAGAATACAATTCTAACCCTTTGAGAGTTTTGGAAAGATCACTACAACATTGTGATATGTTCACACATTATTGACTTGGCATGGCAAGAGATTACAAGAAGAACCTTGAACTCAGCATGGAAAAAGTTATGGCCCGATGTTGTTGCAGACAGGGACTTCGAAGGATTCGAACCAGAGACTGAGACCGAGGTAGAAGCATTGGAGGAGATTGTGTCTCTCAGAAAGTGGATGGGTCTGGAGGTAGATGAAGGAGACATAAACGAGCTCATCAAGGAACATGAGGAGGAACTGTCAACTGAGGGGTTGAAGGAGCTACAGATGATGCAACAACAGAGCTTCTGCAAGAGATTAGTAGTGAGGAGGAGGTAGAGTCAGAGGAAGTGATTTGTACAAGTGAAATTAAAGACATGCTGGCAATGTGGGAGAAGCTTTCAAGTTTCACTGAAAAAAAAAACCCAGAAAAAATTTCAACTGGTCATGCTTCAGCATTTTTTAATGACACTTGTTTGTCACATTTCTGTAACATTTTAAAAGGCAGGCAAAAGCAAACCTCTGGTTAGATTTTTATTCAAAAGTTCTGCAAGTGAAAGTGCTGAAAGTGCAGCCAAAAAGGCAAAAACAGGTGATGATTAAATTAAAAATATGTAATGTTAGGCTTAGGTTAAGTTTAAAGTTAAGAAAGTGCATTTTTTACAATTAAGTGTGTTTCATTTTAAGTAAAGAAAGTGCAGTTTTAGTTTTGTTTACAGTAAAGAAAATGCAGTTTTAGTTTACATTTAGCATTAAGAAAGTGCAGTTTTAGTTTACGTGTCTACAGTGCCTGCATCCCTCCCTCCCTCCTCCTCCGCCATTCACCTCCATTAGCTGCACTCATCTGTCTCCAAGGTAAGAATACAGTACTAAATAACACTGTTTTATTTCCTATGTTTTTTTATGCATTGGTAAAGTGTACATGTGTGTTTCTTAATTAAAATATGTCTTTTTTCATAATTTAGGATGGTTTGGGGATGTTTCACAGATTTAATCTGGAACAGATTAAATCTATTTCAGTTATTTTAAATGGGAGAAATTTGATATACAAGTTGACTGACTTAGGAGCTGGTTACAGAATGAATTAAACTCATATCTCAAGGTACCACTGTATTCTTGTTTATGTATTAAGTGTATTCAAAAAAGATATAGAAGAGAAACACATGATACATACTTGTCCTCATTCTGGACTCAGGTTGTCTTTGTGTACCTGGTGCTGTGTGTCGGGGCTGCAGCCTACATGAACCAGTGCATTAGGGCCTGCGGCCTTTCAACCTATGGAAGGAGGAGCCAGCCCCCGGCACCAGAGCCTTGGTTTCCAGAAGGAAAGAGGCATTGCCTTTTCTCTCACTAGATGGGCTCTTGGCCAGTCTAAATCTTAAAGTGAGAGAGGCCAGGAAGTAAACAGCAAACGCTGTTACCAAGGACCGGACAATGCATAGAGAGAAAAGCTGCCCTGATTTGGAACACTTCTACTTGAACATTCCCTAAAAAGGGAAAGGGGCCATTCCCCACCCCCCGTCTTCTTTTCTTTTTCTTTTTCCATTAAGTGAGCGGTGGGGAGCAGGGAGGCAGAGAGATAGACTCCCACATGCTCCTCGACCGGAATCCACCCTACAAGCCCCCTACCGGGCAAAGCTCTGACTGTCTGGGGCTGCTGCTCTGTTGCTCAACAACGGAGTTATTTCAGCACCTGAGGCAAGGCCGTGGAGCCATCCTCGGCACCTGCGACCAAACTGCTCAAATTATTCAAGCCATGGCTGTGGGAGAGGAGGAGAGAGAGAGAATGGGGAGGAAGTGGAATGGAGAAACAGATGGTCACCCTGTGTGCCCTGACTGGGAATCGAACCTGGGGCTTCCACATGCAGGCCAATGCTCTACCACTGAGCCAACTGGCCAGGGCCCCATTTCCCTTTTGCAGAGCTCAGAGTGCACAGTGAGGCCCTCAGGCAGACATGAGACGAGCAGGTCCTGGGAGGTGGCCCTTACGCTTCTTTCACACATCAGTGCCCCTTGGACACTTCAGGTGCCAGTGGAGCCTACTGGCTGGAGGCGTGGCGCCCACTACAGGCTTCGTGAGAGGAGACTGTGTGTCCACTGGGACCCTTGGAAACACCTTGGTGATGGTTATTACTCTGACCACATTAGTATTCACAACCCAGATGATATTTTTATTTAAGAAAATGGGATTTATAAAATGCTAAACTTTTATTGAAATATATATAGTATCAGCGTTAATCGTATCTGTCTGTGTCCCTGTGTTTGGTGCTCTCTCTGTCCCTCTCTGATCTCTCTGTGTGTCTGCCTCTTCTTCCTTCCCTTTCCATCTCCCTCCATTCTTCTAATAGGAATGGTGTGGCCCTCTGAGCACAGGTACATAGTTGATGCTATTTGCTCTTATAGGGGGTTCTAAATTATTTTTTTCTAGAAATAAAGGGTAAAATTTTCAGGGAAAAGTGCCAATGTGTGTGCACTTTTCAGCACGCCCTGCGTCCTGGCAGCCTGCTGGCTCCCCTGTGATCGGACCTGGTGTGGCGGTGTGACTCACTTCTGTGGGGACACGGGCTGCTGGGCTGCCCTTGTTTCCAGAGCTGGGATGTGAGCATGACTATGTCTGTGTTTTAGTTTTGCCCTTTCTGTGGCATTGTGCTCCTTAACTCAAAACATTCTAAACAAATCTATTAAGAACTTTACATAACTATCCATGTTTATTGTGTAAATGCCAAGGTTGAAAAACTGCTCTGAGAAATTTAATTAAATACTGAGCAAGCTTCGATGGAAATTGAGAAGTGGCATTTTATTTGCTCCTAACTATATCTGCCCATTATGAGAATATAATATGATGCCGGAACCCAAGAGATACTGAGCTCATATTAATTGATTTTTAAGGGAAGAGCTTCAGTGTCTCATTCGATTCAAATTATGCCATTCGAATCCTATTTAACAGTGCAAATCTCTGCAGAGCCCACCATTGTCAAGCCCTAACAAGAGCCATGGATGTCAAGCAACAGTCTAAATACAAAGCTTTTAGAACACTTCTTTGAGATTTTTGCAATTGAGTTGTCCTAAAATGTAAGGTTCACTATACTCTTCAACAAGAAACCTATCTTTTCAGTTCATGTTTTTTAGATCAACTTGAAATGAGATTGCCAGATATATATATATTACTTATTCATTTTTAGAGAGAGAAAAGGGGGAGGAGTGGGAAGCATCCCATATGCACCTTGAGGTTGCCAGTTTGAAACCGGCAATCTCAGCATTTCAGGTGGACACTTTATCCACTGCGCCACCACAGGTCAGGCAAGGTCAATGCATTAAATACTGAAACAGCAGTATTGCCATTCAAACAATTACAGTTGGGTGTACAAAACTTGATTTTTTTAAGGTCAGATTTTTTTACCAGTAGAAAGAAGGGAGTCTGTAGATATCCTTAGTTTTGTTTTTGTTTTTTTGTTTTGTGTTTTTTTTTCCAGAAAGTAACAGCTTCATTAATTACATGAGCACTGTTGGGCTACTTATCAGAATGTGGTCAGGTTTGCATCAACATTATATAAACATTGATTGCTGTCGAATCTCCGTGGATCTAGATAATCAATGCTCTGATTTTTTACTCCATGTGTGGCAGAAACTCTGATGTTAATAAGGATAATTGCTATGACTATTTCTGGTATTAAAACTTCTTGACCCTTCTAAATTCTGTTTTTGAAGACCCTGGCATTATGAAAGGGTAGCAAAGAGAATATGCATTTCATTGCAGTAATATCTTTTGTTAATTTTAGCATCTTTGTGGTTATTTGTTAAGGTTTTTAGTCTTTGCTCCATCACTGAACCAAACCAAACAAAATCTAGAAACCAGGTCAGTTCCCAGAGGGTTGAGAGTAGAATTGGTATCATCCTAGAATATAAAATTTAAATTAAAAATAATACTGACAAGAGGAATTGTTAGCAGAACAAGTAACCTTATGTTTATTGGGAACAAAGGTATATGTTGGGTGAGTAAAAATACCTAAGTCCAAGTCCTGCCTCCAGATCCCGAAAAAACCCCAGAACCTTTTGAGCCTTAGGGTTCCCTGTGTGTGAGATGAGTGGTTAGGTGGATAATCTTTGATATATCTTTCCAGTAGGAGACATTATTTCTCTGAAACAAAAATGGAAAAGGAGTCATCATATACCAGTACAGAATTGCTAGGGCTCCTGATGGTACATGCAATGACCGTGTCATGTTAAAGAAAACCGCCTGTGTGCTGAGACCAGAGCCCTGGTGTGGCAGAGGGTGAGATGCCTACTCCTGCCTCTCTGCCTCAAGCACTGCTCTTTAACTCAGTGGGTGAAGAATGATACGTATGGGTGTCTTCCAGCATTGCCGTACACTTCCAGAATTCTCATTCTTGCTGTTGGGCAGCCAACGTGCAGTCACTGGCATGATGACGGTTTTCACACTATGCTCTGGACCTTAGCACGCTGTGCTAGCTCACAGAGGGGCAGTTCCCTGCCACTGAAGATGCTTCTCTGTATCATGAATTTTCTCATTAAAAGTTTTCCTCTAACCGTATAACCCTTGGGGCTGTTTGTTATTTTACTTCACTTCTGTTCTGTTCCTTGGGGGTGTTGGGATCTCTTTGATCTGGCTTCAGTGGCTTACTTTTGGCCCCTACTATTTTAATGCCATATACATGCCCTGCAACACTCTCTCGTATTTGTGTACATGTCTCCTATTGTAAAATCTCCAAGAGCACGTGTAATGTCCAGGACCATTTACATTGTTGAAAGTGTTTACCTGGTTTGATTACTCTGAGCACCAGAATTGATGGTAATAAGAGTGTTTATTGGAGTCTTTAAAAGTTAGTCTGGTTTGGGCTGCAAGAAAAAGAAAATCCTCAATTCAATTTACTTGAACAAAAGAAGAAAATGCATTACATATAACAATAAGTCCGGACCAAGAACCCAAATGAGGGTAAAGTAAGGATTCAGCCTCATACTGCTCAGCATTCTGGCTTGTTCTCAGGGTCACAGAATGCCTATAGCACCTGCATTCATCACACCAAGCTGTCAGCAGAAGGGAGATTTTCTGCATGCCTTTTGCTAGCAAAGATATATTTTTCACATTGCCTTGCCCCTGCCACCTGCCAGATTTTTGCTAGTATATTGTCAACCACAATGAATCAATGTCCATGCCTTCACCAATTTTTGGTAAGAGGAATAAAACTATCATGATTTTTACTTAATTGATATCTTGTTTTATTTGATCAGCTTATTTATATAGGCATAACAAGGCATGTTAAATAACACATAAACACCTTCTTCTTATATATAACAAAGCTAGAGCCACATGGTATTAAAGCTTTAGAATTAACTTCTGTTTGGAGGCTTTGTACAAATTCTTCTTATGATTGAGAGGATTTTTACTATTGTTATTAGTATTTCTCTAACTTTCCCATATTTGTTCATATTCCATGCCTGCCAAGAAATAAAATTCTTTGCTACCTGTAAGATTGAAATGTCATAAGTCATAGAGCAGACAGGTTTTCCTAGGAAGACTATTTGTAGAAGTAATTCCCACATGTAAAATGTAGTCTTTGTTCCTTAATAGAGGCCTACATCTAATTAAATAGAATCTTTGGCATAAGCAATATTCAGTTATATCCTGACAAGAAAAAGGCCTGGCTGTAAGTGATAATTCTCTCCAAAAGTGAATAAGCTATATCAATTTGTTTGGTTAAAATTTTTAAATTATAAAATATAAAATTTGGTCTAAAAAAATAAGGAACTTAGTATAGGTACTTTTCATATTGTTTAATCTTTATTATCATAGTTTTGTAGAAAAGACCATTAATACATGTCAGTATAATCTAAAAAACTGTTATTTAAAAATTGTCTTGATGATATATTAGCTTATAATTTATATCTTATAAGACAAGTTCTCTCACAGGATTTTTTTTCTTTTTTTCTTTTAAATTTTGAAAGTTCATTTGGGACAACAAAAAGCTGTGTTAAGAGTGCTTCATTGTGACCTTGGCCTGTTGGCTCAGTGGGTAGAGGGTTGGCCCAATGTGCCGACGTCCTGGGTTCAATCCCTAGTCAGGGCACACAGGAGAAGTGACCATCTACTTCTCTCCCCCTCCTTCTCCCTCCTCTCTCTCTCTTCCCCTCCTGCACCCAGTGGCTCTATTGGTTCGAGCCACAGCCCCAGACAGAGTGGATCCCTGTCTGGGCACAGGTGGGCAGGTGGGAGTCTGTTTCACTATCTCCCCACCTCTCACTTAAGAAAAAAAGAAAGAGTGCTTCATTGCAATGTATAGATACAACTTGTTAAAGGTAGATTAAACATTTTTTTCTAATAGAGATTTAAAAAAAACACGAATCATAATGAAACCACTACTCAAAAACCCTTGAGAACACATATCCATCTTTATTATAACTCATCTTCAATTATTGAAAATATTGAATTTATTATTCAGTTCACTTATTGACTGAAAAGTAAGAGTTGTTTGTAGTGTGTATGTATGGTACTTTCATTGTTTCAAAGACAACATTTTCTGCAACTGGTCTTTTGATTTTCTTTTGTGTGTCTAGATCCATTCCCAGCAGGATCTTAGCGCTGTTAAATTAGCTTATAGTGGCTAAAAGGAGAAAATAGGCTTCTAGTTAGCCCATTGTAATGCCCCTTCAGAGAAAAGAATTACAACAAAATTGAACTGAATTGTAAAAACATTATACTTACAAAAGCATGAAATTGGACCTTAGTTTGTACATATATGAACGTCTTCTCTGTGTGGTGGTTTTCCCACAGCCAGCACTCAGGCTCTGCAGCACGCAGTCACGCTTTTGCGCCGCCCAGGACTGCATGGCACAGCTGTATCGTCCGCCCGCTGAAAGAAGGGATGAGAAGGGACAGGGAAAGACAAGCCAAGACAAGACAAGGGAACACAAGCAATGGAAAGGAAAGGAACACCCAGAATAGTTTGGGCTGATGCAGGAGGGAAGGATACTGTGCCGACTGCCTTTCTTCTGGACTCCAACCCCTGTGTTCTGTCCCAAATGAGGGCTCAGTCATTTCCTGTGTACTGACAGCCCCTGCCGACTGGTGGGTATTGCTCATCTCAGTCTTCTGGCACCGGGGAAGCACATATTTACATTCAGAGGATCACAGCCAGGCCAGACAGCCCAGATTATACTGACGACCAAGTTGCTGCCACTTAAACCCAACCGCTATGTCAATCTGTTTGCAAAGAACTGTCAAGTATTGCACATGCCAAGCATTCTGTGAAGTGGGGTAAACAAGCCCTCTCTGAACTCACCAGAAAGAGGCTCTGAGATGTGTGGGCTTCTGAACATATTGTCTTGATGACATGGAAGGGCAGAGGGAACAGAACCAGCACCTGCCCATGTAGCGCATTGTATTTTTTATTTTAAATGAGCAACATTTCTTTGGCCTACAGTTTGAAACTGCCCTGTCTAGAAAACAGTTCTCTAACATGTGTATAAATAGTAACATGTTTACTTTGGGGTGACTCGCAGGGAGCTCCATCTTCCAAATCAGACAGACGTTCTGTAATCACAAAGATCGAGTTTCTAAGCTCAGCTCTGCAATCGTACACAAATCCCAGCTGATTCTTATTTTTCGTGGTAGCTATGTCCTACAAAGTTGCTGTGAGCACTGGCTTAGTAAATACGGAAGCACTGCTACAAGAGGAAAT
The DNA here is from genome assembly GCF_036850765.1 of Saccopteryx bilineata. Classification (NCBI taxonomy): domain Eukaryota; kingdom Metazoa; phylum Chordata; class Mammalia; order Chiroptera; family Emballonuridae; genus Saccopteryx; species Saccopteryx bilineata. The sequence continues at coordinate 114,222,871 of NC_089495.1, forward strand.
AAATCAGGGGAGGTTCCTGCAAGCCTCTTATCACAGCATTTTTATCAACTTATCAATGCAAAACCTTGTTTGATGTGTTTCTGTTTAAAGATATCTTAATATATATTGTTGATTCATTAACATTAAACTTACAGCCAAGAGATTATAATTTATACCTTCTGAACAAAGTTGATTTAACACTTTTTTTCCCTCTGTAAAGCACATTCCCATCTTCTTGCACGTAGGAACACTAGACAGCAACCACAGCGTTGCACTTGGGGGCCATTTGAAATAGTGAAATCGCCAACAAAAGGCACAAAAGTGTAAATACTTGACACTAGATGGAGTGTGAAAAGCACACCTTACAAGAATGTGTCAGGTGACTCAAACTTTCTGCTGCTCTGCACATGTCCGCAAATGACCACACAAATGCTACAAGTTCTGACTTGGGGATATAACTAAATGTTAGTGAGTAGGCAAATTCTAAATATAGAAGCCATCAAGAATAAAGTTTGACTGTACTTAATCTCCATGCACTTTAGCTTTCTCATCTATGAATGAGAGGTTTTACAGTTGAGTCTGGAAGGTTGATGGGGAAATGAGATGAGGAGGTCTTCATAGTATGTAGCTCCTATTCAGGACTTACTAGGCTTTGGGCATTATCGGGGATTTCTTCTTTCGTCTCTTCCCCATTGTGCTCTCTGGCCATGTCTTAGACCCATTTTGCTCTTGGCTGCCCTGTCCTTTCCTTTGCATACCCCTCCAGACTCTAGGGGTCTCCCACCTGCATCCTGCTAGTCCAGATTCCCCTCTTCCTTTGAGATGGGGTTAAGACTCAATTTTGTCAAGAACATTTCCAGATGATCTAGCTCCCACACGGCTGCCGCCATGTCAGTTTATCCCTTTGTTTGAATCTAGTTGTAGAGTTTTGTTTCCTCACACCTTGTAAATGTCTGTGGCCAGGGCTATGCCTTCTGTCTTCCTTATTCCTCACAGCATAGACACCACAGCGGGGGGCTTTGAAGATACTCTATAATTAATGCTTTAAAAAAAATGAACGACTGTGGAAGAAAGAAATGCACAAGCCAACTAACCTGGGTTTTCCATACAACATGTGCTTGCTCATTTGAATGTCTGCTTTGCACTGCTCTGTGTCATCTCAGTTAAGAGATCCTCATGGCTGACTTAGGCACTTGATTTGCAGCTGTGCAGTGTGGTTTGAGGGCCACATATTGTAGGTCTTCACTGGGCCAGTTTGTCAGATTCGAGATGCATCTCCACAAGGAAACAGTCAAGAAGGACAGAAGCAGCTACACAGATGACTCAATACTCACTCCCAACACATGCATGATTCAAGGTACTTTAGATTGAATCTTACAAAAATATCTACTCTGACCTGATTCTCCAACTGCCTAATCTCTCTTCTCTCTACTTCATGCACCCGTTTGATGTGACCCTCACAGTCACTGCTAGCTTTCTGGCAACCAGACCTAGAATCAGTCATTTTCTCAAGAAACCCTAGTGTCTTTTAGAGAGAAAGGGTCATTTCAGGACCAAATTAAAAATGGCCATTTTCTTTCTAGTCCTTTTAACTTAACAGAGCAAAAGAAAAAAGAGAGTACATATATGATCTCATATGGGTAATTCCAATTCAAATTTGAGACTATAAAGCTTTTGCTTAACTCATTCTCTATTATGTCTAAATCTCCTTTCTATTCCAAGAATAGTGGTTTTCAAGGACAAAAAGAATAATAGACTTAGAATAAACCATATTACTTATTTTTTAAATTTCATAATCACACAGCAGTCTCAGAATAACAATACTTTAAAACCAATCTGACCACTAAAAAACAAGACAAAAAAAATTTGCATATGCTCCCTCCATTAAAGAAAAGATACACTAACTTTGTAATGTCAGATCATGTAGCCACTACATACTATATAAATGCTCTCTTTTTAAAAAATATTTTCATTAATTTATTTTATTGAGGTTCAATGGACATATAATATATTAGTTTTGAGTGTATAACATAATGATTCTATAAATATATTTGTATATGCTGTGAAATAATCACCTCAGTGAGTCTAACTAGCCTCCATCACCTTACATAGCTACACAAATTTTTTTCTTTTTTAAAATTTTATTTATAAAATAAAATTTAATGGGATGACATTAATCAATAAGAGTATATAGGTTTCAAGTAAATATTTCTATAGCATTTAAACTGTTGATTGTGTTGTGTGCCCATCACCCAAAGTCTAATAATTTTTCGTCATTGTATATTTGTCCCTCTTGAATCCTTACCCCCTCCCCACTTCATTTTATCTATGTCCACAAGTCTCAGTTTTATATCCCACCTATGTGTGAAATCATAGAGTTCTTAGCTTTTTCTCATTTACTTATTTCACTCAGTATGTTGTTAAGGTCCATCCATGATGTTGTAAATGGCAACATATCATCTTTTTATATGGTGAGTAGTATTGCATTGTATATATGTACCACATCTTCTTTATCCAATCCTCTAAGGCGGGACACATTGGTTGTTTCCATGTCTTGGCCACTGCGAATAATACTGCCATGAACATGGGGCTGCATGTGTCTTTATGTACCAATGTTCTTGAGTTTGGGGGATAGATACCCAGTAGAGGGATTGCTGGGTAATATGACAACCCAAGACTTTTAACAAATTTCACTTCTCTAAGAATAAATTCTTCCTATATAAACTAATATTTAAAAAATGGAAATCTGATTATGTCACCCCATCTCCATTCTGATTCCTCAGTGGCTTGCCACAACAGTTGGGATAAAATCCAAAACTTGGCCATGGCTTAGAGCCTCTCTACAACCTGCCCTTGCCCACCTCTCAGGTCTCATTTCAATCCTCTCTTCCTAGCTCCCGAGCTCCAGACGTTCTGTTTCTAAAATAACCAGGCTTAGTCTGCCACAGGGACTTTGCACTTGCCAGTCCCTTTCTTTGGAGCTTTTTTTCCTAGAGTTTCAGCTCATTTTCATCCTTCCGGTATCAGCTCAAATGTCACTTTGTCAGAGGTGATTCCTGCCCACCTTGTGTGAGGTAGTCCTGTAGTCCCCTAGTCACAGTCACTGCCTATCACATATTTCTTTTACAGTATGTCCATCTTGGTTCTTGTCACAGAAATTCTTCGGTTTTTACTTTTACTTGTTCATTGCAGACTCAGTGGGCCAATGGCCTTGCCTGTCTGATTTTCTTCTATGTCTCCAATGCCATCAACAGTCTTGACACACAGTCGGCACTCCATAAATGTATGCTGAAAAAAAATAAATGCATTTAGTTCAACCATCATCTTTCTTCTTTTTAAAAATCTTTGCAGACCAGCCTGTCCCATACACACATTTGTACTATTCGTCACCACCTGCCACGTGTAGATGTCTTTTACACTTTTCACTTTTCATTCAGTACTCTGTTACTCACTTACTCATTCACAGTCATACTTGCTTACTCTCTCTTCCCATCTCTTTCAGAAAGAATCCATGTTAATCATCTTTGTGTTCCCAGCACACAGTGGGGATACAATCTTTTTTCTTTCTTTCTTTCTTTCTTTCTTTCTTTCTTTCTTTCTTTCTTTCTTTCTTTCTTTCTTTCTTTCTCTCTCTCTCTCTCTCTCTCTTTCTTCCTCTTTCCCTCCCTCTCTTCCTTCCTTCATTTCTCTCTCTTTGTTTCTTTCTTTTCTTTCTGTAGAGATTAGAGGTGAGAGGACATTGATAAGACACCCAGTGAGTGAACTGGGAGATGAGAGAAATATATTTTTAAAATCTGATTTTAGGTTCTGTGGCATTAATTTTGCTTTCTTATATAATTCCTCATTTGATCCTCACAAAATTCTACAGCATAGAACAGCTATTTCTGTTCCCATTAAGAAACAGAGATGCAGAAGCCTTGTGAGCGTTCCTGAGTTCACAAAGGTAGTGGGTGGTGAGTCTAAGATAAAAAGTGAGATCATTTGATTCCAAGCCCATGGCTTTTTACAGTAAACAAGGGCAAGTGCGTCTCTGATACAACACATGAGATATGTGTACTTTCATGGAGGATGAATGTTTGAAGGCAAATCCACAGGGGAGAGCTCAGATTGCTTTAGGTGAATGCAGCATCGTTGGAATAAGAGTATAATCTCAGAAGGACTATGATGGATAGAATCCATCTGGGTGTACACAGTTTGGTGTGGTTTAAAGAAAAATGAGTCTTACTTTCATGCTTGTCTAGAATAGGAGCTGAGAAACAAAGGGAGCTGAAGGTGGGCATGTGGGTTGGAGTAAGAAAATACTGGCCATGGGGCCACAGTGGGTCAGGAGAGGCAGCAGTGATGTGGCAAACTGTGCATTATGGACAGCAGGGAGCTGTGTGGGATCTAAAGGGACAGTGAGTAGCGGGTGGCAGGGAAGGCCAGGAGTGCCTTTTGCTGAGGTGGGGGACAGTGACTGCCTGCAGCCAATTCATGATCTTATCTAAGTCCACCTGGTATCCTGACCGAGGGAGCCTTCTGATGTGAGCCCACAAGTGTGGTTTGTCTTGTGCTGCCTTTGGGTTCTCTTATTCTTTCTCTACTTCCAACTTACAATTTGAACATCCGAAGCATTGTCTAAGCTGGACCCCGGGAGAGAAACGCCACAGAGTTGCCAGCGTCGTTCTTGATTCACTGAACGAAGCAGGAGCTCTGCTGTCTTCTCCGTGGGTCCTCATGAATGTGGGTGCAGGCCATGGGGAACTTGAGGACGTGCCTCCACGGGGTCCCGGAGGCTGTTCTGTACACAGACTGGCCGTCCCTCCTGTGCGCAGGCTGCGGTCCCTCGGCCCTACACCCACAGCCACTAGACAGGTGAGGGACACTGGTGTCTGTGGCATGTTCTGAGCACTGACTGCTTTCCTGGATGGAAAAGGCACTTTTTTGTGAGTGTCATTTGTTATGCTTCTCCTTTTGTTTAATTTTAATTTTTCAATTACAGTCTACTTTCCTTATTGCTTTGTATTGCTTTCAGGTAGGCACACAGTGGTTAGACAATCACATACTTTACAAAGTGGTCCCCTGATACCTCTGGTACCCATCTGGCACCAAACGTAGTCAGTGCAATATAGTTGACTGTGTTCCCTATGCCTACTTTCCATCTCTGTGACTATTCAGTGACTGCCAATGTGTACTCGTAATCCCTTCACTTCTGTCACCATCCCCCAGGCCGCCCCCTCTGGCAGCCATCAGTCCACTCTCGGTGTCTGTTAGTCTGTTTCAGTTTTGTTTGTTTTTTTATGGAAAAGCCACTTTGGAAATTGTTACTACACTTTTCAGCTTTGCCTGTCCCCGCCCAGCATCACGGTCTCTCCTTTGTCCTGCCTGCCCCTCTGCATCTCCGTCCTTGGCCACAGATGTTTGAACCTTGACCTCCCCTTTCAGGTTGGCCAGGTCTAGGCATCGATGTTCTCAACTGAGAGAAGCATGCTCCGGGAGGTCCCCTCGTTCCGATCCTGCTATGTTGATTGCTGAAATGTCACTCACTTCCTCAGATACCTCTCAAATGCTATGCATTCTGTAGTCTCAGAGTCAACCCCAAGTCTCCCCACCTTCCTTCTTTTTGCATTACAAAATGCCCAAAGGAATTACCCCGCTAATATCCATCACCACCCCTTGAGGCAGTAGTTCTCACACTTGTTTGGAAAGAATATAATTTTATTTGTGACCTAAATACTAAATCATGGGCTAGTGCAGAATCTACCCCATGCTAATCTCTAGTGTATGTACTAGAGATAGAACTGTACCAGCAATGTACGGGAAATTTATTGGGAGAATTTTAAATTAAGTAAATTTTCCATTGGTTGTTTTTGGCTCCTATATCAAAGATGATTTGACCATATATATGTGGTTTTATTTCTGGGCTCTCTATTCTGTTCCATTGGTCTGAGTGTCTATTTTTCTGCCAATACCATGCTGTTTCAATTATCGTGGCTCTGTAGTATGATTTCAAGTCAGGTATTGTAATGTAATAATTTTAATGTAATTGTAATGCCCCTAGCTTCATTTTTTTTCCCCTTATGATTACTTTGGCTATTTGGGGGTTTTTATGGTTCCGTATAAACCTGACGTTTTTTTGTGCCATTTCTTTCTAAATGACATTGGAATTTTGATTGGAATTGCATTAAATTTGTATATTGCTTTGGGTAATATGGTCATTTTAACTATATTTATTCTTCCTATCCAAGAACAAGGAATATTTTTTCATTTCATTGTGTCTTTTTTTATTTCCTTTAACAATGCTTTGTAGTTTTCATTATATAGGTCCTTTACATTCTTTGTTATGTTTATTCCTAGGTATTTTATTTTTTTGTTGTAACCATAAAATGGATTATTTTTTTAGTTCATTTTCTGAAGTTTCATTGTTGACATATAAAAAAGCAGTTGACTTCTGTATGTTTATTTTGTATGCTGAGATAAATGATGCTGGGAAAACTGGAAAGCCACATGCAAAAGAATGAAACTTGACTATGGTTTGTCTTCTTGTACAAAAATTAATTCTACATGGATCAAAGACCTAAATATAAAATCTGAAACAATAAAATACATAGAAGAAAACATATGTACTGAACTCATGGATCTTGGCCATAGATAACATTTTATGAATTTGACTCCAAAGAAAAGGGAAGTAAAGACAAAGATAAATGAATTGGACTACATCAGACTAAGAAGCCTTTGCACAGCAAGAGAAACTGACAAAACAAACAGATAGCCAACTAAATGAGAGATGATATTTTTGAACAACAGCTCAGATAAGGGGTTAATATCCAAAATATATAAATAACTAACAAAACTCAACAACAAACAAGCAAACAATCCAATAAAAAATGGGAAAAGAACATGAACAGACATTTCTCTCAGGAAGAAATACAAATGACCAATAGCTATATAAAAAATGCTCATCTTCACTAGCTATTAGAGAAATGCAGATGAAAACTACAATGAGATACCACTTCACACCTGTTAGATTAGCTATTACAAGACAGGTAATAACAAGTGTTGGAGAGACTATGGAGATAAAGGAACGCTCATTCACTGTTGGTGGGAATATAAAGTAGTACAACCATTATGGAAGAAAGTATGGTGGTTCCTCAAAAAATTAAGAATACAACTACCATATGACTCAGCAATCCCTCTACTGGGTATATACCCCCAAAGCTCAAAATCATTGGTACGTAAAGACACATGCAGCCCCATGTTCACCCCAACATTGTTCATGATGGCCAAGACATGGAAACAACCAAAAACCCTTCAATAGAATACTGGATAAAGAAGAGTGGTACATATATACTATGACCCCCGCCACTCAGCTGGCCATCCCTCCTGTTCTCAAGCTGACTGAGAACTACTCAGCCATAAGAAATGATGACAATACTACTCAGCCATAAGAAATGATGACATAGGATCATTTACGACAACATGGATGAAGCTTGATAATATTATACTGAGTGAAATAAGTAAATCAGAAAAAACTAAGAACTGTATGATTCCATACATAGATGGGACACAAAATTGAGACTCATGGACATAGATAACAGTGCAGTGGTTAATGGGGGGAACAGAAGGGAGGAGAGGGAGGAGGTGGTGGAAGGGGAGGGGCATAAAGAAAACCAAATGAAAGGTGATAGAGGATGATTTGACTTTGGGTGATGGGCATACAACATAATCAAATGTCAAAATGATCTGGAGATGTTTTCTCTAAATCTATGTGCTCTAGTTGACCAATGTCACCCCGTTAAAATTAATTATCTAAATAAAACTATTAAAAAATTCTATCCATGAAAATAGCACCCCCCCTCCCAAATGAAGACAGGGGATTATGCCATACTGACAGCAGAGCCCCTCAGTGTGCTGTTGGAATGAGGCAAGATGTCAAGGAGTGAGTGGACAGGGAAAGGGTAACAGGCACTGAACACCTGCTATAAATCAATGTTGGGGGCTTTATGGTTAAACTTAGGTGTCTTAGCAGGTGGGCCCAGTGGAGTGGTGAGAGTTTAAAATGATGACAATGGGTTTCTAAGATCCTTCATGGCAACATTTTTACCCTAGAGGAAAACTTTAAAGAGGGAGAAAAAATAATAATAGCTAATTCTTAAAATAATGCCTACACTATGTCCAGCACTTTTTCTTTTTAGCCACTTTATTGAGATATAATTGACATACAAAAGCTGTACATAATTAATGTATATTTCTGATAAGTTTGGAGATAAATAAACAGCCATGAAACTGTCACTATACTCAATGCCATAAATATATCTACCACTTCCAAAAGTTCTTCCTGCTCCATCCATCCATCCATCCAGCACTGTTTTAAGTGCTGTACATATATTAACTTATGGAATCCTTACAACTTCCTAATGAAGTATGTCAACCAATGATCATTGGCGTTAATTCAACATCAACAAGAATCCTCAATTTGTGGAGAAGTGAAGAAGGAAACAGCTCTGTGCAAACAGCTAGGTTGGAATACAGCACAGCTGTGAGAACAGCATGGCTTTGAGGCAGCCCTGAGGCCAGACCCTTCTTCGACTGGCCAGCTCTGCTTTCCTCTGCTCCATGTAGGTCTGCTTTTGTAACCCAGGAGGTCCAGACCTGGAAAATTGGTCTGTTGTTGTTGTGGGATCCCAAAGAAACCACAAGGGTTTATTACTCTCTCTTCCACAGTTGTGCCCAGGATCTGTGACCACAGTGCCAGGAACTGGGAAAGGAGAGGGAGAGGGGAAGAGGTGGGAAAAAGGAAGGGGAGGGGAGAAGGAAGGGAAGGGGGAGGGGGAATAGGAGGGGGAGGGGGAGAGGAGGGGAAGGGCCATGACCAAGCATGGACCATACAGCTTTGCATTATGCTGCTCTGCTTTGCTCTGGCAAGATATCTTTGCTATTTCAACTCAGCCAGGGAAACCAACTCTTCAGTGGAAAGAGAATGTGCATTCTCAGAGTCAGAGGGGAGCTGGCTTATATAGACAGAAGTCTCCGCCCCTGGTCCTTGATTGGTCTGTCCTCATGCAAATGAGGATTTCTAATTCTTACAGATTGAATGGTCCAGAATGCACTTTTCTGACTGCTCAGAATGGAGCTGCTCTAACTGGTCAGTGAAGATGTTGATGAGCTATAACTATGCAGCTCTGATTGGATGGGGAAAGCCTCAGTCCTATTGGTTGTAATAAGATTCCAGGAGCTCCTTTATAAGGGCCGACTCAGCTGGCAGGAACACAGTGCTGGTCAGTGAAGAGGCAGCTAGTTCAGTGCAGGCTTCTCTGCGAAGTGCAGTTTGCATGAGAGGCCCTTGTATAGAAATAGTTGGGTGAGATTTTTTTCCATCAGTAAATGTGCTAGTATTATCTCTATTTTACAGATGGGAAAAGTGAGAGGTAGCTGACGAAGATAAATTAATAGAGATGGGATTTTCAGAGTCTGTGCTTTTCACTGCCTTGCCCAGTCTTGCTGAGAAATTGCCAGGCAGGTACAATTTCCCATCCCACCCCACAAAATGTTGTCCCATTGGCTCACCAAGTTTTGCTGTGTGTGTGTGTGTGTGTGTGTGTGTGTGTGTGTATGTATGTACATGCTTATGCATGCCCAAGGCTTAGCGCTAAGCTCTGGTGGTGCTGAGATCTTTTTCTCATTATTGTGTCTTTAGGACCCAGCACAGTGCTCAGGAAATGTTTGTTGACTCAATGAAGAAACACACTGAGGTTTTTCTGAGTACAGGGCTCATGTGGCTCTTTTGTTAGCAGTGATTTTGTGACCTTCATCATGATCCAATTTTCTTTTTTCATTTGAATGAAAAATGATTTTGGCATTTAAACAGCATGACTTCATTATTAATTTTTTAATCTGCCCTCACTGTCAAATCTTCCTTTTGTTATTTTGTTACTCCTGTTAGATTTAGATACGTTTGTCTTTGTAGTTTTTTTTTTCTTATCTATAATGCATTTTAACAAGGAGTAGTCATGAATGCAAAATAGTTGAATTTTTTTTTAGTCTTTCTCCCTTCCTCCATACAGAGGTTAAGTATATGCCTATTAAACAACAAAGAACTTTCTTACTATCTTTTTGGTTTACTGGGCAAAGAAAACACCATAATTGTGTGAAATGGTCTGATTTAGAAACTAATTATAAGAAACATAATTACTAGAAAAATATACATGGAAGTCCTTGGTTTGCTGCTTTTAATGTTACTGTTGACAAATGTATAGCCAGCAGTAGCGTGCATAAAGTAAACTGAAAGCCAATCATTTCTGGATTATTTCTGAAAAATCTCATGAGAACCAATACTTCAGAATCAAAAATAGTATCTACTTTTCTCCTGCAGATTCGTCAGCATCTCAGTGTGTGTATGTGTGTGTTGTAGTGACAGTGCTTTCTGATCTGAAATTAAAGTTCACAGTTCCCCTTTCTAAACTGGTGATTATCAAAACTTCAGTCTAATCCACTTGTCCACTGATGGACACTTGGGCTGTTTCCAGATTTTCGCTATTGTGAACAATGCTGCCATAAACATGGGGGTGCATTTCTCCTTTGAACAGTGCTATGGTGTTTTTAGGGTTTTTATATTCCTAAAAGTGGGATAGCTGGGTCAAAAGGCAGTTCGATTTTTAATTTTTTGAGGAATCTCCATACTGTTTTCCACAGTGGCTGCACCAGTCTGCATTCCCACCAGCAGTACAGGAGGGTTCCCTTTTCTCCACATTCTCGCCAGCACTTATTCTGTGTTGTTTTGTTAATGAGCACCATTCTGACTGGTGTGAGGTGATATCTCATTGTGGTTTTAATTTGTACTTCTCTAATGATTAGTGATGTTGAGCATTTTTTCATATGCCTATTGGCCATCTGTGTGTCCTCTTTGGAGAAGTGTCTATTTGTTTCTTTTGCCCATTTTTTGATTGGTATATATATACTGTTGATTACACACCAAAGCTTTATTGTCTAGCTTGGCCAAGCGGCGGCAGCTCCAACAGAAATCTGAGGGAGAGTGTGCTGGCCCTTTGTTCTACTTAGTTTTTATAGTTTTGTAAGTGGGAAGTACAGAAGCAAAAATTGTAACTAGGAGCCCCTTACCACTATTGGTTATAGTTATATGTCCTTCAACATGATAGGACCACGTTCAATTTGCAAGCCATACATTATTTTGGAGGAAACAAAATTTACAAGTCAACACAATGGTAGGAAGATGTCTCTTTACATATTAAAAGGCTTTCCTATATTATCTAGTGTTTATCTGCTATCTCTCTGTCCAGAGTCACACGTGTTAACTACATGCATTTACACAGGAGAGGTATTTTCTGTGGGGACACATGCCTGCAAATGGCTCATTGCTATAAGAAAAGGTTTATTTTGGCTTTTCTCTCCCTGTACCTGGCTAGCCATTCACCCCTTTCCCCACAGGCATGGTGGAATGTCTGGGGATCCATGTTTTCCTCCCCTTGCATTTACAATACAATGCCAAGGGCCATCCTGGTTATGCCAATCACACAGTACAGAGACTATTTCTCACAATTTCTCTGCACACCTTAACCCAAATTAATAAAATGTTCTTCAAGCCTCCCAAAATATTAATATTAATTCTGTAGTTTTTGGTACCTTACAACACCTGCAGGTGAAGTGGCTCAGTGGCTCCTCATTCCCCCCTCTGAATGGGAGCATAAGACGCGGTATCTACCAAGGGGAGAGGCTGGTAGGTAGGCTGAAGCATGGGTCGAAGGCGTTTGACCAGGGTGGGATAAGCAACAATCAGGTATTGCTCTTTGTTAACTGGGTAGGTGTGATGGGTGGTTAGGCCCAGCACCTGTCCCCTGGATATAAAAAAATCACCCTGTTTATATTTTGGTCTCCAACAGATATTAAAATTTCAAATTTGTGTGTTGTGATTCTTACTCATCTGAATTCCCATGTTCAGATTTGGAGGCAGACTGGAAAAATATAAAATAAACAACAATAAAACAGCCAATGCTAACAGATATTATAACAAGTGTCCTAATATAATTAAGTGATTAAAACCTATTAGATTACTAAGCAAAGTCTTAACTAATACAACAGAATTTAAAATAAAATTTTTAGTCTTAAACAGCGGTTCTCAACCTGTGGGTCGCGATCCCGGCGGGGGTCAAACGACCAAAACACAGGGGTCGTTTGCATCGGAAATACATATTTTATTTAAAAATGTATTGTATAATAAATATGTATTTTCCGATGGCTTTAGGCGACCCCTGTGTTTTGGTCATTCGACCCCCGCCGGGGTCGCGACCCACAGGTTGAGAATCGCTGGTCTTAAATGTCCTTAACATGTTAATGTAATTTCACCAAGTCCATATTGACACCATTACCGCTTCATATTATTTGTAAATGAAACCTAACCCCACTTCAGTTTGAGAAGGGTCCCAAGGAGCAGGAGTCACACACATTCAGGAAAAGTCCACAAGGCACTGGAGTTGTGGTCACATTTCTATGCTTTGCAGCTAGAGTCCAAGTCCCAATGACCACTGCTTCTAGCTGGTAACAATTCAGGTAGACTGGAAAAGCCATCTGCAGCACGTATGGAGACGGAGATTCTGTTTTCTTTAAACTGGTGAGGTGAACCCAGAATGCCTTTCTCTGGAGCTCTGCAACCATGGCGTGGTGAAGAGAACCTGGGGATACACTATGCTGGGTAGCAGAGGTAAATTTGTTTAAATTAGGAGTAAGTCCCAGCCTAAAATAGGCATGGGGCATTGAAGCAAGAGGAATAAAGAAAACACTAAATATTAAACAAAGCAGCAGAAAATAAGACTATCAACGCCCACAACAGAGATCTTTGAGGGATGAATAAAAAAAAAAAACTGAATATTCAGGCAAGGTATAGTAAGTGGCCGTTGTGTCTATAAGAAAGGAGATCAGTTTACCTGCTACTTGGAGAAATACCCTAGGCTGGTCCACAGCGACGTGAGATGGGGCCGATGGCCCTGGGCACCTTTAGTCTTCAGTGGCAAGCCTCAGTAGGCTGGCAAGGTCAGGTCACAGGTAGCCGGAGCAGGGCTAGAAGAGACTGAACACTCCCTTGGAGGAGTGAGGGGGCAGTCTACCTTCCAGTGTCCCTTTTTCCCATAATAAAGGCATGTCCCTGGTCTTCCTTTCCACTCTTGAAGCAGGGCTGATGGAGTCCTATGAAGTCTCTCGAGGGCGTTGGAGCCTTTATGGGTGTATGCCAAGAGCTGGTATTTTGCCTGATCTCTTTTTGGGCTCTGTCTGCCTTTTCTGTTCCTCTTTTGGTCATTATAGACCTTAAATGCCATGCTCAGAAGATCTCGTTGAGGGGTTTGAGGGTCCCCATCTGCCTATATAAACTTTTTCCATATACCTAGAGCTGATAGAAAAAAGACAAAACAGCATTATCAGCTGGATTAAATAAAAGAGGGTAGAAGTTTTCAGGAAGAAAAAAGAAGTTTGGCATCTCTTGTAGGATTCCAGAGTCTCTTAGTTGCTGAATAAACCTGTACATTAGTATTACGAGAAAATTTTTTTAAAAGGTCCAAAACACAAAGTTTTATTGAAAACAATAAGATACAAAAACAGCAGATTCTCATTTTAAAGTAAAACTGACATTTCCCAGAACTTTCCTAGTACCGCACTATTCTGATCACTATTAAAAAAACAAAACAAAGTCCCAATCCCAAAATAATTAGCAAACCTGTTGGTAAACATTCTTCTCATGGGTCTAGTTATTTTTCTAAATTTTACATTTGCACCTTTTCAAGAGTGAGTTTTTTCGTAAATTTAACTGATTAATATTTGTGAGAACTGGACTTTCTTCATATTTATTTTTATTTATTTATTTATTTTCTTCACACATTAGCATAGAAAGCCAATGTTTGATTCATGCTGAAAATCTATACAAAACGAAAAGACCTGCTATTCCAGGGAAACCTTAAGGCAAAAGCAAAAGCCTTATGCTACAAAAGAAAGAGCAGAGGCATGGGGGCTGTGAAGTCGGCTCAGAGGAATAAGCACCACAAGGATGAAGGCAATTTTTGTACAAACATATGCAAGAAGTTTTAAAAGGTGCATTCAACATCCATTTTTCCTGCAGAAATAATTGTCATGTCAGACAGCTTAACTCCTGAAACAAGTTTAGATTTTTAACAGAATTTTAATTCTCTCCTCTATTTAGCAGTGGAATCAGCCTTGCTGGGGGTGGCTCTTCCTTCCCCCTTGTCACCACACAGACTTTTAAGTATTTGTTTAGTACACTTTATAATACCTTTACTTCAAAATTGTAAGAAATACTTGTCTTTAAGTTAACTTAACAACACATAGTAAATGCATTTTCATGTAATATTTCCAATTTTATTAAAACATTTCTATCCCATTAATTAACATGCAAATTAAAGTGCACAATAAGGCTGGAAAATTCCAGTGTGGCTTTTATTATTTTTCTATATTATTAATGAAAATCTACACCTTTGTTAGGTAAATTTACTCTGTTTCAAGCTTTGCAGCTTGCAGTAGCAGCCTGAAGTTTGAAGCAGTTTAGCCAAAATTAGCAAGTTTTTAGGATTCGCATTCTATTCTATTTAAATTTAAATGAGCGTGCTATATTTACTCTAATTAAAATTAGAAATTTGTAGGGATGATATCATCTTTAATCCTAGCTTGCACCCGGTGGGCAAGAAAAAACACACACTGGGCTCCAAAACCCATTCACATTCAGTGCTCACAAAGCTACTGACTTATCCAAGTTTCCTAGAATCAAAGGTTTCTAGCTCACCAGACTTATTCACCTCTGTTCCCCATTTCCTTCTTTCTCTCTCCTCTAATATAATCTCAAGAACCAAGAGAGCAAGCTTCCGTTCTGCCCCCATTTTATAGTGTAGAAATCAAAACCTTTAATCCAATATACAAAATAAGAAAGTCTCTAATACAAAGTCACTTATCTGGGGCATGATGGGATTGCACCTCCCCACATCAAAAAGGGTGAGAAAGGCTTAATCCCAAACCAAGCCCCAGGCTGTAGGATCCTGCCTGCCCAGGATGGCTCCCGCCACTAAGCACTGGTGTTTCTCAGAACACGGCCCCCCTCCAGGCACAGAGGCGGTCCTGCGGTCCCCAGGACACCGCCTGGGTCCCTCTTTCCCCCCCCCAGCCAAACACCGTCCAACCTTGCTGGGGCGGGGGCCGCCAAACCCTGCTGCCGCCGCCTCCACGCACAACTCCCCCCCCCCCCGCATGCCCCAAAAGGCGCTTCCCTCACAATGACACGGGCCCGAGGAGCACCCCACACAACCAACCCCAGGACGCCAAAGAGGTGGCCGCCGAACCACATGGTGAGAGAGGGCATGTGCCCTCAGGGCTAGCGGGGCACCCGTGGCAGGGAGGGCCAGAGGCACAAGGCAGGAGGGGGAGGTGCAGGGTGTCCTGCTGAACATGGGGCCCACAACGAGGGCACACGGAGGAAACCAAGTGGGTGTGGGAAGCACCTCGACGCAACAGGCGGGTCCCCCGGGAAAACACATGGGGAATCCCCAAAACCGCCACACGCGGGTGGCCCCGTGAGGCCCAGGATGCCCGCTGGCCCCCCTCGGTGCACACATGCCCACGCC
The DNA here is from genome assembly GCF_036850765.1 of Saccopteryx bilineata. Classification (NCBI taxonomy): domain Eukaryota; kingdom Metazoa; phylum Chordata; class Mammalia; order Chiroptera; family Emballonuridae; genus Saccopteryx; species Saccopteryx bilineata. Next base: position 114,238,461 of record NC_089495.1, read on the forward strand.
TTCCCTTCTTTCCCCCCACACTTAAAAGCTTCACTCTCTAAAAGCTTTGACGAATGCAGTGACAAAAATAGATAGACAAACAGCAAAAAAAACAAAACAAAAACCAGACAAATAGAAAAAACAGATAAACATACAGGCACCACTTTCCCTCGAGCTCAGAATATCTAAATTCAAACAGGGTTCCCTAAAAGCAGGGTGCCCTCCCAAATCTCCCAACCTCGCATCGGAGAGGAGACGGCCAGTGGCCCCTTCCTGGCCCGTCAGCCAGGGCTCACGTGGCAACCAACGGTCATGACCTTGTTCTACTTACCCGGGGTTGAACAAGAAAGCTCTGGTGTGCAGACCGACGGTGGTCCCTTGATCCCGGGATGAGCCCCCAAAATGTTAAGCCTCATCCGAAGGGACCCAAAACATTGAAGACACAAACAAAGTCCGTTGATTACACATCAAAGCTTTATTGTCTAGCTTGGCCAAGTGGCAGCTCCTCCAATAGTGGTCTGAGGGAGAGTGCGCTGGCCCTTTGTTCTACTTAGTTTTTATAGTTTTGTAAGTGGGAAGTACAGAAGCAAATATTGTAACTAGGAGCCCCTTACCACTATTGGTTATAGTCATATGTCCTTTAACATGATAGGACCACGTTCAATTTGCAAGCCATACATTATTTTGGAGAAAACAAAATTTACAAGTCAACACAATGGTAGGAAGATGTCTCTTTACATATTAAAAGGCTTTCCTATACTATCTAGTGTTTATCTGCTATCTCTCTGTCCAGAGTCACACGTGTTAACTACATGCACTTACACAGGAGAGGTATTTTCTGTGGGGACACATGCCCGCAAATGGCTCATTGCTATAAGAAAAGGTTTATTTTGGCTTTTCCCTTCCTGCACCTGGCTAGCCATTCACCCCTTTCCCCACAGGTGTGGTGGAATGTCTGGGGATCCATGTTCCCCCCCCCCCCCTTTGCATTTACAATACAATGCCAAGGGCCATCCTGGTCATGCCAATCACACAGTACAGGGACTATTCTCACAATTTCTCTGCACACCTTAACCCAAATTAATAAAATGTTCTTCAAGCCTCTTAAAATATTAATATTAATTCTGTAGTTTTTGGTACTTTACAACACCTGCGGGTGAAGTGGCTCAGTGGCTCCTCACTATGGAATACCATAAGAAATACCATAAGAAATGATGACATCGGATCATTTACAATAACATGGATGGACCTTGATAACATTATACTGAGTGAAATAAGTAAATCAGAAAAAACTAAAAACTATATGATTCCATGCATAGATGGGACATAAAAATGAGACTCAGAGACATGGACAAGAATGTGATGGTAACAAGGGGGGAGAGGGAGAGGGGAGAGGGGAGGGGCACAAAGAAAACCAGATAGAAGGTGATGGAAGACAATTTGACTTTGGGTGAGGGGTATGCAACATAAATGTCAAAATAATCTGGAGATGTTTTCTCTGAACATATGTACCCTGATTTATCAATGTCACCCCATTAAAATAAAAAAAACCACAAAAAACTTCAACCTGTTTCTCTGGGCCTCAAAGTCCGAATTCTAAGGTTCTTTTTTTTTTTTGTCATAAGGATGCAAATAGACAGAAAGCCCCCTTGATCCCTTAGGAAATGCATTATTAAGAAACATCCCATTTTGCACCTCAATTTCCATAAGCTATGTAGTTGAGAAAGGGAGGTGAACAAGCTGGTGTTCTTTCTCTCAGGGGATCATAGGGCCAGCAGGGCGGTCAGCCCCTGGTAGAAGGCAGGAGGAGATGCTTCCCAGCCTGCCTTGCCCCCTTTGTCTTGCAAAGGTGTTTATAAGGAGCTTGTTACAGTGGGACTAGGGAAGAGAGCACAGTGGGAGCAAGCTGCACAGCCCGAGTCAGCAGCAGTGACATTCTCCTCTGACTCTAATAGCCAAAGGTCAGAATGCTGGAATATGAAGACACAGAAGGGGCACATGGCCTGCAAATGATTGCCTCACTCATGCAATCAGAGCACATTCTCACTACCCTAAGGCCAAGCAAGCCTGCTGCATTATTACATTTTCCTCTCTGAGTCCTTATTCCCACGATGCTGCTTCAATCTCCTCACTTCCTATATTTTACCTGTACTAAGATGTGGGGTTCTTTTTGGGGGGAGGTGCATTTTAGCATCTTTGAAATCAGGATTCATCTCACAGTCCATGGTTTGTCATAGTTTAATGGGTGGTGTTGAGACATAACGTAACGGTGTGCTTTAGAATCTATGAATTCTATGAAATAACCTTAGTAACAGCTCATCTACAGGCTTTGTGAAACACTCTCCCTCTCCAGCCTTGCTATCTGTCACCACACACACCAACCTTGTCCAGAACGACCTGCTGCACTCTTTTACCAGGTTGTCACTGTCCCTGGCTTCACTCTGCTTTGATGCCTGACCCCTCTCTGTCAGAGGCAGCTGTCCCACTCAGCACACTGCCCAGAGCCCTCCCAGCTACTCCACCCAGAAACCATCCCTTCCATCCCTAGGCTCTGTGCTAAGATCTGTTCCTGCTGCCTTGTGGCACTTAGAGCACTATGACAAACTGATAACCAAGTTATTGCTCCTTAATAAATTCATATTCCGCTGGTATTTGTAAGCAAAGATGCATTTTAAAACCTCACATATTTGCTTTTTCAATTTGGTAAGGCATGTTTGGCAAAACTCTACTCTTTAATTCAGAGGCAATATCTGCTATCAATTTTATGTAAAATCTTTCTATTTAAGGATCAAGTGGAGGGTTTGAAAATATGAGTAATTAAGAATACACTAGAGAGAAGACAAGATGGCGCTGGAGTAGGCGGACATACCAACATCTACCTCCCAGAACCAAAGTGGATTACAAACTAATATTAAGAACTATCATCTGAAAAAACCAATTTTGGACTAAACTAAGAGGACTCTTCAACCAACACTGAAGAGGTCACACCGAGACTGGTAGGAAAAGCGGAAACACGGAGAGGGCTGCCCAGCTCCCCAGAGTGAATGGCAGCCGGGAGAGACTCGCATGGCGGGAAGTGAGTTTAGCAGAGAGGAGAGGGTCCCGAGCCCTAGGAACAAAGCCCCAGCCTGCAGTCCCAGAGCCCAGAAAAGGCGTAAGGACAGTATTTAGCTGGAAACAAGTCAGGATACTGTTTGAGAGAAAGAGTCTGATTTCTCAGACCCAGGATTCTTCTTAAAGGGATGGCACAGAAAACCTCTTTCACAACCACGCACCTGGAGCTCCGGGGGTCAGGGAAAGTGGAGAGTACCAGAGTAGCAGGAAGATAGTGTAATCTAGGAGGCACAGGGAGAAACATTTTGGGAGATAGCCACCCTAACCCCTGGGACGAGTCACTCCCCAAATCTGAAGTGAATATTTCCCCCGGAAACAGCAATACCAGCAAAGGGAAGCAGGAGAGCAGCCAAACAAGCTCCCCCCGGGGCACTCAGAGCAGAATTGCTTAGAAGGAGGGAGCTCTCGGGTCTACAGTAGTGAGTGTTAGGGTCTGAGCTACAGTGCCCGCACCCACCAGGCTGAGGGCTGGCCAGAGGGTGGGCGGCAGCGGGAGATGGAAGCAGGGTTTTGTTGGCAGGGGCAGAAGCTGGCTGGCCACCACTGGGCTCAGGTGTGAGCTCAGTCTTGCCCTGCTGGGGAGGAGGGGGCATGCAAAAGCAGTCAAGCCCAGCTGCCGGCAGCCTGTAATCCAGCCTGCGGGGGAAGGGCGGGAACCCCAGAAAGGGTGATGATCAGCCCCTGAGCAAGGGCATAGGAGCATAGCCTTGTCCCGCCCGTGCAACCCAGGCTTGTGGTCTGACTTGGGAGCCGGCTCCTCCCATATGGGTGGAGCCAAAAGCCCAGGAGAGGCGGAGTTCCGCTACTGAGCTGAGCATGGGCACGCAGTCCTGACCGGCCAGTAGAGCCAAGGCTAGCAGCCATTCCATGAGTGGGTTCCTCCTGCAAGGGTGGGGCGAAAGCCCAGAAACAGGCGGAGACCTGCCGCTGAGCAAAGGTACTCGCCAGTGCCCAAGCATAACATCATCCACGGGGGCGGGGCAAAGGCCAAGGCCACCAAGGCTTGTGCACCTGAGCATGTGATCACAGCCACTCCCATGAAGAGAAAATGCGAAGGCAAAGAAATACAACACAAATGAACCAAGAGAAATCCCCAGAAAAGGACCTAAATGAATCAGATATAACCAAATTACCAGATGCAGAGTTTAAAATAACAATTGTTAGGATGCTCAAAGATATTAGAACAATAGATGGTCATTATGAAAACCTAAATAAAGAGATAGCAAATATAAAAAAGGACATTGAAATAATAAAAAAGAATCAGTCATAAATGACAAATACAATATCTGAAATAAAGAATACAATGGAAGGAATTAAAAGTAGGATGGATGAAGCAGAGAATCGAATCAGCGAGTTAGAGGACACAATAAATAAAGGCATGGAAGCAGAGCAGAAAAAAGAAAGGAGACTCAACAAGTCTGAGGAAACTCTAAGAGAGCTCTGTGACAACATGAAGAGAAATAACATCCGCATTATACGGGTTCCTGAAGAAGAAGAGAAAAAACAAGGGATAGAGACTTTGATCAAACATATCATAGCTGAAAATTTCCCTCAATTAAGGCAGGAAAACATCTCACATGTTCAGGAAGCACAGAGAATTCCATTAAGAAGAAATCGAAAGAAATCAACACCAAGACACATCATAATTAAAATACCAAAGCTAAGTGATAAAGAGAAAATATTAAAAGCTGCTAGAGAAAAAAAGACTATCAACTACAGAGGAGCCCTAATAAGGATGACTTCTGACTTCTCAACAGAAACACTTGAAGCCAGAAGGGAATGGCAAGAAATATTCAAAGTAATGCAGAACAAGAGCCTACAACCAAGACTACTTTATCCAGCAAGGCTATCATTTAAAATTGAAGGAGAAATAAAAAGCTTTACAGACAAAAAAACCCTCAAGGAATTCACTGTAACCAAACCATGGCTGCAAGAAATGCTGAGGGACCTGTTGTAAACAGATCAAAGGAGAAAAAGAATATAGCAAAAGAGGAATACAGTTTTAAAGAATAAAATGGCAATAAACAATTACATATCAATAATAACCTTAAATGTAAATGGATTAAATGATCCGATCAAAAGACATAGGGTAGCTGCGTGGATAAGAAAACAGGACCCATACATATGCTATCTACAAGAGACGCACTTTAAATCAAAAGATGCACACAGACTGAAGATAAAAGGATGGAAAAAAATATTTCACGCAAATGGAAATAAAAAAAAAGCTGGCATAGCAATACTTATATCAGACAAAATGGACTTTAAAACTAAGACCATAGTTAGAGATAAAGAAGGTCACTACATAATGATAAAGGGAACAATCCAAAAGGAAGATATAATTATTATAAATATCTATGCACCTAATATAGGAGCACCTAAATATATAAAGCAGACTTTGATGGACTTAAAGGGTGAGATCAACAGCAACTCTATAATAGTAGGGGATTTCAATACCCATTAACATCACTAGATAGATCCTCAAGAAAGAAAATTAACAAAGAAACAGCAGACTTAAAGAACATATTAGATCAACTCGATTTAATAGATATCTTCAGAACTTTTCACCCTAAAACAGCAGAATATACATTCTTTTCAAGCGTTCATGGTACATTCTCTAGAATAGACTGCATGTTAGGGTACAAAAGCGGTCTCAACAAATTTAAGAAGATTGAAATCATATCAAGCACTTTCTCTGATCACAATGGCATTAAACTAGAAATCACAACAGAAAAACTGAAAAACATTCAAACACTTGGAAACTAAATAGCATGTTATTAAATAACGAATAGATTAAAAATGAGATCAAAGAAGAAATTAAAAAATTCCTAGAAACAAATGATAATGGGCATACATCAACTCAAAATTTATGGGACACAGCAAAAGCAGTCCTGAGAGGGAAGTTTATAGCCTTACAGGCATAACTCAAGAAGCTAGAAAAAGCTTAAATAAACAACTTGAGGCCCTGGCGGGTTTGCTCAGCAGTAGAGCATCGGCCTGGCGTGTGGGGGACCCGGGTTCGATTCTCGGCCAGGGCACATAGGAGAGGCGCCCATTTGCTTCTCCACTCCCCTCTTTCCTCTCTGTCTCTCTCCTCCCCTCCCGCAGCCAAGGCTCCATTGGAGCAAAGATGGCTCGGGCGCTGGGGATGGTTCCTTGGCCTCTGCCTCAGGCGCTGGAGTGGCTCTGGTTGCAGCAGAGCGATGCCCTGGAGGGGCAGAGCATCACCCCCTGGTGGGCAGAGCATCGCCTCTGGTGGGCGTGCCGGGTGGATCCCAGTCGGGCGCATGCGGGAGTCTGTCTGACTGTCTCTCCCCATTTCCAGCTTCAGAAAAATACAAAAAGAAAAAAATAAATAAACAACTTGACCCTGCATCTAAAAGAACTAGAAAAAGAAAAGCAAGTAAAGCCTAGAGCTAGTACAAGGAAGGAAATAATAAAGATCAGAGCAGAAATAAATGACATAGAGAATAAAGAAACAATACAGAGGATCAATGAAACCAGGAGTTGGTTCTTTGAAAAGGTAACAAGATCAATGAACCTTTAACCAGACTCACCAAGAAAAAAAGAGAGAGGACTAAAATAAATAAAATTAGAAATGAGAGTGGAGAAATAACTGACACAACACAAATACAAAATATTGTAAGAAAATACTATGAAGAACTGTACGCCAAAAACCTAGACAACCTAGATGAAATGGACAAATTCCTTGAAACATATAATCTTCCAAAAATCAATCTGGAAGAATCAGAAAACCTAAACAGACCAATTACAATAAATGAGATTGAAACAGCTATCAAAAAACTCCCCAAAAAGAAAAGTCCTGGGCCTGATGGCTTCACAGGTGAATTCTACCAAATATTCAAAGAAGAACTAACTCCTATCCTTCTCAAGCTATTTCAAAAAATTCAAGAGGAAGGAAGACTTCCAAACTCCTTTTACGAGGCGAGCATAATTCTGATTCCAAAACCAGGCAAAGACAACACAAAAAAAGAAAATTATAGGCCAATATCCCTGATGAATTTAGATGCAAAAATCCTCAACAAAATATTAGCAAACCGGATCCAGCAATATATGAAAAAAGTCATACACCATGATCAAGTGGGATTTATTCTGGGGAGGCAAGGCTGGTACAATATTCACAAATCAATCAATGTGATTCATCACATAAAGAAAAGGAAGGAGAAAAACCACATGATAATTTCAATAGATGCAGAAAAAGCATTGGATAAAATCCAGCACCCATTCATGATCAAAACTCTCAGCAAAGTGGGAATACAGGGAACATACCTCAACATGATAAAGGCCATCTATGACAAACCCACAGCCAACATCATACTCAATGGACAAAAATTAAAAGCAATCCCCTTAAGATCAGGAACAAGGCAGGGGTGCCCCCCTTTTACCACTCTTATTCAACATAGTTCTGGAAGTCCTAGCCAGAGCAATCAGACAAGAAAAAGAAATAAAAGGCATCCAAATTGGAAAAGAAGAAGTAAAACTATCATTATTTGCAGATGATATGATATTGTATATAGAAAACCCTGAAGTCTCAGTCAAAAAACTACTGGACCTGATAAATGAATTCGGCAAGGTGGCATGATATAAAATCAATACTCAGAAATCAGAGGCATTTTTATACACTAACAATGAACTGTCAGAAAGAGAAATCAAGGAATCAATCCCCTTTTCCATTGCAACCAAAAAAAATAAAGTACCTAGGAATAAATGTAACCAGGGAGATTAAAGACTTGTACTTGGAAAATTATAAAACATTGATAAAAGAAATCAGGGAAGATAGAAACAAGTGGAGGCATATACCGTGCTCATGGTTAGGGAGAATAAACATCATTAAAATGTCTATATTACCCAAAGCAATTTATAAATTCAATGCAATACCGATTAAAATACCAATGACTTACTTCAAAGATATAGAACACATATTCCAAAAATTTATATGGAACCAAAAGAGAACATGAATAGCCTCAGCAATCTTGAAAAGGAAGAATAAAGAGGGAGGTATCACACTTCTGGATATCAAGTTATATTATAAGGCCATTGTACTCAAAACAGCATGGTATTGACATAAGAACAGGCATATAGATCAATGGAACAGAACTGAGAACCCAGAAATAAACCCACACTTTATCAACAACTTATAGTTGACAAAGGAGATAAGAGCATACAATGCAGTAAAGACAGCCTCTTCAACAAATGGTGTTGGGAAAATTGGAAAGCTACCTGCTAAAAAAAGAAGCTAGACCACCAACTTACACCACTCACAAAAATAAACTCAAAATGGATAAAAGACTTAAATGTAAGCCGTAGAACCATAAGCATCTTAAAAGAAAACATGGGCAGTAAGCTCTCTGACATCTATTGCAGCAATATATTTGCTGATTTGTCTCCATAGGCAAGTGAAATAAAAGACAGGATAAACAAATGGGACTATATCAAACTAAAAAGCTTCTGCACAGCCAATGACAATAAGAACAGAATAAAAAGACAAACTACACAATGGGAGAATATATTTGACAATGCGTCTGATAAGGGGTTAATAACCAAAATTTATAAAGAACTTGTAAAACTCAACACCAGGAAGACAATCCAATCCAAAAATGAGCAAAAGAAATGAATAGACACTTCTCCAAACAGGACACACAGATGGCCAATAGGCATATGAAAAAATGCTCAACATCACTAATCATTAGAGAAATGCAAATTAAAACCACAATGAGATATCACCTCACATCAGTCAGAATGGCGCTCATCAATAAAACAACATAGAATAAGTGCTGGCGAGGATGTGGAGAAAAGGGAACCCTCCTGCACTGCTGGTGGGAATGCAGACTGGTGCAGCCACTGTGGAAAACAGTATGGAGATTCCTCAAGAAATTAAAAATCGAACTGCCTTTTGACCCAGCTATACCACTGTTAGGAATATACCCCAAGAACACCATAGCACTGTTTGAAAAGAAGAAATGTACCCCCATGTTTCTGGCAGCATTGTTCACAATAGCAAAGATCTGGAAACAGCCCAAGTGTCCATCAGAGGAGAAGTGGATTAAAAAGCTTTGGTATATATATACTATGGAATACTACTCAGCCATAAGAAATGATGACATCGGATCTTTTACAACAACATGGATGGGCCTTGATAACATTATAGTGAGCGAAATAAGTAAATCAGAAAGAACTAAGAACTATATGATTCCATACATAGGTGGGACATAAAAATGAGACTCAGAGAAATGGACAACAGTGTTGGGGTTACAGGGTGGGGGGAAGGATAGGGAGGGGGTTGGGAGAGGGGAGGGGCACAGAGAAAACCAGTTAGAAGGTGACAGAAGACAATTTTATCAATGTCACACATCAAAATTAATAATAATAATAAAAAAAGAATGTGTCTCATGGCTAATTCAGACAGAAGAATAGTATAAGGATGCTATTCTGCTTCTCAGGCCACAATCTTTAAAAGGGGCCCCAACAAATCGGTGATTTGGCTCCTCTGATTATGCCAATTGGATTAAAAAAAAATACGTCAGGAATGCCCTGAAATGGAACTAACGATACATGAGCATAAATTTAAAGGACTTTTAGATACTGGAGCTGATGTATCTGTTATTGCTAAGCTACATTGGCCTCCTTCCTGGCCCACTCATGCAGCAGCCACAGAATTACAAGGTATAGGGCAGAGTAAATCCCCTCAACAGAGTTCTAGTTTTCTACATTGGGAAGATTAAGAAGGTCATTTTGGATTTTCTAAGCCTTATGTGCTCCCTGGATGGTCAATTAATTTGTGAGGTAGAGATGTTTTGAAAAATATGGGAGTGTTGCTTGTCAGTCCTAATGGTTTAGTCAGTACTCAGATGCTTGATCGGGGAATTTTGCCCATCAAGGGTCTAGGGAAAGAAGAGCGAGGAATTCTCACCCCCATAGAAGTGGCACCCAATACCAGAAGGTGTGGATTAGGATATCAAAATTTAGCATAGGGGCCATAGCATAGGTAGCTCCTGCTACCTCAATAATGCATTGTGCAGACCTAATTACTTGGAAATCAGATAATCCTGTATGGGTAGACCAATGGCCCCTTTCTCAGGAGAAACTTAGGGCAGCTGCTCAATTTGTACAAGAGCAGCTACAGCTTGGGCACATTGAACCATCTAATAGCCCATGGAATACACTTTCATATTTTGATCTTGTTGCCTCCTGGATTATCAAGGGGCATAGGCGACCCTTACAGCTTATAGGTTTTGAGCCTCAAAATTATTGTTTTTTCTTTTTTCAAAGGATCAACAACAATGGCTCTGCGAAACTTCCACTAAATGGCAAATCGCGCTTGCAAATCCATGGACTTTATACTGAAACTGTCAACTTAAAATCAGCTCAAAGTCTAGAATTATATGCCATTATCATGGCTTTTCAGCATTTGCCATATTCCCCCCTTTAATCTATATACAGACAGCAAATATTTACTTATGGTATTTCCACTATAAAGACTGCTGTCTTAGGGACAAATGCTGATGAACTATTTCAGCAGTTCCTCCTTCTTCAAAGACTTGTATGTCAACAAGAGCTCCATGTTTCATAGGACATACTCGAGCTCACTCCATGCTCCCTGGAGCTTTAGCACAAGGAAATGCCCTTTTTTCTTCTTTTTCTTTTCTTTTCTTTTTTCTTTTTCTTTTTCTTTTTTTTTTTTTTTTTTTTTTTTTTTGTATTTTTCTGAAGTTGGAAATGGGGAGGCAGTCATACAGACTCCCGCATGCACCTGGCCGGGATCCACCCGGCACGCCTACCAGGGGGGAATGCTCTGCCCATCAAGGGTGTTGCTCTGTTGCAACCAGAGCTATTCTAGCACCTAAGGCAGAGGCCACGGGGCCATCCTTAGCGTCCGGGGTGGCTTTGCTATGGTGGAGCCTTGGCTGCAGGATGGGAAAAGAGAGACAGAGAGGAAGGAGAGGGGGAGGGGTGGAGAGGCAGATGGGCGCTTCTTCTGTGTGCTCTGGCTGGGAATTGAACCCGGGAATCCTGCACACCAGGCCGATGCTCTACCACTGAGTCAACTGGCCAGGGCCTAGGAATGCCCTTGTTGATCAAGCTACCCAAAAGAAAATTATTTGGAGCAACCATGACAGATTGAGCAATTCAGTCTCATACTATTCCTTACCAGAATGCTGCAGCCCTGTGTAAACAGTTTCAACTTTCTCGAGAAGCAGCATGGCAGATTGGGAAATCCTTTCCAAGGGGTCCTATACTACAATCTGCCCCTTCATTTGGAGTTAACCCTCAAGCACCCCTACCAGGACAACTTTGGCAAATGGATGTTACTCATATACCTTCATTTGGCAAACAGTCCTATGTCCACGTTACAGTGGATACATATTCTAGATTTATAGTAATCTCTGTCAGAACAGGAGAGGAGGCTGCTAAGCATGTTATAGCTCATTGTCTGTATGCATTGTTCTATTATTGGATTTCTTAAACTGGTTAAACTGAAAATGCTCCTGCATATGGAGCAAAAGCATTTACTGTATTTTGTCATTCTTACAATCTTTAAAGTTAAGGTATTATTAAAGTGTACCCAGCAAATATTTTAAGGTCAATTAAAAAAATTTTTTTTAAAGGGGGTAGTCATATCCTGGAACTCCTATGGGTCTACCGTATCATGCTTTTTACTTAAAAAAAAAATTTTTTTTTAATTTTCTTTTGAATGCTGATGAACAGGAGACGCCAAATCTTTTTCTCCTGCAAACTACTACCTTCTTTATTTGATCCAGCTAATAACACTGTTTTGTCTTTTTCCAAATAGCTCCAGATATATGGAAAAGATTTATATAGGCGGATGGGGATCCTCAAACCCCTCAGTGAGATCTTCTGAGCATGGCTTTGAAGATACCTAGAGGCAGAAAAAAGCCCTATAGCAGCGGTTCTCAACCTGTGGGTCATGACCCCAGCAGGGGTCGAGCGACTGGGACACGGGGGTTGCCTAGAGCCATCGGAAAATACATATTTATTATACAATACATTTTTAAATAAAGTGTGTATTTCCGATGGCTTTGGGAGACCCCTGTGTTTTGGTCGTTTGACCCCTGCCGGGGTCGCGACCCACAGGTTGAGAACCGCTGCCCTATAGAGATCAGGGGAACTACCAGCTTTTAGGATACACCCTTAAAGGCTCCAATGCCCCAAAGTGGTCTCATAGGATGCCAGCTGGGTCCTGCTTCAATAGTGGAAAGGAAGGTCATTGAGCTAAAGCCTGCCAGACTTACATGCCTCTGCTGTGAGGAAACAGGGACACTGGAAGGTAGGCTTCCCCCTCACTCCTCTAAGGGAGGGTTCAGTCTCTTCCAGACCTGCTCCATCCACCTATGACCTAACCTTGCCCAGAATGCTGGGGTTTGCCACTGAAGGCTGAAGGTGCCCAGTGCCGTCGGCCCCATCTACAACACTGTGGATGAGCCTAGGGTATTTCTTCCAAGAAGCAGGTAAACTGATCTCATTTGCACAAGGGCCACTTAACTATGTCTTGCCTGAATAGTCAGGTTTTTTATTCTTCCCTCGAAGATCTCTGTTGTGGGTGTTGATAGTCCTATTTTCTGCTGCTTTGTTTAATATATAGTGTTTCCTTTATTCCTCCTACCCCAATGCCCCACTCATATTTCAGGCTGGGACCTACCCCTAATTTAGAGCTCTCTTTCCCCTTTTGCCAACTGCTATTATGAATCTACCTTTGCCACCCAGCTTAGTGTATCCCAAGGTTCTCTTTACCAAGCCACAGTCACAGAGCTCCAGGGAAAAGCAACCTGGTCTCCTCTCTCCAGGCAGAGGAGAACAGAAGCTCCATATCCACATATGCTGCAGATGGCTTTTCCAGTCTACCTGACTCATTACCAGCTAGAAGCAGCGGTCATTGGGACTTGGATGTGAGCTCCAAAGTATAGAATTGTGACAACAATTCCAGTGCCATGTGGACTTTTCCTGGATGTGGACTTTTCCTGGACTCCTGCTCCTTGTGACAGCTCCTAACAGACTGAACTGGGGTTGGGTTGCATTTTTCAGGGATTTGGCATGGTGTTGGGGCCAACTTGGACTTGGTGAACATGTTAAGGACACTATTCTTTTATGGATTCTTTCTGTATTGGCCAAGAGTTTGCTTAAAGGCTTTAATCACTGTAAAAAAAAATAGAAGACTAGATAAAGAAGATGTGGCACATATACACCATGGTATACTATTCAGCCATAAGAAATGATGACATCGGATCACTTACAACAAAATGGTGGGATCTTGATGACATTATACGGAGTGAGATAAGTAAATCAGAAAAAACCAGAAACTGCAGGATTCCATACATTGGTGGGACATAAAGACGAGACTAAGAAACATGGACAAGAGTGTGGTAGTTACAGGGGGCAGGGGGAGGGAAGGAGCAAGAGGGGGAGGGGTAGGAGTTACGGGGGAAGCTAGATGGAGAGTGACAGAGGACAATCTCTCTTAGGGTGATGGGTATGCAACAGAATTGAATGACAAGATAACCTGGACATGTTTTCTTTGAATATATGTACCCTGATTTATTGATGTCACCCCATTAAAATAAAAATTTATTTATTAAAAAAAGAATACACTAAACATTTTATTATTCTAAAATTTCTATATATTTTTTAAAATAAAAAATAATTCAAGGCAAGTGAAAAATAAGAATATTTTAAAAGTTTATTCTTTTTAACATTCGTCCCCTTTACCTAACTCTAGGCTGTTCACTTTTAGTAATGATGAGGGGGGGGGGAAGAGTAAGTAATGAGCCCATATTTTGGGCATTTATCTTAAATGCCAGGATGAAAATATGGATTTTTAACTCTACTTAATAGAAGCTATTTCAGAAAGTTCTAAGTTGAGGACTAGGGTAAAGAAGTTTCTTGTCCCAGCTCCCAGAGGACTTGGACACTGCGGTTACTTGCAGTGGGAAACGGGCACCTTGTTGAGGACCCTCAGTGTCTGCTGGGCTTGCAGTTACAGAGCTCCTTCTGGGGCGGAGGAGCACCCATGGCTGGTGGGAAACGGACCCTGAACCTGGGCTTCCGGCACTGTGCACAGAAATGAGTGCTACTGGCTAGAGATGAGAGCATTGTCAAAGGTGAAAGTCTGTATGAGCAGAAGAATAGGACCACCATAAAAGATAAGTAAGGCAGAGTGATGACTTTGAGAGAAAAAGATGGGTTCAATTAAGTCTCCCCAAAGATCTGCATTGCTGAAGAGACTCCTTGTTGAAGACACACTTTCAGCTATTGTTAGTGTGTCTACTTCAGTGCTAATGAGACTGGGGTCATTTCCATAGAGCAGGTTTAGAGGATTGGCAGAGAAAGGGCTGGTGGGGGCGCGGGGAGAGTGTCCGTGCAGGGGCTCCTGCACTGTGATCTCGAGGCCGCCTGGAGGAAGAGGCAGGGCAGAGGCCTACTCTTGTTTTCCTGTGGGCCTTTGACCAACATCTCCCCATTTCCAACCCCTATCCCCCATCACCCCACCAGCTCCTGGTAACCACAAATCTACTTCCTGTCTTGAGTTTGACTTTTTAAATTACACATGTGAGATTATACTGTTTGTCTTTCTCTGACTTGTTTCACTTAGTGTAATGCCCTCAAGTTCCATTCATGTTCTTAAATGGCAGAATTTCCTTCTGTTTCTGACTAATGTTCCATTGTATCTACCACATTTAAAAAATCCATTCATTTGCCTGACCAGGCGGTGGCGCAGTGGATAGTGTGTCAGACTGGGATGCGGAGGAACCAGGTTCAAGACCCCGAGGTCGCCAGCTTGAGTGCGGGCTCATCTGGTTTGTGCAAGGCTCACCAGCTTGGACCCAAGGTCGCTGGCTTAAGCAAGGGTTTACTTGATCTGCTGTAGCCCCACAGTCAAGGCACATATGAGAAAGCAATCAATGAACAACTAAAGTACTGCAACGAAAAACTGATGATTGATGCTTCTCATCTCTCTCCCTTCCTGTCTGTCCCTATCTGTCCCTCTCTTTGACTCTGTCTCTGTCAAAAAAAAAATCCATTCATTCATTAATAAAGACTTAGGTTATTTCCATGTCTTGGAATTGTGAATAATACTATAGTTAATTTACATAAGGGTACATTTATCTCCTTGAGACATTGATTTCATTTCCTTTGTACATATATCCCAAAGTGGGATTGCTGGATCATATGGTACTTCTATTTTTAATTTTTTTAAGAAAACCTTATACTTTTTCCCATGGTGGTTATACCAATTTACATGAGTCCCCTTTTTTTGTGAATCCTCGCCAACATTTATCTCTTGTCTTTTTTATAATAGCTGATCTAACAGGTGTGAAGTTTCATTTACATTTCCCTGATTTTTAGTGATGTTGAGCATCTTTTAATGTATATTTAGCCATTTGTATAACTTCTTGGGAAAAAATATCGGATCAGGTCCTTTGCCTATTTTTTAAATTGGATTTTTTTCACTTGTTTTGCTATTTTTTTTTTTTAATAAATTTTTATTAATGGTAATGGGATGACATTAATAAATCAGGGTACATATATTCAAAGAAAACATGTCTAGGTTATTTTGTCATCAAATTATGTTGCAAACCCCTCGCCCAAAGTCAGATTGTCCTCCGTCACCCTCTGTCTAGTTCTCTGTGCCCCTCCCCCTCCCCCTAACTCTCCCTCCCTCCCTCCCTCCCATGTCCTCCCTCCCCCCCCACCCTTGGTAACCACCACACTCTTGTCCATGTCTCTTAGTCTCATTTTTATGTTCCACCAATGTATGGAATCATGTAGTTCTTGTTTTTTTCTGATTTGCTTATTTCACTCCTTATAATGTTATCAAGATCCCACCATTTTGCTGTAAATGATCTGATGTCATCATTTCTTATGGCTGAGTAGTATTCCATAGTGTATATGTGCCACATCTTCTTTATCCAGTCTTCTATTGAAGGGCTTTTTGGTTGTTTCCATGTCTTGGCCACTGTGAACAGTGCTGCAATGAACATGGGGCTACATGTGTCTTCACGTATCAATGTTTCTGAGGTTTGGGGGTATATACCCAGTAGAGGGATTGCTGGGTCATAAGGTAGTTCTATTTGCAGTTTTTTGAGGAACCACCATACTTTCCTCCATAATGGTTGTACTACTTTACAGTCCCACCAACAGTGAATGAGGGTTCCTTTTTCTCCACAGCCTCTCCAACATTTGCTATTACCCGTCTTGTTGATAATAGCTAATCTAACAGGGGTGAGGTGGTATCTCATTGTAGTTTTGATTTGCATTTCTCTAATAACTAATGAAGCTGAGCATCTTTTCATATATCTGTTGGCCATTTGTATCTCTTCCTGGGAGAAGTGTCTGTTCATGTCCTCTTCCCATTTTTTTATTGGATTGCTTGTTTGTTTGTTGTTGAGTTTTATGAGTTCTTTGTAAATTTTGGATATTAGGCCCTTATCTGAGCTGTCATTTGAAAATATCAGTTCCCATATAGTTGGCTGTCTGTTTATTTTGATATCAGTTTCTCTTGCTGAGCAAAAACTTTTAATTCTGATGTAGTCCCATTCATTTATCTTTGTCTTCACTTCTCTTGCCATTGGAGTCAAGTTCATAAAATGTTCTTTAAAACCCAGGTCCATGATTTTAGTACCTATGTCTTCTTCTATGTACTTTATTGTTTCAGGTCTTATATTTAGGTCTTTGATCCATTTTGAATTAATTTTAGTACACGGGGACAGGCTGTAGTCGAGTTTCATTCTTTTGCATGTGGCTTTCCAGTTTTCCCAACACCATTTGTTGAAGAGGCTTTCTTTTCTCCATTGTGTGTTGTTGGCCCCTTTATCAAAGATTATTTGACCATATATATGTGGTTTTATTTCTGGGCTTTCTATTCTGTTCCATTGGTCTGAGTGTCTATTTTTCTGCCAATACCATGCTGTTTTAATTATCGTGGCCCTATAATATAGTTTAAAGTCAGGTATTGTAATGCCCCCAGCTTCATTCTTTTTCCTTAGGATTGTTTTGGCTATTCGGGGTTTTTTATAGTTCCATATAAATCTGATGATTTTTTGTTCCATTTCTTTAAAAAATCTCATAGGGATTTTGATGGGAATTGCATTAAATTTGTATATTGCTTTGGGTAATATGGCCATTTTGATTATATTTATTCTTCCTATCCAAGAACAAGGAATATTTTTCCATCTCATTGTATCTTTTTCGATTTCCCTTAACAATGCTTTGTAATTTTCATTATATAGGTCCTTTACGTTCTTTGTTATGTTTATTCCTAGGTATTTTATTTTTTTTGTTGCAATCGTGAAGGGGATTATTTTTTTGAGTTCGTTTTCTAATATTTCATTGTTGGCATATAGAAAGGCTATGGACTTTTGTATGTTAATTTTGTATCCTGCGACCTTACTGTATTGGTTTATTGTTTCTAATAATCTTTTTGTGGAGTCCTTCGGGTTTTCGATGTATAGGATCATATCATCAGCAAAAGTGATAGCTTTACTTCTTCTTTTCCGATATGGATGCCTTTTATTTCTTTGTCTTGTCTGATTGCTCTGGCCAGAACTTCTAGCACCACGTTGAATAAGAGTGGAGAGAGTGGACAACCCTGTCTTGTTCCTGATTTAAGGTAGAAAGTCCTCAGTTTTATGCCGTTTAATAGGATGTTGGCTGATGGTTTATCATATATGGCCTTTATCATGTTGAGATATTTTCCTTCTATACCCATTTTGTTGAGAGTCTTAAACATAAAATTGTGTTGTATTTTATCAAAAGCCTTTTCTGCATCTATTGATAAGATCATGTGGTTTTTGTTCTTTGTTTTGTTGATATGGTGTATTACGTTAACCGTTTTGCGTATGTTGAACCATCCTTGAGATTCTGGGATGAATCCCACTTGATCATGATGTATTATTTTTTTAATATGTTGTTGTATTCGGTTTGCCAGTATTTTGTTTAGTATTTTAGCATCTGTATTCATTAGAGATATTGGTCTGTAGTTTTCTTTCTTTGTGCCATCCTTGCCAGGTTTTGGTATGAGGGTTATGTTGGCCTCATAAAATGTGTTTGGAAGTATTGCTTCTTCTTCAATTTTTTGGAAGACTTTGAGTAGAATAGGAATCAAGTCTTCTTTGAATGTTTGATAGAATTCACTAGTATAACCGTCTGGGCCTGGACTTTTATTTTTGGGGAGATTTTTAATAGTTTTTTCTATTTCCTCCCTGCTGATTGGTCTGTTTAGGCTTTCTGCTTCTTCATGACTCAGTCTAGGAAGGTTGTATTGTTCTAGGAATTTATCCATTTCTTCTAGGTTGTTGTATTTGGTGGCATATAATTTTTCATAGTATTCTACAATAATTCTTTGTATTTCTATGATGTCTGTGGTGATCTCTCCTCTTTCATTTTGGATTTTATTTATTTGAGTCCTGTGTCTTTTTTCCTTGGTGAGTCTTGCCAAGGGTTTGTCAATTTTGTTGATCTTTTCAAAGAACCAGCTCCTTGTTTTATTGATTTTTTCTATAGTTTTTCTGTTCTCTATTTCATTTATTTCTGCTCTGATTTTTATTATCTCCTTTCTTCGGCTGGTTTTGGGTTGTCTTTGTTCTTCTTTTTCTAGTTCCTTAAGGTGTGAAGTTAAGTGGTTTACTTCGGCTCTCTCTTGTTTGTTCATATAGGCCTGAAGTGATATGAACTTTCCTCTTATTACTGCTTTTGCTGCATCCCAGAGATTCTGATATGTCGTATTTTCATTTTCATTTGTCTGTATATATCTTTTGATTTCTGCGCTTATTTCTTCTTTGACCCATTCATTTTTTAGAAGTATGTTGTTTAGTTTCCACATTTTTGTGGGTTTTTCCCCCTCTTTTTTGCAGTTGAATTCTAGTTTCAGGGCTTTATGATCAGAAAATATGCTTGGTACAATTTCAATTTTTCTAAATTTGCTGATATTGTCTTTGTGGCCCAACATATGGTCAATTCTTGAGAATGTTCCATGTACACTAGAGAAAAATGTATACTCTGTCGCTTTGGGATGAAGTGTCCTGTAGATGTCTATCATATCCAGGTGTTCTAGTATTTCGTTTAAGGCCACTATATCTTTATTGATTCTCTGTTTGGATGACCGATCTAGAGCCGTCAGCGGTGTATTGAGGTCTCCAAGTATGATTGTATTTTTGTTAGTTTTTGTTTTAAGGTCAATAAGTAGCTGTCTTATATATTTTGGTGCTCCTTGGTTTGGTGCATATATATTAAGGATTGTTATGTCTTCTTGATTCAACTTCCCCTTAATCATTATGAAATGACCATTTTTGTCTCTGAATACTTTTTCTGTCTTGTAGTCAGCATTATTAGATATGAGTATTGCTACGCCTGCTTTTTTTTGGGTGTTGTTTTCTTGGAGTATTGTTTTCCAGCCTTTCACTTTGAATTTGTTTTTATCCTTGTTGCTTAGATGTGTTTCTTGTAGGCAGCATATAGTTGGATTTTCTTTTTTAATCCATTCTGCTACTCTGTGTCTTTTTATTGGTAAGTTTAATCCATTTACATTTAGTGTAATTATTGACACTTGTGGGTTCCCTACTGCCATTTTATAAATTGCTTTCTGTTAGTTTTGTATCTAGTTTGATTCTTCTCTTTTGTTTTTCTATCATTTGTTTTTGTTTGTTTGTGTTCCATACTTCTTTCCTCTGTTGCTACCTTTTTTAAGTCAAGTGTTTTTGTGGTGGTTTTTTTAAGGGTGGTTACCATTAAGTAATGAAAAGGGTACCTACCATATTCATTGTAGTACCCTATCTTATAAGTATTTCTGCACTTCATCATCCTTTGCTACTGTTAATCTCCATCCTCTCCCCCCTTTTTTTCCTTTGTTGTCACAGTTTAAGTTTGGTTTTATTGTGTTCTTGGTGGAGCTGTTACTTGTGGTGTTGTTTTCTTTTGTTCTTTGAATCTGGTTGGAAAACCCCCTTTAGTATTTCCTGGAGTGGGGGCTTTTTGTTGATAAATTCTCTCATCTTTTCTGTATTTGTGAATGTTTTTATATCTCCTTCATACTTGAAGGATAGCTTTGATGGGTATAGTATTCTTGGCTGAAAGTTCCTCTCTTTCAGGGCTTTAAATATTGGGGTCCACTCTCTTCTAGCTTGTAGAGTTTCTGCTGAGAAATCTGATGATAATCTAATAGGCCTTCCTTTATATGTTGTACTCTTCTTTTCCCTGGCTGCCTTGAGAATTTTTTCTTTGTCATTGGTTTGTGTCATCTTTATTATGATGTGCCTTGGAGTGGGTTTGTTGGGGTTAAGAAAACTTGGTGTTCTGTTTGCTTCTTGAATTTGAGGCTTTAGTTCCTTCCACAGGCTTGGGAAGTTCTCGTCTATTATTTGTTTGAGTATATTCTCCATTCCATTTTCTTTCTCTTCTCCCTCTGATATACCTATTATTCTTATGTTATTCTTTCTGATGGAGTCAGACAATTCCTGTAGGGCTTTCTCATTTTTTATTATTTTTGAGTCTCTTTCTTCTTCTCTCTGTTGTGCCTCAAGTTGTTTGTCTTCTGTTTCACTAATCCTATCTTCAATCTGGGCTGTTCTGTTAGCTAAGCTTGTTACCTCGTTTTTCAGCTCGTGAATTGAGTTTTTCATTTCTGTTTGATTTGTTTTTATAGTTTCAATTTCCTTGGTAATATATTCTTTGTGTTCATTGAGTTGTTTTCTGATCTCCCTATATTGCCTTTCTGTGTTTTCTTGTATATCTCTGAGTATTTTTAAGATTTCTAGTTTAAATTCTCTGTCATTTAGCTCCAAGGCTTCCAATATGTTAAGTCTTTTCTCCATAGATTTTTCCACATCTATTTGTGTTACCTCTCTTTCTTTTGTATCCATAATATTCGATTTCCTCTTTCTTATCGGCATCTGAGGGTGGTCTTATTGATAGCACCCGGGCGCACTCCCTGGCGGCTTGAATGAGCGTCGCTGCGGTAGCTTCCTCCACACCCTCGTCTCTCAGATTCAAGTGATAACAGTCCTTTTGCTTTCAGTTTGTGTGGAACTCCGGAATGCTCCGAGGATAAATTTTTCTGTTTCTAGTTGATAAATTTGTTGTGATTTAGGGGAGAGCTGTCGGACGCGCTTCTCACGGCGCCATTTCCGTGACGTCACTCAAACATTTTTTTTTTTGTATTTTTCTGAAGCTTGTGCGCCGCAGCGCTGCCTCCGCCGGAAAGTTGTTTTGCTATTGAGTTGTATGAGTACCTTCTATACTTTGGATATTAATCTCTTATGAATTTTAGGTTTGAAAATGTTTTCTCTTTTTTCTTAGGTTGCCTTTTCATTTTTGATTGTTTCTCTTTCTATGCAGAAATGTTAATTTTTTTAAATACTAGCCTTTCTGTCCTTCTTGTGCTTTTATCGCCACTTGTGTGATCTTTAAATACAGTGGTCTTCAACTGTGGGCATTTGGCAATGTCTGGAGATTTTGATCATCACAACTGGAAAGGTAGAGCTACTGGCATCTAGAGGGTCAATGCCAGGGATGCTAGTAAACATTCTAGAATGTATGGGACTGCCCCTGCAACAAAGAGGATTCCAGACCCAAATGTCAACAGTGCTATGATTGAGAAGCCCTATTTTAATATAACATGGGACAAATCCAGCTTGGGTAGCATCTAAAGTTAATACAAAATTTAAGAAAGAAATATAAAATCACAAGTAAAAATCAGCAGAAAAACATTTATTTATCTAGCATGAGAAATGCAACAGATTATTGGAGTTTAAAGATTCAGCTCTCTCTCTCATTTTGTGAGAGAAGGGGAGGCAGAGAATGACTTCCACATGTGCCCTGACCAGGTTCCATCAGGCAAGCCCACTAGGGGGCAATGCTCTGCCCATCTGGGGTTCTTGCTCCATTGCAACTGGAACCATTTCTTAGCACCTGATGCAGAGGGCATGGTGCCATCCTTAGTGCCTGGGGCTAACCTGTTCCAATTGAACCATGGCTGCAGAAGGGGAGGAGAAGAGAAAGAGAAATATAAAGAGAAGCGAGAGGGGGAAGGGTGGAGAAGCAGATGGGTGCTTCTCCTGTGTGCCCTGACCAGGAATCAAACCTGGGACATCCACACACTGGGCTGATGCTCTACTACTGAGCCAACCAGCCAGGGCCTAGATTCAGGTCTCTTTATCAGAATATTTTGAGGCACACTTTCAGAAATGCGTCCTGCTTGTAACCTGACTGCTGTTTCCTACCTAGGCCATCCCCGGGACTTTGAGGCCAGTGCAAGTAAAAAGCTCCCATGATTAAGCTTTGTGAGAGCTTTGCAGTAAGTCTGCCTTTGACTATCTCGAAGTGTGTGGATAGCAGCTTCAGCCCGAGCCTCGTTATCCTCAGAAGGGGGACTGGAAACGCCTGCTCCTGCCAACTCAGAGCCACTCCACCTGCATAGCTCCATCTTAGGCTCCTGCGGCTGCTGACTTTCGTGAAGCTGAACCCGCAGTTGTTCCTCCCACAACTGCCACTGCCAATGTTCAACCTCCGGGCAAACTGCAACTCACGAATCTGTTCAGCCTTCTTCTCCAGCACTCGCTCCAGTTCAAGCTCTTGCTGCCACTGGGTCCACAACTCACCCTGGAGTTCTCGACCTCAGGCTGCCTCTCACACAGAGGTCTGTTTCCTCTCGTAGGCTGTAAAAAACAGCCAGCTTACAGTCCCCAAAAGGATAGCCATGGGGAGCCCATACAACAACCAGTCCTCTACCCCACTCCTCAAGGTTGGTGATATAAATCCACTGAGCACTATGGAGATAATGGGGCCATGTGGATCACACCCTGGGGGATGGGAAAATCTGGGAATAAAGTGAAAGCTAACAATCATGCTGGTACAGGGCAGACCCTGGAGATGGATGTTAAACTTTCACGCAGAATTCCAGTGTACCCCAGCCTGGGACCTCTCTGTGCTTGCTTATTGGTTTAGCAAAGGGGACTGTCCCCAGCCTAGCAGCTTTCACAAACTGTTTTCCTGGAGAGAATCACAATAATTGAGTCCATGCTGGGAACCAGCACGGCTAGTAATTTCAGGTCCTGAGTGGGAATGGCACGAAATTAAGAAAATAGGCTTAAAGAGAAACAGGATGGGCTCAGGAGGCCTTCTGCAATGCCTTTTGCTTGCCAGAGAGGGAAAGCCCCTGGTCTGCTTTATTATATAGTGTAGAAAATTAAAGACATTAAGCCAATATACAAATAAGGAAGTCTCTGATACAAAGCCACTTATCTGAGGCATAAATGGGATTCCTCATAAGAGTGCACCACCCCACATCATGCAACAGTCAAGGGTGTGGGGAAAAGCTTAGTTTTGAGAAGATCGTAGTATTAGAAGGATGTTGAAAAGATCTTAATATTAAAAAGGTGGGAAAGGCTTAGTCTTAAACTAAGCCTTACGCTATAAGAACTTTGCCAGTTTACAGCCTGTCTCCCACATATGCCCCTTTTTTACTTTTTAAAATTTAGCTCATGTGCTGAGATTTGCACTCATCTGATTTCCCAGATTCTAATTCAGAGGCAGATAAGAAAAATACAGAATAAACAGAAAATTAGCATAGCCAATGTTAACAGATAATGAAACAAGTGTCTTAATACATTATAGGAATTAAAGCCTTTAAGCAAATTCTTAGCCAATAACACCTTTACTATTTTGAATATGTTTACCAAGTCCATGCTGACACATCACTGTTTTGCAATCCCTGCAAATACAACCCAACCCCAGTTCAGTCCATTAAGAGCTGTCACAAAGAGCAGGAGTCCAGGAAACATATCCTGAAAAAGTCCAGGAGTCCAGGAGCACGTCCAGAAAAAGTCAGCATGGCACTGGAACTGTTGTCACATTTCTACACTCTGCAGATAGCCTCCAAGTCCCACGACAACTGCTTCTAGCACATTAAACTTTTGTCTCAAGCCTAATTTCAATTCTGGGATTATGGCGATGGTTTAGGTAAACTGGAAGGGTCACCCGCAGGCATGTGTGGAGATGGAGCCCCTGTTCCCTTCAGCCTGGAGAAATGAGACCAAGGGGCCCCTTCCTGGAGTTTTGCAGCTGTGGGATGCTGAGGGGAACCTTGGGATTTACTATGCTGGGTAGTAGAGGTAAATTTGTAACAGAAGTGGGAAAATCTGGCTGGCCAAAAGTAGCAACAAGGCCGATTCTGATGACGAGAGATGAAAGGAGAGAAAGGCTCTGAATTCTTGGCCTAAAATAGGATTGGGGCACTGAGGCAGGAGGAGAAAAAGAGTGTGTAAAGGAGACACCTATTAGACAAGGCAGTGGATCCATGGCAAATGAGGAGGAAAATAAGACCATCAACACCCACAACAGAGATCTTTGAGGGATGAGCAGGACCTGAGTATTCAGACAAGGCAGAATAAATGGTCCCTGTGTCTATTAGAAATGAGATTGGCTTACCTGCTACTTGGACAGTTACCCTAGGCTCCTCCACAGTGATATGAGATGGGGCCAATGACCCTGGGCACCATCAGTCTTCAGTGGCAAGTCCCTGCAGGCTGGGCATGGCTAAGTCAGAGGTGGCTGGGGTAGGGCTGGAAGAGACTGAACCCTCCTTTGGAGGAGTAAAGGGGCAGCCTACCTTCCAGTGTCCCTTTTTCCCACAGTGAGGGCATGGCCATGGTGGGTTCCGAGAAGCCAGGCAGATTTAGCCCAATGACATTACTTTCCACCTTTGAAGCAGGGCCCTGATGGAGTCTTATCAGACCCCTTTAGGGGCATTGGAGCCTTTAAGGGTGTCTGCCAAGAGCTGGTATTTTGGCTGATCTCTTTGGGCTCTGTCTGCCTTCTCCTGTTCCTCTTGGTCATTATTGACCTTAAAAGCCATGCTCAGAAGATCTCACTGAGGGGTTTGAGGATCTTCCTCTACCTATTTAAGCTTTTTACATAAACAGGTTTGACAGAGAGAGGGACAAGAGCTGAGTAAAATAAGCCTTATACAATTGCTCTTGTGGAGTAAGTCTCTCTTCCTGGCTCATGGTGTTTCACCAAATGTTCAGGAACCCACCAAAGAGCCTCATAGTCCTAGGAAAACACACACACATATCCTCAGCCCCATAAGAGAACAGGGTCTGGCCCTTGCCAGATTCCTGTGAGCGGATCCCTCCATTGCACATCAGGGAAGGCTTTCCTTGTTGAATTCCAGAGTCTCTAAGCCATTGAATGGCCCTGAACATCAGCATTCAAAAAATTTAAAGTAAAAAGCGTGAAAAAGATTTGAAGGAGTTCAAGGGTATAACTCCCTCTTCCTTATTTTTTTCTAATTGACTTCTAAGTGTTTGATGTGCATGCTCTACAATGCCTTGACCCTGAGGATTGTAAGGAATACCTGTCCTCAGGTCAATTCCAATAGTTTGACAAGATGTAGTAAATGCTTTTCCTACATATGCTCATTGTTAGTTTTAATCATTTTAGGAAGTCCTAAAATAGAAAATGCATATAAACAATGAGATATAACATGCTTAGCAGCCTCACCTGTTCTGGCAGAGGCTACCATAAATCCAGAATAAGTATCCACTGTAATGTGGACAAAGGACTGTTTGCCAAGTGAGGGTATATGAGTAACATCCATTTGCTAAAGTTGTCCCGGTAGGAGTCCTTGAGGGTTAACTCTAAATGAGGGGAAATTGGTTCAGCAGAACCTCTATGAATGTTAAAAAGTGGTTTTAGTTCCTCTGTAGTTACTTTTAAGGAAGATCTAAGCCAATATATGTCTCCTAACAATTTCTGGAAATCATTTAAAGTTTGCAAGTGATCCATCCTGATTTCTAACTTTTGTGGATGAATTTGTTGTCTCTCAATAATTTGTCCTAAATAAGAGAAAGGCAAGGACTGCTTTACCTTTTCAGAAGCTATATAAAGTCCTGATTCTTTCAAAGAATATTCTAATTGTTGCAAAATCATCAACACAGTGTCTTTATCTGGATGAGCAATAAGAATATCATCTATATAGTGGATTATGTATGCTTTAGGGTGCTGCCTTCATACTGGAGAGAGAGATTGAGCAACATAATTTTGGCACAAGGTAGGACTGTTAGCCATACCTTGAGGCAAAACTCTCCACTGGTATCACTCTATGGGAGCCTGAAAATTAAGTGAAGGAACACTGAACACAAAAAAGCTTGCCATCATGAGGGCTTAAAGGAATAATAAAAAAGCAATCCTTCAGTATCAATAATAATAAGGTGAAAATATCATGGAATAGCAGTAGGAGAGGGGAGTCCTAGCTGGAGAGGACCCATAATTTCCATAATCTTATTTACTGCTCTTAAATCCTGTAATAGCCTCCAGTTTCCTGATTTCTTTTTAATGACAAATATAGGCATATTCCATGGGCTATTAGAAGGTTCAATGTGCCCAAGCTGTAACTGCTCTTGTACCAATCAAGCAGCTGCCTTAAGTTTCTCTTGAGAGAGGGGCCACTGGTCTACCTAAACAGGATCTTCCGATTTCCAAGTAATGGGGTCTGCACAATGCATTATTGGGGGAGCAGGAGCTACCAAGGCCCCTATGCTAAATTTTGGTATCCTAATTGAGGCCTCCTGGTATTGGGTGTCATTTCTATGGGGGTGAGAATCCCTTGCTCTTCTTTCGCTAATCCCTTAGTGGAAAAAAGTCCTTGATCAAGTATTTGAGCACTGACTGAATTATTAGGACTGACAAGTAATGCTCCCATATTTTAAGAAATATTTCTACCCTATAATATTAACAGGCCATCTAGGGAGCACATAAGGCTGAAAAAGTTTAATATGACCTTCTTTATCTTCCTGTTGGAAAAAAACTAGAGCTTTGGTGGGGGAGACTTACTTCATCCTATGCCTTACAGCTCAGTGACTGCTTCATAGGTGGGCCAGGAAGAATGCTAATGTTGCTCAGCAATAACAGATACATTAGCTCTTGCATCTAAGAATCTTGTGAATTTACACCCTTGCATTGTTAGCTTTATTTCAGGGCATTCCTATCTTTTGATTTCAATAGGCAAAACCAGAGGAGCCAAATCCCCAATTTCAACAGGGCCCCTATTGCAGGGTGTGGCCTGACAAGCAGAATTAGCATCTTTATACTATTCTCCTAACTGCCTGAAGCAGCTTGAAACAAATTATTTAAATGACTTATTAGGGCCCTGCTTAATTTTTGCTCAATTCCTTTGTTTTACCTATCTGAGTACAGC
Organism: Saccopteryx bilineata; assembly: GCF_036850765.1. Lineage (NCBI taxonomy): Eukaryota > Metazoa > Chordata > Mammalia > Chiroptera > Emballonuridae > Saccopteryx > Saccopteryx bilineata. The sequence continues at coordinate 114,265,777 of NC_089495.1, forward strand.
TTTACACACAAGCAAGATAATTTACAGCACAAAACCACAAGTATAATAACACATAACTTTGATTAATCTTAATACTTGAATTACTATTTGGCTCTTAACTCTGAACACACCTCACAATGCACTAACCAAATTAGCAAGTCTTAAGGATCTACATTCTATTCTATTTAAATTTAAATGAGTGCTCCTTACAAGTTCCAATTTTAAAGCAAAAAATATAGGAATGAAACCATTTTATTTTATTTATTTTTGCATGCAAGAACTTAATTTAGGCCTTACAAATCACATTTTAGACAATATCAAACAAAGACTAAGCAGGAACACAAATCAGACAAACCAGAGAGAAACCCAGGACTTCAGAGCACAATCAAACTAGAAAGATGCCTGCCTGATCTCAGTCAGGGCATTTTCTGACAGAGGTACAGGAGGATGTAACTAACAAAATCTCCCCAAGAAAATGTCCTCTTGGCATCTGCTTGGGAAATTCTGTAGTTAGATCCACCAGGGCTCCCCTATCTAAATTTCCAGGCAAAGAATATGAAAGAAACAAAATAATAGTTCAGAGGATTGTTGCTAAAACATTAAAGAAAATCAGTCAATAACAAGAAAAGCTGTAACTTTCCTAATACTTGAGTCTCCTAACCATTCTCAAATTCTATAATTTGCAGTTCAAGTTGACTATGCTAAGACCTCTCCTCCACCCCAATTCCAGCTGAGTGGCAAACTAAGCAGCCAGAGAGAACTAGGAGCAAGCACCTTGCTGTTGCTCACGATAATTGGATAATACTTGGCCTGCTGGAATTAGAATTTGCTGAGGAAACACTGACATTACTCTTACTGTTTGATGGGGCTGGGGAGGGCCCTGTTGTCCATTTCCCTGAATCACCTGCCCTTTAGTAGTATACTTAGATTTACATTTATTCACCAAATATTTCCCTTTCCTACAGCATGAGCAGAGGTTAGGAGCTTTAAGAGCTGGCTACCCCTCAGGGGTTGGCTGATACCAACATCTGAGGGGAGTAGGGCCATTTCTAGAAAAATGTCCTAGAGCCCCACATTGGAAACAAGATCTATGGACAGAAGTACTTCCCTGACATTCCTTCTTTTGTTTGTTCTGCTGTTTATCAAAGTATTGTCCTGGAAGTCTCCCCTGAAATGCTGTGGCAATAACCAGACCTCGTAGGTATGAAGGCCCAGTATTAAAGCATATTCTGATGTAAGTCCCTGTATCTCAAGCCTGATCTAAAGCTTATTGGAGTGGGAAATTCCAAAGGTCTGAGACAAAGACCCTGGGAGCAACCAGATAAGTGTAAGAAAGAGCAGAGGGTGGCAGAGGTGCAAAGGTTTAGGAGGCCATAGTTGTGACACCCTCATTATCTCCTGAGTCATCCTCAGACTCCAAGGTCTTCTTAAATTCACATCCCTCTGTTTCTAGCTCACTTGATCAAACAACAGCTCCTCAAATAAAAACATCTGTATAAAAAGAAAGTTCTCTTACTTTTGACCCTAACTGTCCCATAATTTATTACTTCCGACACTACTTTTCCTGAAAACTCTACTCAAAAATTTTACTTACTGTGTGCACTTGGAGAGTTCTATCACCTTCCTTTAGTTTACTTTTTCCCTTCCTCAGGTCCTTGTTTGGGTGCCACTTGCCGCAAACCAAGAATACTCTATCCATCAAAGCTATCCTTTAAATATTAAGGGGAAATGAAAAACATTTACAAACATACAGAAGCTGAGGGAATTTATCACTAGAAAATCCCCACTACAGAAAATACTAGGCCCTGGCCAGTTGGCTCAGTGGTAGAGCGTTGGCCTGGTGTGTGGAAGTCCCGGGTTTGATTCCCGGCCAGGGCACACAGGAGAGGTGCCCATCTGCTTATCTGCTTCTCCACCCCTTCCTTTCTCCTTCCTCTCTGTTTCTCGTCCCCTCCCGCAGCGAGGCTCCATTGGAGCAAAGATGGCCCAGGCGCTGGGGATGGCTCCTTGGCCTCTGCCCCAGGCGCTGGAGTGGCTCTGGTCACGACAGAGCGATGCCCCAGAGGGGCAGAGCATCGCCCCCTGGTGGGCAGAGCATCGCCCCCTGGTGGGCATGCCGGGTGGATCCCGGTCGGGTGCATGCGGGAGTCTGTCTGACTGTCTATCCTCATTTTCAGCTTCAGAAAAATACAAACAAAAAAGAAAAGGAAAATACTAAAGAGAGTTATCCAACCAGATACAAAACAAAACAAAACAAAAGTACAAGTAAGAACTTCAATAAGACTGCAACAAAAACAAGGATAATTTGTGACAACAATAACATAAAATGGGAGAAAACAAAGATCAGCAGTAGCAAAGGAAGATGGAATGCAGAAACTCTCATGAGATAATGAACTTTAATCAATATGATAATTTTTCTTTTAATAACCCAATGGTAACCACCCTTGAAAATGACACTAGTGAGGAGATGACGTCAGAGTAATGGCAGGGTAGGAAGCAATACTGATAAATCTCCCCCAAAACTCAACAAGATCTTCAGCCAGAAACAGAAAAACCTATCCTTGGAGCCTCCAGATGATTCGCAATACACCTGAAGGTATGGTCGAGTGAAAAATTGGCTAAATATATAATCAAACCCCGAAGGAAATAGGGAGTAAGAAATGCTTCTCCTTCCTCACTAACCTAACAGGGCGGCTTTCACTGGGAACTGAGATTATAGAAACTAAGGCGGGCAAAGGGGGTGAATAGATCCAGGCCGTGGCACAAATGGCCGAACCAGGCTGTGACAGGGAGATCCAAGCTGAGGAAAAACTGTTCCTGTGGCAACCCGGGCAATACAAGCTAACACTTGCACCAAACCCAGACAAAGAAAGACAAGTGGGGCAGCCATTTTCCCCGATCCCCTGGTCGGCGCGTGCAGATAGTGGGCGAGAGATTCCTTCCAAAGCCCTGGGAGTGGGTGCCTGTGTTACCTCACAGAGAGGCAGAGTCAGAGGCCTTGGTGTGGGCCGAAAGCGGAATCTCCGGACCGCCCCAGCACCCTGAAAAAGCCACGCATGGGGAGGGAGCGAGAACTAATTCCAATGCTGGAACTTTTCCGTGCGGGAAGGGGTTTCACTCAGAGGTGAGGCGGCCGGCCTGATATCCTGGTCTGCGCGCGCAGATAGTGAGTGAGAGATTCCTCCGAGTGCCTCAGCAGTGTGCGCCCATGTTATCCCACAGAGGGGCAGAGCCAGGGGCCTTTGTGTGGGCCAAAAGAGGAATCTTGGGCCACCCCAGCGCCTTGAAAAAGCCGCGCATGGGGATGGAGCGAGAGCCAATTCCAATGCTGGAACTTTTCCGTGTGGGTGGGGGTTTCACTCAGAGCGTGAGACTGCTGGCCTGATATCCTGGTCTGCATGCACAGATAGTGAGCGAGAGTTTCCTCCAAGCGCCCCGGGAGTGGGTGCCCGCCTGTGTTACCGGACAGAGTGGCAGAGCCAGAGGTCTTTGAGTGGGCGGAGGCCCCACCTGATTATGCTAGCAGCTCTGACGGACTGAGCCTTACCCAGAGCCCTGTGCTGAGTGGAAATAGAGGGGGGAGTTGCCAGCTCTTTGAGCCTCTTACTATCCAGGCAGAGGCAGCAGCAACCCCATAGCTGGATTATCAGGCTACTAATTGAGGAAGGAAAGACTAGGAGAAAGGCTCCAGGAACACGGACTCTCTCACTGGTGGAGCCTATAAATGCTAATGAGCCTCCACTGCCAACGAGACTGAAGCACAATACATGATATCGCCATAGAGACTTATCAACTGCAACCTCTACCTGAGCATGCCAAAGGGGCAGAACCTGGGGTACAGAGTCACCAACCAGGAAGAGGGAGAGAAAATAAAAAGCAAGAAGATAACCTCTCAAAATAAAGAATAATCCGCAGACTTTATAACCTATCCCATTTTATTATATTTGTTCGTTTGTTTCTCTTATCTTCATTCTTGATATTTTTTTTCCTCCTCCAATTTGGTCATTTAACTCTCTACTGGTCTTACTCTCTCCTCTCCTTGAACTACACTACCCATAAGTGTTACATCTCCAATTATCTTTTCTTTCCTCTTCCTTTCTCTCTATGAGGGTTGCACTCCAAAACCCTCAACTCTCTCTCTCTCTCCTCTTTTTTCTTTTTTCTTCTTTCAGTGGTTCCCTATTTTTTTTCTCTCTCTCTCTTTCTTTTCTCCCTCTATATTAGTTTCTTCCTTTCTCCTTTACATCTCCTCTCATTCAAACCTCAATAATGAACAAATGATCTTATCTGGGACTTAAACTTATGTTTGTGGCATTTTGGGTTTTTTTTACTTCACCTTTTTAACTCACTAGCAGTGCTCCCATCCCTGGCTCTCCATTTTATCTAGTTCTTGTTCCACTAAATACAATAGTAATTTTTTAATTTGTCCCCCCATTTTCCTGTTTCCTTCTTATTCCTCTCATCATAACTCTTAATCAATCAACACCTAAAAGCAAATCATTTTATTCTTGACCCAAATTTTTTCCTTATTTGCTTTTTGTGGGTCCATACTCCCCCCTTTTTTTTCTTTTTTTTGCCCCTTTATTACTTTTCTTCAATTCAGACCCTCCATTACAGGCATTGTTTGTTCTATTTAGTACAATATAATTCAAAGTTCACCACAAGATTTTCTCAAGAAAGAGGGCAGAGGAGAGGAGAGGAAAAAAGGAGGGGGGGAATAATTTCCTTTATTAAAATTTTTATTTTATTTTATTTTTCTTTATTTCAATAAGAATTTTTTTGTAAAAACAACTCTTTTCGATTTTTTATTTTTTTAACTTTTTGTTCTTTATTAAATCTCATTAATACTATCAACAAAACCACCCTCAGATGCCATTAAGGAAGAGAAAATCAAATATCATGGATACAAAAGAAAGAAAGGTAACACAGCTAGATGAGGAAAAATCTATGGAAAAAAAATTTAATATATTGGGAACTTTGGAGTTAAATGACAAAGAATTTAAGATAGAAATCCTAAAAATCCTCTGAGATATACAAGAAAACACAGAAAGGCAATTTAGGGAGCTCAGAAAACAATTCAACGAACACAAAGAATATATTTCCAAGGAAATTGAAACTATAAAAACAAATCAAACAGAGATGAAAAACTCAATTCACGAACTGAAAAACGAGGTAACAAGCTTAGCTAATAGAACAGGCCAGATAGAAAAGAGGATTAGTGAAATAGAAGACAAGCAACTTGAGGCACAACAGAGAGAAGAAGAAAGAGACTCAAAAATTAAAAAAAAATGAGATAGCCCTACAAGAATTATCTGACTCCATCAAAAAAAATAACATAAGAATAATAGGTATATCAGAGGGAGAAGAGAGAGAAAATGGAATGGAGAACATACTCAAACAAATAATAGATGAGAACTTCCCAAGCCTGTGGAAAGAACTAAAGCCTCAAATTCAAGAAGCAAACAGAACACTGAGTTTTATTAACCCCAACAGACCTACTCCAAGACACATCATAATGAAATTGGCACAAACCAACAACAAAGAAAAAATTCTCAAGGCAGCCAGGGAAAAGAAGAATACAACATATAAAGGAAGGCCCATTAGATTATCATCAGATTTCTCAGCAGAAATTCTACAAACTAGAAGAGAGTGGACCCCAATATTTAAAGTCCTGAAAGAGAGAAACTTTCAGCCATGAATACTATACCCATCAAAGCTATCCTTCAAATATGAAGGAGAAATAAAAACATTCACATATACAGAAAAGATGAGAGAATTTATCATCAGAAAACCCCCACTCCAGGAATTACTAAAGGGGGTTCTCTAATCAGATACAAAGAACAACAACAAAAAAAAAACAAAGCCACAAGTAAAAGCTCCAAGAAGAACACAATAAAACCAAATTTAAACTGTGACAACAACAAAAAGGTGAGGAGAGGATGGAGGTTAACAGTAGCAAAGGACTATGAAGTGCAAAAGTATTCACAAAAGAGTGCGCTACAATGAACAGGGTAGGAACCCTTTTCATTACTTAAAGGTAACCACCATTGAAAAAACCAACACAGAAGCACATGAGATAAAAAAGATAGCAACAGAGGAAAGATGTATGGAATACAACCAAATAAAAACAAAAGATAGAAAAACAATAGAGAAGGATCAAACAAGACACAAAACTAACAGAAAGCAATAAATAAAATGGCAATAGGGAACTCACAAGTGTCAATAATTACACTAAATGTAAATAGATTAAACTCACCAATAAAAAGGCACAGAGTAGCAGAATGGATTAAAAAAGAAAATCCAACTGTATGCTGCCTACAAGAAATTCATCTAAGTAACAAGGATGAAAACAAATTCAAAGTGAAAGGCTGGAAAACAATATTCCAAGCAAATAACATCCAAAAAAAAAAAAAAAAAAAAAGCAGGCATAGCAATACTCATATCTGATAATGCTGACTACAAGACAGCAAAAGTACTCAGAGACAAAAATGACCATTTCATAATGGCTAAGGGGACATTGAATCAAGAAGACATAACAATTCTTAATATATATGGACCAAACCAAGGAGCACCAAAATATATAAGACAGCTACTTATTGACCATAAAACAAAAACTGACAAAAATACAATCATACTTCGAGACCTCAATACACTGCTGACGGCTCTAGATCAGTCATCCAAACAGAGAATCAACAAAGATATAGTGGCCTTAAACAAAACACAAGAGCACCTGGATATGATAGACATCTACAGGACATTTCATCCCAAAGTGACTGAGTATACATTTTTCTCCAGTGTACATGGATCATTGTCAAGAATTGACCATATGTTGGGCCACAAGAACAACATCAGCAAATTCAGAAAAACTGAAGTTGTACCAAGCATATTTTCTGATCATAAAGCCTTGAAACAAGAATTCAACTGCAAAAAAGAGGAAAAAAATCCCACAAAAATGTGGAAACTAAACAACATACTTTTAAAAATTGAATGGGTCAAAGAAGAAATAAGTGCAGAGATCAAAAGATATATACAGACTAATGAAAATGACAATACGACATATCAGAATCTATGGGATGCAGCAAAAGCAGTGATAAGAGGGAAGTTCATATCACTTCAGGCATATATGAACAAACACGAGAGAGCCCAAGTGAACCACTTAACTTCACACCTTAAGGAACTAGAAAAAGAAGAACAAAGACAATCCAAAACCAGCCGAAGAAAGGAGATAATAAATATCAGAGCAGAAATAAATGAAATAGAGAACAGAAACACTATAAAAAAATTAATAGAACAAGGAGATGGTTCTTTGAAAAGATCAACAAAATTGACAAACCCTTGGCAAGACTTACCAAGGAAAAAAGAGAAAGAACTCATATAAACAAAATCCAAAATGAAAGAGGAGAAATCACCACGGACACTGTAGATATACAAAGAATTCTTGTAGAATACTATGAAAAACTTTATGCCACTAAATTCAACAACCTAGAAGAAATTGATAAATTCCTAGAACAATACAACCTTCCTAGACTGAGTCAAGAAGAAGCAGAAAGCCTAAACAGACCGATTAGTAGAGAAGAAATAGAAAAAACCATTAAAAAGCTCCCCCAAAATAAAAGTCCAGGCCCTGATGGCTATGCCAGCGAATTTTATCAAACATTCAAAGAAGACTTGGTTCCTATTCTACTCAAAGTCTTCCAAAAAATTGAAGAAGGGGCAGTACTTCCAAACACATTTTATGAGACCAACATAATCCTCATACCAAAACAAGGCAAGGATAAGGATGGCACAAAAAAAGAAAACTACAGACCAATATCTCTAATGACTACAGATGCTAAAATACTAAACAAAATACTAGCAAATCGAATACAACAACATATTAAAAAAATAATACATCATGATCAAGTGGGATTCATCCCAGAATCTCAAAAATGGTTCAACATACGTAAAACGGTTAACGTAATACACCATATCAACAAAACAAAGAACAAAAACCACATGATCTTATCAATAGATGCAGAAAAGGCTTTCGATAAAATACAACACAATTTTATGTTTAAGACTCTCAACAAAATGGGTATAGAAGGAAAATATCTCAACATGATAAAGGCCATATATGATAAACCATCAGCTAACATCATATTAAATGGCACTAACCTGAAGGCTTTCTCCCTTAAATCAGGAACAAGACAGGGTTGTCCACTCTCTCCACTCTTATTTAATGTGGTGCTAGAGGTTCTAGCCAGAGCAATCAGACAAGACAAAGAAATAATAGGCATCCATATCGGAAAAGAAGAAGTAAAGGTATCGCTTTTTGCAGATGATATGATCCTATACATCAAAAACCCCAAAGAATCCAAAAGAAGACTACTTGAAACAATAAGCCAATACAGTAAGGTCGCAGGATACAAAATTAACATACAGAAGTCAATAGCCTTTCTATATGCCAACAATGAAACATTTGAGAATGAACTCAAAAGAATAATCCCCTTCACAATTGCAACAAAAAAAATAAAATACTTAGGAATAAACATAACAAAGAATGTAAAAGACTTATATAATGAAAACTATAAACCATTGTTAAGGGAAATCAAAAAAGATATAATGAGATGGAAGAATATACCTTGTTCTTGGCTAGGAAGAATAAATATAATCAAGATGGCCATATTACCCAAAGCAATATACAAATTTAATACAATTCCCATCAAAATTCCAATGACATTTTTTAAAGAAATAGAGCAAAAAATCATCAGATTTATATGGAACTATAAAAAACCCCGAGTAGCCAAAGCAATCTTAAAGAAAAAGAATGAAGCTGGGGGCATTAGAATACCTGACTTCAAACTATAGTATAGGGCCATGACAATCAAAACAGCATGGTATTGGCAGAAAAATAGCCACTCAGACCAATGGAACAGAATAGAAAGTCCAGAAATAAAACCACATTTATATAGTCAAATAATTTTTGATAAAGGGGCCAACAACACACAATGGAGAAAAGAAAGCCTCTTCAATAAATGGTGCTGGGAAAACTGGAAAGCCACATGCAAAAGAATGAAACTGGACTACAGTTTGTTCCCCTGTACTAAAATTAACTCAAAATGGATCAAAGATCTAAACATAAGACCTGAAACAATTAAGTACATAGAAGAAGACATAGGTACTCAACTCATGGACCTGGGTTTCAAAGAGCATTTTATGAATTTGACTCCAAAGGCAAGAGAAAGGAAGGCAAAAATTAATGAATTGGACTACATCAGACTAAGAAGTTTTTGCTCAGCAAGAGAAACTGATAACAAAATAAACAGACAGCCAACTAAATGGGAAATGATATCTTTAAACAACAGCTCAGATGAGGTCCTAATATCCAAAATATACAAAGAACTCATAAAACTCAACAACAAACAAACAAACAATCCAATAAAAAAATGGGAAGAGGACATGAACAGACACTTCTCCCAGGAAGAAATACAAATGGCCAACAGATATATGAAAAGATGCTCATCTTCTTTAGTTATTAGAGAAATGCAAATCAAAACTGCAATGAGATACCACCTCACACCTGTTAGATTAGCTATTATTAACAAGACAGGTAATAGCAAATGTTGGAGAGGCTGTGGAGAAAAAGGAACCCTCATACACTCTTGGTGGGAATGTAAAGTAATACAACCATTATGGAAGAAAGTGTGGTGGTTCCTCAAAAAACTGCAAATAGAACTACCTTATGACCCAGCAATCCCTCTACTGGGTATATACCCCCCAAACTCAGAAACATTGATACGTAAAGACACATGCAGTCCCACGTTCATTGCAGCATTGTTCACAGTGGCCAGGACATGGAAACAACCAAAAAACCCATCAAAAGATGACTGGATAAAGAAGATGTGGCACATATACACTATGGAATACTACTCAGCCATAAGAAATGATGACATTGGATCATTTACAGCAAAATGGTGGGATCTTGATAACATTATACGAAGTGAAATAAGTAAATCAGAAAAAACCAGGAACTGCATTATTCCATACGTAAGTGGGACATAAAAGTGAAACTAAGAGACATTGATAAGAGTGTGGTGGTTACAGGGGGAGGGGAGAGAGGGAGAGGGAAAGAGGGAGGGGAAGGGGCACAAAGAAAACTAGATTGAAGGTGACAGAGGACAATCTGACTTTGGGTGATGGGTATGCAACATAATTGAATGACAAGATAACCTGGACTTGTTATCTTTGAATATATGTATTCTGATTTATTGATGTCACCCCATTAAAAAAATAAAATTATTTTTAAAAAAGAAAAAAAATAAGAAAACGCCACTAGTGAAACACATAGCTTAAAAAAAGAAGAAACAGAGGAAATAAGTATGGAATACCGCCAAACTAAAACAAATGACATAAAAAGAAAAGAGAAGAACCAAACAAGACACAGAACTATCAGAAAGCAATATATAAAATGGCAACAGGAAACCCTCAAGTGTCAATAATTATGTTAAATGTAAATGAATTAAACTCACAAATAAAGAGGCACAGAGTAGCGGATTGGATAAAAAACCAAACCCAACTGTATACTGCCTTCAAGAGACACATCTAAGCTACAAGGACAAAAATAGATTCAAAGTAAAAGGTTGGAAAAATGATTCTTTAAGCAAATAATATCCAAAGTAAAGCAGGTGGAGCTATACTCATATCTGACAATGCAGTCTACAAGACAACAAAGGTAACCAGAGACAAAAATGGTCATTTCATAATGGTAAAGGGGATGTTGTATCAAGAAGACATAATACTTCTTAATATGTATGCATCAAACCAGAGAGTACCAAAATATATAAGACATCTACTAACTGATCTAAAAATAGACACTGACAAAAATATAATTATACTTGGAGATCTCAATACACCACTGATGGTTCTAGATCATTCATCCAAACAGAAAATCAATAAAGAAATATTGGCCTTAAATGAAACACTGAAACAAATGGATATAATATACATTTACAGGACACTTCATTCCAGAACATCAGAGTATACATTCTTCTTCAGTGTGCACGGAACATGCTCAAGGATAGACCATATGTTGTGCCACAAAACTAACATCAACAAATTCAGAAAGACTGAAATTTTACCCAGCATATTATCTGACCATAGGCTTTGAAATTAGAATTCAACTGTAAAAAGAAAGTAAAGTAACCCACTAAAGTGTCAAAATTAGACAGCATAGTCTAAAAAATGACAGTGTCAAAAAAGAGATAAAAGCAGAGATCCAAAGATATATACAGACAAATGAAAATGATAATATGACATATCAAAATTTCTGGGATGCAGCAAAAGACAGTAATAAGAGGGAAGTTCATATTATTACAGGCTTATATCAAAAAACAAGAGAAAGCCCAAGTAAACAACATCACATATTAAGGAACTAGAAAAAGAAGAACAAAGGCAAACCAAAATCAGCAGGAGAAAGGAAGTAATAAAAATTAGAGCAGAAATAAAATGAAATAGAGAACAGAAAAACTATAGAAAAAATTAATGCAAAAAAGAGCTGGTTCTTTGAAAAGATCAACAAAATTAACAAGCCCCTGGCAAGACTCACTAAGGAAAAAGAGAAATGACTTGTATAAACAAAATCTGAAATGAAAGAGGAAAAATTATCACAGATATCCTATATAAACAAAGGATCATTGCAGAATACTATGAAAAACTATATGGGGTCAAATTCAACAATCTAGAAGAAATGGATAAATTCCTAGAACAGTACAATCTTCCTAGACTGAATCATGAAGAAGCAGAACATTAAATAGACCCATTAGCAGGGAGGAAATAGAAACAACTATCAAAAACTTCCCCCAAAATAAATGTGCAGGGCCAGATGGCTACACTAGTGAATTCTACCAAACATTCAAAGAAGATTTGGCTCTTAGCCTTCACAAATTCTTCCAAAAAATTGAAGAAGAAGCAATACTTCCAAACACATTTTATGAGGCCAACATAACCCTCATACCAAAACCTGGCAAGGACAACACACACAAAAAAACTACAGACCAATATCTCCAATGAATACAGATGCAAAAATCCTAAACAAAATACTAGCAAATCGAATACATCTAGTGCTCGACTTACGACCACGATTGGTTCCAACAGACTGGTCGTAACTTGATTTGGTTGTTAGTTCAGTAGGCTATATGTACAGTACTGTGAAATGATGTTATAAAAATCTTCAAGTCATACTTTATCATAATTTTCTTTCATTATTGTTATAATTTTCTTTGTTCATTTTATGTCATTTGTATCATCTCTACACCATTTTGTAGTGCTGCCGGAAGCTGGTCCTCACTGTCATAGCCCAGCTGGGCAACGCTTGCGCTGCCAAACATGGAGCAGTTGTGGCTAGCGATTGTGGTAGTAAAGTCAAATGGTCATAAGTTGCATAGGTTGTAAGTTGATCAATGCATATATACAACAACACATTAAAAAAATAATACATCACAATCAAGTGGGATTTAGCCCAGAGGTACAAGGATGAGTCAACATACATAAAACAACGTAATACACTATATCAACAAAACAAAAACCAAAAACCATATGACCCTATCAATAGATGAAGAAAAAGCATTTGATAAAATACAACATCATTTTAAGTTTAAAACACTCAAGAAAATGGGCATAGAAGGAAAATACCTCAACATAATAAGGGTCATACATAACAAACCACCAGCTAACATCATACTAAATGGTAAAAAGCTGAAAACTTTTCCTCTAAAATCAGGAACAAGATAAGGCTGCCCACTCTCTCCACTCTTATTCAACATAGTGCTGGAAGTTTTAGCCAGAGCGATCAAATAGGAGAAAGAAATAAAAGGCATTCATATTGGGAAAGAAGAAGTAAAGGTTTCACTTTTTTCAGATGACATGATCCTGTATATAGAAAACCCAAATACTCCACAGAAAGACAATTAGAAACAATAAACCAATACAGTAAGGTTGAAGGATACAAAATTAATATACAAAAGTCTATTGCTTTCTTATATGCCAACAATGAAACCTCAAAAAAAGAACTCAAAAAATAATTCCTTTTTCAGTAGCAACAACAACAAAAAATACCTAGGAATAAACATAACAAAGAATGTAAAGGACCTATATACTAAAAACTACAAAGTATTATTAAAGGAAATTGAAAAAGACAAAATGAAATGGGAAAATATCCCATGTTCTTGGATAGAAAGAATAAATATAGTTAAAATTGCCATATTACCCAAAGCAATATACAACCTTAATGTAATTCTCATCAAAATTCCAATGTCATTTTTTGAAGAAATGAAACAAAAAAATCATCAGGTTTGTGTGGAAGTATAAAAATCCCCAAATAACCAAAGTAATCCTGAGGGAAAAAGAAAGAAGCCAGCGGCATTTCAAATAACTGACTTCAAATTATACTACAGAGCCACAATAATCAGAACAGTGTGGTATTGGCAGAAAAATAGTCAGTCCAATGGAAAAGAATTGAGAGCCCAGAAATAAAATCACATATATATGGTCAAATCATCTTTGATAAAGGAGCCAAAAACACACAATGGAGAAAAGAAAGCCTCTTCAATAAATGGTGCTGGGAAAATTGGAAAGTCACATGCAAAAGAATAAAACGTGACTACAGTTTGTCTGCCTGCACAAAAATTAATTCAAAATGGATCAAAGACCTAAATATAAGACCTGAAACAATAATTACATAGAAGAAAACATGAACCTTGGCCGTACAGAACAGTTTATAAATTTGACTCCAAAGGCAAGGGAAGTGAAGGCAAAAATAAATGAATGGGACTACATCAGACTAAGAAGCTTCTGCACAGCAAAAGGAACTGTCAACAAAACAACCAGACAGCCAACTAAATGGGAGGTGATATTCGCAAACAACAGCTCAGATAAGGGGTTAATATCCAAAATATAAAAAGAACTCACAAAACTCAGCAACATAAAAGCGAACAATCCAATAAAAAAATGGGGAGAAGACAGGAATAGACACTTCTCCCAAGAAGAAATACAAATTGCCAATAGATATATAAAAAGATGCTCATTTTCACTAGCTATTAAAGAAATGCAAATCAAAACTGCAATGAGATACCACCTCACACCTGTTAGATTAGCTATTTTCAACAAGACAGGTAATAACAAGTGTTGGAGAGGCTGTGGAAAAAAAGGAATCCTCATCCACTGTTAGTGGGAATGTAAAGTAGTACAACCACTATGGAAGAAAGTATGGTGGTTCCTCAAAAAATTAAGAATAGAACCACCATGTGACCCAGCAATTCCTCTACTGGGTACATACCTCCCAAACTCGAAAAATTTGGTATGTGAAGACACATACACTCCTATGTTTATTGCAGCATTGTTCACAGTGGCCAAGACATGGAAACAACCAAAGTGCCCTTCAATAGAGGACTGGATAAAGAAAATGTGGTACATATACACTATGGAATACTACTCAGCCATAAGAAATGATGACATAGGATCATTTACGACAATGTGGATGGACCTTGATAACATTATATTGATTGAAATAAGTAAATCAGGAAAAGCTAAGAACTGTATGATTCCATATATAGGTGGGACACAAAAATGAGACTCATGGACATAGATAAGAGTGCAGTGGTTACCAGGGTGAGGGGGAAGGGGGGAGAGAGAGGAGGGAGGGGGAGAGAGAGGGGGATGGGGAGGGGGAAGGACATAAAAAGGGACAAATATAAGGTGATGGAGGATGATCCGACTTTGCGTGATGGGTATACAACATAATTGACTGTCCAAATGATGTGGGGATATTTTCCCAAAATCTATGTACTCTAAGTTGACCAGTGTCACCCTGTTAAATTTAATTGTTTAAATAAAAAAAAAATAAAAAAAGGGTACTTCAAAACTGTCTAGGTAATGTTCCACCTGGAAAAATGAACCAATTTTTAGGACTGTCTTGTCACTCCTGCTTGCTCAATGTCACAGAGTTGGCATCCATAAATACTGCATCCAGACACTGGGTTGGTTTGCAGTCTCTGTCTGTGCACGCAGTGCTGCATGGACAGGGTGTCTGCAAGCTGGGCACACAGCTCGTCGTTTTTTCGGGATAAATTCTTATAAGTGAAATTACTGGTTTAGGGCAGTGCTTCATAAGGAGTATAGGAATCATCTGGGGGCAAGTGGTGGTTGTTCAAATATAGAATCTGATTCTATCAATCTGGGGGGATCTGGGGGACTGAGAGTCTGCATTTTTAATAAGCATCCTGCTGATGCTGGTGGTCCAAGGACCACATTTCAAAACTGAAGATAGGTAAGTGGGCAGGCTAGGCCGGCCAGGGCAGCAAACAGCTCACCCTAGAGAGACAGATTAAGTGCCCAGGGCTCTCTGTGTTAGCACAAAAGAGCAAGCTGAGCCCTGGTCTCCAGACCCTATCCCTAGATTGCCCCAGGGTGAGTTTCTGCTCCCACCTCATGACACATCAGAAAGGGTAAAGAAACCTTGGGGGTGATTTTTGTGATGTATTTGGCATCAAATAGATGCCCTGGGAATCAAGAGAATATATCAACGAGCCAATAGGTGGGATGCTGGCAACCTGCCAGGTCTTCATAGCATTCCTCCAGGCCACAAGAGGGAAGCAGATCAGTAGAATGGTCAGCCCAGAGTCTGCCTTCACTGGGGACTGCCATACTCAGTCATTACCGTCACCTGCCCAACCTCTCCTGGGGCAGAAAGCAAACTGCCCCTCCCTTTTGCTTCACCATGGGGCTCTGGCGTCTCCCTCCTGCCTCTCCATGGGGCTCTGGGGTTTCCCTCCTGCCTCCACTGTAGGATCTTCCTCCTGTCTCACTCGTGGGGTTTGAGAGATCAACTCAACCCTGGATTAGCAAGCAGCTTTTCCTCAGATGCAATGTGGCCCTTGATGTCTATTTATCTTTATGTCTAAGTTTATTCCTTCTTCTTCTTCTTCTTCTTCTTTATTTTTTAAAGATTTATTTATTGATTTCTAGAGAGAGGAGAGAGAAAGAAAAAGGAGGGAGGGGAGGAGTTGGAAGCATCAACTCATAGCAGTAGCTGCTTCTCCTATGTGGCTTGACCGGGCAAGCCTGGGGATTTGAACCTGCGATCTGGTTCATTCCAGGTTGATGCTTTATCCTCTGTGCCACCCTAGGCCAGGTTACTCCTTCTTATGTTTAGTTCCAGGAACTGTTCTCTCCACAGCAACAGTCAGGGCCCATGAAAGAAATAACAGGTGGGCAGTGTGAGCCCCCGGGAGCTTCTGCTCCAGGAGATGCACAGATGGGGTCTGAGTTGGTTGAAGATGTGGTTGACCTCAAACCATAGTTTGAAAAGCTGCTGTGGTTTGATCTAGTCTCGTTAACAGTTTCATTTGGAGCAATTTGCCCCTGAGGTGATTTTGTGAAATGCAATCTGAACACTGAATAAAAAAATGATTCCTCAGAAGAATCAGCCTACTGAGGAGAGATGTGACTCCTTCCATGAAGGGCTCTGTCTGTTAAGAGCTAAAAGACTTGAAAATACTGAAAGCATGTTTCAAATACTGCAGTTACTCTCAGGCAGCCTGTGTGTATCTTGTGTTTCTGCTACTTCAACCACATGAAAGGGAATTTTGTCTTCGGCAGGCAGGTCTAGAGAACTGGCTGGTGCAACACAGCCTCGGACCGCAGGAGGACAGGGGAGGTCTGGGAAGCACAGGCTGTGCTTTCACTCAGCCACGTAGCCCAGCTGCGGAAAACCCAGAGACACACGCACGCACCACCCTGGGAGCCTGGGAGCCGAGCCCTAGAGGTGCAGGTTAATGAGAGGAACAGACACAGGCTCACTCGTACATACCGGACTCTGGTTTTCCCAGGAGGAGCACCCTCTCCCACTATGCAATTCTGTGACTTGTGTCCTGTAGACCACTCTCATGCCACTATTGATGATGTTCATCTTTAAAAAAAAAAAGTAATAAATTTGTCTTAACTCCCTAACGTGTAGCTCCTTAAAGACTCTGTCAGATCTCGTTAGACTCTGTAGCCTTTGCACATAAAATTACTCTGGTCTTTTCTGAGTGAATGCCTAGTGGAGGATTAGGTAGAGCCAAGTCAATCTAAGAGGGCTTTCTGGAGGAGAGGACTGTCTTCCTAGGTTTTGAAGAAAGGGATAATCTTGGATTTGGAAAAATTATTCTCTCAATTTTCCTTTTTTCTACTTTGTAGGTTTTTCTACCCCCCTATTCTTATTGTTAAATGTGCCTGATTTTCCAGGCCCTGATATACATATATGTGCGTATAATACTTTTCCTTTGATAATTTTAATTGTCATATACATTTAGATGACTTCTTCCTTGTTCCTAACTTCAGTTCCACATTTCCAAATACCCTGTGACGAGCAACCTCTAAGACACACCCCAGTGATCCCTGCCTCCTGGTATCCACAACCTTGTATGACTGTACTCCCTTTGAGCAACTTGCTCTAACAAATATAATATGGCAGTGTTGAGGGGTCATTTCTCTGCACAGGTTACAAAACAATGTGACTTCTACCTCACTGGCAGACTCTACTGCCTTCTTGGCTTGCACGCTTTGCCGAAGATGCCATGTTGGAGAGGCCCACATGACAAGGGACTGAGAATGGCGCCTGGCCAACAACCAGCAAGGAACAGGAGTCCTCAATTTACCAGTGCAGGAGAAACTGAATTCTGACAGCAGCCAGCTGAGTGAACTTGGAAGTGGACCTGTCCATGGCTGAGCCTGCAGCTGAACCCCAGCGTCAGCTGACACCTTGATTCACACCTTTGTGAAAGACCTTGAGGGAAAGACTCAGCTATGCTGTGCCTCATTCCTGAGCTACAGAAATAGCAAGATAATAAGTGCATCTTGCTCAAGCCACTAAGTTCTGGGGTCATTTGTTACCCAGCAGTAGACAAATACATACCCAGTGACCTTTGCCACTACAGTACCAAGACTGACTCATTCATCACCTTCTCCCTTGTTTCTCCAGTCCAGCCTCTGCTGTCTTCCCATTCCCTCAGTCCCGAGCTTCTTAACCTCTCAACTTGGGGACCCTTCTTTGTCCTCCCTGCCCCTTTATCTGTTTTTTTTTTTTCTTTTCTTTTCTGAGTCTCAGGTTCTGTTCATTTTCCTTTGTAATGCACCATTTCCTGCTTGAGCAGTGTGTTCAGCCTGGAGGTCCCAGGAGAGCAAAGCTCCTCCCCACCCCCACCCCCCACCCCCATCTCAGGCCAGGCTCCTCTGCATGCAGTGGGGTTGTTCTGCTCACATAACTGCCTGTTGACAATGTCGTCTTCCTCCTGTTTCTTTCGTCACCTTGAATCTCAAAATAGGATTTCACTGACAACAGCTTCTTTCTGTAATTCCTTTATTGAACTGTTGATTCACAGGTTCCCTGCGGCCTTTTGTTGAGTGTTACTCAATCATGGGTGACTGATTCAGTGAATCGACTCATGGCCCTGGAGAATATGTGCTGTGGCATTGGAGTGGGCAGAAAGTGTCCGACTCCTCTAGTTTGTGAGAACATTTCGGATCCAAATCACCCTTTCCTGAGCCTGACTCATAAACTAGTTCATCTCATTTGTGTCTACCCAAGGGAGACCTATAGGAACAACCTGGTTTGTTCAAGAATATTTTGAACCTGACCATATGGAACATGGGGCTGGCTCATGAATCAGCAGCTTGAGCGGAAATATTTATTGAGCCCTTAACCACAGACACAGACTGTGAGGGCTAAGAATTGCAATGAAGAGAACAGGGGCGGAAGTGAGGCTCCTTTCGTCTTCAAACTTGCTTTCTAGGCATGACAGGCAGGTTTCTGGGGAGCAAGAAACGCCCATTCACTCCTGATGGCAGGGCAGGGGCTGCTCAGCTCTGCTCCCTTCTGGGCTTCTGGCTGTCCACAGTCACATCAGAGCACAGAGGAGCTCTCTGGGGGCAGAACCAGAGGCAGGAGCACCAGCAGAAGCAGAAGCCTTCTGGAAAGTCCCAACATAACGGGAACAGCAGGGAGAGAGAAGAGAATGGCAGATTTTAGGGTTGGTTGATCATGCAAATATGGCTGTGACCATCGGGTGGGCCCAGCGGTGAAGAGCAAGTCCAGCCCTCACGCAGCCTGGCCTTGCTCCTGCTCCGAGGGGAAGAGCGGGCACTGAGCAGGACGCACTCGGGGCCCCACAGTCCCAGCTCGCTAGCGGGATGAGGCCTTAGTGACAAGCTTGCGTCCTAGAAAGGGCACCTCCTTCTCCCTTCTTTGTCCTCTGCCTCTTCTCCTCAGCACCAAGCCTTTGCCCACTGCAGGCAGCAGCCAGCACAGGAGCGCAGGGAGTGTCCTTGCGTAATGTGCGTGTCATGCAATCACTGCCTAATTCAAAAGGCTCGCTTGCTTCTTGATAGTGCCGCTTATTTAATGTATTTTGTTTTAAGTTTCTGGACTTACAAATAAGAACAGAAACCTTCTGAAAGTTCTTTTGTAACTCGCCTTAGTTAAGAGACTAAATGTGTGTGTGCATGTGCCTAATTTTGTCTTATTAAATGCGTATGCCTTGATTATCTCCAGAACTAACAGGCAAGTGAAGCACCACCAGCGTGGCCTCCTCCTCTGCACACCCAAACAACAGCTTGTCCCGTTTTCTTTCTCAGTGGTAGCTGACGACAGCAGAGGCGTCCCCAGCAGGCTTCGCACCCCCAGCCTGGGGCTCTGAGATAATCTGGTGATGAAGGATGAGAAGGGCCAGTGAAACGGGTGTGGCAGCCTCTCTTTCCATCTTTGATAAACTCTTCTAACAACTGGTTTCCTCCCCCAAAACGATGGCAGGGTTTCCCCTGTAGTGCACTCTGCAGCTTCAAAGTGCTTGCAGCTGGGGAGGAAGCAGCAGCAGGGACAGCACCGGGAGAGCAGCTCTGGCTGCACAGGAGGGTGGGAGGAAGCAGCAGCAGGGACAGCACCGGGAGAGCAGCTCTGGCTGCACAGGAGGGTGGGAGGAAGCAGCAGCAGGGACAGCACCGGGAGAGCAGCTCTGGCTGCACAGGAGGGTGGGAGGAAGCAGCAGCAGGGACAGCACCGGGAGAGCAGCTCTGGCTGCACAGGAGGGTGGGAGGAAGCAGCAGCAGGGACAGCACGGGGAGAGCAGCTCTGGCTGCACAGGAGGGTGGGAGGAAGCAGCAGCAGGGACAGCACCAGGAGAGCAGCTCTGGCTGCACAGGAGGGTGGGAGGAAGCAGCAGCAGGGACAGCACCGGGACAGCAGCTCTGGCTGCACAGGAGGGTGGGAGGAAGCAGCAGCAGGGACAGCACCAGGAGAGCAGCTCTGGCTGTACAGGAGGGTGGGAGGAAGCAGCAGCAGGGACAGCACCGGGACAGCAGCTCTGGCTGCACAGGAGGGTGGGAGGAAGCAGCAGCAGGGACAGCACCGGGAGAGCAGCTCTGGCTGCACAGGAGGGTGGGAGGAAGCAGCAGCAGGGACAGCACCGGGACAGCAGCTCTGGCTGCACAGGAGGGTGGGAGGAAGCAGCAGCAGGGACAGCACCGGGAGAGCAGCTCTGGCTGCACAGGAGGGTGGGAGGAAGCAGCAGCAGGGACAGCACCGGGAGAGCAGCTCTGGCTGCATAGGAGGGTGGCCCGGTGGAACCCTTCTGCAGCGGGCTGGCAGCAGCCCACCGGCGGGAGGAGAGGGCGGAGTGCTGGGTGCGAAATCTAGGGTACCATTCCTCAGCTCAGCCCTGGTATTAGTAATAGTAGGTGAGTACAGCAGAAAACCAGTGACAATCATTTTCTAGATATTCTTTGAGTCAGTAAAGCAGATAAATCTAAGTTGTATGGATACATAGGCACTTCTCACGAAGGGAGAAAAATGCAAACCTAAAATATTTTTATTTTCCCTGAATTGACCCTTACGCGAAGCTGCTGCTTCCCTCTGTTGTGATAGCATGCTCACTCCGGAGTTTGCTTTCTAAGAACTTTGCAGAAGCCCTAGGTTTGAATTTCAAAGAGCTTCTTGAAGGGCCCAGAAATATATCTGTAAATCAGGACAGAATAGAGCATGGGGAGAATTATCTTTTATTATTATTTTCACAAACAATTTCACTTTTCTCCAGCTTTATTGACGTATAATTCACAAATAAAAATTGAGTCTATGAAGGTGTCTGATGTAACTTTTGATATATTGTGAATGTTTACCACAATCTAGTTGGTGAACACATCTATCACCCTTATAAAGTTACTTTTTTGAAATTTTTTACTTTTGGGGGGAGAGAATAATTAAGATCTACTTGCTTAGAAAATTCATATATACATAACAATACAGTATTGTTAGCTGTCTGTGGAAATAATTTTTTTTTTTTTTTTTTTTTTTTTTTTCATTTCTCTGAAGCTGGAAACGGGGAGAGACAGTCAGACAGACTCCCGCATGCGCCCGACCGGGATCCACCCGGCACGCCCACCAGGGGCGACGCTCTGCCCACCAGGGGGCGATGCTCTGCCCCTCCGGGGCGTCGCTCTGCCGCGACCAGAGCCACTCTAGCGCCTGGGGCAGAGGCCAAGGAGCCATCCCCAGCGCCCGGGCCATCTTTGCTCCAATGGAGCCTTGGCTGTGGGAGGGGAAGAGAGAGACAGAGGGGAAGGAGGGGGCCGGGGTGGAGAAGCAAATGGGTGCTTCTCCTATGTGCCCTGGCCGGGAATCGAACCCAGGTCCCTCTCACGCCAGGCCGACGCTCTACCGCTGAGCCAACCGGCCAGGGCCTGTGGAAATAATTTTTAAAATCTCCAGTGGGTCCAAGCCATGGCCAAGCTGGACAGGGAATGTGTCCCTGAAATGGAGGCTTAGATTGCACGTAGAAGTGCTGTGCTCCTGAAGCGCCCGCTTCCAGCGTTTGGAGAAAGGTGTGTGGACAGGACGCAATCTCAGACCCGGGGGAAAGATGCTGACGTGTGCATTCACCTCCACCTCTATCGCCAGAGCTTTTATTGCTGAGCAGCTTGACTGCACGGGTCATGTGCTGGGCTCCATGGGGATGAGTGGTCCACTGCCGGGCTGGGAAGCAAAGTGTGGACACCAAATAGAGCTATCTGTTTAGAAACTAGAGGAAAGGCTTCACGGAGGGGGAAAAGCAGCAGCCACAGGAAGAGGAGAAAGAGGAACAGGAGGCTGTCACCCAAGCCTGCTCTCTGCCCTGTGGACCAAGTTGGTAGAGAAGAAGAGGACCAGAACTCTATTTTGGACCAGAAACAAATTCAAGATATTATTAGTATTTGGAGACTGCAATGAACTACAAATAAAGAATGGAAAATATATTCAGAACATTTTCTGAATGTAGAGGAAATCCATAAACCTTTCTAGCATTGTTCCACTGGAGCTGGGGCAGCTGGCCAGACCCATGGAATGATCATTTTCCCTTCACAGGGAGGCTGATGAACGCAGAGCCCAGGGCGGCTCATCCATTGCTCAGTGCTCAGTGTTGGAGCTCAGAATTTAGTGCTCAGTGCTCAGTGTTTGAAGCTCAGAACTTGGTGCTTGGTGCTCTGTGTTTAGAGGTCAGAACTTGGGCCCAGAGCTCAGAGCTCAGCATGTGGGGCTCAGAACTTGATGCTAAGTGCTCAGCACTCAGTCTTTGGATCTCAGAATTTGGTACTCAGTGTTCAGTGCTCAGTGTTTGGAGCTCAGAACTTGGTACTCAGTGTTCAGTGCTCAGTGTTTGGAGCTCAGAACTTGGTACTCAGTGTTCAGTGATCAGTGTTTGGAGCTCAGAACTTGGTACTCAGTGTTCAGTGATCAGTGTTTGGATCTCAGAATTTGGTACTCAGTGTTCAGTGCTCAGTGTTTGGAGCTCAGAACTTGATACTCAGTGTTCAGTGATCAGTATTTGGAGCTCAGAACTTGGTACTCAGTGTTCAGTGATCAGTATTTGGAGCTCAGAACTTGGTACTCAGTGTTCAGTGATCAGTGTTTGGAGCTCAGAACTTGGTACTCAGTGTTCAGTGATCAGTGTTTGGAGCTCAGAACTTGGTACTCAGTGTTCAGTGATCAGTGTTTAGAGCTCAGAACTTAGTGCTCAGTGTTTGGAGCTCAGAACTTAGTGCTCAGTGTTTGGAGCTCAGAACTTGGTACTCAGTGTTCAGTGATCAGTATTTGGAGCTCAGAACTTGGCGTTCAGAGCTCAGTGTTTGAAGCTCAGAACTTGGTGCTTGGTTCCCAGTGTTTGGAGCTCAGGATTTGGTGCTCAGAGCTCTTAGCTCAGTGTCAGGAGTTCAGAAGTTGGTGCTCAGAGCTCAGTGTCTGGAGCTCAGAACTTGGCGTTTGGTTCCCAGTGTTTGGAGCTCAGAACTTGGTGTTTGGTTCCCAGTGTTTGGAGCTCAGGACTTGGTACTCGGTGCTCAATGTTTGGTGCTCAGAACTTGGTGCTCAGTGCTCAGTATTGGAGCTCAGTGTCAACATTCTGCATTCACATGTCTACCTGGTGAGCAGAGGCCACCCTGAGGACAAAGATTACTGTGGGATGTCAGTCACTCAGTGGAGTTCACTGGCTTCTCCATAGGTTAAAGATATTTGAAAATGCTTCATTATGACTTATACTCTTTGTATAGGAAAATCCAGGGAGTTCTTTGGGCTGTCAGTGCTGTCTGCTTTTTCCAGATAAAGAGATCCTAGAACAGAAAAAGCAGATGAGGTGTCTGACCCAACCTCCTCTCTGGCTTCAGTCTCCTCATCTGTATAGGAGAGAGGTAAACAGCAGAGCACAAATGTTCTCCCTTGATGGGACACTGTTCTAGTCTGAGCTGTATGCAGACCAGAAGCCGTTTGAAATTGCTTAGTCAGGCATTCTGTGTCTCCTACTCTGAGTTCTTTTGGGGGCCGCATATGTTCTTATTTCCCGTGTGATACTCAGTTGACCTAAAAATATAATTACATGCATATTCTGAAGTAATAAGTTTATCTAAACCCTTTTCAATGGGATAGCAGATTTCACTAGAAAGAATGACATCTTAAGAGAGTTTCACAAATCAGGGAGCTCACCAATGTCCTTGTCTTTGGGGGCAGTGGGGAGAGGCAGAGATGATACCCCATTGCCTCCCTGCTGTTCTGTCCTTTGGAGCTAAGCTATGGGAATGGGGTGTGCAAGGTTTGCTCAAAGACTGAGGGCCAACTCTAATATACAGTTTATGGTAGCAAAGGTGAAAGGAGCAGGAAATAAATACATTCTGTTTTCTTGGATATACATCTAAACATCATAAAGTAAACCAGTACTAAACATAAAAATATAAACATTGTGTTTGCAACATAGTTGTGTTTATTTCAACCCTTGTACACAGTAGACCGGGGGATCTGGGCCAAGGGGTGCTACTATGAGACTGATAATCATTTTGGGGAAAGAGTGAAGGTCTATAGAGCATAAAATAATATTGGAAAGGCAGACTGATGTTAGATATTGGATGTCCTGCCAACCTGGCTCACTAATCCAGAATCCCAGATTGCACTGGTTGTTTTCTTCTATCGACCATTTCTCAGCCTTCAATTGCCATCTCTGGCCTTGACACTTCTTAATGCATCATATCAGGAGGAACACGTTGTTGACATGTCTTTTTACCAGTCATGTAACTTTGGTCAATTATTTTGTACAACGCCCCCCAACTTGGGTTCTTCAGAGCTTTGCTTATGATTAG
Organism: Saccopteryx bilineata; assembly: GCF_036850765.1. Lineage (NCBI taxonomy): Eukaryota > Metazoa > Chordata > Mammalia > Chiroptera > Emballonuridae > Saccopteryx > Saccopteryx bilineata. The sequence continues at coordinate 114,290,419 of NC_089495.1, forward strand.
ACTGAGGTCAAGGTTTTTGACAAGAATGCTACAGAAATTGTATTGTGACCTTCTTGATGCTTCTTATCGGGAGGGACATGTTGTTGACATGTCTTTTTACTGGTGATGTTAACTTTATGCACTTTTTAATGGTGGTATCTGCCAAGTTTCTCTACTCTTGGGTTACTATTTTCCCCTTATAATTAATAAATATCTTATGGGAAGATTCATTTAAACTATGTAAGTACCTTGTTTATCTACATACTTTTGCTCACTGACTTTAGCATTTATATGTAAATTTTTAAGAGGAGGGATCTTCCTTTTGGCCAATGTCTTATACAGGGCTTACCCACTCTCCCCACTGAAGGATAAGGAAATTAGTCAGTCTTCCTGGTGGGCTGGACGAGTGGTCGGTGTAGAGTGTAAGCTTCTCGGATCTGTGGGACAACAGTGAGAGAGAGGCCAGTCAGACCCCATGGTCAGGGTGGCCACACTGAAAGGAGAGATGGGACCGGTGAGGAGTTATAATGCTCTTGAGGACAAGCAGAGGCAGATTTAATGGCAGGTGCACCGGGCACCCCCTGGGCCCCAACTTGTGAAGGGCCCCACAAAACCCCAACTTCACACTTTTTTCTAATGACACCAAGTTTGGTTTCATGTGTGCAGTTTTAATATGAACAGTACATACTATTTTTCATTTATTTTAAAATATGGGTAACATGTCTTTTTGTTTTCCCTGTCTCTCTTTCTTTTCTTTTTTAAGGGGGCCAGTATTTTCTTCTGCACCTAGGGCCTCAACCAAACTTAATCTGCCTCTGAGGACATGCACAAGTTTGTTCCCTTCATGGTTGTAACCCAAGGCTTAGTGCAGTGTCTGGACATGGCGGTACTCGCTGTGGGCTGAGTCGTGTCCCCTTCCCCATTTCGTATGTTGAAGATTTAACCCTTAGGACCTCAGACAATACAAAAGCCTGTATTTGGAAATAGAGCCTTTAAAGAGGTGATTTAATTAAATGAGGCTGTTAGAGTGGGCTCTATTTCAATCTGACTGGTGTCCTTACGAGAGGAAATTAGCACACAGAGGTAGCTGGGGCACACACAGAGGAAAGATCATGTGAGCACAAAGCAAGAAGGTGGTCCTCAGTGAGCCCAGGAGAAACCAAACCAGCTGACATCTTGAAATTCTAGCAACCAGACCGTGAGAAATAAATTTCTGTTCAAACATCTCTGTAGAATTTTGTTATGGCAGCCCTAGCAGACTTATATAGGCTGCAAAGATATCTTCCGAGTCATTCAAGGAATGCAAAGATTATTGACCTGTGACTCAGAGGTCAAAGACAAGCTTCTTAAAATATGGCTTCTCCCACTTTGAGCATAGGCAGACCACCGGGGCCTCTTGCCAGAATGCAGATTCTGACTCTCAGGCTCTGGGATAGGGCCTGAGATTGCTCATGTCTAACAAGATCCTAAGGGAAGCAGTGGGTCCATGCACCACAGGCTCTGGACTGCCAGACAATCTTTGGTAATTTTAGAGGAAGATGGAGAAACTTATTTGAGTTCAGTTATGCAACTACTTTGAGCACTTACCCAATACAAGACCCTGTACCATCCTATGGAGAAGCCCCCCTGTGGATCATCCAGCCAAAATCCTGAAGGAGGAGGGGGCAGCAACACAGACAAGAGCCTGTCCAAACTTCCAGCCCTCCCTGTCTGGGAGAGCCAGTGTTACTCCACTGCAAGTACAAAGGATGAGACTGATCCATCAGTCATGCAGAGCTGCTGGGAAGACAACTCTTTCCCCATAGCTTAAGAAAAACTAAATTAGTTTCTGAAAAGAGTGGAGGCAGCTGAGAGTTCTTTGTTGATATATCAGTGACCTTGGAAATTCTAAATGAGATTCCCTTTTGTTTTCCTGCCCTTGGGTCGGCATTATTGCCTCCCAGAGCCTGCCTGCAAAGACACCTGGCTCACTCCCCCTCTGAGGTCAAAGCCAGATCTGGTCCCTTCTCCCACCCCTCGTCATTTTAATACACTTTTTGTCTCCACTGAAACAATCAAGACTCCTCTAGGAGCAAGAGCAAGGAACAGTGTCTAGTGTTCATATAAACTGTTCTTCAAGTGGCTCTTTGTCCAAAGCTCCAGGAAAACAGTTTGTGATGGGAATTAGGTACGAGCCATTACTGAGAGTTACAAAAAGGTAGGATTTATGTGATTGTTAATTAATCAAGCTATAATTGGACTCCACATAGAAGTGCAGGTGATTCAGCTTGAGAGGGATGGCACTGGGTCCACAACCCCCTGAGGGAGCCCCGTCCGCAGGGCAGGAGGCCCGAACCAGGCCGGCCAGGCCCGGGAGAGGGGCCTGTGGAGATCCTGTCGGGAGAAGGGCTCTGGGGGAGCTGGTTTGGGTGGAAACTAAGGTTTCTGTAAGAAATTATTTATAAAGAGTATTGGGCCATTGAGTTTTTGTTTCTCTCTTTCAATAGGAAGAACCACCACCATGATTTTACCATTCTCTTGTTCCTCCCTATAGTGGGATGCCATTTCCACAGGAAACACCTGGCACGAGGATGGGGGTGGGGTGGGGCTGTCTTCCTCCACCTGACCGTGTGAGAAGCAGCTCAGGGGCAGAGCCTGCTGCCCCAGGAGTGTGCCGGCTGCCCTCCCGGAAACCTGAAGGCCTTTCTAAAGCAGCTGCCCTCCCTGAAACCTGAAGGCCTTTCTGAAGCAGCTCGGTATGGTGCCCTTGTTGTCTCAGCTTTACTTTTTGTTACTATTTTATTTTCCAGCTTTCTTGAGATGAATTGACAGATAACATTGTGTAAGTTTAAGGTGTTTAACATACTGATTTGATATATTTAGATGTTGCAAAATGATTACTGCACAACAGTTACCTAATACCTCCAAAATACCACTCCTTTTTGTGAGAACATGTAAGAGTTACTCAAGTATGTAATACAGTGTTATTAACTGTAATCACCATGCTGCACGTTAGGCCCCCAGAACTGGTTAACCTTACAACAGAAAGTGTGTGCCCTCTGACTAACACCTTCCTGCTCCTCCAGCCCCAGCCCTGGTAGCCACCATTCTCTCATTTTTCTCTAAGTCTGGCTTTTTTTTTTAGATTTTAAATATAAGTGAAACCATACAGTATTTGTCTTTCTTTGACTTATTGTACTTAGTATGATGCCCTCAAGGTCTATCCATCCAAGTTGTCCCAAATGGCAGAGTTCCCTTTTTTTCTCATGGCTAAATATTATTCCATTATACATTTACGTATAATCTCACATCTTATCCATTAATTCATTGATCGTTGTTTCCATATCATGGTTATCATGAATAATGCTACAGTAGGGTACACATATCTTTTTGAGATTTTTGTTTTTATTTCCTTTAGATACATACCCAAAAGTGGGATTGCTGAATCATATGGTAACTCTATTTTTAATTTTTTAAGGAACCTCTTGAAAGGGTTGCAGGCGGGGGCCATGACCCTCTCCTCCCTTAAGAAGACAAGGGACATTAAAAAACTGGACATTCCAGATCACCTCCCCCCAGACATCCAGACCGACTCACCAGAGTGTGGAAGGTCCCCTAGCTTACTTACCCTTAATCTTTTTTTCCCTTAACGACTTCCAGCCCTTACCCTCGAATTCCCTATTTAACCCTATTTGTTAGAGAACCAGTTGCTGACCTCCACCTTAGGAGTGAGCCCAGCAGATGGCCCCTATAAACTTTTCTTACCTGAACTGGGGTGTCCTTCTTCGGCTTACCTTACGCCTCTATACTGTTTTCCATAGTGGCTGCATCAATTCACAATCCCACCAACAATGCACAAAGGTTCCTCTTTCTCCACATTCTCCCTAATGCTTGTTATTTCTTGTCTTTTTCATGATAGCCAATCTAAACAGAAGTGAAGTGATATCTCTATAGTTTTGATTAGTAATATGAGGATCTTTTCATGTGCCTGTTAGCTATATGTATGGCTTCTTTGGAAAAAATGTCTATTCAGTTCCTCTGGCATTTTTAAATTGGGTTATTTATTTTTTGTTTTGTTGCTGAGTTGTATGAGTTCTTTATATACTTTGGATATTAACTCTTTATTAAATATACAGTTTGCATATATTTTCTTCAATTCTGTAGGTTGCTTTTTAATTTTTAGTCATTTCTTCTACTGTGCAGAGCTTTTTAGTTAGACATAGTCTTATTTATTTTTGCTTTTGGTGTCATGCCTGAAAATCACTGCCAAGACCAATGTCAAGAAATTTTCCATATGTTTTTTCTTAGCAGTTTTATGGTTTCGGGTTTTATGCTTAAGTCTTTGATACATTTTGAGTTCATTTCTATAAGTGGTGTAAGCTAGGGGCCCAATTTCATTCTTCTTCATATGATTGTATAATTTTTCCATCACCATTTGTTGAAGAGACTATTCTTTCTGCATTGAGTATTCTAGGCTCCCTTGCAAATATTAGTTAACTGTATATATGAAGACTTACTTCTGGGCTCTTTATTTTGACTGTTGCTCTATGTGTCTATTTTTATGCCAGTACTATACTATTTTGTCCCAGTAGAGCCCGAGCTCTACAGTCAGGCATCCCGATTCAACTTCCCCACACAGTGGGACACTCCTGCTTAACAGCAGGGCTGGCAGGCTCTTTGAGACTACTCTCGAGGAGGCTATGAGGATTCTACTTATCAGTGCTGAGACCAACTGCCACAGGAGGAAAGACATGACTGACACACAAGTTGCAAAAATCACACAGGCAGTTTATTACAAGTCCTTTTGGCGTGCCTGGCTACAGCATAAGGGGGCCCCGTCCGGCGTGCTCCTCTTAGCTGTCCTTGGTCAGAGTGGTGTGGAGACAGTTTTAAAAGCTGGAGTTTGGGCAAATACCGCAGGAGGGAGGCCTCTTAGCTTTAGTACCTTTTCTGGCCTTCCCTTCTAACAGGTGTCAATCTACAGGATTATCACCTCAAACCACCTTTTTGGGAGGTCCTAGCAGGGTGCCCTTTTTATGTTAATCTACGGAAATGTCACATCAAGCCACTTTTAAGGTGTTCTTAGGGAAGCTTCTTGTTTATGTTAACCTACAGAATTATGACTTCAATCCACTTTTTATCTTTATATAACTTCACACACACACTCACTGGGCCCTGCGCTAAAGGCAGAGTCTGCCTCTCATATCTGTACACACTAGATTAGTTCCTGTCCAGATGTCATAGCCTTATTCACTTGCCTTAATGGCTTTTAATATTATATCCTAACTTCTTTCTATATATCTTCTACTTTTTCTATATTTCTGTATATATAATTACTATAACATTATATTACTGTAACAGTTTTGATTCCTACAGCTTTGTAATATAGTTTGAAATCAGAAATTATGGCCCTGGCCGGTTGGCTCAGCGGTAGAGCGTCGGCCTGGTGTGCGGGGGACCCGGCTTCGATTCCCGGCCAGGACACATAGGAGAAGTGCCCATTTGCTCCCCCCCCCTCCTTCCTCTCTGTCCCTCTCTTCCCCTCCCGCAGCTGAGGCTCCATTGGAACAAAGATGGCCCGGGCACTGGGGATGGCTCCTTGGCCTCTGCCCCAGGCGCTAGAGTGGCTCTGGTCGCAGCAGAGCGACGCCCCGGAGGGGCAGAGCATCGCCCCCTGGTGGGCAGAGCATCGCCCCTGGTGGGCGTGCCGGGTGGATCCCGGTTGGGCGCATGCGGGAGTCTGTCTGACTGTCTCTCCCTGTTTCCAGCTTCAGAAAAATACAAAATAAATAAATAAATAAATAAATAAATAAATAAAAATAATAAAAAAAAGAAATCAGAAATTATGATGCCTAGAGCTTTATTCTTTTTCATGATTGCTTTGGCTATTAGGGGCCTTTCTTGGTTTCATGCAAATCTTAGGATTCTATTTCTGTGAAAAATGCTGATGGAATTTTGATAGGGATTGCATTGAATTGCATAGATGGCTTTAGGTAATAAGAATATTTTAACAATATTAGTTGTTTGGACCCATAAACATGGACTATCTTTCTATTTGTCTGTGTCTTCTTTAATTTCTTTTATCCAAGTCTTGTAATTTTTAGTGAATAGATCTTTCACTCCTTGGTTCAGTTTGTTCCTAAGTATTTTACTGCTTCTGATGTATTGTGAATGGGACTGTTTTCTTTATTTATTTTTCAAATGTTTTGTTGTGAGTGTATAGAAACACAATTTTCTGAATATTGATTTTGTATACTGCAACTTTACTGACTTTATTGATTAGTTCTAGAAGTTTTTTTGTGTGATGTCTTTAGGATTGTTTATATATAAAATTATATCATCTGCAAAAAAAAGACAATTTTACTCTTTACTTTCTTATTTGGGTGCCTTTCATTTCTTTTTCTTGGGTAATTACTTTGGCTTGGTCTATGTTGAATGGGGTGGTGAGTGGGCACCTTTGTCTTGTTCCTGATCTTAGAAGAAAAGCTTTCAACTTCTCACCATGAAGTATGTGGGCTGTGGGTTTATAATATTGATATATAGCCTTTATTGAGTTAAAGTTTGTTTCTTTTATATCCACATTGTTGTTTCTTATTTATCATGAAAGGATGTTGTATTTTGTCAAATGCTTTTCCTGCATCTATTGTGATGATCATATGATTTTTATTTTTCATTCTATTTTTGTGATGTACAACATCAATTGATTTGCATATGTTGAACCATGTTTGCCTATCCCAGAAATAAATCCTACTTGGTTATAGTGAATGATCCTTTTAATGTGTTGTTGAATTTGGTTTGCTAATATTTTGTTGAGAATTTTTGCATCTATATTCATCAATAACACTGGACTTCAATTTCTTTTCTTTCTTTTTCTTTTTCTTTTCTTATAGTATCCTTATCTAGCTTTAGTATCAGGGCCAGTAATGCTGGCCTCTTAAAATGAGTGTGGGAGTTTTCCCTCTTGTTTATTTTCCTGGAAGAATTTGAGAAGGATTAGCATTAATTCTTCTTTAATAGTAGAATTTACCAGTGAAAACATCTGGTCCTAGGCTTCCCTATGTTGGGAGGATTTTGATGACTGACCTGATCTCTTGATTCAGCATTGGTTTGCTCAGACTTCTTGTCTTTACTCTTGGTAGGTTTTATGTTTCTAAAAATGAATACATTTTTTAAAGTTATCCACTTTATTGGCATATGATTACTTATAATGTTTTCTCTTTCATTTCTGACTTTATTTTTCTCTCTTCTGAGCTAATTTAGCTAAAGATTTGCCAGTTTTATTTATCTTTAAAAAAATAAAAAAACCAGCTCTTAATTTCATTGATCTTTCCTACTGTGTTCTCTAATTCTGTTCTGAGCTTTATATTTACATACCCAGAGGGCCCATTCCAGTGTTTTTCTTGGAACAAAAGGTTTTCTGAAGGTATTTCCACGTCTTCACCTCTTGGCTGCTGAAGTACTTTGAAAGGGCAGTGCTTTCGCTTCTCCCCGCTCTGACTTTTCTCATTGCTATCCTGAGGTCAGAGGTCTTAGTACCAGCTTTCAAGGGAGTGGTGGTATCTGCAAGAGAGGCTTCTCAGGCATGTGGGGAGGAATGGAGCATCTACCCTGCAGGGCAGCAGTGGAGAGTCCTGTAGCCATCCTAAGCATACACAGACACTAACCACACTGATCACCCCAGAGCACAGGTCTGGGCTCCTCTTTGCCACATTTATGCCAACTCATAGTCAGCTCTGTCTCGTGTTAGCCTCCTGGCCCAGGCTTTCTGGCTACAAGTGTGAGATGGCTCCCTGACACTTAGAAAGGAGTTTAGGATTTCTGAGAATGTGGGGGCACTTCTAAGAGTGGCCTTAGGCCAGCTCTGGGCAGCTCTTGCCAACCATCCCAACAGGAAAGTGAACACCACAACCCCTTTTTGACAGACCTGTTGATCACTAGAAAGTGACCGGACCATGTAAGGACAACTAAGTAAATTCCTTATTTTCAATGTGAGTTGTGAAGCACTCTCAGAGTACTCTGCCAGTCCAGACTTAGAGGACAGGAGGGAGTCTAGGGAGAGCTGACTCATCCTTCTTAACTTACCCTTGCTCTGCCTCCTACTCAGTCATACATTACTGCACAGACTGTGCTCAATAAATTGATGTTAAGAGTTATTAAAGAATAAGTCAACAGTTTAGAAAATGTGCATTCATGGCAGACATCAACAGTCCTCTGGAGAAGCAGGGGCTCAGCAGAATGACGTGGTGAGTCACGGAGTCCTGGCCTTGCAGCTCTGGAAGTTGAACTAAGTCCCAGTGCTCACAGAGGCCCAGCATGTCCCCTTAAAGAGACAGCTTTACAGGAACCCAGTGGTGACCCAGGGAACCTTGGCTGTGGCATTGCATTTGCGGTCTGGGGGTTTATGTATTTATTTGGGTTTTACATAGAGATTTGTGTATTTATGTCTTTCTTTAAAAATTGTTGTTCTTATTTTTAGCAGCTTAGTGGTCATTGATCTCGGTGGAGCATGGGGTCCTTCTTATACCTATGTGGACAGCTATAGCTTCTTGTTTACAGTGGCCCTAGCACTGCTCAGACCCTGATTGGTACTTGCTTCTCTTTATTGCTGGTTAAATAAGATGACACACAGCCTGGTGCTTCTGTTGCCCTTTCTTTTTTAACTTAAGAATGTGTGTGGCTGTGTTCTTTCCCCAACGGTGACCTCTCGGTGTAGGTAGGTAGATACCTGATCTTCCCTGCTGTGTTAAGAGACAGTAGGTGCTCCATGGAAATAGTTTGCCTTTGGAGTTGCTTTTGGGGCTGGCACCTGGAGGAAGACATTTGTCTGTGGCTTGTAATTTACTGTACAGGGGAGCAGATATATTTGCTAGAGTTTAATGTAAATTCAACTGAGACTTGTCTGTGACTCAAGTGGCTAGGCTGTAGTGCCCAGATTTTGTAGAAGGCCGACTTGGGCATTTTTCCAGGTAAACTGGTGACCAGGTGAGTGACCTCTGGCCAGAAACAGTTAGTGTTTAAGTACATGTTTGCTGCATACCAGAGAAGTTTCTGCAGACTGTATGAGCATCAGCTCATTTAATCCTCAGAACAATAATTTGAGCTAAATTCTCTTTCTTGGATTGTTTTTACTGATGAGGAAATTGAGGCACATAATAGACATTAAATTCCTTGCCTAGGTCACACAGATAGCACCTTATAGAGCTGGGATTTACACTCAGATATTTTTGCTCCAGAGCCTTCCCTAGAGCAGATAGTATAGTGTTTCTCAGAAAATTCTAAACATGCTGACATACCCACCCACCTTCCCACTCACCCAGCTACCAAAAATTTAAGTAACTTTTGGAAAAAAATAGCTTTTATATAATGACTGTGTCTTTAAGAAATCTATCAAATCTACCCCACCCCCCTTCCCAAGCCCCTTCTTGGCTATGAGACTTGGTAGTGAGCATCTACAGTGAATAAAACCTCTGTCTAGGATTTTGAAAACAATAACAAACACTGGAAATGGTGACAGTAATTTAGACTCCACTGAGTTTTTCCTGGAGAAATCAAAATATAAACTGTCTGGAAATTGTATGATTTGTGACACATATGAAAAATTCTGAGAACTGTTTTGTTTTGTGGCATTCATGTTGAGTGATGTTCAAGGTGAGCTGTCATGTGTTTTCTTTATTATTTTCTAAATGTTGACTCATATATTTATAGTCTATTTCCCAAAAGCTCTGAAGGATGTGTTACTTATTTATCTTTTGTCTGTTCAGGCTTCATAGGCATCTGTCTCTCCTGTGGGTTGCCCTGGTGATTTGACTATGTACCTTTGGTCTAACTGCACCATCAAAGGGATGGCCTAGGTCTAGATCTGGTAACACGGAACAACCACTAACCTCTCTGGGATTCAGTTTCCTCATCTGTAAAGTAACTGTAAGGAATAAGATGACCTCCACGGTCTGCCCTTGATTCTGAGTACTTCCAGCCATGTTCTAGAAGGCTGACCTTTCTACACATGCTTCTTACATGTGCAGCAAAACTTTTCATCCTTGGCATTTGGATTTTGGCATAAAGCCATCTTCAGACAAGGCTTTTTATCTTAGAAAATAATATTCAGAAAAAGTGACGATTTAATTTTTTACATTAGACAAATTGAAATGTATTTGCTGCTGGTCTTACAAGTTATTGTCTCTTTACTGCTTTTTAATCTTATTTTTATTCATTTTAATGCAGTGACATTGATAAATCAGGGTACACATGTTCCGAGAAAACATCTCCAGATTATTTTGACATTTGATTATGTTGCATACCCCTCACCCAAAGTCAAATTGTCTTCCATCACCTTCTATCTGGTTTTCTTTGTGCCCAGAGGGAGCCTCCCTCCACCCCTTCCTCACCCCCTCCCCACCCTCCCACCCTACCCCCTGTTACCATCACATTCTTGTCCATGTCTCTGAGTCTCATTTTTATGTTCCATCTATGCATGGGTTCATATAGTTCTTAGTTTTTTCTGATTTACTTATCTCACTCCACATAATGTTATCAAGGTCCATCCATGTTATTGTAAATGATCCGATGTCATTATTTCTTATGGCTGAGTAGTATTCCATAGTATCATATACATGTACCAAAGCTTTATATATATATATATATGCCACATCTTCTTTATCTAGTCTTCTATTTCTTTTTTACAGTGATTAAAGCCTTTAAGCAAACTCTTGGCCAATACAGCAAGAATCCATAAAAGAGTAGTGTCCTTAACATGTTCACCAAGTCCAAGTTGGCCCCAACACCATGCCAAATCCCTGAAAAATGCAACCCAACCCCAGTTCAGTCTGTTAGGAGCTGTCACATGGAGCAGGAGTCCAGGAAAAGTCCACATCCAGGAAAAGTCCGCATGGCACTGGAATGGTTGTCACAATTCTATACTTTGGAGCTCACATCCAAGTCCCAATGACCACTGCTTCTAGCTGGTAATGACCCAGGTAGACTGGAAAAGCCATCTGCAGCATGTGTGGATATGGAGCTTCTGTTCTCCTCTGCCTGGAGAGAGGAGACCAGGTTGCTTTTCCCTGGAGCTCTGTGACTGTGGCTTGGTAAAGAGAACCTTGGGATACACTAAGCTGGGTGGCAAAGGTAGATTCATAGTAGAAGTTGGCAAAAGGAGGAAGAGAGCTCTAAATTAGGAGTAGGTCCCAGCCTGAAATATGAGTGGGGCATTGGGGTAGGAGGAATAAAGGAAACACTATATATTAAACAAAGCAGCAGAAAATAAGACTATCAACACCCACAACAGAGATCTTCGAGGGAAGAATAAAAAACCTGACTATTCAGGCAAGACATAGTTAAGTGGCCCTTGTGCAAATGAGATCAGTTTACCTGCTTCTTGGAAGAAATACCATAGGCTCGTCCACAGTGTCGTAGATGGGGCCGGTGGCCCTGGGTACCTTCAGCCTTCAGTGGCAAACCCCAGCATTCTGGGCAAGGTTAGGTCATAGGTGGCTGGAGCAGGGCTGGGAGAGACTGAACCCTCCCTTAGAGGAGCGAGGGGGAAGCCTACCTTCCAGTGTCCCTGTTTCCTCACAGCAGAGGCATGTAAATCTGGCAGGCTTTAGCTCAATGACCTTCCTTTCCATTATTGAAGCAGGACCCAGCTGGCATCCTATGAAACTCCTTTGGGGCGTTGGAGCCTTTAAGGGTGTATCCTAAAAGCTGGTAGTTCCCCTGATCTCTATTGGGCTTTTTCTGCCTCTAGGTATCTTAAAAGCCATGCTCAGAAGATCTCGCTGAGGGGTTTGAGGATCCCCATCCACCTATATAAATCTTTTCCATATATCTGGAGCTATTTGGAAAAAGACAAAAACAGTGTTATTAGCTGGATCAAATAAAGAAGGTAGTAGTTTGCAGGCAAAAAAGATTTGGCGTCTCCTGTTCATCAGCATTCAAAAAAAATTAAAAAAAAATTTTTTTAAAGTAAAAAGCATGGTATGGTAGACCCATAGGAGTTCCAGGATATGACTACCCCCTTTTAAATTTTTTTAAATTGACCTTAAAATATTTGCTGGGTACACTCTAATAATACCTTAACTTTAAAGATTGTAAGAATGACAAAATACAGTAAATGCTTTTGCTCCATATGCAGGAGCATTTTCAGTTTAACCAGTTTAGGAAATCCAGTAATAGAACAAGGCATACAGACAATGAGCTATAACATGCTTAGCAGCCTCTCCTGTTCTGACAGAGGTTACTATAAATCCAGAATACGTATCCACTGTAACGTGGACATAGGACTGTTTGCCAAATGAAGGTATATGAGTAACATCCATTTGCCAAAGTTGTCCTGGTAGGGGTCCTTGAGGGTTAACTCCAAATGAAAGGGCAGATTGTAGTATAGGACCCCTTGGACAGGATTTCCCAATCTGCTGTGCTGCTTCCCGAGAAAGTTGAAACTGTTTACACAGGGCTGCAGCGTTCTGGTGATGAATAGTATGAGACTGAATTGCTCGATCTGTCATGGTTGCTCCAAATAATTTTCTTTTGGGTAGCTTGATCAACAAGGGCATTCCTAGGCCCTGGCCGGTTGGCTCAGTGGTAGAGCATCGGCCTGGTGTGCAGGATTCCTGGGTTCGATTCCTGGCCAGAGCACACAGAAGAAGGGCCCATGTGCCCCTCCACCCCTCCCCCTCTCCTTCCTCTCTGTTTCTCTCTTCCCTCCCGCAGCCAAGGCTCCACCGGAGCAAAGCTACCCCGGGCACTAAGGATGGCCCTGTGGCTTCTGCCTCAGGTGCTAGAATGGCTCTGGTTGCAACAGAGCAACGCCCCAGATGGGCAGAGCATCACCCCTCGGTGGGTGTGCTGGGTGGATCCCAGTTGGGCGCATGCGGGAGTCTGTCTGACTGCCTCCCCATTTCTAACTTCATTGTCTCTTTACTGCTTTTTTAAGTACTGTCTACTCAGTAGTAGGCAATATGCCCTTGTAGTCAAACAATTTTTAAATGTAGAGGACCAACCTCCAGTTGCTTCCAGAGACTGCTCACAGGCATCACTTTGAAGATTAGCATGTCGTTTAATTGGGACAATATGCTGGTGATGCCTGCTGGTTTGTTGGCACCTGCTCTTGAATTCACTAGTGTTGCATTCTTATTCTGAATTTGGGTCTTTTGTTCCTCATTACCTCAGTACCTCTTTGCTATTTTAAAAAAAATCAATGTCAATGAGGCCCTGGCCATGTAGCTCAGTTGGTTATAGCATCATCCTGATATGCCAAAGTTGCTGGTTCGATCCTTGGTCAGGGCACATGCAAGAAGCAACCAATGAGTGAACAACCAAGGGGAACAACAAATCAGTTTTCATCTCTCCCTCTCTCTTTCTAAAATCCAGCAATCAATAAAAAATCAGTGTCAGTGAAAGATGAAACAACTAGGTGTCACAACAGTAACAAATTAGTGACTTTAATAGTAATACGATGTGCTAATATCTATTGAAGATTTAGTATAGTTCAGACACTATTTCAAATGCTTTGAGTATGTAGTTTTTTTTTGAAGTAGATATTATTTTATAGTTTCTCAACTGAAGCACAGAGAAGTTAAGTAACTTGACCAAAATTACACAGCTTGTAGTAGTTTTCTGAACTTTGACTTTTCCCGCGGGGAGTAGAGGGGAGGAGGGCAGGATCTTGCTAGAGGATAAAATGCATCTCAATAGGCTGGGAGATTGCTTTGGGGGGAGATTGGCCAACTGGATTCTAACAGCTTTAAATTAATATTGAGTGGGGAGAAATGTATGGAAATACTTCTAATCCTGGAAACTTCAGAATGAAAGACATATGCATTACCTTCATTCATTCATTTGTTATAAAAATATTCACTCACTATTATGATGTACTGGAGTTTTAGAAGACAAAAGCCTGGGGTCAGAGGAGACACTTGTGCTTCCAGTTATAGAAAATAAGAGCCAAATGACTAGAAATCATCATTTTTGGCCTCAAATGATTTTATACAAATGCACAGAGTATGCAAAATCATAAAACCATACAAATTTGGAAACAAGACAGATATTATCTTATCTATATGACCAAAATGGGGCAGGCTGGATTATCAGAGTATTAAGAGAAGGGCTCATGTTAGCAAGCGATGAAAATTAGTTGTGTTGTTTATGGTAGTTGGCTGTTGGGAAACCATCTTTTACACACACAACATAGAGTCACCAAGTACATGGCGGGGTACCAGGGCCAGAGAGTCAGAGGGAAGAGTTGACCATGGCAGGAAGCCTCTAGCACAACTGGGCAATAACTTCAGAAGAAGAGTTAGGCGGGCAGGGAACAAAACTGTGGGACAACACAGTGAGCTTAGTTTATTTCCACAAATTTTGGCTGGGTTTTGTAAAGTGCCAGGAGGGTGACATAATCTAATTTGAATATCCAAAGTTCCAGACTAGCTGATCAGAAAAAAAATGTATTTCACTGTCATTGTATTAAGAAGAAAATGGACATTTGGTCCCTATAGCTTTCACTAGGTGGTAAATAAAACATCACAATCAGTTAGGTGGAGTCTTCACTCCACCTAATCAAAGAGTATGATTAATCAAAGAAATTAATCATACTCGGGCAATATTGATGAACAGATTGAAAAATAGAGGGACTGCCTAAAACACATCTCTTGTAGCTCTATTCTTTATTTTTAACTTTAAATACAAATGTAAAATATTACATAAAAGTAAAAAGAACAGTATAATAAACCTCTGTGTACCAAACACCCAGATTCTAGGCTGATCATGACGGTGCCATGCTGGCCTCATTTATTCCCCATGTTTTCTCTGCTGAGGTATTTCATAGTGAGTCTCAGAAAGCACATTGTATCATCTCTATGTAATTCAGCAGAGATGAAAAATACTGAACATTTTCTTACATAATACAGTAACACCATCACACCAAGGGTACAATAATTCCTTGGTATATCTTAACATCTTGATTGTCTCCAAAATAAAAATTAAAAAAAAATCATTGGTTACCTTCAAACCAAGCTCAGACAAGGTCCTTATATTACACTGGGGAACAATTTTTTTTCTATTTTCTGTTGCATGAGGTTTTAGAACTGTTTCTATATATTTCTGCATCGCTGATTCCAAATATAAAATTTATTTTTTGGTGCATGCTCTAGTTTTTATGCAGTTTTAATTTCTTTTTGTTACAGTTAATGGCATGCATTGGTTTTTAAATTGGAGTTAACAGGCAACGACTCTTGGATTGAACATAACCACAAGGCAATTAATGTTTTACAAACATCACTTTTACATAATTGTAGTTGTTTTTAAATGTAAAATTCTGATAAAAACACCCTCTTATTTTGTTTTAAGATTGAATCATGGCTTTTTCGAGTAGGCGTAAATGTAAGAATAGTCCTGACACCTTCTGTTTTATATGTGGCTGTTATATACTTCAACATCAAAGGCGCAATATTTCATCATTTGTGACACGTGCATATATTTCCTATTTTCAAATTCCCCTTGGCGATCAAGACAAGAATTGGGCTCCTCATATTGTGTGTCATAATTGTGAGGAAATGATTCGTGACTGGACAAAAGAAAAACGCAAAGGAATGCCTTTTGGTATTCCCATGCTTTGGCGTAAACCTAAGGACCACAGCAGTGACTGTTATTTCTGATCCATACAAAAGGCATCAGCAAGAAAAAATGGCATATAATTGCATATCCTAATATTCCTTCAGCAACACGACATATCCCACACTCTGAGACACTCCCAGTTCCAGTTTTCAATGGTTTTATTTCTTCTAAGGACAAAGAAAGTGAACATGGATCAAGTGTATTTAGATAAGTGTACAGAAAAAAACTAATGTCAGATTTGAGATCAGCACATTTGAATTAGGTAAGAACAAGTGTTTTTGTGGATGCAACAAAAATTTTGTTCCCCAGTTTGAATTGCTTTATGCCCCCTGAGTGTCTTTCACTCAATGGTGGTTCCCAGCCCTTTTCACCCCATTTAGAACAGTAGCTTTTGAAGAAACCAGGTTACCTGTCCGGTGGACTAACAGTATTCCAGGTTTGTCTGTCTGCTTCCTTGTGCTGTCAGTGAACTTGTTCAGCAAATATCCTGGAACTGCCAGTTGGATCTAGTAGAGCTAAAGTCATTAGGGTTTTTTTTAACAACACTCAGTGGGCACACAAGGTTGGCCTGTCCCACTTTTAGTGTTCTTAATGTTGATGTGCAGGTGGTGACAGACAATATAATGTGTCTTAAGCAGAGGTGACGATAACTGTTTTCTTGGGTTAGTCCCAGTTTATGACTGCTTTGTTAGTGTCCTGACCAGTTTATCATTGTTCTCCATTTTTTCATTTTAAACAACCTGTTGTTATTAACAATCACATTAAAATAACAAAAAGAAAAAGAAAAAGTGTTAGTAGACTTCCACTATGCACTTTCAGCTTCCACCATACTCTGATCAAGAAGTTTTGTGGCCCTGACCAGTTGACTCAGCGGTAGAGCGTCAGCCTGGTGTGTGGAAGTCCCGGGTTCAATTGCCAGTCAGGGCACACAGGAAAAGCAACCATCTGCTTCTCCACCTTTCCCCTTCTTCTTCTCTCTCTCTCTCTCTTCTCCTCCTGCAGCCAAGGCTCCACTGATGCAAAGTTGACCCAGGCACTGAGGACAGCTCCATAGCCTCCACCTCAGGTGCTAGAATGGCTCCAGCTGCAGTGGAGCAATGCCCCAGATGGACAGAGCATCGCCCCCTGGTGGGCATGCTGGGTGGATCCCAGTCAGGCATATGGGGGAGTCTGTCTGACTGCCTCCCCACTTCTAACTTTGGAAAATACAAAAAAAAGTTTTGTGATGAATTACAGGGAGGAAGCCACAGCAGCAGTGGTAGAAGGTGGCGATGGTGCTGATGACAGTGGAAAGAGTAGGATTGAGATGAGGATGCTGGGAAGAGGGCCAGGAGGAGGGATCAGAGACTTCACGTTGGGTCACACATCAGAGAACCCTGGCCCTGGCCGGCCCATGCACAGGTCTGCCATGAAAGGAAAGGCTGATGTTCATTTCCTACTAATGCATGTTTCAGAGCTGGGCATGATCTCTAAACATAAAAAGTTAATCTTGTTGCCATTACTTTCTTCATTGGAGTGATTTTCTGATTGCTTTTATGGATTATTGTAAGGCTGGTTTTGAATGAAATATGTATTTTCACCTTTTGCATCTTAATTTTTAAGAGTGCGTCTATTTTTTGGTTGCTAAGTAACACACCTTTAATGTGTTATCACAGTGGTTCTGTTTGAATAATTTCTGTAGTCACTTAGGAGATTGCTTTAATACTATATCATCTTAAATGGTAAGACAAATGTAGGCTGTTTGGAGAAAACTGACTGCAGTGTTTCTTAACTGTCATGGGTTCATCAACCAAGGAAAATAAAGAAGAGCACATGGTGCATATGCCTCTCCTTCAGAAGTTTATTGCTGCCTTTAGTGTCTCCAGGTGCAGTGCACACTCACTAGGAGCTCTCTAAGGTTTCAAAGAGCCAGAGGACGCAGAAGAGGAGAGCTTTGTTAAGAGAGTATTTTTCTCTAGCGACTTGAAAATGGCATTTATCACGACCACAACAAGGCATGGCACAGAAGTGAGGCGGTTCTATCAGGGATGAAACACCACCAGAGCTGAAATATGCAGATACCATGATTGTCTCAGCTGAGAGGAGCACCTGATGGGAGATGGATCAGCGTGGCTGCTGCTGATGTTCTCTGAGGTGGTGTTCTTCTGCCTCTTACACGAGGTTCCTCAAAAAGGCAGCCAGGAGCTTAGAAACGTTCATCTGAGCTGGGCACCAACAGGACAGAGGCTGTGAATCTGAGCCCTCAAACACAAGCTGGGTTGGTGTAGTTCCCATGGGCAGCCCCTAGCCCAGCCCTGGCCATGTTATAGAGGCCATGATCCAGGCTGGTATGTATAAACAGCACAAGACACATTCTGGTCCTTCTATTCAGAAGAAATGTCCTCCTTAACCTTTCCTTCCTTTCTGTTGACTGCTCAATTTTCTTCCCTTGTCACTAGACTTTTAGAGAGCCCACTGCTGCCCTCATTGTCACTGTCTTGCTCCTCACTCTTTCTCCATCCCAGTACAATTGGATTGTCACCTTCTTCTTTCATGTCAATTAATCATGAAACTGCTATTCCTAAGGTAAAGCATGACATCCTAAGTGCCCATCCCCTGCTCTATTTTCAGCCCTCAGCCTGAAGCATGTCCTGGCTGTGTCCCACATCTGACACGGGACACTCTCTTTTCTTAAAACATGTTTCCCCAAATGGCTTGACCCCTGGTTCCTCTCAGTTGTTCTGTTGACCCCATCTCTTAATTCTTCTGTTTCTCTCCCTCTTTCTTTACTCCTCTTTGCTGGCTTCTCCTCTTGCTTCCACTCTGAAAGTGTTCTGCAGGATTTATTCCTTAGCCCTTCTTTCTTCTAACTTTCCCGGCTATCTCTTCTCTTTTCCCCCAAATCCAGAGCCATTTTATTCATTCTAAACAAGACACAATCCCAGCTTGTGCTATACACACTAGAGTCTAGAGGGAACAACACATGAGTAAATGTCAGTGTACGAGTTTAAACAGGGTGGGTAGGGGCAAAAACCAATTCTACATGATGGGGAAGGACAGGCAGGACAATGCCTCATTGAATGCTTACCATGTTGCATATCCTTAGAAGTGAAGAACTGTGAAGTCATGGCTTTCTAGAAGAAAGTGTGTGTGTGTGTTACATGCACACATGCCCAGAAGCCTTGAGCAATGGAGGAGCTGTGTAGACAGAAACTGAATCCACTCTAAGAAGGGGGCCTTATTTCACTCAGGCAGTGTTTCAAATGTAAGTACCAGAAGACCAGTTAGGGGAAGCGGACTTTGTCCCAGCCTGCAGATGGATCATTAATTCTTCATATTCTTCCTTGAACTTTATACTCAAGGTACCAAATTATTTTTGTGTCTCAAGGGTGATTTTAGAAATATTTAACAAAGACATCAACATAAATCATTCAGAATGATTGAGTTGATTCTTTTCTGTGTTGTAAGGTAAATCCTTTAGTTCTTGATCTTGAGTGTGTGTGTGTGTGTGAGTGTGGAGGGGTGATGCTCTGTAGGAGGGCTGGGTAGCTGAGGCAGAAAGGAGGAAACATTTGGGGTTTGGGGCAGTGCAATTTTCCAACTATATGAAAATATTTCAATATTTTGATGTTCTGTATGGCCATTCAAAAACATTGCCACCTTCTTCTTAAGATTGCAAATTTTCTGAGGACAGACACCTTTCATCATTGCTGTGACCCTATCTCTTAGCAGAATAGGCCTCTGCTCATAGTGAGTGATTGATAGCCACTTGATGACTAGAGTGAAATTAATGATTTAGTAAAACACATTAACTGTATTTGGAAAAACACAAGGGTATATTGATGAATAAGTTACACAGGCTAGGTTTTGCTGTTATAACACACCTCAATTCTTAGTGGCTGACTACACAAAGGTTAATGTCTTGTGTGTGTGACTTGTCTGTTCTACGGCTCTTCCCCTGGGACTCAGGCTTATGAGGTAGCCACTGTCAGAACAAAAGAGAAAGTGACAAGTTGTGTACTGACTCTTAAAGCTTATGCCAGAAAATGACATGTTCCTTTTGCTTATATTTCATTGCCCAAAGTAAGCTTCATTGAATTCCAACTATTTTCTTTTATGAAAGACAGTTTTCATATGTGTAACATGATGTTAATTCTGGGCCCCATGCTGGGCCAGGGTGTATTAGGGAAAGAGAGAGATAAGGTGGTGTCTTTGCTCTAGAGAGGTTCACCTTCTCTTAGGAAAATAGGATGGAAACAGATAAACTGCAGTAAGCCTCACAGGGGATTTTAATGGACTGAAAAGAGGTGGCCTTTTTCTATAAACTCCTTGAGCAGTCTAAGTTTACTGCTGGTCCCTCATATTAATAGAACACAGGCTTGAGGCTTGTGAACTTCTCTATTTAATATGTATTTTTCCATATGTGAAAATGCTGGAATTATTTGTCCTGCTTCTGTGTCTCCATCACCCTCCAACTAGAGAGCAAAGGCTTCAAGACAGACACAGTTCTGTGAGGCAGGAGTTAGCCTTATTGGTCTTTGTCTCCAAAATGCTAGGTGCTTGCTTGGCGCAAAATGAACACATGAGAAGAGGAGAGGATGCATGAATGAAGGGCCACTCTTGTAACTTTCCATGTCCAGTCTTCCTCAGGAGTCGTACCATTGTCCTTCTGCTCTGGGGCCCACTTGCCTTGGTTTGGACATCTAGTTCATTGACTATTGTCCCACTCTTCCTCTGCTCTTCTTCTTAGTTCGTGGTCCTGAGCAATGGCGTTTCTGTGACCCTCGCTGTGGCAGCTTTGTCTGTTCCAGGGCTTCTCTCACTCTCCTGCTCTCTTGTCCCCTCTTGGTTGCAGCCCGATTCTCACTGGGGCGCTTATTCTACCCTTAGCTGGAATAGCGTGTGGCGGCTAGAAAACTACCAGCTGCTGAATATGCTGTTGCTCTTTGTGTTGAATTGCATAATGTCCCCCCCCAAATTTTTGCCTACCCCAAACCTCAGAATTTGAGTTAATTTGAAAATCGAGTCTTTGAAGATGTAATTGGTGAACTTAAGATGAGGTCATACTAAATAAGCGTGTGCCATAATCCAGCGACCCGCGCCATCACAGGAAGAGAAAACAGACCCGGAGACACACACACAGGGAGAACACCACGTGATGACATGCTGCCCTGGAAGCTATGAAGAGGCAGGAGGGACCCTCTCCCAGAGCTGGCAGGGAGGGCATGACCCTGTTCACACCCTGGCTTTGGACTTTGTCTTGTACAACTGTGTTGAATGTGACCAGCTGAAATTAGCATCTATTCGTTTGCTGTTCATGGCCCCTCATCCTGTCTAAAGAACACAAGCCTCACTAGAGAGCCCCTGGTCTGTCAGTCTTTCTCAGCACTCCCCCGCTTGGAGCTTCCCTGAGATGTCCCAAAGTGGCACCAGCCCTCAGAGGGAACTAGGGATTGATTTTATTGACATATTTGCCAAAAAACTATTTCAGGACCTTTTGACCACTTGTAAACTTTGTCATGCTTTCTCCACAAAAGAATAAAAAACATTAAAATTGGTATAATTGTTGAGAGCTCCTGCTGCTAGGAGCACTCAAGTACCAGCATTGCTCCTCAGAGCTGTGTTGTTAAACTTTATAAAGTAAATGTAGTTGGCCTGACTGGTGGTGGCGCAGTGGCTACAGAATTGATCTGGGACGCTGCAGACTCGGGTTCAAAACCCCAGGTCTCTGGCTTGAGTACACGGTTGTTGGCTTGAGCATGGGATCATAGACATGACCCCATGGTTGCTGGCATAAGCCTAAGGTCACTGGCTTGAGCAAGGGGGCACTGGCTCAGCTGGAGCCCCCTGGTCAAGGCACATATGATAAAGCAATCAATGAACCACTATTCAGCTATAAGTTGATGCTTCTCATCTCTCTCCCTTCCTTTCTGTCTGTCTCTCTTGCATGCACTAAAACAAACAAACAAACAAACATCAACAACAACCAAAAAAAAAAACAACGAAAAAGAAAAGTAAATGCATTTGCCTGGCTGATACCCTAAGGCACTGCTTACCTGGCCAAGCATGTAAGAAATGAGCGTTCAGGATTCTTCCTTGGTATCAAGTCCATGTGATGGTGAAGAGATAGAAGACTCAGAGAAGATAAGAGCTGTGCTCCAGGTCTCACAGTCATTAGAGTAGGAGCTGCAGTTCTGATCCTGGTGGAGAGCTTTCTTAGGAAGACGCACAGTCTCTTCTTCTGTTAGTTGAATAATGGTCAAGTAGCTAGCCTCCACTCAGATGAAGTCTCTGGCAGTTAATGTCAGAGCTGCCTCTTGCCACCAAAGGGAAATGGGACAGAAAAAGTTCCAGATGTGTCCCCAGTGCAGGCACACACTACTTGCTGAAGGTTGGCTTGAGTTTTGGGCTTGTGCTCAGGGCCCAGAGGACCTTGTTTCCTTTGGTAGCTGTAAACATGAGGTTATGGCAAGAAAACCTGAACATAATAAAGAAGAAAGGGGTGAACTGAGCCAGGATCATCTATTCAGCTGCTTGGCAGGACTCACTAGGAAATCCGGAGATTTCACTTGAAATGCCCAGTGACACGTGAGGCCTTTGCTAACATCTGCTTCAATGAATGTTCACCATTTCTGTTGATAACTGACACACATTCAACTAATGTTTTCATTAGAGAATAACCTTTTAAAAATTTACCAAGTAAGCTAACAGAAAGCAGGTTGCATTCAGTATCAGTTTGTTTTTTTGAAAAGTAAAACCTACAGAAGATGTCTTCCTCTTGAGCACTCTTCTCATTTGAAATGCATGATGAGAAAGGAGTGAAGTGCCCATTTAGTCCAAAGCTTGGACAACACCTCTCAGCTTTGGGACAGCAGCACTGCCAAAGTGCCTACAGGAAAATCCTGACTGGGTTTTGGAAGGTCGACTGTGGCCACGTGCAGTCAGGTACAGTCATATCAAATAACTGAGGCCTCGGGCAGGTCCTACTGCGCAAACACAGAACACCTGGAGCAGTTCTGAGCCTGGAAAGAACTGGGCCTTGAGGTTACCCTTGTCCCCTTCATGCTCCTGGCATGTCTGGGGAGGCAGAGGCCTACTGGTGGCCAGCGGTGCTCCTGGCTCCTTGGTCTTCGATGTAACTTCTGAACACTCTACTTTGCTGCTGATTGTCCCCCATGCCCATATGCTTCCCACCAAAAATTTCCATGGTCACCCCACTGTGAACACAGATAGGAGAAAAAACAGCAGCAGAGGTGGTGGAGGATGTGCTAGTCTGTCCAGGTGGCTCCAGTACAACACCACAGACTGCGTGGTCTCTCAACCACAGACATTTATTTCTCACGGCCCTAGGGGCTGGGAGGTCCAAGATCAAAGATCAAGATGCCGGTAGGTTTTTTTTTTTTGTTGTTGTTGTTTTTTTGTATTTTTCTGAAGCTGGAAACAGGGAGAGACAGTCAGACAGACTCCCGCATGCGCCCGACCGGGATCCACCCGGCACGCCCACCAGGGGCGAAGCTCTGCCCACCAGGGGGCGATGCTCTGCCCCTCCAGGGCGTCGCTCTGTCGCAACCAGAGCCACTCTAGCGCCTGGGGCAGAGGCCAAGGAGCCATCCCCAGTGCCCGGGCCATCCTTGCTCCAATGGAGCCTTGGCTGCGGGAGGGGAAGAGAGAGACAGAGAGGAAGGAGGGGGGGGTGGAGAAGCAAATGGGCGCTTCCCCTATGTGCCCTGGCCGGGAATCGAACCCGGGTCCCCCTCACGCCAGGCCGATGCTCTACCGCTGAACCAACCGGCCAGGGCGATGCCGGTAGGTTTGATGACTGATGAGGTCCCACTTCCTCGTTCATAGACAGTGTTCTTCTTGTTGAATCCACACATGAGGAGAGGGCTGAGAAAACTCTAGGGTCTCTTTTATGAGGACACTAATCCCATTTATGAGGGACCCACCCTCAGGATCTAATTACCTCCCAAAGTTTCCACTTCCAAATCTCATTACATTGGGGTTAGGTTTCAATACAGTGGTACCTTGAGATACGAATTTAATTTGTTCTGTAACCGAGCTTGTAAGTCAATCAACTTGTATATCAAACTGCCAAATACTGGACCCGTGCACCAACGTGCCAGCTAGCGGCAGCTTCCTGAATCACGACTCGTATCTCGGAATTTTGCTCGGATTTCGAACAAAAATATGGACTGAGTTACAACTCGTATGTTAAAAAAATTCGTATGTTGGTCTGTTCATATCTCAAGGTACTACTGTATTTGCATTTGGCAGAAGACACAAACATTCAGTCTACAGCAGAGAGGGAGACATGTAAGAGAGGCACAGGGAGTGGGTGTCAGGGACAGAGGCTTGGGAATGCGTGGAAAGGGGGTGTCCCACAGTAGAAGCTATTTACTGAGCTGGGTTGCATGAGTCACTTGCATTTTTGTGCCTCAGCCATTGCCAACGGCATTTTCCTGCCAGACTTTGCAAAGCAGACTAGCTTAGCTTTGCAAGTTCTTCCAGCTGCTGCTGTCCCTGGCCTTCTGGCTGTATGTGTCCCTGGCTGGGTCAGGCTTCTTCAGTTCTGGCATTTTTTCCCCAACCATTTTTCTTTAATTTCTTCTTGCTATTCACCACAGTGATATCTATTAACCTCTTCCCTTTTTTCCAATTTCTCCCACCTTCTATTACTTCCCGACATCACCCACCTCTCTTTTCTTCATCTACCGCCATGTCCTGAGAAACTTCCCTGACTTTTATTTTTTATTTAGAAAATTAAATTTAATTGGGTGACATTGATCAATAAGAGTACATAGGTTTCAGGTCAACAGCTCTATAGCATTTGAACTGTTGATTATATTGTGTGCTCATCACCCAAAGTCAAATTATTTTTTGTCCCCGTATATTTGGCCCTCTTTACTCCCCTCCTCTCACCCCCCTCTCCCTGGTAACCATTTCACTTTTATCTATGTCCATGAGTCTCAGTTTTGTATCCCACCTATGTGCAAAATCATACAGTTTTTAGCTTTTTCTGATTTACTTATTTCACTCAGTATAATGTTATCAAGGTCCATCCATGCTGTCGTAAATGATACTATATCATC
The DNA here is from genome assembly GCF_036850765.1 of Saccopteryx bilineata. Classification (NCBI taxonomy): domain Eukaryota; kingdom Metazoa; phylum Chordata; class Mammalia; order Chiroptera; family Emballonuridae; genus Saccopteryx; species Saccopteryx bilineata. The sequence continues at coordinate 114,315,054 of NC_089495.1, forward strand.
GTTTCTTACGGCTGAGTTAGTATTCCATAGTATATATGTACCACATCATCTTTTTCCAATTCTCTATGGAGGGACACTTTGGCTGTTTCCATGTCTTGGCCACTGTGAATAATGCTGTGATGAACATGGGGGTGCAAGTGTCTTTGTGTACCAACGTTTTCAAGTTTTGGAGGTAAATACCCAGTAGAGGGATTGCTGGGTTATATCGTTACTGGAACAAGTTGAGATTTGTGCTGTCAACCTTTTTTGCCAATTTCACATGAGACGGGCTGAGTAGGTATAAGAATGTCTTTAATTCAAATCGCAGCCACTTTAGAAGAGTGGGGACTTCTGTCCCAAAGAATTGCCTTAACATTCTCCTGGTGCTAGAGGTTTCTATAGGGTTCAGAGGCTGTTAGTAATGGTGTAAGGGGGAAAACGTCTGCACAGTTAGTCACGTAACAATGCGTGGGAGGCCGGAGATAGGTCTGCAGGGATGCCTCCCTGGAATGTCCTTCTGACACTGGCACAAGTCTCTCTGGTGTCATGATGTTGCTCTGGAACGGCTGGGGTCTGGTGCCTCTGGGAACTCTCTGCAAGAGAACTCCCTGTAGTTCTTAGGCAAAAAGCAAAGATCAAGGCTTGTGAGCTAAACTTTTAGTTATCTACAGTGCCAAACAGGAAATTCTGTGACTGAGCCCTTACAAGAAATTATTGTAATTTAACCCCTTACACAGTCTCCTATTTATTACAACTAAAAAACTACTATTATTGAAGCCAAATTTCTAACTTGGGGTTCCCCTGTCAATGTGGAAGCTCTGTTAGTTTTGTGAGGAGCCATCATGCTGTCTTCCACAGTGGCTGTACCAGCTTATGTTCCTGCCAGCTACCTTGCCTTTTGAGTAGTGATCCTTAAATCTAAGGAGAACTCTAGGGGTCCCGACTGCCTGATATAATCATGCAGACAGCAGTATTTGACTAGTTACTATTTGCTGTTTAAGGAGAATTTCACAGGTACAGTACTGCTCTATTTCCCTTATATTGGGTTGGGGAATAAGTTCGTAGCGTTTTAACTGAAGACTTTTATTTAAACAAAAAACAATAATTATATCAATAAGTTAATCAATTATATATTCACTGTTGCTGTTTACAACCTCTTCCCACCTCTCGACCAATTTGTTGATGCTGTTCCGCCAAAAATCGCCTGGTCTGGTGTCAAAGAAGTTGTTGAGCCAGTTTTTAAGGACCTCTTTGTTATCGAAGGTAACGCCCTTCATATGGTTTGACAGGGAGCGGAAAAGATGGTAATCGGTCGGTGCAAGGTCCGGAGAATACGGCGGATGCTGAAGGACCTCCCATTCGAGCTCTTGGAGTGCGGCTTTGACGATTTGTGCAACATGGGGCCTGGCGTTGTCGTGAAGGAGTATGGTTTGACCATGTGGATCAGGTCTTTTCAGTCGAATAGCCTCATTCACGCGGTGTAGCTGGGCAATGTAGAGCTCCTTGTTGACCGTGGCATTCTTTTCGAGCATTTCCCAGTGCACCATGCCCTCCCAGTCCCACCAAACACATATCATGATCTTCTTTGGATGAAGGTCCGGCTTGACTCTCGGCTTTGGCGTATCTCCTGGAGCCACCCACTCCTTTCTTTGCTTCATATTGATGTATAGGAACCTTTTCTCATCTCCCGTGACAATTAGGTACAAAAAGCGCTGTTTATGACCACGTGTTGCTCGATGGTGGGTGAGATGCTGAGAAGCAATTTGAAGGCGACTTTCTTTGTTTTTCTCGTTGAGCTCGTGAGGCACCCAGGCTCCCAATTTTTCGGTAAATCCCATTGAATAAAGGTGATTGAGAATTGTTTTATGATCGCAGTTCATTTTTTCTGCCAATTCATGACTGGTTTGGCGACCGTTCTCCTTCAAAAGTGATTTGAGACGTTCTTCATCGAATTCAGAAGGCCTTCCGCTGCGGCACGTGTCATCGACGTCAAAGTCGCCATTTTTGAACTTTGCAAACCATTTCCATGCTGTAGACTCGCCTATGACACCTTCTCCATACACGTCGCAAATGTCCCGGGCTGCTTCGGCAGCTTTTTGACCTCGATGAAAAGCAAAGAAGAGCAGGTGTCGAAAATGTTGATTTTTGCCTCCTGGGTATTCCATTTCTAAGCCTCAAAACTAATAAAAAATTAAATAACTCAAAAATACAATTAACATAGTTTTGTAGAGCAGAAAGAGTTTTATCGAATGAATACTTACCCTTTGCCAAACAGCAAAGAAATCGTTGTAAAATAAAAGAAAATATAAAAACGCTACGAACTTATTCCCCAACCCAATAGTATTCTGTGGCATAAATGTTTAGCTCTATAAACATGTTGGATAAAAGCAGAATATGGAAAGAAGGGCAAATTCTAGGGTGTAACTGGGCAGAGCGGTGAAGACCACCTGAGCTCATGAATATCACTGATTTATATACACACTTTGCAAACACTTATCAAAGATGACTGTGCGGACGGCAATGCAGTGATTGCTGGGGAAGGAGGGAGGCGGAGGGCTTAGGGAGGCTGGATGGTGACGGACAGAGACTGGACTTGGGGGTGTGAACACACAATACGGTGAACAGAGATGTGTTGTAGAGCCGGGCCCCTGCAACCTGTATAATTATGTTAGCCAGTGTCACTCCAATATATTCAATTTAAAAAAAAGATGACTGAAATTTTAAAGCACTGAGCTAAGGACTGTAAGGGGAAACATGTTACCTTACATATATGCCTGTCATATAGGGAGCTTCCGTAAAGGAAGAGTAGGCGTGAATTATAGAAGAAAAATTCTCACTTACAGCAGCACACGCCCCGGACCTGGGTGATAACGAGACTGAATGCTGTGGTTCATCAAAACTGATTCTGACCAGCTGCAGTGGACCCAAGCACCAGACCCCTACTGGGCCCAACTGAAGACTATTCTCTGACAATGAAGCGCTGAATTTGTTTGAACCTTGGATTGATTTCTGGAGTATGGGTTGTCAAGCCTCAATCGCTGTGAATGCCGTTCCTAGATTAAACAGCTGACTTTTCCCCATCAGCTAACATTCAGTGAGTACACGCACTTGCGTGGTTTCCTTGCCTGGCAACTCAGTACATGGGCTTTGTCGATTTTTATTTATTTTATAGCAGTAGTCTTTGCTGTATTATTTTTCAGAATATAAGCTTCAGGAAAGCCAACTAATGTTTAACATCTGGCAGCAGCACATAAAGAAATCGGAACATTAAGAATAACTAGAAGAAAAACAACCAAATCAAACAACAAGCAGTAACATAAGAGCAGCACACTTCCTCCTGAGACAGGGCCTGGCTGGGAAGTGAGACCCGCAATAACTTCCCGGCTCAGGGTATTTCCAAGAGCTGTTTCCAGATCTTCACTATTGTGAACAATGCTGCCATAAACATGGGGTGCATTTCTCCTTTTGAAACAGTGCTATAGTGTTCTTGAGGTATATTCCTAAAAGTGGGATAGCTGGCTCAAAAGGCAATTCGATTTTTAATTTTTTGAGGAATCTCCATACTGTTTTCCACAGTGGCTGCACCAGTCTGCATTCCCACCAGCAGTGCAGGAGGGTTCCCTTTTCTCCACATCCTCGCCAGCACTTATTCTGTGTTGTTTTGTTGATGAGCGCCATTCTGACTGGTGTGAGGTGATATCTCATTGTGGTTTTAATTTGCTTTTCTCTAATGATTAGTGATGTTGAACATTTTTTCATCTGCCTATTGGTCATCTGTATGTCCTTTTTGGAGAAGTGTCTATTCATTTCTTTTGCCTATTTTTTGATTGGATTGTTTATCTTCCTGGTGTTGAATTTTACAAGTTCTTTATAAATTTTGGTTATTAAACCCTTATCAGACATATTGTTGAATATTATCTCCCATTATGTAGTTTGTCTTTTTATTCTGTTCTTATTGTCTTTAGCTGTGCAGAAGCTTTTTAGTTTGATATAGTCCCATTTGTTTATTCTGTCTTTTATTTCACTTGCCTGTGGAGATAAATTGGCAAATATAAATCGGAGAGAAGCCAGAGTGAAGGCTCCTAGGAACCAATGTTTAACAGCGTGCTTCCAGAAGGTACAAGGCAGAACAGTAGAAAAATAGGGTAGGAGTGGATCAAAAGAAGGAGGGGAAATCATGATTATTTCTTTGTTCTTTTGTAGAGATCTTCCATAAACTGCCTATGTTTTCTTCCAAGATGCTTATGGTTTCACGGCTTACATTTAAGACTTTTATCCACTTTGAGTTTATTTTTGTGAATGGTGTAAGTTGGTGGTCTAGATTCATTATTTTCCAGGTAGATGTCCAATTTTCCCAGCACCATTTGTTGAAGAGGCTGTCTTTACTGCATTGTATGCTCTTACCTCATTTGTCAAATATCAGTTGTCCATAAAGGTGTGGGTTTATTTCTGGGTTCTCAGTTCTGTTCCATTGATCTATATGCCTATTCTTATGCCAGTACCAGGCTGTTTTGAGTACAATGACCTTATAGTATAACTTGATATCAGGAAGTATGATACCTCCCACTTTATTTTTTCTTTAAAAGCCATAATTTTTAACAACAATTACTTGCCTGTTACTTTTTAATTATTCACCAGGTATAGCTGCAAAATTTGGTTAGTTTAGGTAGGACTGTGCTGCTTTAACTCTTGGACAGATACCTGGATTTCCTCAGAAGCATCCTCCCAGAACCGGAGCAATTTTGAGTCATAGTCTCATTAAAGAAACTCTGGAGGTTTGCAGTCTCAGGCTTTTAAATGGGGAATTAACAGCCTTGCTGGAAGAAACATCCGGTGCTTTCCCCACAAGTGTGCTTTCCTCCTACGTCAAGATGCTGTTATGATTTGTTTTCCCCTCTTGGCGATGACTAATGCACCACATTTCTGTGAAAGAAATTTATTGAAAATGTAGCAGGTTTATTCGATATACTCCTTGCTGTATTTAGAGTATTACAACCCACTCTCTTTTTTGCTTCTGGCTGTCCCTGTATTTTAGGGGGTTTTGTCTACAATATAAAGTACCTAATGCTTGGCTTGTCCTACATAATATTGGGACCCAGTGTCTTTCATGGCGACCTCCCCCCCCCCCCCCCCCCCCCCGTTCCTCACTTATTGTCACTTTAAGTAAAAGTGTATCCAATGCCCATCAGTCAGGGCTTTATCTTGGCCTTACATAAGATGGTATTTGAATATATTCCCTCTGTCTTCCAGTAGCTCAGGTTAAGCCATCTTCCTCCCTCACCCCCACCCCCACTACCCCGCTCCAACATTTGTTAACAGGCGAAAGAATAAACGTAAGCAGAATCCTTTGGCAGTTGAACAGAGAAGCCAGAGCGAAGGCTGCACCAGGAACCAATGTTTAACAGCGTGCTTCCAGAAGGTACAGGGCAGAACAGTAGAAAAATAGGGTAGGAGTGGATCAAAAGAAGGAGGGGAAATCATGATTATTTCTTTGTTTTGTAGAGATCTTCCCATAAGACATGTTTTTTTTTTTTTTCCTGTATTTTTCTGAAGCCGGAAACGGGGAGAGACAGTCAGACAGACTCCCGCATGCGCCCGACCGGACCCACCCGCCATGCCCACCAGGGAGCTACGCTCTGCCCACCAGGGGGCGACGCTCTGCCCCTCCAGGGCATCACTCTGCTGCGACCAGAGCCACTCTAGTGCCTGGGGCAGAGGCCAAGGAGCCATCCCCAGCACCCGGGCCATCTTTGCTCCAGTGGAGCCTCGGCTATGGGAGGGGAAGAGAGAGACAGAGAGGAAGGAGAGGGGGAGGGGTGGAGAAGCAGATGGGCGCTTCTCCTGTGTGCCCTGGCCGGGAATCGAACCTGGGACTTCTGCACGCCAGGCCAACGCTCTACCACTGAGCCAACCGGCCAGGGCCACATGTTTGTTTTTTTTTTTTAAGAATGTATCAATTGTTACACAAACCACCACGAAACTTAGTGGCCTAAAACAGCAACGATGTATTAGACTTATTATCTCTTGCAATTCTTAGGCCAGGAAATCTGGGCAGCTCTGTTGCTTGTCTTGCAACAAGATTTGCAAGAATTTGGGGCTAGCGAGTCTAAGACAGCTCCAGTCAAGGTCAGCAGTTGATGATGCCTGTTGGCTGGGGCTTCTAGCCCCTTTCACACAACCTCTTATCCTCCAGTAGAGTAGAATGGGACACTTCACATCAGCATAGTGTCAGAGTCTTACTATCGAGGCTCCAGGATTTGCTCAATGCTACATCTGCCTCATTCTGTAGATCCAAACAGATCCCAAGGACAGTTCCAGACTGAAGGGGTGGAAAAACAGAGCACACCATTTAGTGGGAGCATCAAAGGGACATAGAGCCAGGGAGATATTCACTGGGGACTATTATTTTAACAATTCATTACAATGGAAGTGGAGTCAGGAGAATGAGGTGGTGCTGGGAGGTAGGAGGAGGATAATTTAAGAATTGAAGGTGAGACTTCCCTTGGAATCTTTGGTCTTGTCTTCAGTTATGGCATTCTATGTGTCAGCAAAAGTTCGGTTGTCTCCAGTAGTCTGTTCTTGGGGATAGAGACTCAAGGGGTGTCTTGGTGAAAGAAAAAGGATAGGTGCCTGCAATTTTAGTAGAGTTTGGTATTTAGAGGATCATAGTTAAAATGGAAAAGCAGAAAAATTAGAAAACAAAGATATGATGGGAAACAGAAGATTTTAACAGGAAATTATATATACTTTCCAGATTATATATACATATTTGTGTGTACATATGGAATACTTTCCACTGTGCAATATCTTTAATTTCATACTTGAAACTTTAAAGATAATTTTCCTTTTGGTAGCCCTGCAATTCAGGCAGGCTGTCAACAAGCGACAGGTGCATGCTTTAACTAAGAACCATGACGGTGCTTTAGTCAAGGCTCTTAGAGTCTGAATCTTGAGTTTCCTATGTATAATAAGGAAACATTTAACTCTTTACTAAAATATTTATACCCAAAAGGTCATTTTCAACTGATTTTTTTTTTTTTGTATTTTTCTGAAGCTGGAAACGGGGAGAGACAGTCAGACAGACTCCCGCATGCGCCTGACCAGGATCCACCCGGCACGCCCACCAGGGGCGACGCTCTGCCCACCAGGGGGCGATGCTCTGCTCCTCCGAGGCATCACTCTGCTGCGACCAGAGCCACTCTAGCGCCTGGGGCAGAGGCCAAGGAGCCATCCCCAGCGCCCGGGCCATCTTTGCTCCAATGGAGCCTTGGCTGCGGGAGGGGAAGAGAGAAACAGAGAGGAAGGAGGGGGTGGGGGTGGAGAAGCAAATGGGCGCTTCTCCTATGTGCCCTGGCCGGGAATCGAACCCGGGTCCCCCTCACGCCAGGCCGACGCTCTACCGCTGAGCCAACCGGCCAGGGCCTCAACTGATTTTTTAAAGTTGAATTTTAGAAATAATTTCCAGAGATTTGCCTCCACCTGTCCCCACTTTTGGATGTCCCCACCGAAAAGAGCCTTGGGCTGCATGAGTTAGGTCCTCAGTGGGTCACCAGGTGTGAGTGAGTGGTGTTCACCAGATCAATATAGGTTCAAACTCTGTGCCACTCAGCACATATACCAGGGTATACAAAGTCTAGCTGCCTCCTACGGGGTGCTTGAAACACCCTTTCGGTGAGACCAGCCAGGTTTACCAGGATCAAACAAACCAAGAGTTGGCCATGTGCTGAAGGGGCTCTGCATCAGTCGGCTCGTAAGGGGAAAGTGTCCCCCGGCCTAGAATCCCACCACTCAGTCTGTCCCAGATTTTTTCTGGAGCTCAATCTCAGTAGTGTGGGGCCACTGGGAGGCAGGAGGGTGGGGCTAATGGATATCTAGTGAAGAGGAAGTGCCAGTCAGGCTTGAAGGAAGGTGGGAAGTGGGCCCCAGCCCAGAGTCACACAGCTGAGCCTGACCTGGATTCTGCCTGGATCTCAGCAGGGTGGCGCCACCAGGAACCAGGAGGCTGAGGCTGCCAGGATAGCCCAGAGAGCAGGACTGGTGAATCTCCCCTGAGAGTGAGGCACTTGTCAGGTTCATAGAAAGTAAGGAGGATTGCCCCGCCCCAAGCCCACACGACTCAGTCACTGACACCCCCGAGTCTGCCCAGACCTCTACATCTGGGCCCGGGCAGCTGACTCCTCAGCAGGGTGCAAGTCCACAGGTTGGGGTGACAGAGAATCCAGAGGGTGGGGCTATTGCTTTCTCTCAAGCTGATATTTATGGCGGCAGGGGTGGGGGTGCTCCACCCAAGATAGATAGTGACTGCAGTGTAGGAGAAGAACTCAGCTCAAGGGTTCTGGTGACCTGTCCATTTAGCTCTCCTTCTAGAGCCACAAATACAGATTCTCCTCACAGAACTCTAGTCTGCTCTACCCTCCTTCTGCTGGAACCCACGGTGAGTGTCTGCAAATGAGAGTTTGTGCATTGGCCCTTTAAGAGTGTGCCTGGTTTCTAGTACACACCTGCCTCTCCCTGGCAATCAGAATCCTTGCTGATTTTGACAGCCAGATGTTACGTGGGTGCTTCTTCCTGGCTCTGGTGCTTTGGGTTGAGGAGCCTGGCTTGTGGTGAAGACCCCATGCTTCTCAAGGGGAATCTTTGCAGCTGAAACATCTCTCTGGAATCTCAGCCACTGCTCACGGGAACTGGACCAACCCTTTTCATGTCTCCGCCTGCCTGTCAGTTTTGATGTAGCTTCTTTTGTGAATTCTTGGTCATAAGATTTCTCTTCAGCTAGTCTTCAGTTGGTTATTCAGATTGATTGTTCTATATTTTAGTTGTAATTTCTTTTTTTTTTTTTTAATAAATTTTTATTAATGGTAATGGGATGACATTAATAAATCAGGGTACATATATTCAAAGAAAACATGTCTAGGTTATTTTGTCATCAAATTATTTTGCAAACCCCTCGCCCAAAGTCAGATTGTCCTCTGTCACCCTCTATCTAGTTCTCTGTGCCCCTCCCCCTCCCCCTAACTCTCTCCCTCCCTCCCTCCCATGTCCTCCCTCCCCCCCCCACCCTTGGTAACCACCACACTCTTGTCCATGTCTCTTAGTCTCATTTTTATGTTCCACCAATGTATGGAATCATGTAGTTCTTGTTTTTTTCTGATTTACTTATTTTACTCCTTATAATGTTATCAAGATCCCACCATTTTGCTGTAAATGATCCGATGTCATCATTTCTTATGGCTAAGTAGTATTCCATAGTGTATATGTGCCACATCTTCTTTATCCAGTCTTCTATTGAAGGGCTTTTGGGTTGTTTCCATGTCTTGGCCACTGTGAACAGTGCTGCAATGAACATGGGGCTACATGTGTCTTCACGTATCAATGTTTCTGAGGTTTTGGGGTATATACCCAGTAGAGGGATTGCTGGGTCATAAGGTAGTTCTATTTGTAGTTTTTTGAGGAACCACCATACTTTCCTCCATAATGGTTGTACTACTTTACAGTCCCACCAACAGTGAATGAGGGTTCCTTTTTCTCCACAGCCTCTCCAACATTTGCTATTACCCGTCTTGTTGATAATAGCTAATCTAACAGGAGTGAGGTGGTATCTCATTGTAGTTTTGATTTGCATTTCTCTAATAACTAATGAAGCTGAGCATCTTTTCATATATCTGTTGGCCATTTGTATCTCTTCCTGGGAGAAGTGTCTGTTCATGTCCTCTTCCCATTTTTTTATTGGATTGTTTGTTTGTTTGTTGTTGAGTTTTATGAGTTCTTTGTAAATTTTGGATATTAGGCCCTTATCTGAGCTGTCGTTTGAAAATATCAGTTCCCATATAGTTGGCTGTCTGTTTATTTTGATATCAGTTTCTCTTGCTGAGCAAAAACTTTTAATTCTGATATAGTCCCATTCATTTATCTTTGCCTTCACTTCTCTTGCCATTAGAGTCAAGTTCATAAAATGTTCTTTAAAACCCAGGTCCATGATTTTAGTACCTATGTCTTCTTCTATGTACTTTATTGTTTCAGGTCTTATATTTAGGTCTTTGATCCATTTTGAATTAATTTTAGTACACGGGGACAGGCTGTAGTCGAGTTTCATTCTTTTGCATGTGGCTTTCCAGTTTTCCCAACACCATTTGTTGAAGAGGCTTTCTTTTCTCCATTGTGTGTTGTTGGCCCCTTTATCAAAGATTATTTGACCATATATATGTGGTTTTATTTCTGGGCTTTTTATTCTGTTCCATTGGTCTGAGTGTCTATTTTTTTGCCAATACCATGCTGTTTTGATTATCGTGGCCCTATAATATAGTTTAAAGTCAGGTATTGTAATGCCCCCAGCTTCATTCTTTTTCCTTAGGATTGTTTTGGCTATTCGGGGTTTTTTATAGTTCCATATAAATCTGATGATTTTTTGTTCCATTTCTTTAAAAAATCTCATAGGGATTTTGATGGGAATTGCATTAAATTTGTATATTGCTTTGGGTAATATGGCCATTTTGATTATATTTATTCTTCCTATCCAAGAACAAGGAATATTTTTCCATCTCATTGTATCTTTTTCGATTTCCCTTAACAATGCTTTGTAATTTTCATTATATAGGTCCTTTACGTTCTTTGTTATGTTTATTCCTAGGTATTTTATTTTTTTTGTTGCAATCGTGAAGGGGATTATTTTTTTGAGTTCGTTTTCTAATATTTCATTGTTGGCATATAGAAAGGCTATGGACTTTTGTATGTTAATTTTGTATCCTGCGACCTTACTGTATTGGTTTATTGTTTCTAATAATCTTTTTGTGGAGTCCTTCGGGTTTTCGATGTATAGGATCATATCATCAGCAAAAAGTGATAGCTTTACTTCTTCTTTTCCGATATGGATGCCTTTTATTTCTTTGTCTTGTCTGATTGCTCTGGCCAGAACTTCTAGCACCACGTTGAATAAGAGTGGAGAGAGTGGACAACCCTGTCTTGTTCCTGATTTAAGGTAGAAAGTCCTCAGTTTTATGCCGTTTAATAGGATGTTGGCTGATGGTTTATCATATATGGCCTTTATCATGTTGAGATATTTTCCTTCTATACCCATTTTGTTGAGAGTCTTAAACATAAAATTGTGTTGTATTTTATCAAAAGCCTTTTCTGCATCTATTGATAAGATCATGTGGTTTTTGTTCTTTGTTTTGTTGATATGGTGTATTACGTTAACCGTTTTGCGTATGTTGAACCATCCTTGAGATTCTGGGATGAATCCCACTTGATCATGATGTATTATTTTTTTAATATATTGTTGTATTTGGTTTGCCAGTATTTTGTTTAGTATTTTAGCATCTGTATTCATTAGAGATATTGGTCTGTAGTTTTCTTTCTTTGTGCCATCCTTGCCAGGTTTTGGTATGAGGGTTATGTTTGCCTCATAAAATGTGTTTGGAAGTATTGCTTCTTCTTCAATTTTTTGGAAGACTTTGAGTAGAATAGGAACCAAGTCTTCTTTGAATGTTTGATAGAATTCACTAGTATAACCGTCTGGGCCTGGACTTTTATTTTTGGGGAGATTTTTAATAGTTTTTTCTATTTCCTCCCTGCTGATTGGTCTGTTTAGGCTTTCTGCTTCTTCATGACTCAGTCTAGGAAGGTTGTATTGTTCTAGGAATTTATCCATTTCTTCTAGATTGTTGTATTTGGTGGCATATAATTTTTCATAGTATTCTACAATAATTCTTTGTATTTCTATGATGTCTGTGGTGATCTCTCCTCTTTCATTTTGGATTTTATTTATTTGAGTCCTGTGTCTTTTTTCCTTGGTGAGTCTTGCCAAGGGTTTGTCAATTTTGTTGATCTTTTCAAAGAACCAGCTCCTTGTTTTGTTGATTTTTTCTATAGTTTTTCTGTTCTCTATTTCATTTATTTCTGCTCTGATTTTTATTATCTCCTTTCTTCGGCTGGTTTTGGGTTGTCTTTGTTCTTCTTTTTCTAGTTCCTTAAGGTGTGAAGTTAAGTGGTTTACTTCGGCTCTCTCTTGTTTGTTCATATAGGCCTGAAGTGATATGAACTTTCCTCTTATTACTGCTTTTGCTGCATCCCAGAGATTCTGATATGTCGTATTTTCATTTTCATTTGTCTGTATAAATCTTTTGATTTCTGCACTTATTTCTTCTTTGACCCATTCATTTTTTAGAAGTATGTTGTTTAGTTTCCACATTTTTGTGGGTTTTTCCCCCTCTTTTTTGCAGTTGAATTCTAGTTTCAAGGCTTTATGATCAGAAAATATGCTTGGTACAATTTCAATTTTTCTAAATTTGCTGATATTGTCTTTGTGGCCCAACATATGGTCAATTCTTGAGAATGTTCCATGTACACTTGAGAAAAATGTATACTCTGTCGCTTTGGGATGAAGTGTCCTGTAGATGTCTATCATATCCAGGTGTTCTAGTATTTCGTTTAAGGCCACTATATCTTTATTGATTCTCTGTTTGGAAGACCGATCTAGAGCCATCAGCGGTGTATTGAGGTCTCCAAGTATGATTGTATTTTTGTTAGTTTTTGTTTTAAGGTCAATAAGTAGCTGTCTTATATATTTTGGTGCTCCTTGGTTTGGTGCATATATATTAAGGATTGTTATGTCTTCTTGATTCAACTTCCCCTTAATCATTATGAAATGACCATTTTTGTCTCTGAGTACTTTTTCTGTCTTGTAGTCAGCATTATTAGATATGAGTATTGCTACGCCTGCTTTTTTTTGGGTGTTGTTTGCTTGGAGTATTGTTTTCCAGCCTTTCACTTTGAATTTGTTTTTATCCTTGTTGCTTAGATGTGTTTCTTGTAGGCAGCATATAGTTGGATTTTCTTTTTTAATCCATTCTGCTACTCTGTGTCTTTTTATTGGTAAGTTTAATCCATTTACATTTAGTGTAATTATTGACACTTGTGGGTTCCCTACTGCCATTTTATAAATTGCTTTCTGTTAGTTTTGTATCTAGTTTGATTCTTCTCTTTTGTTTTTCTATCATTTGTTTTTGTTTGTTTGTGTTCCATACTTCTTTCCTCTGTTGCTACCTTTTTTAAGTCAAGTGTTTTTGTGGTGGTTTTTTTAAGGGTGGTTACCATTAAGTAATGAAAAGGGTACCTACCATATTCATTGTAGTACCCTATCTTATAAGTATTTCTGCACTTCATCATCCTTTGCTACTGTTAATCTCCATCCTCTCCCCCCTTTTTTTCCTTTGTTGTCACAGTTTAAGTTTGGTTTTATTGTGTTCTTGGTGGAGCTGTTACTTGTGGTGTTGTTTTCTTTTGTTCTTTGAATCTGGTTGGAAAACCCCCTTTAGTATTTCCTGGAGTGGGGGCTTTCTGTTGATAAATTCTCTCATCTTTTCTGTATTTGTGAATGTTTTTATATCTCCTTCATACTTGAAGGATAGCTTTGATGGGTATAGTATTCTTGGCTGAAAGTTCCTCTCTTTCAGGGCTTTAAATATTGGGGTCCACTCTCTTCTAGCTTGTAGAGTTTCTGCTGAGAAATCTGATGATAATCTAATAGGCCTTCCTTTATATGTTGTACTCTTCTTTTCCCTGGCTGCCTTGAGAATTTTTTCTTTGTCATTGGTTTGTGTCATCTTTATTATGATGTGCCTTGGAGTAGGTTTGTTGGGGTTAAGAAAACTTGGTGTTCTGTTTGCTTCTTGAATTTGAGGCTTTAGTTCCTTCCACAGGCTTGGGAAGTTCTCATCTATTATTTGTTTGAGTATATTCTCCATTCCATTTTCTTTCTCTTCTCCCTCTGATATACCTATTATTCTTATGTTATTCTTTCTGATGGAGTCAGACAATTCCTGTAGGGCTTTCTCGTTTTTTATTATTTTTGAGTCTCTTTCTTCTTCTCTCTGTTGTGCCTCAAGTTGTTTGTCTTCTATTTCACTAATCCTATCTTCAATCTGGGCTGTTCTGTTAGCTAAGCTTGTTACCTCGTTTTTCAGTTCGTGAATTGAGTTTTTCATTTCTGTTTGATTTGTTTTTATAGTTTCAATTTCCTTGGTAATATATTCTTTGTGTTCATTGAGTTGTTTTCTGATCTCCCTATATTGCCTTTCTGTGTTTTCTTGTATTTTTAAGATTTCTGAGTATTTTTAAGATTTCTATTTTAAATTCTCTGTCATTTAGCTCCAAGGCTTCCAATATGTTAAGTCTTTTCTCCATAGATTTTTCCACATCTATTTGTGTTACCTCTCTTTCTTTTGTATCCATAATATTCGATTTCCTCTTTCTTATCGGCATCTGAGGGTGGTCTTATTGATAGCACTAATTAGAATTAATAAAGAGTAAAAAGAAAAAAAAAAGGTAAAACACCCCACAAAAAAAAAAACAGTAATAATTTATTATTTCCCCCTTTTTTTCTCTCTTCTCTTTCCCTCCTCTCCCCTCCTCAGGGAAATATCGTGCCTATAATGGAGGGCCTGATTTGGGGTGAAGAGTTCAAGGGGCAAAAAAAGGGAGTAGGGACCTACTAAATGCAAAAAAAAAAAAAAAAAAGGAAGAAAATCTTAGACAAGCATAAGATGATTTGCTTGTAAGTGATGCTCAACTAAGAGATATAATGAGAGGGATAAGAGGGAACCAGAAAAAAGGACCAAAAAAGAATAATAAAGAAGAAAAAATAAAAATAATAAGTAAAAATCTGTTGTATTAAGTGGAGCAAAGACTAAATACAATGGAGACCTTGGGTTGGGAGGACCCAAAATGCCACAAAAATAAACAAACAAGAAAAAAAAAATAAAAACAAAAGCAAAAAAGAGAAATAAATCCAAAAAAAAGCCTTGAGTCCCAAATTAACTAATTTGTTCGTGATTGAGGATTATATAGGAGGAAAGTAAAATGAGAAAAGAAAAAACAAATAGAAAGGAAAAAATAAGAAAAAGAGGAAAATGAAGGAAGAAATAAAATAGGAAGAGAAAAAAATAAAATAAAGCAAGACAAAAAAACAAAAACAAAAGAGGAGAGAGTGAGAGTTAAGTGTTTTGGAGTATAACCTTAACGGAGGGTGAGGATGACGAAGAAAAATGAAATGCAACACTCATGGGTAGTGTAGTTCAAGAAAGGGGAAGCATAAGATGGGCAGAGAATAGAAGGACCGAGGTGGAGGAAATAAAGGCAAAAAGATAGAAGAAACAAACAACAACAACAACAACAAAAAATTAGTGGATCAAGTTGTAAAGTCTGTGGGTTTTTCTTGATTTTGAGAGGTTAACTTCTTCCTTTTTCTTTTCTCTCCCTCTTCCTGGTCGGTGACTCTGTACCCCAGGCTCTGCCCCTGTGTCACTCTTAGGTAGGGATTTGCAGTTGATGGGATTCTATGGCAATGTCATATAATTGGCTTTAGTCTTGCTGGAAGTAAAGGCTTGTTGGCGTTTGCAGGGTCCAACGATGAGAGAGTTTGCTTTCCTGGATTCTCTCTCCTAGTCCCCCCTTTCTGAATTAGCAGCCTGGTGATCCAGCTATAAGGCTGCAACTGCTTCTGCCTGGGGAGTAAGAGGCTCAAAGAGCTGGGAAATCCCCACTCTATCCCCACTCAGTGCAAGGCTTTGGGAAAGGCTCTGAGAGTCAGGGCCTCCAGTGTAATCAGGCGGGGGTGGGAGTCAATTGTTGTCAAGGTGACTGTTCAGCGCCTATCATTTAGTTGGACCTCTCAACCCAGGCTTTCCACACTTTGTAGCCTGTTTTTGCAGGGAAGAAGAGGCACTAGTCTCTGCTTACGACTAGTGTAGTATAGACCTTATTATCTGCCAAGTCCTTCTTGTTAGCGTTTATCCCTGAATATGGAGGCTCTATCAATCAGAAGTTGCCCCCGCCCCTTTAGCGAGAGGCACTAAAAAATATCACGCCTCTTGTCTTGGATCGCTGAACTGAGAGAGATCTTATCAATTAGAACCGAGGGTGCGCAGATTTCATGGGTTAAGCTAATTTCAGTGATTGGGTCGCAGCTGTGCTTCCGAAGGTATTTTAGGCTGCCTGCGCGCGCCCCTCCCCCAACGCTTGATTGTTAGCTTGAATGGCTGGGTGAGGTGCCCCGCCCACGGAGAGAATCTCCCAAGCCTCTCCCGCTCGCCCCGCCGCTGGCGGCTGGACCGCACCAGGCGCAGGATAATGGAGCCCCCTGGGTGTGTGGGCCAGCAGGGCGCCCTGGGCGAGTGGAATGCCCAAGGCACGCGCGCGAATGGGGTGCTCCGGGCACCAGTGGCCGGCGACCCCCACTCGCAGTGTGCGGGCCGCTGGGAACGTCAGCGGTGCTCAACCGGACCGTGCGCGCGCGGCTGCTCGCGGCTCGCGGCGGCCGCTCGCGGTTCCCAAGTATATGGGCTGACTCACCGCAGGCGCACTTCCTTGCGGTTTGAAAGAACGTCCCTGTGGTCGATTCCTCCACACCCTCGTCTCTCAGATTCAAGTGATAACAGTCCTTTCGCTATCAGTTTGTGTGGAACTCCGAAATGCTCCGAGGATAAATTTTTCTGTTTCTAGTTGATAAATTTGTTGTGATTTAGGGGAGAGCTGTCGGATGCGCTGCTCACGGCGCCATTTCCGTGACGGCACCTTTAGTTGTAATTTCAATTTGGTTCTGGGAGGTGGTGAGTGCAGCTTCCACCTACTCTATCGTCATCTTGGATCTCCAAAATTTATTTTTCCACTTATTCAAATATACTGTGTCCCTCAGTAGAACTGTATTGTTTCCTTTACATAGATTTGTACATGTCTTGTTCAATTTTATTCCTAGGAATTAGATTTTTTTTTATTGCCATTATGAAAGGCATAACCACCCCTCGACCTCCAATTATAGCTTTCTAGCCTGTTCCACTGCAATAGGAGAATACACGTATTTTCATCCCTTGATATATGTGTGTGATTGGTTTCAGGACCCTAGTGGATACTAAAATCCTAAGATACTCAAATCCCTTCTATAAAATGGCATAGTATTTGTATATAACAAAAGCATGCCCTTCGGTATACTTTAAAATCATCTGTAGATCACTTAGTAGTTATACTGTACTTTTTTGGTAATAATGACAAGGAAAAAAGTCTGTACATGTTCAATAAAGACACAACCATAGTAGTTGGTTGTTACCTAATTATATAGGACACATCAGCAACAATGTAACATTTTTTTAGTGTTTTCGATCTGTAGGTCATTGCATCTAGGCATGCAGAACCCAGGGGTACAGAGGGATGGCCGACTGCAGCTCTTAGCTGCGCAGTCATCTGGAAGCCCCAGCTCCCACTGGGAGCCGAGGAGTGGAGCTGGGGCCAGGACCCTTGCCTTTTCCTCCTTCCCCTTCATTCCTTGAGTCCTCGGCCCCAGGGAGCAGGTGCAGAAGCAGTTGTTATGGTAAATAAGGAAGAACCAACCAACTTCACAAAGCTACCCAAAAGTGACCAGCGATGAAAATATAAACTTATTTCCAAGTGCCCTGTACCCTGACTCTCACATCAACTTCCACAGGCTGTGGCTGATGGTCAGCAGTTGGCTGGGCACAGAAAATAATGTTGGCCTCTTACCTGACCATGACCCTCTCTGAGGCCAGGAGCCCAGGAAGTAAGTCTGACAGGTCCTGTGGGGAGCGTCCAGCCCCGTCCTGGACCACTCTTCTGGCTAGGTAGCAAAAGGAAAGCTAAGGAAGGGAGAAGTCAGCCCAGCTTTTGAGAGGAGCTAGGAAATCTCCTCAGGGCTCTAGTTCTCAGAAAGAGCAATGTCTAGAAAACAAGGGAGCTTAATGCTTTTTTTAGGTCGGATTTTTACCTTAGTCCTTAAAAATCAGATCCTACCATTATGTATGTCTTTTTTTTTTTTTTTTTTTTTTTTTTGACAGAGTGAGAGAGTCAGAGAGAGGGACAGATAGGGACAGACAGACAGGAAAGAAAGAGATGAGAAGTATCAGTTCTTTGTTGTGGCTCCTTAGTTGTTCATTGATTGCTTTTTCATATGTGCCTCGACTGGGGGGCTACAGCAGAGCAAGTGACCCCTTTCTCAAGCTAGTGATCTTGGGCTCAAGCCAGTAACCATGGAATCATGTTGATGATCCCACGCTCAAGCCAGTGACCCCGCACTCAAGCTGGTGAGCCCACCCTCAAGCCAGATGAGCCTGTGCTCAAGCTGGCAACCTCAGGGTTTTGAACCTGGGTTCTCCGAGTCCTAGCCCGACACTCAATCCACTGTGCCACCACCTTGTCAGGCTGTAGGTCTTATTATTATATAATACTCATCACTGGGGCTTTAACTGATTAATAATGGAAGGTTTTTGTTTAAACATTAAACATTAATGGTTTTGTTCTGCTCTTGGGAACTGGCAGCAGACAGTTAGAAACGGGCTTTAGTCATGCTCTGCCCCTGGGGTCTGGGCTGATTATAAAAGTGACTCTTGAGAGACGGTGCCTGTAATCAGAGGACATTCTTGCCCATGCCATGGCCCTGAGCTGCACCCTTGCAAGGCAGCACAGGACTTCACAACAGCCTTTCATATTTTTGTTTTCCCAGATGACCACTGGATCTGATAGAAATTTACTGTCAATTGCTTCTTCTCATTATGGCATTGACTACTCTGAGGCTCAGGAAAGCTAAATTTATCATCTTAATAATGGGGTCTGGCACTGGGCTGACACTTTTTTATGCATTATTCTATTTAAAGTTTATAAGTACCCTAAGGGATATGAAATATTATTCTTATTTTAAATGCAAAGATAACAAGGCCTAGAAATGTTAAATAACTTGGCAACTGTGCCTACCTTGCAAGTGGGCGAAGTAAGATTTAGCATTAATTCTTTTCCGATTCCAAATAGCATGCTCTTGCCATCGCCCCATCTCACCTGCCCAAAGGACAACAAGAGAACCGTGTGTTGTGCTGGAGACAGGACCAGCTCCTGGGTCCTACAGCAGCTCCTGTCCTGTTCTGAGTGAGTGGTGTGTCGGCATGCTTTTGGAGCCTGAACAACAAGGGACAATGGTGCGAATAGAGTGGCAAACACTCACACTGGGCTTTTCCATGTGTCAGACACTGCTTTCCGGACTTTGTAGTGTTCTGTTCGTGAGTCCTCTCAGCAACCTCCTCATACCGGTGAGCATTATCCTTCCACCCGACAATTAGCTCATATAGATGTTAAGCAACTTGTCTAATAGCACAGAACCAGCAAGTGGCTGAGTGGGGACCCAGGCAGGTTGGACCCAGAGTCTTGTGCTCTTAACCATGAATATAGGGTCTCTCTAACTAGGTGGGGGGCAGAGCTTTTAGGGTAAAGGGATGCCAGCTTTGCCAACAGTTCTATTTGAGCATGTTATATCTGAGATAGACTATTAAGTGTCAAGCAGGCATTTGAATATCAAATTAGAATTATCAACATATAGGTGGTGGCCAGGCTCTGGCTGGTTAGCTCAGTTTGCTTGTGGGTTTGATCCCTGGTCAGGGCACACATGAGAAGCAACCAAAAAATGCATAACTGAGTGGAACAACAAAGGCTTTCTTTTCCCTTTCTCTTCCTCTCCCTCCCTCTCACTGTCTCTATCAATAAATACAAACATTAAGCCCTGGCTGGATAGCTCGGTTGGTTGGAGCATTGTCCTGGAGTGTGGAGGTTATTGGTTCTATTCTCCGGTCAGGACACACACGAGCAGCTAGATGTTCCTGTCTCTCTCTCTCCCTGCCTCTCTTTCAAAAAACCCAAAAGGAAAATATAAAAAACAAACAAAACACCCAAAAAGCATATAGGTGGTATGTAAAGTCCAAGATAAAATGAGGTCACCACTAAAAAATGTATGGGAGAAGAAGAGAGGCCCATGGCCTTTTCCACACCCTGAGGGTGGGAAGAAGAGGGAGGGCTGGCAAAGACCCCAAGTGACTCCTCCCTTTCTCTTACACTCCACATGCCAGCCCTCAGCATGGCCTGTGACCTCCCTCCATTACTGTCTACTACCTTAGAGTAAGTCATCAACACAGCTCACTCGTACAATCTGGAGTGCCCTCTGACAGACGCTCTGGCCACCCCCACCTTCTCACGAAGCCCTTGCCACCAGTCTTCTTGTTCTGAACATGCAAGCGTGACCCCTCGGGACCTTGCACTTGCTGTTCCTCTTGCCTGCAGTGTTTTTCCTTAGATAGTCCCAGGGCTCCACTATTGCTTTGTTCAGATCCATACTTAAATGCCACCTCCTTTCAGGGACCTTTCCTAACCACTCTATCCAAAAGAGAACCCCAGTGCTCTCTCCCCTCTTAGACAGCTTTGGTTTTCTTCATAGACCAGCCATTCTCAACCTGTGGGTCGCGACCCCAGCGGGGTCACCTAAAGCCATCGGAAAATATATAATGCATATCAGGTATTTACATTCCGAATCATAACTGTAGCAAAATTACAGTTATGAAGTAGCCACCAAAATTATTTTTTGGTTTGGGGTCACCGCAACATGAGAAACTGTATTGCGGGTCACAACATTAGAAAGGTTGAGAACCACTGTCATAGACCATATCACAGCGTAAAAGCTAAACACTGCTATGCATCATCAGTCAGTTGAGTGAGGGAATGGAAACTGCAGAGCTCCCCCCTGGATTAGTAAGCCCTGTATTTGTCAAACTGAAAAAGTGCTAACATCACCTCAAGGGACAGTGTTGATATTCATTCTTCCTTGTGAGTAAGTTCTTATGGAGAAGAAGAAATAAGAAAGAAAGCCAGAATTCTGGATAATGAGGAGGGGGTTGGGGAGCTGTCTCTCCTGCTCTAATTCCCACTTTGGTGTATTTAATTGAGTGTCTGCAAAGAGAATGGTGTATAAATGATTAGTATCCAAAGGCAGTTCCTATGAAAGAAAGAGAGTTTATGAAAGTTGTAGCAAAACTACCTTCTGAGGGGTGTTGAGCAAATCCAAGGTCATTGTGGGTGTTTACCCCTGTATTTCTCCTTGTGAGAGAAAAGGTGTCAACTTCTGCATCATTTCCCAGCACCTTAGTGATAGCCTGAGGGTGTGTGAGGTCCACTCTGTCCTCCAGGCAAGCCAGTTAGGCTGTCAGACCCCTGGCCTCCCCCATAGCAGATAACCTCATAGATCACAAATAGTGAGTTCATTCTATGGCCAGAGGAGTGAGGCAATGGCAGATGCCCATCAGCCTGGCATATAAACAGATAGCTTCCCAGAAATCGGGTCTAATGTTAATACGAGCACTGAAAATTCACAGGCATGCTGGAGAGGAAGGGTTCTTTTCAAGAACATGATTGATTTCAGGCTTTAAAGTGACAACCTTAATGTGTTAGCTTCTCTGTCATGCTTTCTTAATAATGCAATGCATGCTGCCTAATAGTGTGGGTTTTAGTTCAGCCTCTTATTTTGCCATTTGTGAGGTGGTGGGGAAATGGGAGGGTAGGCGTGGGACACTCTTGTCCTCGTCAGTCTTAAGGATCTATCACCTTGCTAGGTGTTTTGAGGCCCTCTTTGCACTTACAAGTGCTTTGATGTCCCTGTCGGATAGAGTCTGTATGTGTGGCTGGGCAATGTGGCCCGACGGCTTATCCTGCAGGCATTGCTTGGAGAGAGGGAGGGACGAGGGGTGGCAAACAGCTGGATGTTTGAGTACTGGGCCATGTGTAGTTCTTATTCAGAAAAAGAGCCAGCATTACCCTTAGGCTGGGTCAAATGCCTCTTTCCAATGTGGAAAAGAAGATAAAAAAGCTGTACTCAAACATTTCTAAAAGCTCACATTTCATGTATAGCCACATACATAAAATATGCATATACAGTGCATAACTGTTTATAATTTTGTGTTGGTATTTTATATATGTATTATATATATGTATATATGTATATGTAATATGTGTATATGTGCATTCTCATATTCTCAAGATAACAACATATCTTGATAAACTTCTTCTCTAACCACATTTCTTCCTAGCCAACACAGGAATTATCCCTGAGTATCTTTTTTCAAAAACTAGTAAATGGAAGAAAAGCCATCCATTCCTGGTTAGAATAGCACCCATGAGGTTAAAACTAGAACAGGCCACTTGAGAATTTTATTCAATTTATATTTAATTGTAAAACTTGAAAACTATTTTGGAAAAACACTCAGTATATTGAATTAGGAAGACCTGAGTTTGGTCTTTGGGCCTGGTACTGTGAATATGCTTTGGGGTGTGTCTTTTGAGATATGAAGTGGGTTGAGATTGGGGCCTTCTGATCTTAACTCCAAGAGACTCCCCAATGCCTACATCCAACCCAGGGCTAAAGTCTATCTTTATGGCTATGTCACAGAACATGCTGAGTATACCACCCTCCCTGACAATACTGTATACTAAAAAAACCCAACAGTAACAAACTGAAGCTCAGTGAAGCACTATGGAAAGATGTCATGCCTCCAGAATGATTGGCTTCTATGACTGGTAGACTCACAACATCGCCAATTTACTTACCTTCTTCGTTTGTCAACCCGAGAACAATATATCTGCTGAGAAGAACTCCTTGTGGTTAACTGGACCCAATTTCATAACCAGTGTAGCCATTGTTTACAAAGGGCTCTCATGCCCACTGCATGTCAGGGAAAAGCTGCAGACTGAGCTGTCAGCCTGTGCACTGAGCTCCAGCTGGCTGAGCCAACCCTTACAACGCTCCAGGCATTTTATTTTAATAAATAGGACTGAGACCTTTCTTTTCCAATCAGAGCTGCACAGGTATATCCTCTTTAGCATCTTTCTGGACCAATCAGAGTAGCTTCCACACTGACCAATCAGAATGCACAAAGTTGACCAAACAGGGCAGTGCTATCTGGACAGTCAAACTGCAAATATGGAGTCGTCATTTGTATGAGATTGGGTGGACCCATCAGGAACTGACAGCTGGGGCTTCTCTCTATGTAAGCCAGCTTCCCCTTTGTCTTTGTGCAGTGCACTTTTGGCTTCATTTCCCCAACTTAAGCTGCTTCACTTTAGCTGTAACACTTCAGTTGTTTCTCACTAGCTGTTTCGTTGCATAAAGCCTCTCCTATCCACAACCCTCAGATTGGGACTCTTGTAGGCATTGGATTAGTAACAGTGAACTTCTGTTGACATATTCTATGAACGCAATCCCAGACGACTGGTCCCATATTTTATTTATTTTTGTTTTTGTTTATTAATTTTAGAGAAAAGACAGGATAGAGAGAGAGAAAGGGGGGCTGAAGTTAGAAGCATCTACTCATGGTGGTTGCTTCCCATATGTGCCTTGACTTGGCAAGCCTAGGATTCAAATAGGTGACCTCAGAATTCCAGGACCACACTTTATCCACTGGGCCACCACAGGCCAGGCAATCTATCCCCATATTTGAAAAAGCAACTCTTTGCTCAGACAAAATTATGGACCTCTTAGTTTCTTAGGTATGCCATCCAAAATTATAATGGCTTATTTATTGATCAACCTCAAGCTTCTCAGGGTAGTATTTTACAAGTTAAGATGATTGGGCATGGCTATTATATGCATAAGCACTTACACTTTAAATAACTTTTAACAAGTATGTTAGGAAGTGTTTTTAATTGTGGTAGTTTTGTGTCTCTGTGTCCATGGACAGGAACTGGTTGTGAGCGAAGGAGAAGCCCCTGGTGATTTAACGTATTAAATATATATTGATATATATTAGTGGAGCTGTCTTCTAACAGGTTAGGTATAACACTTAGTGTAATGAGATGGAGGTGTAGTTTCCTTTAAGTAAGTTTAATAAACCCCGACCAGGTAGCTCAGTTGGTTAGAGTGTCGTCCCTATACACCAAGGTGGCAGGTTGAATACTCGGTCACAGCACCTACAGTAATTAACCAAAGGGTGCATAAATAAGTAGAACAACAAACTGACGTTTCTCTCTCTCTCTCAAATCAATAAATAAAACTGTTTTAAGTTAGTTTAATGAGTTTGAAGATAGACACATGCACACGTATGTGTCTATCAGGATGGCAAATAGGTGTCACTCTGTGGAAACGCCAATTGATTGGTGGAGACCACTCTAAGCACAGTATTGAGAAAAATTTGAAGTGGTTAATGGAAAAATATGTAGTTGATTAAAGACATCCCCTGAAGGCATGGAAAGTGGGGGGAGTGGAGGGTAAATTGCTATACAAATACAAGGGCTCTTCTTGAAAGGGGAGGCTAAAGTAGAGTGAACAAATCAACTACAGAATCACATTGATTTTGGTTGCAAATCTGTTGGGTGTATCTTTTGCACTTGTTAAAATAACTGCCACAGCTATTCAGTACATAGCAGTAACCACGACAAAACATAAAAAAATGCAACTAAAATTTGTGTATTGAGTGTAAAACAAGTGCTTCAATTTCAGGCAGCAGTAGGAAAGAAAGTTGATCAATTTATTTTAAGCTATTTATATACAAAACAATTTTCTGTATGATATTCCTTTTCATTTTTAAAAAATTTTAATTTATTGTGTTAACATGAATTCAAGTGTCCCACTCAGTATAACACCCTCACCCCCCACCCACGTGCCCTCATTACACCCCCTTTGCCCCCTCCTCCTAACTCCCTTCTCCTTCCCTCTGGGATTTGCTGTCTTGTTATCTGTATCTATGAGTTATGTATATATAATTTCACTAATCCCTTCACCTTCTCTGATCACATCCCCTCATCCCCCTTCCCTCTGACAGCTGACCCTCTGGTCCCTGTGACCCCGCCTCTGCCTCTATTCTGTTCCTCAGTTCACTTTCTTCATTAGATTCCACATTTATGTGAGATCATATGATATTTGTCTTTCTTTGCCTGGCTTATATCACTTAGCATAATAATCTCCAGGTCCATCCATGCCATTGTAATAGGTAAGATTTCCTACTTTTTCACAGCCGTGTAGAATTCCATTGTGTATATGTACCAAAGCTTTTTAATCCACTCGTTCACTGACGGACACTTGAGCTGTTGCTAGAACTTGGCTATTGTAAACAATGCTGCAATAAACATGGGGGTGCATATCTTCTTTTGAATCAGTGATTTGGCATTTTTAGGATATATTCCTAAAAGTGGGATAGCTGGATCAAAAGGCAGTTCCATTTTTAATTTCTTGAGGAATCTCCATACTGTTTTCCACAGTGTTGCACAAGTCTGCATTCCCACCAGCAGTGCAGGAGGGTTCCCTTTTCTCTACATCCTCATCAGCACTTATGTGTGTTGTATATGAAGCAATTAACAGTAAGTTAAACTCACATATTATCTATAAACCTATATTAGCTATGTTTCAAGATTTCCTACTTAAACACATTTCACAATCCTTAACTTTCATAAACACAGAAAGTATAACTTTTAAATGGGCAAAGATATGCTTTATAGTAAAATAATTTTATAAGAGGGCCTTTATCTCTTTCTATTTGATAGTAGGAAAGAAATCTGTGACTAGCATAGGAAAACAGAGAAGAGTCAAACTTACATTTCCTGAGAACTGTGCCTCAATCTGATTAGCTAGCAAATAGGTTTTAAAAAAACCTGTTTAGTTCAGTAGGGCATACATTTAGCTTCCTTGTCAGTCACACAGAGCAAGGCACCTTCTAGCACAGTTCCTGGAATGAACAAAAGCACTTGAAGCCCAAGGAATGTGCTTCATTATTCCCTTTAATTAAAGCTGACTCTCTCCTTAAATAGAAGCTTATGTTTCTAATTTTCGTATTTCCCCTTCTTAGAGAAGGGTTTGTATTATTCTATTTGTCCATATTAATAACAGGATACTTTCAGACAGTGATTATATCATTTAGAAATTTCGTTTGGCTGCCAGTCACAGAAACCCGATTGTGGTGATTTAAGGAAATTAAGCTACTTTCTCCGTCATAAGAGAGGATGGTCTGGCACATGGCAGTGGCTCTGCGCATTGTCAAGGACCCAGGCTCCTTATGACTTCGTGTTCTTTCCACCTTTGATACGTGACTTTTATCCTCAAACCTGCCTCAAGGTGTAAGATGGAGGAAACTTCAGCAGCCATCAAGCCTCTGTTCAGGGGAAGACGTAGGACAGAGAGGGTCTAGTAGCTTTTAAGAAATCTTCCCAGAAGTCACACCCGTCAATCGGCAGTATTCCAGATGCCTCTCAGCTGTGCCTGTCTCCATGGCCCACAGCCACAGGATCAGCTCTGCATCAACTCTGACAGAATGTGACAGTGCCTGCCCCCCACCTGCATGCCACACGTCTGGTCTCAGGGCTCCCTTTTGGCCACCTGGGCCCAGGAGCCTTGGAGGCCACTGGGCACCCACGAATGCGCGATCCTATGCACACGTGTTTGACCTCCATGGGTGAGGATTTGGCTAAGGGAAAATGAGAGCTATCAGATCCATTTTCCCTTCCTGCCCCCACCCCCAGGGATGGATGTTCTGAGCTGCATGGTCCATGTGGACTCTGGGAACAGGACTCTGAAACTGGTCAGTCAGCTTGGTAACATGCCCTCCAGTTGGTCTCTTTTTTCCCTGCTGTTTTCCCTTCCCCCCCACCTCTACTTCTTTGGAATGGCATTCCTTAATATAAATTAGTGGTATATACACTTTTGTCTCAGGCTTTGCTTTCCTGGAAACCCAGGCTAAGATGACAGAACCTGGTGACCTGGTCTATGAGTTCCTAAGGAGACTGAACAACGTGGTTTTCTAGCTAGAAATCTGGACTTGTCAAATCAGATCATAATTCTGTTGCTAAGAAAGGATGGAGGAAGTCTTTGTCGCAGTGAACTACAGTGTAAATGAAACCAAAACTTGCAATGGCAGAGCTATCAGGGCCGGATCACATCTGTGGAGTCTGTCTGCAGCTGGCTTGGTCTACTCAATGGTATGCAAAGCCAGCATTGGAAAATTCCATCGGTTGCATTTAGCTAAATTGAAAATACTGGTGTCTTTGGGACGGTGACACAGAAACCAAATCAAGGTGATGAAGATTGCATCAGCTTGGGTTTTTTCCTCTTGATCCCAACAAAGCCAGGTTATCTTGCCTGTAGCCATAGTTCCCCACAGCCTGGTGTAATTGAAGCTCAACTGCTTCTAAGAAGAAGGTCTTAGCCGCTGCAATTGCGAAGGGACTCAGGAGGCTGCAGACTTGCCTCCCATGGTCTGTTATTGTTGACCAGAACAATGGAAAGTGGGAGACGGTGAGGGCTGGTAGAAATGAAGCAAGGCGTGAGGCTGAATGAAAATGGAAGTCAAGGATCTAGTACAATCCAAGATAGAAAAGATGCTTCTCTTATAGGGCCAGAAGATTGCTGGTGAAGAA
Source organism: Saccopteryx bilineata (assembly GCF_036850765.1). Lineage (NCBI taxonomy): Eukaryota > Metazoa > Chordata > Mammalia > Chiroptera > Emballonuridae > Saccopteryx > Saccopteryx bilineata. Next base: position 114,342,243 of record NC_089495.1, read on the forward strand.
GAAACCGAAGTGATTGAAGTTGGAGAAACTCAGTGGGGTTATCCAGAGGCCCTTAGAGATGGAAGATGAGAAAAGGCACTAGGAGTTTGATCTGTACGGAAACTCTCTTTGGCTACTCACACAGGTGGCATGTGAGGGAACTAGAGGGAACCCCAACTAAAGTGGCTTGATTCTTTTGGGTTTAGCCACTTCCTCTCTCTTTTTGGATGTGATTAAAAAAAAACTTTTGGGAAACTTCACACTTAAACATATTACAGACAAGTTAATATCTAAACAGGGATCAGTCAATAACTCCTGAAAGCAATAGGACAGTGGTGGAGGGGTGAGGAGAATGTGGGGTGGGGTGTCAAGAGAGCACCCGTGTCCTGCAGTGAGAAAAAGATGGAAGCCTCAGCAAAGGGCCGGCTCAGGTCCTCAGTGTTTGCTTCCCTGGGCAGCTTGGCAAAGCCCCAGAATGTTAGAAACACTAGGAAAATGACAAACTGTGCCAATTATATCACAAACCATTAGTTCAAAATTGTTCTTTTTTTTTTTTTTTTTGACAAGTTTGGTGTAGCAAAAATTTTTTTTTATGATTTGTGTTTCTGTGCATGTATTCTTTCTAAGTTAACCTTTGCCTATCTTAGGCTAACAAAGATTTTCTTCTACTTTAGTTTTTACCTTTAGGTTTGTGATTTAGTTTAAATTAGCTTTATGTATGGTGTGAACTAAGGGTCAAAGTTATTTTTTGTTTTTTTCACATATGGATATTCAATTGTTCCAGCACCATATGTGAAAAAAGACTATTCTTTTCATATTGAATTACCTTGACATCTTTAGTTTAAAAATCAACTGACCATATAAGCATGGGTCTAGCTCTATTCTCTTCCATTGACCCACATTTCTGTCCTTCACATCATGCTGTCTTGATTAACTAATTTTATAATGAGTTTTAGATCAGATAGTATAAACACTCTAACTCTTTTTTCTCAAAATATTTTGGTTACACTAGGTCCTTTGCATTCCAAATAAATTTTAGAACCAGCTTGTGATTTTCTACAGAAGTCTTGGGATTTTGATTGAGATTATACTAACATTGTTTCCTTTTTTCTGCTTATTTTGAGCTTACTAATTCTTTTTCTAGTTTCTTAAAAGAAATTTTAGGTAATTGATTTTGGCTTTTCTTCATTTTTATTATAAGCATTTAAAATGCAAATTTTCTCATTGGTACTTCTTAGCTAAATCCCATAAGTTTTGGCATCTTGTGTTTTTTTGTTTTTGTTTCTTTTGTATTTTTCTGAAGTTGGAAACGGGGAAGCAGTCAGACAGACTCCCGCATGCACCTGACCAGAATCCACCCAGCATGCCCACCAGGGGGCGATGCTCTGCCCATCTGGGGCATTGCTCTGTTGCAACCAGAGCCATTCTAGTGCCTGAGGCAGAGGCCAAGGAGCCATCCTCAGTGCCCGGGCCAACTTTGCTCCAATGGAGCCTTGGCTGTGGGAGGGGAAGAGAGAGAGAGGAAGGAGAGGGGGAGGGGTGGAGAAGCAGATGGGTGCTTCTCCTGTGTTCCCTGGCCAGGAATTGAACCCGGGACTCTTGCACACCAGGCTGACACTCTACCACTGAGCCAACCGGCCAGGGCCTGGTATCTTGTGTTTTTAGTTTCTGTTAGTTTAGAATATACTCTAGCTTGTTTTGTGATTTATTGCTCTGATGCATGGGTTATTTATAAATACATTGGTTAATTACCAAATATATGGACACCTTCCAGATATATCTCTGTTTTTAAGTTCAAAGTTGATTCTGTTGTGGGTCAGAAAACACATTATATAGGTGCCATTATATATAACCAGAGCCATTCTAGAACCTGAGGCAGAGGCCATGAAGTCATCCTAAGCACCTGGGCCAACTTTGCTCCAATAGAGCCTCAGCTGCAGGAGGGGAAGAAAGAGACAGAGAGGAAGGAGAGGGGGAGGGGTGGAGAAGCAGATGAGCACTTCTCCTGTGTTCCCTGGCCGGGAATCGAACCCGGGACTCCTGCATGCCGGGCCGATGCTCTACCACTGAGATTATTTTAATGAGATTATTTTTTTTGGCCTGGCATAATGTTTATAGTAAATGTTCCAGGTACACTCATCCTCCCTGGAGCACACCCACACCTTTCCTTTCTCCTTCCCTCACAAGCATGCATCTCCTAAACTTTAAGGGTCCTTACAAGACCTGTAACTAGGGGAGCAGTGGGCAGCGGCAGCTCATCCCAGGCTCACCCCTCAGACCCTGTCTCCACGACCCCTGTTCTCGACTTCCCAGGGAGCCAAAGCAGCCCTGCCAGCTCCTGTTGCATCATCTGTCCTAGGCCCTTCCTTGTTTCACTGTCCCCAGCTTTAATCAGCTTCCTCTCAAAATCAAAAGAAACAAACAAAAAATATTCCATATGCACTTGAAAATTCTGCTGCTGTTAGGTGGAACATTAGTATTTTGAGCTTGCTCTAGGGATTACAACATGCATCTTTTACTTATCACAACTTACTTAATATCACTAGACAATCCACTCAGATTTGTATTTTAATAATTTTTGGTTTTCATTTGGTGAAATGTTATTAGTTTGTTAGTTGCATAACAGAATAATTGAGCTCTTTTAAATGGAACTTTCTGAGGCATTAACCAGGAGAAAGATGTAGGAAGATATTTTGAGGGGGAGGAGCATATGGTGTGACACCATATGTGCAGATCATAAAAGGCGGAAGAGCTTCAGCAAAGCTGTGGCCATTTGAGAAGGGGAGAGAGAAATGTTGTTGCAGAAGGTAAGACAGCTTTGAGGTACAGCTGTGCATAAGCTATGGATTCTGAAAAACAAGGAAAACTGAAAGTTGAGTAGTTTTGCACTTGAGGGTAAGCTGAGCTAGAGGAAATCTAATAGTGACAATGCTTGGGTATATTTATAGAAAGAAATAAGATAAAATAAAATAAATAAGCAAAGAGGATGACTGGAACTGGAATATTCCCATGACTAAGAAACTTACTTTCTTAGTCATCCGTCATCTCACTTTACCTATGAGAAAAACGACTCCTTGCCTGATCAGACAGTGGCACAGTGCATAGAGCATCGGCCTGGTTGCTGAAGACTCAAGTTCAAAACCCCGAGGTTGGCAGCTTGAATGCAGGCTCACCAACTTGAGTGTGAGGTCATTGGTTTCAGCATGGGATCATAAACAGGACCCCATGGTTGCTGGCTTAAGCCCTAGGTGACAGGCTTGAGCAAGGGGTCACTGGCTCTGCTGGAGAACCCCCAGTCAAGGCATATATGAGGAAGCAATCAATGAACAACTAAGGTGCAGCAACTATGAATTGATGCTTCTCATCTCCCTCCCTTCCTGTCTGTCTGACCCTGTCTGTCTCTCTCAATCTCACACACAAAAAAAAAAAAAAAAAAAAAAGAAAAAGAAAAATAACTCTTTGTTTTGTATTAACATGCAAATTTACAGTGAATTAACAAGTTCTTGCTTTGTTATAAAAAACCCTTTCCTGGGGAAACTTTAGCAAGTGAATTCTGCTTTACCCTTTTATTTTATTATCATTATTATTTTTAATATTTGTTTCTGAGGGAAGTTGTAACTTTTGCACCTGTTCTGCTACTCCAAAAAAGCATCTTGCATCATCTTCCATATGGGCCAGTGGCAGAAGATGATGTAAAGTCTTGTGCAACTCATTAGATTAACACTGTGCAAAGCCCTCTCATTCTACTTTTTTAAAAAAGGTCTCTCGCAATATAGTTTTTATGAACTGGGGGGTTGGGTGTCTTATCTTGAGAATTTCAGTATTTCATCTTGTCTTTTATTGTGGCTGCCAAAATATTTTAAAAATCAGGTAAAAATTATATGGATGATGAAAAATGTTTTAACCTCTTTAAATCATTTAAATCGCTTACCATAGGAGGCAAATTCAAGAAGATAATATTAACAAAGAAGCCCAGAGATGCCGCTACGTGGTGTTGTCATGGATGAGATTAGACAGGGTGTCATTTCAAAATTTAATTTTTAACAACCGAGTGTAACCAGTTGCCTTGTGTGGCCCAGGACTCCCAAGACCCATCATCCAATGACACTAATGGGGTCATTTCAATAGTAACAGTTTACATTTTGTTGTCTCTTGACCTTACCTACTGACAGAGGACCTCCCACTCTTAAAAAGTCTTTCCAAAGTATGATTGTTTCTGGGGTTTTCACATTTGTACCCCTGAATGAGCCTGAGCCTTCTCCTAAGTTTGCCATGTCTCTCTTCTCTCCTACGCCAAAGCCTGGCAAACCTGTGCGTGAGGGCAGGGCGTGTTGCCTCCGACCCCTGTGATACTCTGAGTCTTGGTGGATTGCAGCACTACTGTGCCCTACATGTTCCTACAGGCGGTAGCATCTCTTCTGGGATGCTCTCCAAACAGGTGAAACTGGGAGGACGTGTAGGGAAGTCCTGCAGCACTCTAATAGCGACTGTTTCTGCCATCTGGTTACTTGGCCAAGTGGAATATTTGTGGCCTCTTGGTTTCATGAGGAATTTTCTACAGGGTTGGGGTCTCTGCTCCGGGAAGGCAGAGGTCAAATCCATCTTGTTTATCTCTGCACTGGCACAGAGTAGACACACAATAAAAACTTCTCTCCTGGGGCTCTTAAGTCTTTCAGCAAATAGAATTCTTCTGGGGCTGGTCCCACAAGTTTACCAGGGTTGCCTAAATTCCATCTTAGGCTCAAGCTTGAACTCTTACTGCATTTAATATGTCTCGCAAAATATCTTACCATAGCTACTTTGGGTTAAATTTCTTTATTCCTAAAGAGCTTGAAAGTAATGTCAAAATTTCATTGCCTATTTTGTTGCCATTTCAGCACGTGTGTCTCCTGATTTCTGTCATTTTGTTTTTGTTTTAAATATAGACTAATGTGGGCATTCCAATGATTTACTCATGATGAAATGGTTGTCCCTTGCATTGCCACTAACAAATCATGTTGACCTAAGTTTGCCAGAGAAAACACAAGGCTTGGAATTTCTAGTAAATATAATAAATAAGTTTTTTTTTTTTGTATTTTTCTGAAGCTGGAAATGGGGAGAGACAGTCAGACAGACTCCCGCATGCGCCCGACCGGGATCTACCCGGCACGCCCACCAGGGGTGACGCTCTGCCCACCAGGGGGCGATGCTCTGCCCATCTGGGGCGTTGCTCTGTTGCGACCAGAGCCACTCTAGCGCCTGGGGCAGAGGCCAAGGAGCCATCCCCAGTGCCCAGGCCATCTTTGCTCCAATGGAGCCTCGGCTGTGGGAGGGGAAGAGAGAGACAGAGAGGAAGGAGAGGGGGAGGGGTGGAGAAGCAGATGGGCGCTTCTCCTGTGTGCCCTTGCCAGGAATAGAACCCAGGACTTCTACACGCCAGGCCAATGCTCTACCACTGAGCCAACCGGCCAGGGCCAATAAATAAATTTTTTAGTATTATTAAGCCCTGCGAATTTTGGTAATGGGGCATAGTCCTACATTTATACTAAACAATTATTGTTTACTAGAAGTTTAAATTTAATTGGTTGTTCTGTTTTTCCTTTTTTCCTGGATATATAGTTTCCCTTTTTCATGTTTCTGCTTTTCATTTATAAAATGCAAACCCCATTAATCCACAGCTCAAGTGACATCAACTGCATAAACATTTTTGGATAAGTAAGAATTTATCGTAAAAATGTGAGACATTATTAGATATTCAACAAATATTTGTTGAGTACCTGTGATTTGCCCTGACTGGTATTAGTACACATTTGCTTTAGCGACTTCAAAACAATCAGAAGATTGGTTTTGTTTTTAAGGAGCTTTGTAGATAGCTGTGAAGAGGACCTCCAGTCTTTTAAGCACAACAGAAGATAAACACGGGCTGTGCAAGGTAGTGAGAACTCTGGCGGAACATCCTGGAAGATGGTGACAACTAAGTCCTGAGTTGGACCTGGGGACTGATTGGATCCTGACTCCTTATAGGCAATACTCAGGAAGCCTGTGACTGCTTCTGTAGAATGCAGATAATTTGGGTTGATGAGAAATAAACATGGGCCACCCCGCAGTTTGGCCAAGGGCATTCCAGCCAGTACCAGACCAAGGTGCCTTTGGTGCGGGTGGCAACGCCATCATTTCTGGGAGAAACAGTTCACACTCTCTCCCTACATTCCACAGTTCAGGCTTCCTGTCACCACACAGTTGAATTTTTTGAGGATCGTTTGTTTCTTTAGGTTGGTGGCCAGGCTCACTTGAGCACGGGCAGTCCTGCACGTTGCAGTGCCCTATTCAAATGGACAAACAGCCCAGAGGAAACATTAATCAGGTGTGCCTTACAGCTGAGAACATGGTGAGAGGCTGCAGGGCGACGGAGGGGCAGCATCTGTCTAGTGTTCGCTGGATCACCAAGCCCAGGAGGATGGGTTGCCTAGCAGCGCCCGTCACATCAGGCCAGTGCTAGGCAACAGAACGCAGTCTGTCAGCCGCAGCCCATCCACGTTTTATTCTTTTTTTTAAAAGACGTGTAGGTATTTTAGAAGCATCTAATTAGCTTCTATCTCTTTCACTCCACCCTCTGCGTCAGGTGTTCCAGTTCAGTCACCCTCCCCGCCCCCTCTCCCCTCCCTCCCTCCCTCTGACATTCACATCTCTTTTCACAGAAGAGGGAACCTAACTGTTGCAGGAAATTTTTGTGCATTTCAGAGGACAGGAAAATGAGAAGTTGTCCCTTTGGTTACATTAGCAATTTCCTCCTTTTCATTAAGCCAGTCTCTCCATGGTCATTTTTAAGACTTCATACTGACACACAAATTGTTAGGTGTACAAAGAGAATTCACTGATGAATGCCTTAAGGAAGCAAGGACCCCAATTATATTATGAAAGCGGCCATTCTGCTACTTTCCTGCTTCCCCACAGAGTAGGGACAGAACAGGATGCGGTGATTCAGGACTCATCTGATTTCCGCAGCCTAGCAATCAATAGTCTTCACTGTGCACTTTCTACGTGTTAATCCTTATTTGCTTTTTAATTCTCATGAGAACTCTATTATTTCCGTTTCACGGTTAAGAAACAGGCTCACAAGGCCAGTCTCCAAAGTGCATAGGTCTCTAGCGGCAGAAAGTGGCATCTGGTGCCTCCCAAAAGGCATTGTGCTCATTCAGAAAACTCTAATCCAGTCGAGAAACCTGCAATGATTCTGAAAAAGCATTCTTTTTTAAAAAATCTAATACAATATAAAATTTAGAAAGATTTAAAAGTCAGAAGTCTGTGGTTGGGCTGAGTGGTAGAGCATCAGCCTGGCGTGTGGGAGTCCCGGGTTTGATTCCCAGCCAGGGCACACTGTGGAGGGTTTGCACGCACTACCAAATCTTTTTCCAGTCAACCGCCGAGAGGCAGCTGCATCCTTTGTTCTGAGGGCCAGGCTTTCATTTTCAGACAGCAGTGCAAACACCGGACGCAAGGGTGACCCTAGATTGTACCCTGCCCACTGCCTTTGGCTGAACTTCAGAAGTCACAGTTCACTACCCCGGTGTGCAGGCGCCTCTGCATGTAGGTCCCGGCTGCTGAGCAGCCTGCCGGCTCTCCAGACACTGGGTGGAAAAGGAGATGAATATGAATCCTTCCTAGCACTGTGGTACCCAATTCCCCAGGTAGGAACTAGAAAACAAACAGGGGAAATCAAATGACCCAGAAAACAGAAAGGGGGAAAAAAAAAGACTCAAGAGGCTTAGTTTAAGGTCAAAGTGAATAAAGTAAAAACTTTTGCCCTGGCCCGTTGGCTCAGTGGTAGAGCATCGGCCTGGCGTGTGGGAGTCCTGGGTTCGATTCCCAGCCAGGGCACACAGGAGAAGCACCCATCTGCTTCTCCACCCCTCCCCCTCTCCTTCCTCTCTGTCTCTCTCTTCCCCTCCTGCAGCCAAGGCTCGATTGGAGCAAAGTTGGCCTGGGCACTGAGGATGGCTCTGTGGCCTCTGCCTCAGGCACTAGAATGGCTCTGGTTGCAACAGAGCGATGCCCCAGATGGGCAGAGCATTGCCCCCTGGTGGGCATGCCGGGTGGATCCGGTCGGGCGTATGAAGGAGTCTGTCTGACTGCCTCCGTTTCCAACTTCAGAAAAATACAAAAAAAAAAAAACTTTTAAGTTATACATGCATCTTTTCACTCTTGTATTAGTCCCCCTCGACAGAGCATTGCTTTTGGAAAAGAGTTTTGTGGTATTTCAATGTTCTAATATCTGGGCACCATCCCCTTCTCTCTCTCTCTCTCTCTCTCTCTCTTTCTCTCTCTCTCTCTCTCTCTCTCTCTCTCTCTCTCTCTCTCACACACACACACACACACACACACACACACACACGCCCCACAAACACACCACACTGCACCATAGCTTTGTTAAGCTATGGATTCTTAGACTATCTATGAGGGTATTATGTAGGGCAATAATTCTTCAACTTTAATGTGCATATAAGTCATCTTGGTAAAATTCAAGCTCTTGGGTGGGGGGTAGTTTGAGAGTGATGCCCATGGTTCTGTATTTCTAACAATTGCCCAGGTGATTGTACTGCTGCTGGTCCAAAAATGTTTCATGATTTCAGCAGCAAGGCTGACTGGGGTTCCTGACTAGAGTAAGAAATTGAACCCAGAGGCCCAACAGGTCCTCCCTAGCTTTAAGGTGTTATTTGGGATCAGAGTGTGGTTTAAACTCAAACCATCAGAAGTACAAAAATTGTCAGACTCACTAAATTTTACTCTCTTTATTCTCTGAAATTGGTTATCTACATAACCAATTCCCCCTCCCCCCAACACCAGCAGCAGTGAGATTTGAAGTGATACTTGACACCTGGTGTAAAAGCTCTGTGATGAGCACTGCTCCTTGGAGTATTATTCCTCTCATTTTCAAGATGAGAGAACTGATAGCAAGTGCCGAAGTCAGGGCTAGAACCCAGACCTCGCCTTCAACTCCTAATGGACATCTAACCACACACACACACCTCACACACCCTAGAGAAAGCAAGGAGTAGCAGGTGTTCATAGTTCAGATCTGATCTATCTGCTGGGGCTTTGACAGATTTTAGGAGGTTGGGCTGGGCGGCTGAATGGAGAAGCAGTGTGAGATTGGCCAACTCTGGGGGCGAAAGAGAGGTGAGATTGTGCTTGGTGTGACCACTTCACCTGTGTCTCCCCCTTCTTTCTGCTTTTCCTTCGCTCCCACTCCCTCCACAGCTGCACACATGTGTTGCTGTCAGCCTTGCTGCAGGGGCCTGGCCTGGCCTGGCCTGGCTGGCCCAGAGGAACTGGGCTGGAATTCATTAAAAATGAGATATATTTTATTATTAACTTGTTCTAGAAGCAACTTAAAGACATTAATAACAACACGCACTTGCTGTATCACCCTTTCCAGGGCAGCAGGAACAATAATTGAAGAGATATTGTTTAACTTTAAGGATGGAATTTCTAATGGTGGTATTTGAGGGATTTCCTTCTGTGCGTATGGAGTGGGGGCTTGTGATGGAGGGAGAGCATTGCAGAAGGAATGTCATTGCCCATGGCTACTCAAATGTGTGCCCAGCAGGGCCCGCCCAGGCTGGGGGCAGAGGCCAAGGCCCCCGCTATACAACAGCACTAGGTATCATGGCTTTTAAAAAGAGCTTGACACCGTTAAAAAAAATAGAGTCACGTTAGATGAGTTTATTCAAATGCGTTTGGAAACAGCCATGAAGTATGAACACAGGCTCTGGAGAAGTAAACAGTGATTAATAGCAGTGTCTGCTGGGCTGCTGTAGGGATCTTTCTTACATTTTATCTAACAGCCTCATTAATGGTCCAGAAGAGGTGAATGCTAACAGAATTTTAATTAAATTCATAGTAGATATTGAATTGAAAGTGATTATGAATCTAAGGGAGGACAGGAAGGCAACCGAAGAATAAGTGAGAAATAAAAAATAAAATAAAATTTAGCGTCCATGGGTGAGGTGGAATGTCTTTGAAGTGACTCGAAGGCAAATGATAAGGGTTTCAGAGGTAGGTGGGCTGTGTGCCAGACAGCGTGCGGGGAGCTCTGTGCGAGCTCACGCGTTCTTCCCAGTGACACCAGGCGGGTGGGTTCCAATGTGACTCTCATCTTGCAGGTAAGGACACGGGCAGGAAGAGCTGACGTGACTTGCATGAGGCATGCAGGTGACAAGTCGTCTAGAAATTTGTTTTTAAATCCCCTTGAGTCTTTCTGTCTTGTACTTCCTTCTTCTAGGGTTACCAGGCAGTGGTACAGCCGTGCTTTTAAAATGTTTCTGGTTATTTGGTTTTTGTGGACATGCATATTTTGTGAATTAGTTTAAAGTCAATCTATTTAAAGAAAGGCTTAAAAAAAAAAGATGTTCCTAGTAATCATTTTATTGCCAACTGACTGGGCATCAGGCAAACCTGTCCTACCAAGGACAGGCCCACGGCCCCGCCGTCGGACGCTCTGTGTGAGTGGCCTGGCACCACGGCCCCGCCCTCGGACGCTCTGTGTGAGTGGCCTGGCACCACGGCCCTGCCGTCGGACGCTCTGTGTGAGTGGCCTGGCACCACGGCCCCGCCGTTGGACGCTCTGTGTGAGTGGCCTGGCACCACGGCTGTCAGACGCTCTGTGTGAGTGGCCTGGCACCACGGCTGTCAGACGCTCTGTGTGAGTGGCCTCGGCACCACGGCTGTCAGACGCTCTGTGTGAGTGGCCTGGCACCACGGCCCCGCCGTCGGACGCTCTGTGTGAGTGGCCTCGGCACCACGGCTGTCAGACGCTCTGTGTGAGTGGCCTCGGCACCACGGCTGTCAGACGCTCTGTGTGAGTGGCCTGGCACCACGGCCCCGCCGTCGGACGCTCTGTGTGAGTGGCCTGGCACCACGGCCCCGCCGTCGGACGCTCTGTGTGAGTGGCCTGGCACCACGGCCCCGCCGTCGGACGCTCTGTGTGAGTGGCCTCGGCACCACGGCTGTCAGACGCTCTGTGTGAGTGGCCTCGGCACCACGGCTGTCAGACGCTCTGTGTGAGTGGCCTCGGCACCACGGCCCCGCCGTCGGACGCTCTGTGTGAGTGGCCTGGCACCACGGCCCCGCCGTCGGACGCTCTGTGTGAGTGGCCTGGCACCACGGCCCCGCCGTCGGACGCTCTGTGTGAGTGGCCTGGCACCACGGCCCCCGCCGTCGGACGCTCTGTGTGAGTGGCCTCGGCACCACGGCTGTCAGACGCTCTGTGTGAGTGGCCTCGGCACCACGGCTGTCAGACGCTCTGTGTGAGTGGCCTCGGCACCACGGCCCCGGAGTGGCCTCGGCACCACGGCTGTCAGACGCTCTGTGTGAGTGGCCTCGGCACCACGGCTGTCAGACGCTCTGTGTGAGTGGCCTGGCACCACGGCCCCGCCGTCGGACGCTCTGTGTGAGTGGCCTGGCACCACGGCCCCGCCGTCGGACGCTCTGTGTGAGTGGCCTCGGCACCACGGCTGTCAGACGCTCTGTGTGAGTGGCCTCGGCACCACGGCTGTCAGACGCTCTGTGTGAGTGGCCTGGCACCACGGCCCCGCCGTCGGACGCTCTGTGTGAGTGGCCTGGCACCACGGCCCCGCCGTCGGACGCTCTGTGTGAGTGGCCTGGCACCACGGCCCCGCCGTCGGACACTCTGTGTGAGTGGCCTCGGCACCACGGCTGTCAGACGCTCTGTGTGAGTGGCCTCGGCACCACGGCCCCGCCCTCGGACGCTCTGTGTGAGTGGCCTCAGCACCACGGCCCCGCCCTCGGATGCTCTGGGTGAGTGGCCTCAGACTCGCTTTGCTCCTGCTGCATCCCCAGCTTCCAGAACAGTGTCCAGAGCACAGGGGATATTCAAAACATCATTGTTAAATGTGCTTCTTGTAGGCAACGTTGATTTCACAGACACTTCAATCTGAAAACATTAAGCAGGGCTTTTCATAGAGAGAGTGGGGCTGGGATGTGCTTCTGCTTCGTGCAGTTTGAGGGTTGAGCTGTGGCACAGCTGCCCTTTCTTATGGTAACCTGGGCAAGGAATTTCCTTCTGTGGACTCCTTGTCAATAACAAAGCATCTTGGCTTTGCCATCTGCCCTGCCTTCCTGTGGTTGGGAGAACCAAAGGAGAAGAGCACTGAGAACCCCAGGTACGTGGCATTTATCAAATTTGATGCCACCCCCAGGCCACTGTTTAGAAAACAGTTAAGGTAGTTTAACCACCAGATAAACTTATTATAATACCAAGATAGTCCCAGATAGCACAGCTCATCACTTAACAAACATGGGAACAGACTCTGCTTTCTTCCCAGGTGAACTTCAGAATCCTTGTGAACTTCAGGAATGCTATTATTAAAATGAGTCCGTGTGACTGTGATGTTCCGACAGGCTGAAGAATAATGACAAGTTCAAGAGGAAAGCTGCTTCTTAAGGGAACAAGAGAAAGGGGAAAGGCTGGCAGTACACATGGTCAGAAGGCAAGGACATGTTCAAAGGATGCTGTAGTTAGGGGAATTCTGGAGAACCTTGACATTTACTGGGGAAGAGGTCATAGGAAATGGTGTCAAAGTCAAGGTCGAAGATCATGCCTTGCAAGATGAAGGGCTTCTCTCTCATCGCTTACTTGAGGGCTGGTCTGGGTGTTTTGTATCTATATTGGGAAAGAGAGCAGAATTAGCAATTACTAGTTCTGGCCATTGAAGATTGATCTTGCAAGTAGAGTCAGTTGTTTGTATGGTCAGCATTGATGTCATCGACTAAGCCCCCTACTATACCTGGAGTTGTCTATTAGTTCCCCTTTTCACTGTATATTCTGACCCATCCATTTCCCCCAAGACCAGCAGTGGGGGTAAACTGTGGTCACTCACTGACTCAGCAACGGTTGGCTGAGCACCCGCTGTATGGCCAGGCTCCCGGTGAGGACCTGGGAACACAACAGGAGGCACGATGGACATGGTCCTTGCCTGCTTAGAGCTCAAGATGAAGTGGTATACTTGAAGGAAATAATAAAATAAATGCATATACTGTTCAGTAAAGTCTGTACATGCCATAAAGAGCATGTCTAGGGTCCATGAGAGTTTATAAAAGGGTCTGCCATAGTGTAAGTGGCTGGGATGGTAATCCTAAAGAAGAAATGTTTGAATTGGCATTGAAAGGCTGTTAAGCACTGACTAGATGAGGAGGGTGGGGAAAAGAGTGTTCTGGATAGAGAAAGAATCTGATCCAAAAGTGCTCGGGACTTAGGGGTATGTCATGAGCAGACCCGTGTGTCTGGGGAGCAGAGGTGGAGGGGGCAGCAGCTGGAAGGAGTCCTGCTGGAGCCCCCTTGCAGGACCTTGTGGGCAGAGTGAGTTCAGGGCTTGGACCTTTGTCTTGAGGGAAGTGGGGGACCTTGGAGGTGTGTTTTTTTTTTTTTTTTTTTTTTTTTGTGTGTGTGTGTGTGTGACAGAAGAGAGAGAGAAAGAGAGAGAGGGACAGATAGGGACTGACAGACAGGGAGAGAGATGAGAAGCATCAATTCTTTGCTGTGGCACCTTAGTTGTTCATTGATTGCTTTCTCATATGTGCCTTGACCTGGGAGCTACAGCAAAGTGAATGACCCTTTCTTCAAACCAGTGACCTTGGGCTTGAAGCCAGCCACCTCTGGGCTCAAGCCAGGGACCATGGGGTCATGTCTATGATCCCACGCTCAAGCCAGCAACCCTGCGCTCAAGCTGGTGAGCCCACTCTCAAGCCGGTGATCTTGGAGTTTTGAACCTGGGTCCTTCATGTCCCAGTCTGACACTCTATCCACTGCACCACTGCCTGGTCAAACAACCTTGGAGGTTTTTAAGGAAGAGTGAGGGTGGTATGTGTGTGCAATTAAGACAGACACACACAATGCTATATTAGTTTACTAGGGAGGGGGAGAGAGAGAGAGAGAGAAAGAGAGAGAGAGAGAGAAGCTATATTCTACCAGGGCAGCCATAGCAAAATACCACAGACTGGGTGGCGTAAACAGCAGGAACTTATTTTCTCATAATGCTGGAAGCCTACAAGCTGTAAGTCTGAGATCAAGGTGTCTGTAGGGTTGGTTTGCTCTGAGGCTTCTCTCTTGATTTGTAGAAGGTTGTCTTCTCCCTATGACCTCACATAGTTTATCCTCTGTGTCTTCATGTCCAATTTTTTTTTTTAAATAAGGGCACCAGTCATACTGAAGAAAGGCTCACCTTGAAGACTTCATTTTAAATTAATTACCTCTTTAAAGACCCTATCTCCAAATGCAGTCACAGTCTGAGGTCCTGTGGGTTAGGACTATGACATAGAAATGTGAGGTAGGGGGCACATCTCAGCCCATAACAGACAGGTACACAGATATATGTTTTAGAAGGTTTCTCTGGCTACAGGGTGAAGAATGAATGGAAGGGACGAGACTGATGGCCAGAGGCCCAGATGAAGCTCCTGTCACAGCCCAGGCATGGCCTATGCCACACACTATGATAGATAACACCTGTCCCAGGCAAAGTTTCAGCCCTATTCTTTCTCCTATTACAAATTTGTTGCATTTTCATGTAGAATATTCTAAGCTATGAAAATATAAACCCTGCTTTATAAGCTATGCTTTTTTAAAATAGTCAAATGAGATACTACAAAATTTTAAATTGGAGCTGTACCTCCAAGTTTGAATTTAAAACAATCAGTCCAGTTTCATTCTTTTGCATGTGGCTTTCCAGTTTTCCCAGCACCATTTATTGAAGAGGCTTTCTTTTCTCCATTGTGTGTTGTTGGCCCCTTTATCAAAAATTATTTGACTATATATATGTGGTTTTATTTCTGGACTTTCTATTCTGTTCCATTGGTCTGAGTGTCTATTTTTCTGCCAATACCATGCTGTTTTGATTGTCGTGGCCCTATAATAGAGTTTGAAGTCAGGTATTGTTATGCCCCCAGCTTCATTCTTTTTCTTTAGGATTGCTTTGGCTATTCGGGGTTTTTTATAGTTCCATATAAATCTGATGATTTTTTGCTCTATTTCTTTAAAAAATGTCATTGGAAGTTTGATGGGAATTGCATTAAATTTGTATATTGCTTTGGGTAATATAGCCATCTTGATTATATTTATTCTTCCTAGCCAAGAACAAGGTATATTCTTCCATCTCATTATATCTTTTTCAATTTCCCTTAACAATGGTTTATAGTTTTCATTATATAAGTCCTTTACATTCTTTGTTATGTTTATTCCTAAGTATTTTATTTTTTTTGTTGCAATCGTGAAGGGGATTATTCTTTTGAGTTCCTTCTCAGTTGTTTCATTGTTGGCATATAGAAAGGCTATTGACTTCTGTATGTTAATTTTGTATCCTGCGACCTTACTGTATTGGCTTATTGTTTCTAGTAGTCTTTTTGTGGATTCTTTGGGGTTTTCGATGTATAGGATCATATCATCTGCAAAAAGTGATACCTTTACTTCTTCTTTTCCGATATGGATGCCTTTTATTTCTTTGTCTTGTCTGATTGCTGTGGCGAGAACCTCTAGTACCACATTAAATAAGAGTGGAGAGAGTGGACAACCCTGTCTTGTTCCTGATTTAAGGGGGAAAGCCTTCAGTTTAGTGCCATTTAATATGATGTATTGTTCACAGTGGCCAGGACATGGAAACAACCAAAAAGCCCATCAATAGATGACTGGATAAAGAAGATGTGGCACATATACACTATGGAATACTACTCAGCCATAAGAAATGATGACATCAGAACATTTACAGCAAAATGGTGGGATCTTGATAACATGATACGAAGCGAAATAAGTAAATCAGAAAAAAACAGGAACTGTATTATTCCATACGTAGGTGGGACATAATAGTGAAACTAAGAGACATTGATAAGAGTGTGGTGGTTACGGGGGGGAGGGGGGAATAGGAGAGGGATAGGGGGTGGGAGGGGCACAAAGAAAACAAGATAGAAGGTGACAGAGGACAATCTGACTTTGGGTGGTGGGTATGCAACATAATTGAACGAGAAGATAACCTGGACTTGTTATCTTTGAATATATGTATCCTGATTTATTGATGTCACCCCATTAATAAAATAAAATTATTAAAAAAATAAATAAAACAAACAATCAGACAAACAAAATCCCCTAGTCATCTAAAGGTAAAGGAAATGATTTTTTTAGTGACTTAATTATGAAAACAAGAGATAAATAAAATAATGTTATATTATTGCATTTCATCATGCAATATCACTTGAGATAAAAATAAGTGAACATATACTAGCTGTCTTTTAAAATATATTTCTCTGACTTTTTGCTGTTTTAGAGATTGAAAGATGAAAGAAAAGAATATTATTGGCCCTGGCTGGTTGGCTCAGTGGTAGAGTGTTAGCCCAACATGTGGAAGTCTTGGGTTTGATTCCTAGTCAGGGAACACAGAAGAAGCAATCATCTGCTTTTCCACCCTTCCTACTCCCCTTCTCTCTTTCTCTTTTCCCCTCTTGCAGCCATGGCTCGAATGGTTTGAGCAAGTTGGGCCAGGTGCTGAGAATGGCTCCATGGCCTCCCCTTAAGCTCTAAAAATAGCTTAGTTGCCAAGCAACAGAGCAGGGTCCCAGCTGTGACAGAGAATCACCTAGTAGGGGACTTGATGGGTGGATCTTGGTCGGGGTACATGTGGGAGTCTGTCTCTCTGCCTCCTTGCCTCTCACTTAATAAAAAAAGAAAAGGATAATATTTAGCTATTGAAATTTTATTTTGTTTTTTTCCCAGTGTGTGATAATATAAGAAAATCTGGAACAGCAAATCAGAACAAGTCAGAATCATCTTTCAATTCAAATGACAATAATCATCATCATGTAGTCATCAAAAGAAAATGCTTCCTAAAGTCTTAAAATGCAGCAATGTCAAAGAAGCACTAAGCTATGAGTAAAATAGAGGAAATGACAGATATCAGAACCATTAAGTCATTCACTGAAGTGCATTTGTAACCACTGAGAGCAACAGCAGATCTCAACTACGTTTGGTGGGAATCATCTGGGAAACCTAATTGTAAATGCAAAGCTGGGCTTAGTCATCTCAGACCCAATCCAAAATGTATACAAAAGGCCAAGGAACCAACAACCCTAAGCCACCAGAAATCAGAGCAGTTGAGTCTTGAATCCAGCAAAGTTCGAGGACCACTGTTAGAGTCAAACGTAAGCTGTACTGTGTGTGCAGAGGGAAGGGAAATCAATTTTATGTGTCTGTCCTGAGGGTTTATTATTAGGGAGGGAGCCTCCATGGAAACACGAAATCATGAGGAAATACCATAGCACAGAATTTCTCCACTTCCAGAGACTTGGGGTCATCTAGCCTGCAATGCTTTTAGTTTGCAATGAGCAACTAACACAGAGAAGGCGGACTAACCCAGGTCACAGGCTTAGGGGACATGCTGGTATTTGAAGCTAGGCCACTAGTTGTACATTTGGTCCACTCTGTGGTGACACATTGACCATGACCCTTGCACTACCTCAAATACGTTCAAGTAGACACACAGCACATGGCCCTTGCAAAGAAGGGTGGCTAGTTTCCTACTTAAAATGCTTGGTTTTGATTTTTTAAGGGGACAAATAATCCTTACTCTTGTCCAAGTTTGAAATCATAAGATCTTACCCGCATTCTGCAACAAGAAATCTCACCCTCTATGCTGCTGTTGACTACAACATTGACAGGAACACAAGGTCACCTGGGCAGTGCACAGAACTTGCTGAGCTCCACTGATTCCTGGAATTCTGAAGTCGTCTCCTGGAATTAATATTTAACTTTTCTAGGTGTGTTTCTTGAAATAAAGTTTGATCTTGCTGAAGAAAAAAAACGAAGGCATTGGAGATTATTTGTCCTAAAAGATTGAAGTGGAAGTAATAGCATCAAGAATACAAGTGTTTTCTATACATTAGGACCAGGGAAAAATTAATTATTTTACACTGTGAAAAATTTTAGGCTCTAAAGGAGGGAACAGCTACCAGGAAAAATGTGTTACCATCAGCTTGCTCTTCGGACTCTGAAAACAAATGATCACCTCTCTTGCAGTTTTCTTGACTTTTCTTATCCAAGTCTGTTGCGTCAAGTGCCCTCTGCATGCTAAAGTCCTCCAAATTCTAATCTTCAAGCCCCACTGCACTGAGGAGGCAACAGAGAGCTTCTTGCCTGCTGATCTCTTGGTATAAGGCATCCAAAGTGCTCTGGTGGCAGATAAAGCTGAAAGTTCAGACTCTTCCTGTGTCCACCAGTAAGAATATCCTCCATTTGAGATGCAGAACTCATTAACTTACAGAGCTCAGAGATACAGGAATGAGAAACAAAACTATCCTATGTGGTGATAAAAGGGGCTGATCCTGCTCCCACCCCTTGGTTCCTGGACTTCTGTATTTTTCCTACTGTGGTCAAAGCACTTTACACTGGTCACTGGTTCCAGATGTAATTGTTTCTTGTGCGGTGCTCTCTGCCCATGTGGGGCATTCCAGCTCCTTAGCTGTAACTTCTGCAGATAATTCTGTCCTTCTGTTAGACAAGCAGCTTCTGGGTGATATGTCTGTGAGACCAGAGGGTGTTGGAGACTGCAAGCTGGCAAAGCCCTTGCAGTTTAAGGCTTAGCCAAAGGTTAAGCTCTTTCCCCACACCTCCATATTGGCTATGAAGCTGAGTGTTTGTACTGGTCCCTTCCCCCCACCTCACTTGCTTGATTAAGTTGCTAGAGGCAATTTACATGCCCTTCCTCTCACCCTTTGTTTGTTCTGATGTTGGTTGATTTCAGTTATGCAAGGTGGAGGGTTTTCTGCACTTGGGAAAATTCTTGGGTTGCTTTGGAAATGTGACTTTGTACAGGAGACTTCCTTATTTGCATACAGCTCTGCACTATATAATAAAGCAAACCAAGGGCTTTGCTTTCGCTCTTGAAAACTATCTTGATGTTGCAAAGAGACCTCCTGATCCCACCCTTTTCCTCTCTGAGTTTATTTCTTCATTCTGTAGCATTCTCACTCAGGACCTGGATAATTACTAGCTGTGCTGGTCTGTGGCAAGTGGCGCCCAAACAGGGACCTGAGAAAGAGAAACTAAACTAAAGGCAAATGACGGAACTCCCCAAGTGTGCACAGTGAGTACAGATTTTGGAGAAAGTATAGTCGGAAGTAATAAATTATGAGACAATTAAGCTCAAAAGTAAGGGATCTTTTTCTTTTGTACAAATGTTTTTATTTGAGGAGGAGCCATTGTCTGAGGAGTATCAGGGTGAGCTAGAAATGGAGGGATGTAAATATGAGAAGACCGTGGAGTCTGAGGATGACTCGGGAGATAACGAGGCTGTCACGGCTGTGGTCACCTTAACCTTTACGTCTCCACTGCTCTCTGCTCTTATGCTCAACCTTCTGCTTCTCCTTACCCTTATTGGGTTTCTCCCAGAGTCTCTAGCTCAGACCTTTGGAGATCCCCACTCCAACAAGCTTTAGATCAGGCTCAAGATATAGGGGATGACATCAGAATATATGCTGATATTGGGCCTTCAAACATGCAACGTCTGTCTATTGCTGCAGTGTTTCAGGTGAGGCCTCCAGGAAAATACTTTGATAAATGGCAGAACAAGTGAACAAATCAAGAAAGGGAGGTCAGGGAAGTACTTCTACCAGTGGATCTTGTTTTCAATGCAGGGTCCAGAACATTTTGCTAGAAATTGCACTATTCTCTCTGGATATCAGTCTCAGCCTCCCCCAAAGATCAGCCAGCTCCTAAAGCTCCTGACCTCTGCCCACGCTGCAGGAGAGGGAAACATTGGGCGAACAAATGTAAATTTAAGTATACTGCCGAAGGGCAGGTGATTCAGGAAAACAGACAACGAGGGCCCTCCCTGGCCCCGCCCCATCAAACAATAGGGGAAATGTCAGTGTTTTCTCAGCAAATTCTAATTCCAGCAGGCCAAACATCACCCAGTTATCCTGAGCAATGGCAGAGCAGCTACTCCTGGTTTTCTCTGGCTACTTAGTCTCTCATTCAGCTAAAATTGAGTAGGGGAGAAATCTCAGCATAGTCAATCTGAACAGCCAGTTACAGCAACTATAGAATTTGAGAATGGATAGGAGACTTAGGTAAAGTTACACCTTTTCCTGTTATTGTCTGATTTTCTTGAATGTTTTAGCTACAACCTTCTGAACTATCACTTTATTTCTTTCCTATTTTTTGCCTGGAAATTTAGGCAGGGGACCCCTGGTGGATCTGACTACAAAATTTCCCATGCAGCTGCTGAGAGAAGACATATTCTCAGGGAGATTTTGTTTAGTTCCATCCTTCAGTCCCTCTGTCAGAAAATTCCCTGACTGGGATCAGGCAGGCATCTTTCGGTCTGGTTGTGCTCTGAAATCCCAGGTTTTTCTCTGGTTTGTCTAATTCTAGTTTCCATTTAGTTTTGTTCTGATGTTGTCTAAAATGTGATTTTAAGGCCTGAATTAAGTTCTTGCATGCAAAAATTGAAAATGCCAGCTCTACTACTGAATAAAAAAATAAAATTGTTTCATCCCTACTTTTTTTTTAATTGGAAAAAAATTCCAGTTTTAAAATTGGAATTTGTAAGGAGCACTCATTTAAATTTAAATAGAATAGAATTTAGATCCTAAAGACTTGCTAATTTAGTTTGTTTTATGTTTGTCTTCAGAGTTGGAAGCCAAATAGCAGCTCAGGTATTAGGATTAATCAGATTTATATGTTATACTTGTGTTTCTGTACTGTAAATTATCTTGTTTGTGTGTAAAACTGTACTCAGGTCTGTGAAACAAAGGAATCAAGTGAAATTAAGCAGGGCCCTGATAAGCCATTTCAAGAGTTTGTCTCAAACTGCTTTAGGCAATTAGAAGAATAGTATAATAATGCTAATTCTGCTTGTCAGGCCACATCCTGAAAAAGGGGCCCTGAGGAAATTGGGGATTTGGCTTCTCTGATTTTGCCTATTGAAATCAAAAGATGTGTGACTTTGTATCTGAGACTTCCTTATTTGCATACAGCATTGCACTATATAATAAAGCAGACCGAGGGCTTTGCTTTCGCTCTTGCAAGCTATCTTGGCATTGCAAAGAGACCTCCCAATCCCATCCTTTTTCTCCCTGAGTTTATTTCTTCATTCTGCAGCATTCTAACTCAGGACCTGGATAATTACTAGCCGTGCTGGTCTGTGGCAAGGGGGTCCCATGATGACGTGCCTGCTGCTGCATTTCCTGGGCTGTAAAGTGGGACTTTCGATGTTATGTGAAATGGTGTTATGTGGGCTTTGAGAGCGTGGATCAGATACTCTGGAGCCTTCAGATAGAAGTGCTGGCTGAGGCCTATGAGCAGGAAAGGCAAGCTCACTTCAAGATATTGTCAATTTTTTCAAGAGGAGTTAGACCTCGTCCAGGTGGAAGGGGTCCCATATAATCATTTTCCCAACTAGTGGCTGGCTGGTCTCCTTGAGGCAAGGTGCTTAGTGTTGGTTTGTTTTGTTGACAAGGTTTTTTTCAACAATGGCAGAAGCCAGACCAGCCTTGGGTTCAAGAAGACCATGTTTTGGGCTCATGCACAGCCTCCATCCCTGCTCTGTAGTGACCTCCATTCATGTGAGGGTCAGCACAATCAGTATATAAATATTTTAAAAGTTTCTCATTTTAAATTTCAAATATAACAAATCTTTATGAATATAACACAATCAAAATCTCATGGGGTCTTCCATAATATTTAAAAATCTAAAGGGGTCTTGAGACCAAAATGTTTGAGAAGCACTGTTTTAAACCAATTACTGTGTTCCTGGGTCATGTGCCTGCCTCTACCCATGGGCTGGGGGTGGGCATTGAAACTCTGTGGATTGTGAATGGGGACAGGTGGCTCACCAAAAGGAAATATAGGAGCAATAGTTAGCAAAAGGGAGATGCACTTGGTGCCCCCAAACAAACAAAGAAACAAACCACAAACCCAAGCAGTGGGTGTCTACTACATGGAGGATCTTGGTTTTATTTTTTTCAAACCCTTAAGGCATAGTACCATGTAGAGGAAATACAGTTTGTTCCATGACTAAATACATGAGTGGGTGAAAGAATGAATGAATGAGTGAATGAATAAATAAATAAATGCTAAAAATCTGGGAAATGATCCAGATAACTGTTGAGGTTCATCTAACCCCCTGATTTTATACATGTCCCGTGGAGTTACATTCTGAAGTCTGTATTTGTCTGTCTGTGTTTTTTGAGTCTGTGTGTGTGTGTGTGTGTGTGTGTGAACATTAAGCAGATAGGGGGATTGTGATGATGACTTGGGAGGTGGCACTCTAGAAGATCCCAGAGTCAAAGGGGGGTGTCACTGAGAAGGTCAGACCTGGGGCTAACATTAACAAGGAATCTAAACTGGGCTGGGAGTGGGGCAGTGGCAGCAGTGGCTCATTCACTGCCCAGCTCCCAACCCATCCCCCATCCAGGTGCAGATGTAACCAATCTGAAAGCCAAAACACTGATGGGGAAAGCTGAGTACCTTGAAGGAGCTCTGAAAAAGAGGCCCATGTAAAAGTCAGTGTTGTATGTGATACTTAAGTTGACATTGCACCCTGCCCTGTGGACCACTGGCTATTGGGCTTGGATTGACACCCATTCTAAGCTAGACTTATTTCCTCAGGAATAAAATTATCAATTATAAACGCTGCTAGTCAGTGTCTTCTGAAAACAATAAAAGGTTGAAATGAACAAGTGCTGTGGTCTGAATATGTTTCCCCCTAAATGTATATGTTGATGGTATTAAGAAGTGGGGCCTTGGAAGGGTGATTAGGTCATAAGGGTGGATCTCTCATAAGTGGAGTTGATGCTCTTATAAAAGAGACCCCACCGAGCTCTGTGCCCCTTCCGTTCTGTAAGTGCACCATGAGAAAGACTGGCTCTGAACCAGGAAGGAAGCCCTCAGCAGAACATGACCGTGGTGGTGTCCTGATCTCAGACTTCGCAGCTTCTGGAACTGTGGGAAATAACTTTCTGTTGTTTATAAGCTAGAAAGAATGAAAGAAAGAACAAAAGAAAGCGAGAGAGAGAAAGAAAGAAAAAGGGAAGGAAAAAAAAGAAAAAGAGAAAGAAAAAAGAGAAAAAGAAATGCACAACCAGTCCATGGGACAGTGAGCTATGGTTATGCATTAGGAGCAGTTGCCTCTGGTAGTGATTAGGGATGCTGTGTGTCTGCGTATGAGAAAAACGGATTTAGGGACAAATTTACAGTGACTCGGAAGGGGGTGCAAGTAATAGAGCCTTTCTGGACTCGGGTGCATGATAGACAGCTGTGGGGTGGCGGTGAGGGGGTGGATCAGTGACAGAAACACTTTTACCAAATAATTGCACTGTGTGTGCCCAGAGCTGGGAGACTGCTGAGCTGTCACAGCCAAGGCAAGAAGGTTTAGATGTGTCTGCCGATCGCATCCCTGCCTCCACGCCACAGCTCCCTGAGCAAGTAAGCACCGCACATGTGGATTCCCTCTCCCTGTGTAACAAGAAGGGCCAATGACTTACTGCTTTCCAAAGGCCTAAGGCGGGAATGTGTGAAATTGGGGATTGCTGAGAAATTGAGAGAAACCCAGCAATGTGTTCTGAAATCCTAGTAGGGATTTTGTCATCTACTAGAGCTAGGTGGCTCTGACAGGGATGGCTCGCGGAGCCCAGGAGGAGGAGGTGTGGAGGGCCCGTGGCCTGGCTCCGAGGGATGTCTGCAGTGTGCGTGGCCTCAGAGGACTAGAGCTTGATATCGGACTGTGCAGTGCAGCCAAGATGAGATTTCTAACCTTGATCTGCCCTCCAACAGGAAGTGTATACCACTCGAGACGATGAGAAAATATGTACAAATATACAAGTTCATAAAGTGAATGTCGCCTGGGAGACCAGCACCTTCATTAGAAGGATAAGGACAAGGTCCTTTAACTAGGATTGAGGCTGGAAATATAGGAATACCCTATATTCTCAAGTTACCTCTCAGACCCTACCCCGAATAATACCTTTTCTTCAATATGATGGCTGGACACCTTTCTGTATGTGGATATATATATTCTCTATTGAAAAAATAAAATTCAATTTATCTAAACTAAGTCAAATCAAGCAAAACAGTTCACTTATTTATCTCATCCCCTCCCCCTCCCTGTATCTGGCTACCACCAATCTACTTTGTGTAACTATGAACTTGAGTTTCTTTCTTCTCTTTCTTTCTTTATTTTAATTTTTATTTATTTATTTTTTTGTGGCATCCTTGTCTGGTTTTTGTTTCAGGATAACGCTGGCTTCATATAATGTGTCTGGATGATTTCCCCTCTCTTTTGTTTTGTGAAAGAGGTTGAGAAGGAATGCTATTCATTTTTTATTGAATGCTTGGTAAATTTCACCAGCAAAACCATCTGATCCTGCACTTTGGTTAATTGGGAGGTTTAGATAACTGTTTTAATCTTACTAGTAATTAGTCTGTTGAAATTTTCTATTTCATCATTATTCAGTCTTGGTAGTTTGTATGTTCCTAGGAATGTATCCATTTCCTCTAGGTGGTCCAACTTGTTAGTGTATAATTGTCTACAGTGTTCTTTTATGATCCTTTTATTTCTGTTATCAGTTGTAATATCTCCTTTATCATTTCTGAGCTTTTTTATTTGAGTCCTCTCTCTCTTTTTCTTTTTCAATCTAACTAAAGGTTTGTCAATTTTTAAAAATCTTTTCAAAGAACCAGCCCTTATTTTCATTGGTTGTTTCCATTGTTTCACTGGGAAACAAAAAGTTATTTACAGTTACTGTCAGGGACCCTGACAATGTTGTGGGCTGGTCTGTCACTGTATTTGTGGGCATTTTCCAGATAATGCACAAATGTATATTCTGTCATTAAAATCTAGCTAAGGGAGTTCAGATCTAGGTAAGAAGATAACTAGAAATATAAGGCCGGATGTGGTAGATGCCAGATAGAAGGTCTAAAGGGTTCAGTGGTGGGAAGAAGTCTTTGTGGGCAATGTACCTCATTGCATGAATCCAAGTATATAGACTTCCTGACCCAGAGGGACTCTATACCAAAAGATATTTTTAAAGAAGACAGATTTGGTTACAGATTAAAGCAGGTGTCGCGAACCTATGGCTTGTGAGCCAGATGTAGCTCTTTTGATGGCTGTATCTGGCTCGCAGACAAATCTTTTTTTTTTTTTTTTTTTGTATTTTTCTGAAGCTGGAAACGGGGAGAGACAGTCAGACAGACTCCCACATGCGCCCGACCGGGATCCACCCGGCACGCCCACCAGGGGCGATGCTCTGCCCACCAGGGGGCGATGCTCTGCCCCTCCAGTGCATCACTCTGCCGCCACCAGAGCCACTCTAGCACCTGGGGCAGAGGCCAAGGAGCCATCCCCAGCGCCCGGGCCATCTTTGCTCCAATGGAGCCTTGGCTGCGGGAGGGGAAGAGAGAGACAGAGAGGAAGGGGGGGGGCGGAGAAGCAAATGGGCGCTTCCCCTATGTGCCCTGGCCGGGAATCGAACCCGAGTCCCCCGCACACCAGGCCGACGCTCTACCGCTGAGCCAACCGACCAGGGCGCAGACAAATCTTTAAAAAAAAATAATAACGTTAAAAATATAAAACATTCTCATGTATTACAATCCATTCATTTCCTACTGCTCATGTTCATGGTTGCGGGTGGCTGGAGCCAATCACAGCTGTCCTCTGAGACAACACCAAATTTTTATTGGATAATGTGGAACGTACACGGGTCATTGTATGGCTCTCACGGAATTACATTTTAAAATATGTGGCGTTCATGGCTCTCTCAGCCAAAAAAGTTTCCTGGCCCCTGGATTAAGGGACGAATGAAAAGGGGAAAGACTTGAGTTATGAAGATAAATTGGAAGATGACTGCAAAATACCAGATGGAAGGTAACGAGGGCCTGTCTTTGCTAGAGGTGACAGTGGAGTTGGAAATAAAGAATCAAAGAGAAGAATTGACAGAATCTGGTGGCTAATTGAATGTGAAGGTCAAGAGAGAAGGAGTCATCAAAGATGGCTCCAAGCCTGGGAGAGAGAATAATGTTCTTCTTGGCAAGAATAGATGCTAGTTTTGAAAATAATAAGCTTGAGCTGAGTTTAAGGTGACAGGAGATATTCCTAGAAGAACTTCTGGCAGGTGTTTGGTGGTAGAGTCTGGTGATAGTTCAGAGCTGGGTGGTGACTTGGGAGTCATCTGCATACAAGTTATATTGTAACCAAAACGTTATAGTGAAGGAGTAGCCCTAAGGAGAAGCTTTGAAGGGAACAATGACTAAGGAGAATATTTAAGGGGTATGCTTACAGCAAGTCTACAAAAGAAAGAAAGAGCATCTGTGAATGAAGACAAAGAAAGTGCACTAAGAAACTGAAGCAGAGAATCAGGGCAGTATGTTATAGAAAGCCAAGGCAAGAGAGAGTTTCCAGGAGGATGGGTATTGTGAACTGCTACAAAAGAAAAGAGGTCTAAGAACACCCATGACTTTCTGGTTACAGATAGAAGATTTGCTATATTTCTTCACAGCTTTCTAAACTAGATTTTATTTTTTAGAACAGTGTTAGGTGCACAGCAAAACTGAGCATGGAGTTCCCATACGACCCCTGCCCCACACCAGCACAGCCTGCCCACTATCAATAGCCCCTATCAGAGTGGCAGAATTGGTGAAGCTGCATGGACACATACATGATTATCATCCAAAAATTACAGTTTAATTACTCCTGTTGCACATTTTATAGGTCTGATAAATGTCTAATGACATGTATCCACTATCAGAGTAGCATACAGAATGGTTATATTGCCCTAAAACTCCTCTGTTCTCCCCTTATTCACCCCTCCCTTTCTCTTCACTCTAGCAGCCACTGATTTTTTCACTGCCGCCAGAGTTTGGCCTTCTCCAGAGCGGCATGTTGTTGGAATCACAGAGTATAAAGCCTTTTCAGATCGGCTCTTTTTTTTACTTAGTAATATGCATTTAAGTTCCCTTCATATCTTTTCATGACTTGAAAGCTTATTCCCTTTTTAACACTGAGTAATATTTTGTTGTCTGCTGTACCATGGTTTACTTATTCATTTACTGACAGACACCTGGGTGTCTTTCAAGTTAAGGTAATTATGAATAAAGGGGCTTTATAGGTATGTGTACAGATTTTATCTATCTATCTATCTATCTATCTATCTATCTATCTATCATCTATCTATCATATCATCATCATCATCATCTATCATCTATATATCATGTGGCAAAATACACATAACATGAAATTTACTTTTTTAACCATTTTGAATGTATAATTCAGTGGCATTAAGTACATTCATATCAATGTGCAAACATTACCACCATCTATTTTCAGAACTCTTTTCATCTAGAAAAACTGAAACTGTCTACCCATTAAACAAATTCCAGTGCCCTTTCTCCCAAGCTCTGACAACCACCAGTGTAATTTCTTTTATGATTTTGACTATTCTGAGTACCTCTTATAAGTGGAATCATACAGTATTTTTGTGTGTGTGTCTGACTTGTAGCCCTTAGTATAACACTTTCAAAGGTAATCTAAGATGTGGTTTTCAGCCTTTTACACTTGAGGATTGGTGAAAATAGAAGAATTGTTTCAGGAGTCACTAAGGCAGAAATCACCCTGAGCATAAGCAAATTCTACTAAGATCATTGGGTCTATAATCTTCATACAACATCAGGGTGGTTACCTCTTTCAAAATTGGCATGGAATTTCTGGAGGACCAGTCCATGGACCAGAGATTGAAAACACTGAATATTGCAGGATTCCCCTCCTTCTTAAAAGGCTGAATAACATTCCATTGTTTGTATACACCAGACTTTGTTTATCCATTCATCCATCAATGCACACGGGTTGCACCCATATATATAAACTGTTGTGAATAATGCTTCTGTGAACATGTGTGTACATATATCTCTTTAATTCTTTTGGATACGTACAAAGAAGAGGAATCATTGGGTCATATGGTGATTCCATGTGGACACATGTTTTCAGCTCATTTGGCTAAAGAATTGTGATTGTTTAGTTTTGTAAGAAACTGCCAAACTGTCTTCCAAAGTGGCATTTGGCATTTCTACCAGCAGTGAGTGAGAGTTCCTGTTGTTATACATCCTAATCAGCATTTGTATTATCAGTGTTTTAAATTTTTGCCATTATAATAGGTGTGTAATAGTATTTTATTATTGCTTTAATTTGCAATTCCCTAATGGTATATGATATTGAGTGTCCTTTAATATTCTTACATGCCATCTGTATATTTTTTTAGTCAAGTGTCATTTCAGATCTTCTGTCCATTTTTAAATCAGGGTTTTTTTATTGTTGAGAGTTTTACATTTTGAATAACAGTGTTTTATCAGATGTATCCTTTGCTAATATTTTCTCATAGTTGATAGCTTGTCTTCTTCAAGTATTTTAGGATTTTCCTATTTTAGCTATCTTTCTGTTTATAATTTCTACTTTAATTCTATTGTGGTCTGAAAACCGCCATTGTGTGATTTCTGTTGTTTTAAATGTCCTAAGCTTAAGGTACGTTTTATGGTCCAGAATGTGGTCTGAGTGAGTGTTTCATGTGAACTTGAGAATAATGTGTGTTCTGTGGTTGTTGGATAAAAAAGTTTATAAATGTCAATTATATCCAATTGATTGATGGTGTTGTTGAGTTCAACTATATCCTTACTGATTTTCTGCCTGCTAGAGCTGTGTATTTCTGAGAAAGAGTTGTTGACATGCCCAACTATCATAGTGGATTAACCTGTTTTCCTTGCCACTCTCCTCGTCTTTTGCCTCACCTAGTTTGACATTCTCTTGTTAGGAGCAGACACATTAAGGATTGTTATGTATTAGTGGAGTATTTATCTCTTTATTATTAGGTAATGCCCTTCTTCAACTCTGATAACCATTTCAGCTGTGAATTCTGCACTGTCTGAAATTAATATAGTTACTCTAGCTTTGTTTTGATTAGTGCTAGCATGCACTAATCAAACATGCATGCTATGTTTTTCCCTTATTATTTACTTTTAATTTATGTGAGTTTTTATATTTAAAGTGGATTTCTTGCAGACAATGTACAGTATAGTCTTGTCTTTTAATCCATTCTGACAATCTCTGTGTTTTAACTGGGGCTTTTAGACCAGTGATACTTAAATATGAATTGTTGGATTAATAGTTACATATTTGCTACTGTTTTTTACTTGCTACATTTATTTTTTGTTTCTGTTTTTGTTTTTCACTCCTTGTATGCCTTTTGTGGTTTTAACTATTATGTATAATTCCATTTTCTCTCCTTTCTTAGCATTATCAACTATATTTTTTGTACTTCTTAAGGGATTCCCTAAAGTTTGCAATACACATTTACTATTAATCCAAGTCTTCTTTTAAATAACATTCTGCTGCATCACATGTAGTGCAAGTTCCTCATAGCAAAATATCTGCAATTCCTATCTTCAGTCTTTTGTGGCACTGCTGATACTCATTTCATTTATATATAAGTTGTTATAATAATCAAATACCTTGCTGCTATTATTATTTTAAACAAACTTATTTTTTATATTGATTAAAAGTCAGAAAAAGAAAAGTTTTTATTTTCACTTATTTCTTCTCTAATTTTCTTTTTTTTCTTTATGTAGATTCAAGCTTCTGGCCTATATAATTTTTATTCTCTCTGAAGTACTTTTTTCAAATATCTTGTAAGGGTGTTCTACTGGTAACAAATTCCCTTATTTTTTGTTTTTCTGAGAAAGTCTTCATTTTTTTTTTTTTTTGTATTTTTCTTAAGTTGGAAACGGGGAGGCAGTCAGACAGACTCCCACATGCGCCTGACCGGGATCCACCCGGCACGCCCATCTGGGGCGTTGCTCTGTTGCAACCAGAGCCATTCTAGTGCCTGAGGCAGAGGCCATGGAGCCATCCTCAGCACCTGGGCCAACTTTGCTCCAATGGAGCCTTGGCTGCAGGAGGGGAAGAGAGAGACAGAGAGGAAGGAGAGGGGGAGGGGTGGAGAAGCAGATGGGTGCTTCTCCTGTGTGCCCTGGCCAGGAATCGAACCCAGGACTGCCGCACGCCAGGCTGACGCTCTACCACTGAGCCAACCGGCCAGGGCCAAGTCTTCATTTTGAAGAAGAATTTTGTATTTATGTTGATGGGTTCTTTTCTTGTCACTATTTAAAATAGTTTTTCATTCCCTTTTTTTCTTGCATGGTTTCTGAGGACACGACATATGCAATTCTTCTCTTTACCCTTTGTACATAAGGTGTTTCTATTTCTTGGCTTCTATACCAATTATCTTTATTTTATTTTACTTTTTTTACAATACAAATATAGTATGTCTAGGTGTAGTTTGGAGAAATATATCCTGCTTAACATTGTTCCCTGAGATTTCTGGATCTGTGGTTTCATGCCTGACATTAATTTGGAGAAACTCTCAATCATCATTGCTTCAAATATTCTGTTCCTTTCTCTCTTTCTTTTCCTTCTAGTATTAACATTATGAGACCATTACAGCTTTTGTAGTTGTCCCTCAGTTCCTGAATATTCTGTTCCTTTATTCTTAGTCTTTGTTTTCTTTGCTCCTCAGTTTGAAAGTTTTTGTGAACGTATCTTCAAGCTCACAGAATCTTTCTTCACTGATGTCTAATCTACTAATGAGCTCATCAAAGACTTTCTTCATTTGTTACAGTTTTTGATCTCTAGCATTTCTCTTTGATTCTTTCCTAGAATTTCCATCTCTGTGCTTACATTACCCATCTATTCTTGCAGGTTGTATACCTTTTCTATTAGAGTCTTTAGCATATTAATCATATTTGTTTTAAATGCTTTGTCTGATAATTTCAACATTTATGTCATATCTGAGTCTGATTCTGATGCTTGTCCTGTTCTTTCATACTGTCATCTAGCTTTTAAGATGCCTTATATTGTTCAAAGCAGGACATGATATACTGGGTAAAAAGAACTTCTGTAAATAGGCCTTTAGTAATATGGTGGTGAAGTGTGGGAGAGGGGAAGCATTCTACAGTTTTGTAATTAGATCTCAGTCTTTAGAAATGCTTTTCAATTACTCCACCCTTACCCCCTACCCACACACATGCCTTTATGTGAGATAGAATAGTTAGAGGTCCTGGAGTTGGGTGTTTCTTTTCCTCAAAGTCAGTTAGGTTCCAATAAAACCCCAATAGGTTATACTCTAGTACAGCGGTTCTCAACCTGTGGGTTGTGACCCCGGCGGGGGTCGAATGACCAAAACACAGGGGTCGCCTAAAGCCATTGGAAAATACATATTTATTATACAATACATTTTTAAATAAAATATGTATTTCCAATGGCTTTAGGCAACCCCTGTGTTTTGGTCATTTGACCCCCGCCGGGATCATGAGCCATAGGTTGAGAACCGCTGCTCTAGTAAAATAGCTTTTTTTGATTGCAGTTCTTGTAAAGAACACAATGCTTTAGGGTATTTATTTTTTCTTTCTTTCTTTATTTCTTTTAAGTGAAAGGAGGGGAGATAGTGAGAGAGAGAGTACTGTATGTACCTGGACCAGGATCCACCAAGCAATCCCTGTCTGGGGCTGATGTTTGAATCAACTAAGCTATTTTTAGCACCTGAGGTTAATTTACTCAGACCAAATGAGCTATCCTCAGTGCCCGGAGCCAATGCTGGTACTGGCTGTGGGAGAGGAAGAGAGAGAGAGGGGGAAGGGAAGGGGAAACAGATGGTTGCTTCTCTTTTGTGCGCTGACCAGGAATTGAACTCAGGACATCCATAGACTGTGCCAATGCTCGATCCACTGAGCCAACCAGCCAAGTCTAGTGTATTTCAAAATGGTTATTTTCTCCCTCCCCTCAAGGAGGCTTCAGGGGATTTTCCTCCAATATTTACTGTTAGAATCTGGTCAAGTTAATATAAATGTGAACCCATCCCCCTAAAACTGACTCCCTTTCCCTGGAGTTTATATCCCTTAGACTTGTCTCCTCTGAGCCTCCAGCCATGTGTCAATGACAGTTCAGGTTTTCCTACCCTAGTACTGATTCCCATGGAGATTTCTCCTAGTAGGTTGCTGCTTCCAGTAAGTTATGATTTTCTTTCTCTACCTGTCTCTTTCCAATTTGGGGACAATCATTTGTCTTGTAACTTCAGTTTTCTGACAGATCTATTAAAAATTGTTAATTTTCCATTTATTCAGCTTTTCCCCTGCTAAGATGGAGTGATGACTTGCATGCTCCTTGCATGCTGGACTGTGTTGATGAAAAGGGTTCAATAGAAAGCAACCTCACAGGGTGATCTGATCAAAAATTCCTAACTGGGGCAGCTCATAGTGGGTGGTCACACCCCAGGCTTGTAATTTAAGTAAAAGGTTTATCTGCCTTTAGAAAACCCTGTCCATTTTTCTTGTTCATATAGGTTAACACACCTTTGAAATGCCAGAGTAATCCATTTTCAGAACCCTCGGAGGAATAACCACCTTCAAGAGGGCACATAATCATGTTAACTGTCCTGCAATCCAATCCTCACCTTGCTTCCTCCCACCTTTATTTAATCTTTCTTAAATTTCTTCCTTAATTCCGAATGCATAACAGGAGCTGCAGACTGTCCTCGTCTGGGAAGCACTTTTCTCAACCTATTGAGATCTTGCTTCCCCTGAAGCACATCTTCAGTTTGGCTCACATGAATTTTTATAAACATTCTTTAGCAGTTTGGACAATCTTACATTGACAGCTGGACATTAAAAGTCCTTAGTTCTCTTTATTACTTTTTAATACTTGGAGAATATTAACTAATAGTATCAGTTTTCAACCAACATAAGTTACAACAAAAAAGTATGTAAAGTAACAACTTTGGGATAGTGAAGCACATAGAAATCAATGTGTTCCTGGAGGGGACTATGGACTTCCTGTCATTTGTCTGGTGGTGTTCTCTGCCAGGAGCCCTAGGACGCAGGCACAATGGAAAGAAAGGAACAGTGGAAGGAGGGTAAAACAAAGGTCTTAAGAAATACTGACAACAAAAAATAGTGGTTTACCAGATGACCTGTTCAAAGTGAACTAGAAATAATAAAAGGAATTTTTTTTTTCATGGAAGCAGAATGGGTTATATAGGAACATTTAGAAGTTATTTTTCTGATACAGTAAACCTTGGGCAATATTTACAGTGCTCAAAGTGGGGCACTATTCTTTTAAAATTTAAGTATTTCGTATTTATCCATATGTTGCAAATATAAGGTCTACTGGAAAGTTCTGTCCGTTTTTGGAATAAAACAAAATACAAATTTTTCTTACCGTCAATAAACTTTATTAAATAATATAATTGCCATTATTATTAATGATTTCTTGCCATCATGAGGGCAATTTGTATATCCCATTTTTGAAAAATGTTTTATCTTTTGATGCGAAAAATTGAACCAGTGCTTGTTTGATACCTTCTTAATTTTGAATTTTTTGCCCTTCAAAAAATTTTGTAAGGACAAAAACAAGTGATAGTCAGAGGGTGCTAAGTCTGGGGAATATGGTAGATGCAACAGACATGCTTCTGTAGCATTTCTTCCTTGTTGAAATTCTTAAAAATTACAGTGGCGTAAATGAACTTTATCAGTAGCCATGGGTACATTATGGCTTCACACATAAGACTAACGTGAATCAACTTTGTTTTAGTTCATTTGCTACGTTAGTATGTATACCTTAAGTGATAAAAATAGAGAGGCACACATGCGCCAAATAAACATGTGCTTACGTGTCGAAACTTGTTGTGATAGAAACGGACAGAACTTCCGGTAGACCTTATAAATATAATATGAAGTTCCTAGCATATTTTGATACATGGCCAATTCTTAGTACCACCTTTGCTACAGGCAGATATGGGTTAAAGTAATTTCTCTAAGCCCCAATTCCCATATGTGTAAAATGGAATAATAATAATTATAATACTGACCCTAACAGAGTATTGTGAGAATTACTGAGATAGTTGGTGTTAAGTATTTAACTTAGACCTAGCATAGAGTAAGCACTCAATAAAATATTATAGTAATAAAATGTTATATTAATAAAAAAAGACATGAAGTCTCAGGCCTTTCATTCATCCTGCAGGACAGCGATACCTGCTTTATGCTTTGTGTGTGGCAGTATCTAGCCTCAAATCTAGTTTATTGTTGGTGTTCATAAATGTTGGTTTCCTTTATTTTAGATATAGTCTATTAAACTATCTTATCCAATCATGTGTATCTAGTGCCAGAGAAGAGACCAAAATCTCTAGAATGTGCTAGACCTTGACAGAAATCAACTAACAAATTAAGGAGCATCGAATTGTAAAGAATGAAAGGAGTCTGTGAAACACATTAGACATATTTGAAAAGTATAGGCCAGTAATAGAATGGATTCCCAGCCCTTCCTCACAAATTAGCCACATATGGAAATAAAAAATTCCACTCTGATGAGCACATTTCCCTGCTTGTAAATGCCAGGACCCAAGTGAACAATGGGAAGACCTACACCATTACCATTGTCAGCAAGCAGCTTCATAATGAGTTTTGGAAGTTTGACCCCTTGCCAGCCTTTGATTCATTAATGTAATATTAAAAAAAAATTTACAGGGTATTTTGACTGTAGAGGAGGCCACATTTATGCAGAACTGAGTCAGTTACAAAGAAAATGAAACCTCAGTTTTCTCATAAGCACTGGAGCTTTTGAAGTTCTTGTTTGCGCTGATGCATCCCATCGTGTCCGCTGATGACTGTGCCTGCTGTTGCTATGGAACGGGAACTTTGAAGCTGTAGTGTCTGTAATAAGCTAGATGAGCTCACTTGTTAATGTGTTTTCTTCCTGTTTCACTTTTCAGTCTGGTAAGCTGAATTATTACAATCTGTGGCATTATTCCACAGTATAATTTCTATGTTGTATAACTGGTAAATAACTTGGTGATACTTTTGATTGAAGAGGGGTAAAAACTATAGAGAAAACATAAGGCTGTGCTTATATAAATGCAGACAAGTAAACAAACAACCCCCCCATTCCATCTATTTCATAGACTCGCCCAAAAACAAGTGGTTAAAAACCATTATGTCCTCTTAGCAATTTTTTCCTTTCATGCAAAGAACATACTTTATACTGAACTTTTCCTTTTTTCATCCACTGCTTGTGGACCCAGGATATGTAACAGCAGGGAGATGAGGAAAACCTACTGAAAGCTGGTTCTGTTTAACAGAGAAATTCAAATTTGTTTTTAAAAAGAAAGAGCTATAATGTTTTATTCAGATTCAGCAATGGCAACTTCATCGAAGTGAGAGCCTGCATTAAGGAAAGAAATTCGTGATTATAAACTCTTATATAAAGTTTGAAACAGCATCAAATTTGTCTATGGGGAGCTGTTTTTGTTTTTAACTTGTATATACATCTGTCACTTATTCACCAAACAATGGCTGCTGCCATCTCTGTGAGCCAGTGAGAAAGGGAGGGGTAGCCTGGTGCCCTCAAGGAGCACTCGGTGCTCTCCTAAACCAGCTTCCCTGGAGTCCACCGCAGCGTGTTCAATATCTTATTGAAATTATTAATTCAACAAATACTTGTTAAATGTTTCCTCCATGTGGAGAGCCAGTCTGTATTCTGTATGGTCCCTGTCTACCTGGATGCTGTGAAGATTAAGTGGCTTCATGTAGATAGAACATTTAGCATCACACTTGCAGTGTCTACTAGATGTTTAAGGAATGATTGACTTCGTTCCCATTGAGAAATTATCACTGGGGAGAGACAGATGGTGACCTCGTGGGAATGACCTTCAATAGGATAAACTGATGGAGAAGGATGTGGCTTTTACTATCTGCTGAAAGCCATATTCTGCCTCTCCTGCAGTCACCCCTGTTGACCTTCTGGTCTCCTTACTTTTGCTTACGTGTTTCTCTTTAGCTTCAGCTACTTTGTCCTCATCCCTCCCTCCCTCCCTCCCTTCTTTCCTCCCTTCCTCTTTCCTTCCTTCCTTCCTTCCTTCCTTCCTTCCTTCCTTCCTTCCTTCCTTCCTTCCTTCCTTCCTCTCTCCCTCTCTCCTTCCTTCCTTCCTTCCTTCCTTCCTCTCTCCCTCTCTCCTTCCTTTTTTCCTTTCTTCTTTGCTCCTTACTTCCCTTCCTTTCTTTCTTCCTTCCTTTCTTTCCTTCCTCTTTCCCTCCCTCCTTGCCTCCTCCCTCTCTCCCTCCCTCCCTCCCTCCCTCCCTCCCCCTCTCCCTCCCTCCCTTCATCCTTCTCTCCCTCCCTGTCTTCCTTCCTTCCTGGCTATTACTGTGATGATCCAGACACTCATCATGTAAGTGGGTTCAGTCTGCACACTGAGGGAGAAAAAATTTATAAAAGAAACATAAGAAAAACAAAGTCTAACTTCACCTTACTGAAAATAATTTTCTTGTTTTAATATCAGCAAATTAAATGACCATGGGCAAGCGTTTTGTTTGTTTGTTTAAATAATTCTGGGCTATATGGAACCCAATAAGTGAACTTAGCAGGGTTAGTTTGACTGACTTGAATCACTATCTAGTCTGTGTAATTAGGTAGTTCTTGGTTTGAAATCAGCATAAATATGCATAAAACAAAGAAGTTGATTCAGTAGTTCATCTAAGATACAGTCATGTAATAGGGATGAGAAAGAAGTTTCATTAAGCCTAAAAGACACCAGGATATGAAAAAGTAAAAAAAAAAAACAAAAACAAAAAAACAAATGAAAATAAAATCTCAGAATTGTATCTATCAGTGAATTATTGAATTACATTGATAAACTGTTCATAAGAGCTGACAAGCATTTTGTTCTATTTCATGAATTTTCTTCCCCATCTATTAGAAAATATTTTTTATAATAGTATGTTACTAATAGAGGGTTCTAAATCATTACTAACCAGTAGTTACTTCCTGTGTTAAGAATAATGCCTTCACCCAGCAAGTAAGTTTGTTTTGGGGAAAGACAGAATATGTCTCTGTAAACAGGCAGCTGAATTAGATACAACTGAAAGATTTGTTTCTCAGATTTGCTCATTAAAATAGCATTTAGGGAGATGACGTCAGAGTAATGGCGGAGTAGGAAGCGATACCGATAAATCTCCCCCAAAACTCAACAAGATCTTCAACCAGAAACAGAAAAACCTATACTTGGAGCTTCCAGATTCTTCGCAATACACCCAAAGGTATGATTGAGTGAAAAATTGGCTAAATATATAACCAAACCCCGAAGGAAATAGGGAGTAAGAAATGCTCCGCCTTCCTCTCTAACCTAAACAGGGCGGCTTTTTCTGGTAACTGTGAATTTAGAAACTGAAGCGGGCAAAGGGGGTGAATAGATCCAGGCCGCCGCAGCAAAAACGGCCGAACCAGGCTGTGGCTCAGAGATCCAAGCCGAGGAAAATCTGATCCTGTGGCAACCCGGGCAATACAAGCTAACACTCGCGCCAAACCCAAACAAAGAAAGACAAGCGGAGCGGCCATTTTACCCGGTCTCCTGGTCGGTGCGCAGTTAGTGGAAGAGAGATTTCTTCCTAAGCCGCGGAAGTGGGTGCCCGTGTTGCCCCACGGAGAGGCAGGGTCAGAGGCCTTTCTGTGGGCTGAGGGCAGAGTCTCTGGGCAGCCCCAGCGCCCTGGGAAAGCCACGCACAGGAGGGAGTGAGAACTAATCCCAACGGTGGAGATTTTCCGTGCTGGAGGCTGTTTCACTCAGAGGGAACCGCGGCCGGCCTCATATCCTGGTGTGCGCGCGCAGATAAGGAGTGAGCGATTCCTCCGAGTGCCTCGGCAGTGCGCGCCCGTGTTATCGCAGAGAGGGGCAGAGTCAGGGGCCTTTGTGTGGGCCAAAGCGGAATCTCGGGCCGCCCCAGCGCCTTGCAAAAGCCGCACACGGGGACGGAGCGAGACTCAATTCCAACGCTGCAACTTTTCCCTGCGGTTGGGGGTTTCACTCAGAGCGTGAGACTGCTGGCCGGATATCCTGGTTGCAGACAGTGAGTGAGAGTTTCCTCCAAGCGCCCCGGAAGTGGGCGCCCGCTTGTGTTACCGGATAGAGTGGCAGAGCCAGAGGTCTTCGAGTGGGCGGAAAGCCCGCCTGATTATGCTAGCAGCTCTGACTGACTGAGCCTTACCCAGAGCCCTGTGCTGAGTGGAAATAGAGTGGGGAGTTGCCAGCAATTTGAGCCTCTCACTATGCAGGCAGAGGCAGCAGCAACCCCATACCTGGACTATCAGGCTACTAATTGAGGAAGGAAAGACTAGGAGAAAGGCTCCAGGAACACGGACTCTCTCACTGTCGGAGCCTATAAATGCTAATGAGCCTCGACTCCCAACGAGAATAAAGCACAATACATGACATTGCCATAGAGACTTATCAACTGCAAACCTCTACCTGAGCGTGCCAAAGGGGAAGAACCCGGGGTACAGAGTCACCGACCAGGAAGAGGGAGAGAAAAGAAAAAGCAAGAAGATAACCTCTCAAAATCAAGAATAATCTGCAGACTTTATAACCTATCCCATTTTATTATATTTGTTCGTTTGTTTCTCTTATCTTCATTCTTGAGACTTTTTTTTCCTCCTCCAATTTGGCCGATTAACTCTCTACCGGTCTTACTCTCTCCTCTCCCTGAACTACACTACCCATAAGTGTTACATCTCCCATTATCATTTCTCTTCTCTTCCTTTCTCTCTATGAGGGTTGCACTCCAAAACCCTTAACTCTCTCTCTCTCTCTCCTTTCTTTTTTCTTCTTTTAGTGGTTCCCTCTTTTTTTCTCTCTCTCTCTTTCTTTTCTCCCTCTATATTAGTTTCTTCCTTTCTCCTTTACATCTCCTCTCATTCAAACCTCAATAACAAACAAATTATCTTATCTGGGACTCAAACCTATGTTTGTGGCATTTTGGGGGGTTTTTACTTCACCTTTTTAACTCACTAGCAGTGCTCCCATCCCTGGCTCTCCATATTATCTAGTTCTTGTTCCACTAAATACAATAGTAAGTTTTTAATTTGTCCCCCCATTTTTCCATTTTCCTCTTATTCCTCTCATCATAACTCTTAGAAAACCAACACCTAAAAGCAAATCATTTTATTCTTGACCCAAATTTTTTCCTTATTTGCTTTTTGTGGGTCCATACGCTCTTTTTTTTTTTCTTTTTTCTTTTTTTTTCCTTTTTTTTTTTTTTTTTTTTCTTTCTCTCTTTTTTGCCCCTTTATTACTTTTCCCCAATTCAGGCCCTCCATCACAGGCATTGTTTGTTATAACTCACAGTCCACCACAAGATTTTCTCAAGAAAGAAGGGAGAGGAGAGGAGAGGAAAAAAAGAGGGGGGGAATAATTTCCTTTTTTAAAAAATTTTTATTTTATTTTATTTTTCTTTATTTCATTATTAATTTTTTTTAAAAAAACAACTCTTTTCGATTTGTTATTTTTTTTATTTTTTTTTAACTTTTTATTCTTTATTAAATCTCATTAATACTATCAACAAAACCACCCTCAGATGCCATTAAGGAAGAGAAAATCGAATATCATGGATACAAAAGAAAGAGAGGTAACACAGCTAGATGAGGAAAAATCTATGGAGAAAAAATTTAATATATTGGAAACCTTGGAGCTAAATGACAGAGAATTCAAGATAGAAATCCTAAAAATCCTCCGAGATATACAAGAAAACACAGAAAGGCAGTATAGGGAGCTCAGAAAACAACTCCATGAACACAAAGAATATATGTCCAAGGAAATTGAAACTATAAAAACAAATCAAACAGAGATGAAAAACTCAATTCACGAGCTGAAAAACGAAGTAACAAGCTTAGCTAATAGAACAGGTCAGATAGAAGAGAGGATTAGTGAAATAGAAGACAAGCAACTTGAGGCACAACAGAGAGAAGAAGAAAGAGACTCAAAAATTAAAAAAAATGAGATAGCCCTACAAGAATTATCTGACTCCATCAAAAAGAATAACATAAGAATAATAGGTATATCAGAGGGAGAAGAGAGAGAAAATGGAATAGAGAACATACTTAAACAAATAATTGATGAGAACTTCCCAAGCCTGTGGAAAGAACTAAAGCCTCAAGTTCAAGAAGCAAACAGAACTCCAAGTTTTCTTAACCCCAACAAACCTACTCCAAGGCATATCATAATGAAATTGACACAAACCAACAGCAAAGAAAAAATTCTCAAGGCAGCCAGGGAAAAGAAGAACACAACATATAAAGGAAGGCCCATTAGATTATCATCAGATTTCTCAGCAGAAACTCTACAAGCTAGAAGAGAGTGGACCCCAATATTTAAAGTCCTGAAAGAGAGGAACTTTCAGCCACGAATACTATACCCATCAAAGCTATCCTTCAAATACGAAGGAGAAATAAAAACATTCACAGATACAGAAAAGATGAGGGAATTTATCATCAGAAAACCCCCACTCCAGGAATTACTAAAGGGGGTTCTCCAATCAGATACAAAGAACAAAAAAAAAACAGAGCCACAAGTAAAAGCTCCAAGAAGAACACAATAAAACCAAATTTAAACTGTGACAACAACAAAAAGAAAGAGGGGGAGAAGACGGAGATTAACAGTAGCAAAGGACGATGGAGTGCAAAAGTACTCACAAAATAGTTCGCTACAATGAACAGGGTAGGGACCCTTTTCATTACTCAAAGGTAACCACCATTGAAAAAACCACCACAGAAGCACATGAGATAAAAAAGATAGCAACAGAGGAAAGATGTATGGAATACAACCAAATAAAAACAAAAGATAGAAAAACGAAAGAGAAGGATCAAACAAGACACGAAACTAACAGAAAGCAAGATATAAAATGGCAATAGGGAACTCACAAGTATCAATAATTACACTAAATGTAAATGGATTAAACTCACCAATAAAAAGGCACAGAGTAGCAGAATGGATTAAAAAAGAAAATCCAACTGTATGCTGCCTACAGGAAACTCATCTAAGTAACAAGGATAAAAACAAATTCAAAGTGAAAGGCTGGAAAACAATACTCCAAGCAAATAACATCCAAAAAAAAGCAGGTGTAGCAATACTCATATCGGATAATGCTGACTACAAGACAGGAAAAGTACTTAGAGACAAAAATGGCCATTTCATAATGGCTAAGGGGACACTGAATCAAGAAGACATAACAATTCTTAATATATATGCACCAAACCAAGGAGCACCAAAATATATAAGACAGCTACTTATTGATCTTAAAACAAAAACTGACAAAAATACAATCATACTTGGAGACCTCAATACACCGCTGACGGCTCTAGATCGGTCATCCAAACAGAGAATCAACAAAGACATAGAGGCCTTAAACAAAACACTAGAGCACCTGGATATGATAGACATCTACAGGACATTTCATCCCAAAGTGACTGAGTATACATTTTTCTCCAGTGTACATGGATCATTGTCAAGAATTGACCATATGTTGGGCCACAAAAACAATATCAGCAAATTCAGAAAAATTGAAGTTGTACCAAGCATATTTTCTGATCATAAAGCCTTGAAACTAGAATTCAACTGCAAAAAAGAGGAAAAAAATCCCACAAAAATGTGGAAACTAAACAACATACTTTTAAAAAATGAATGGGTCAAAGAAGAAATAAGTGCAGAGATCAAAAGATTTATACAGACTAATGAAAATGACAATACGACATATCAGAATCTATGGGATGCAGCAAAAGCAGTGATAAGAGGGAAGTTCATATCGCTTCAGGCATATATGAACAAACAAGAGAGAGCCCAAGTGAACCACTTAACTTCCCACCTTAAGGAACTAGAAAAAGAAGAACAAAGACAACCCAAAACCAGCCGAAGAAAGGAGATAATAAAAATCAGAGCAGAAATAAATGAATTAGAGAACAGAAAAACTATAGAAAAAATTAATAGAACAAGGAGCTGGTTCTTTGAAAAGATCAATAAAATTGACAAACCCTTGGCAAGACTTACCAAGGAAAAAAGAGAAAGAACTCATATAAACAAAATCCAAAATGAAAGAGGACAAATCACCACAGACACCGTAGATATACAAAGAATTATTGTAGAATACTATGAAAAACTTTATGCCACTAAATTCAACAACCTAGAAGAAATGGATAAATTCCTAGAACAATACAACCTTCCTAGACTGAGTCAAGAAGAAGCAGAAAGCCTAAACAGACCTATCAGTAGAGAAGAAATAGAAAAATCCATTAAAAACCTCCCCAAAAATAAAAGTCCAGGCCCTGACGGCTATACCAGCGAATTTTATCAAACATTCAAAGAAGACTTGGTTCCTATTCTACTCAAAGTCTTCCAAAAAATTGAAGAAGAAGCAATACTTCCAAACACATTTTATGAGGCCAACATAACCCTCATACCAAAACCAGGCAAGGATGGCACAAAAAAAGAAAACTACAGACCAATATCTCTAATGAATACAGATGCTAAAATACTAAACAAAATACTAGCAAATCGAATACCACAACATATTAAAAAAATAATACATCATGATCAAGTAGGATTCATCCCAGAATCTCAAGGATGGTTCAACATACGTAAAACGGTTAATGTAATACATCATATCAACAAAACAAAGAACAAAAACCACATGATCTTATCAATAGACGCAGAAAAGGCTTTCGATAAAATACAACACAATTTTATGTTTAAGACTCTCAACAAAATGGGTATAGAAGGAAAATATCTCAACATGATAAAGGCCATATATGATAAACCATCAGCTAACATCATATTAAATGGCACTAAACTGAAGGCTTTCCCCCTTAAATCAGGAACAAGACAGGGTTGTCCACTCTCTCCACTCTTATTTAATGTGGTACTAGAGGTTCTAGCCAGAGCAATCAGACAAGACAAAGAAATAAAAGGCATCCATATCGGAAAAGAAGAAGTAAAGGTATCACTTTTTGCAGATGATATGATCCTATACATCGAAAACCCCAAAGAATCCACAAAAAGACTACTAGAAACAATAAGCCAATACAGTAAGGTTGCAGGATACAAAATTAACATACAGAAGTCAATAGCCTTTCTATATGCCAACAATGAAACAACTGAGAAGGAACTCAAAAGAATAATCCCCTTCACGATTGCAACAAAAAAAATAAAATACTTAGGAATAAACATAACAAAGAATGTAAAGACTTATATAATGAAAACTATAAACCATTGTTAAGGGAAATCGAAAAAGATATAATGAGATGGAAGAATATACCTTGTTCTTGGCTAGGAAGAATAAATATAATCAAGATGGCTATATTACCCAAAGCAATATACAAATTTAATGCAATTCCCATCAAAATTCCAATGACATTTTTTAAAGAAATAGAGCAAAAAATCATCAGATTTATATGGAACTATAAAAAACCCCGAATAGCCAAAGCAATCCTAAAGAAAAAGAATGAAGCTGGGGGCATAACAATACCTGACTTCAAACTCTATTATAGGGCCACGACAATCAAAACAGCATGGTATTGGCAGAAAAATAGACACTCAGACCAATGGAACAGAATAGAAAGTCCAGAAATAAAACCACATATATATAGTCAAATAATTTTTGATAAAGGGGCCAACAACACACAATGGAGAAAAGAAAGCCTCTTCAATAAATGGTGCTGGGAAAACTGGAAAGCCACATGCAAAAGAATGAAACTGGACTACAGTCTCTCCCCCTGTACAAAAATTAACTCAAAATGGATCAAAGATCTAAACATAAGACCTGAAACAATTAAGTACATAGAAGAAGACATAGGTACTCAACTCATGGACCTGGGTTTTAAAGAGCATTTTATGAATTTGACTCCAATGGCAAGAGAAGTGAAGGCAAAAATTAATGAATGGGACTACATCAGACTAAGAAGTTTTTGCTCAGCAAGGGAAACTGATAACAAAATAAACAGAAAGCCAACTAAATGGGAAATGATATTTTCAAACAACAGCTCAGATAAGGGCCTAATATCCAAAATATACAAAGAACTCATAAAACTCAACAACAAACAAACAAACAATCCAATAAAAAAATGGGAAGAGGATATGAATAGACACTTCTCCCAGGAAGAAATACAAATGGCCAACAGATATATGAAAAGATGCTCATCTTCTTTAGCTATTAGAGAAATGCAAATCAAAACGGCAATGAGATACCACCTCACACCTGTTCGATTAGCTGTTATTAGCAAGTCAGGTAATAGCAAATGTTGGAGAGGCTGTGGAGAAAAAGGAACCCTCATACACTGTTGGTGGGAATGTAAAGTAGTACAACCATTATGGAAGAAAGTATGGTGGTTCCTCAAAAAACTGAAAATAGAACTACCTTATGACCCAGCAATCCCTCTACTGGGTATATACCCCAAAAACTCAGAAACATTGATACGTAAAGACACATGCAGCCCCATGTTCATTGCAGCATTGTTCACAGTGGCCAGGACATGGAAACAACCAAAAAGCCCATCAATAGATGACTGGATAAAGAAGATGTGGCACATATACACTATGGAATACTACTCAGCCATAAGAAATGATGACATTGGATCATTTACAGCAAAATGGTGGGATCTTGATAACATGATACGAAGCGAAATAAGTAAATCAGAAAAAAACAGGAACTGTATTATTCCATACGTAGGTGGGACATAATAGTGAAACTAAGAGACATTGATAAGAGTGTGGTGGTTACGGGGGGGAGGGGGGAATGGCACAAAGAAAACAAGATAGAAGGTGACAGAGGACAATCTGACTTTGGGTGGTGGGTATGCAACATAATTGAACGACAAGATAACC
Source organism: Saccopteryx bilineata (assembly GCF_036850765.1). NCBI lineage: Eukaryota > Metazoa > Chordata > Mammalia > Chiroptera > Emballonuridae > Saccopteryx > Saccopteryx bilineata. Next base: position 114,386,988 of record NC_089495.1, read on the forward strand.
TGGACTTGTTATCTTTGAATATATGTATCCTGATTTATTGATGTCACCCCATTAAAAAAATAAAATTATAAAATAAAATAAAAAAAATAGCATTTAGGGCAGAGGGACAATTTTTTCTTGGATCCTAATACTTGTTTAGGCCCACAGAGAGATGGAACAATGAAATACTCTCCTTCATCTATTTAACATATGCATGTATGCGTATGGCTGTCTTTGGTGTTTGTGAACCTAACCTGGAGTAGTCTTTCTAGTACAGTAATCTATTGAAAGTATTTATTCAATATATTTTACCGGTTGCCTTTTGAACAACCTTGTCTGCAAGTTCTTGCACACATGCATGATTTAAATATCAGGAACATTTGCAAGACATTTGTGATAGACACTGCCTGGTTGTCTTGCAAAGAGATCACATCACTTTATTTTCCACCAAAACTAGAAGCACCCATTTTTGTACAGAAAAGCCAGAACTATTTGTTACCAAATCTTTTGGCCTTTGTCAGTCATATTCCTGGGAATTTACCTTTTCTTTTCTTTTTTTTCTTTTATTCCTGGAAATTTAATTTCATAATTTTGTAATTATAATCTAGGTTGAAATCTTTCTGTATATATGCAAATCATTTGTATTTCTTTTCCAGTGAACTATTGTTGTCATACCCCTTAAAAAATATTTTTTCTTTCTAAATCTTGCCAATATCCTTAATGGAGCTACTTTAAAAATTGAACTATATGAGGTCATTTTGCTATCACATTGTTTAAAGTCAGTTTTGAGGACCCTCCATACTGTTTTCTGTAGTGGTCACACCATTTTACATTAGGAGCATACCATTTTTATTTTTATTTTATTTTATTTTTTTCTGAAGTTGGAAACGGGGAGGCAGTCAGACAGACTCCCACAGGCACCCGACCGGGATCCACCCAGTATGCCCACCAGGGGGCGATGCTTTGCCCATCTGGGGCATGGTTCTGTTGCAACCAGAGCCATTCTAGTGCCTGAGGTAGAGGCCATGGAGCCATCCTCAGCGCCTGGGCCAACTTTGCTCCAATGGAGCCTTGGCTGTGGGAGGGGAAGAGAGAGACAGAGAGGAAGGAGAGGGGGAGGGGTGTAGAAGCAGATGGGTGCTTCTCCTGTGTGCCCTGGCCGGGAATCGAGCCTGGGACTCCTGCACGCCAGGCCAATACTCTACCACTGAGCCAACTGGCCAGGGTCTGGAGCATACCATTTTTAGAGGCAATCTCTTTTTGATATGAAAATGTAAGGCAAGCAGCATTTCTGCCCTGGAGAGAAGCTGTCACTGAACAGATTTTTTTTTTTTTTTTTTTGCAAGAGAGACAGAGAGAGAGATACAGAGAGAAAGACAGATAGGGATAGACAGATAGCAAGGGAGAGAGATGAGAAGCATCAATTCTTCCTTGTGGCATCTTAGTTGTTCATTGATCACTTTCTCATATGTGCCTTGACTGGGGGGCTCTAGCAGAGCAAGTGACCCTGGCTCAAGCCAGCAACCTTGGGCTTCAAGCCAGGGATCTTGGACTCAAGCCAGCAACCACAAGGTCATGTCTATGATCCCATGCTCGAGCCAACCACCCCACGCTCAAGCTGGTGAGCTGGTGCTCAAGCAGGATAAGCCTATCCATGCTCAAGCTGGTGATCTGGGGGTTTCAAACCTGGGCCCTCTGCATCTCAGGCCGACGTTCTGTCTACTATGCCACCACCTGGTCAGGCTGGACAGCTATTTTTGAACATAACAGTAACTTTTTCCTTGGTGGGCAGCACAGGGAAAAAGGAAGTGAACTTATCTTGTAAACAACCCAGGGCTTCACTGATACAAGGCCTGTGTCTTAGTCCCTTTACTGTTTGCATTAGCCACTGTTTCCACCAACAGATTCTGCACTGGAAAGAAAGGGAGCTCCCTGGCACTTCCTGTGCTACACCATTAGACATTCTCTCTGGCAGTACAATCTCGTGGAGTAACTATTAAATTTTCCTGCCTACCGTTCTGGGCTCTGTGTAAAAACAAGTTCACAGGCCCCAGAGTTAACGTATTTTTCTTGACAAAAAGTGTCACGGCAATATTACATTCCATAGCAGTGAACGGAGTACTTTGCCACTTGTTGGAACAAGGCTCTGGGCATGGAAATGACGTGAAAACTGAACTGCATTATAACTTCTACTTTAAACACAATGTCCCCATTTTTGTCCAAATGGGATGTAACACCATGGAAACAAGCTTTAGAGAAGAGATTTCTATTCAAATGTAAGTCCTTCTCTTAAAATTGAATCATTTTTATCTCTTCTAAATGAAGATTCTCATCCCCCTCCCCATACACAAACACACCTCAGAGTCTCATAAAAGAGTTATTGTACATGAGTAATTAGTTTCTTTATCTAAATTGATTTTGTAAAAATTGTGGGGGTTTTTTTGCCTATGAAACAAAAGAAAATTTGATTCAGAAGATTAAAATTACAGTTTTTCCCACTTTAATTATAAAGAGTAAAAGTGTGGGGCCTCACCTCAACAATGAACGTCTAGAATATAGGTTTGTACAGATGTTTACAGCAAGCTTGAGAGAGCATGTTTCACCTGCTCTCAATCACACAGAATGGAGTCATCCAAGTACTGGGTGTGGCTGCCAACATGCTGCACTCCTGGGAGTCAGTGTGTGTAGAAGGTCAATGTCATTTAACTTCAGAACCAGGACCTTGTGAATGTCAAGAAGCATAGACTTGCCTGACCAGGCGGTGGCGCAGTGGATGGAGCTTTGGACTGGGATGCAGAGGACCCAGGTTCAAGACCCTGAGGTTGCCAGCTTGAGTGTGGGCTCATCTGGTTTGAGCAGAGCTCACCAGCTTGAGCCCAAGGTTGCTGGCTTGAGCAAGGGGTTACTCGGTCTGCTGAAGGTCCACAGTCAAGGCACATATGAGAAAGCAGTCAATGAACAGCTAGGGTGTCGCAACGAAAAACTGATGATGCTTCTCATTTCTCTCCATTTCTGTCTGTCTGTTCCTGTCTGTCTGTCCCTATCTATCCCTCTCTCTGACTCTCTGTCTCTGTAAAAAAAAAAAAAGGAAAAAAAAAAAGAAAAAGAAGCATAGACTTGAGCTATTTAAGTGACACAAATGATAAACATTAAATGTTTGTGTGTGTGTACTTGTATGTGTTTATATTTGTGTTTAATTGCACTCAGAAGAATAAGAAAACACTTCTTCTTCATGTGTTTGAATAAGTGGAATGATCAAGAAAAGTACGATCCACGTGTGTTCAAAGGCAAAGGAAACTATGCATAGTAATAAGCACTAAAAATAGTTTTTTCATTGGTCCAATTACTTCTTGATCAGAGGATCTCTTCATAGTTTTTAATTATCTCGTTTCCTGTGATAGTTAATTTTATATGTTTACTTAGAGAGTGTTTTCGGATGAGAGTAACATTTAATTCAGTGAATTCTGAGTAGAGCTGATTGTCATCCATATTGTGGGTGGGCCTCACTCGACCAGTTGAAGGCCTGAGTAGAATAAAAGGACTGACCTCCCCAAGCAAGAGGAAATTCCCCCACCGACTGCCTTTGGATTTTATTTGCACCATCAGCTTTCTTGGGTCTCTAGACTGCCAGCACACACTACAGATTTTGGACTTGTCAGCCTCCATAATCAGATGAGCTGATAATTTTTTTTTAATAGTACATAATATTTTTATTTACTTAAAAATATGGTTAACGTGTATTTTTATTTTCCCTGTCTCTCTCTCTTTTTATTTTTATTGATTTTAATTTATTGTGTTTAAATAAATTCAAGTGTCCCACTGAATATATCTCCCTCCATCCCCATGTTCCCCTTGACCTCTCCTTTGTCCCCTCCCCCAACACCTTCTCCATTCTCTCCAGGATTTACTGTTCTGCTCTCTATAACACTGGGTTATGTGTATGTAATTTCACCAATCTCTTTCCCTTCTCTGATCCCATCCTCTCATCCCCTTTCCCTTTGACTGCTTTCCTTCTGGTCCCTTTGATCTGCCTCTGTCTCTATTCTGTTCCTCAGTTCACATTGTTTATTGGATTCCTCAAATGAGTGAGGTCATATGACATTTTTCTTTCTCTGCCTGGCTTATTTGACTTAGCATAATAGTTTCTAGGTCTATCCATGTTGTTGCAAAAGGTAAGATTTCCATTTTTTTCTCAAGGCCACGTTAGTATTCCATTATATATGTACCACTGCTTTTTAATCCACTCATCCACTGACGGACACTTGGGCTGTTACCCGATCTTGGCTATTGTAAACAATGCTGCCATAAAACATGGAGGTGCATTTCTTCTTTTGAATCAGTGATTTGGTATTCTTAGGATATATTCCTAAAAGTGGGATGGCTGGGTCAAAAGGCACTTTCATTTTTAATTTTTTGAGGAATCTCCATGCTGTTTTCCACAGTGGCTGCACCAGTCTGCATTCCCACCAGCAGTGCAGGAGGGTCCCCTTTTCTCCACACCCTCGCCAGTGTGTTATTTTGTTAATGAGAGTCATTCTGACAGGTGTGAGGTGGTATCTCAATGTGGTTTTAATTTGCATTTCTCTAATGATTAATGTTTTTTCATATGCCTATTGGCCATCTGTCTGCCCTCTTTGGAGAAGTGTCTATTCATTTCTTTTGCCCATTTTTTGATTGGATTGTTTACCTTCCTGGTGTTGAGTATTACAAGTTCTTTATAAATAATGGTTATTAACTTCTTATCAGATGTACTGTTGAATATGTTCTCCTATTGTGTGGTTTGACTTTTTATTTTGTTCATATTGTCTTTAGCTGTACAAAAGCTTTTTAGTTTGATATAGTCCCATTTGTTTATCCTGTCTTTTATTTCACTTGCCCATGGAGATAAATCAGCAAATATATTGCTGCGAGAGATGTCGGAGAGCTTACTGCCTATGTTTGCTTGCAAGTTGAACATGGTTTCACAGCTTACATTTAAGTCTTTTATCCATTTTGAGTTTATTTTTGTGAATGGTGTAAGTTGGTAGTCCAGTTTCATTTTTTTGCAAGTACCTGTCCAATTTTTCCAACACCATTTGTTAAAGAAACGCTTTACTTCATTGTATGCTCTTACCTCATTTGTCAAATATCAATTGTTTATATAGGTGAGGGTTTATTTCTGGGTTCTCTGTTCTGTTCCATTGATCTATATGCCTGTTCTTAAGCCAGTACCAGGCTGTTTTGAGTACAGTGGCCTTGTAGTATAACTTGATATCAGGAAGTGTGATACCTCCCACTTTATTCTTCTTTTTCAAGATTGCTGAGGGTATTTTTGTTCTTTTTGGTTCCATATAAATTTTTGGAATATTTGCTCTATATCTTTGAAGTATGCCATTAGTATTTTAATAGGAATTGCATTGAACTTACAAATTGCTTTGGGCGATATAGACATTTTAATGATGTTTATTCTTCCTATTGATAAATACGGTATATGCTTCCACTTGTTTGTACCTTCCTTGATTTCTTTTATCAATGTTTCTTTAACATCCTTGGTTAAATTTACTCCTAGGTACTGCATTCTTTTTGTTGCAATAGTGAAGGGTATTGTTTTCTTAACTTCTCTTTCAGACAGCTCACTGTTGGTGTATAAAAATGCCTCTGATTTCTAAATATTAATTTTATATCCTGCCACCTTGCCCAATTTATTTATGGTGTCTAGTAGTTCTTTGACTGAGACTTTAGGGTTTTCTATGTACAGTATCATATCATCAGCATATAATGATAGTTTTATTACTTCTTTTGCAATTTGGATGCCTTTTATTTCTTCTTTTTCTGTGATTGCTGTGGCTAGGACTTCCAGAACTATGTTGAATAATAGTGGTGAAAGGGGTCACCCCTGCCTTGTTCCTGATCTTAAGAGGATTGCTTTTAATTATTGCCTATTGATTATGATGTTGGCTGTGGATTTGTCATTGATGGCCTTTATCATGTTGAGGTATGTTCTCTGTATTCCCACTTTGTTGACAGTTTTTATCATAAATGGGTGCTGGATTATATCAAATGCTTTTTCTGCATCTATTGATATTATCATGTGATTTTTCTCTTTCCTTTTGTTTATGTGATGAATCACATGATTGATTTGCAAATATTGTACCAGCCTTGCCTCCCCAGAATGAATCCCACTTGATCATGATGTATGATTTTTTCCATGCATTGTTGGATCTGGCTTGCTAATATTTTGTTGAGAATTTTAGCATCTAAATCCATCAGGGATATTGGCCTATAGTTTTCTTTCTTTGTAGTGTCTTTGCCTGGCTTTGGAATGAGGATTATGCTCACCTCATAAAAGGAGCTTGGAAATCTTCTCTCCTGTTGAATTTTTGAAATAGCTTGAGAAGGACAGGAGTTAGTTCTTCTTTGAATCTTTGGTAGAACTCGCCTGTGAAGCCATCTGGCCCAAGGCTTTTGTTTTGGGGGAGTGTTTTTATAATTGGTTCAATCTCTTTTGTTGTAATTGGTCTGTTTTGGTGTTCTGATTCTTCCAGATGAATTTTTGAAAGATTATATGTTCTAAGGAATTTGTCCTTTTCATTTAGATTGTCTAATTTTTTGGCATGCATTTCTTCATAGTATTTTCTTACAATATTTTGTATTACTGTTGTGTCAGTTGTTATTTCTCCACTCTCATTTCTAATTTCATTTATTTGAGTCCTCTCTCTCTCTCTCTCTCTCTCTCTCTCTCTCTCTCTCTCTCTCTTTGTGAGTCTGGTTAAAGGTTCATCAATCTTGTTTAACTTTTCAAAGAACCAGCTCTTGGTTTCATTGATTTTCTGTATTGCTTTTTTAGCCTCTATGTCATTTATTTCTGCTCTGATCTTTATTATTTCTTTCCTTCTACATCCTCTGGGCTTTACTTGCTGTTCTTTTTTAGTTCTTTTAGATCCATAATTAAGTCTTTTATTTGAGCTTTTTCTTGCTTCATAAGGTATGTCTGTAATGCTATGAACTTCCATCTCAGGACTGCTTTTGCTGTGTCCCATAAATTTTGAGTTGTTGTATGCTCATTTTTATTTGTTTCAAGGAAGTTTTTAATTTCTTCCTTGATCTCATTGTTAATACATTCATTATTTAATAACATGCTATTTAGTCTCCAAGTGATTGAATGTTTTTTTGGTTTTGCTATTGTAGTTGATTTCTAGTTTCACGCCATTGTGATCAGAGAAGATGCTTGATATGATTTCAATCTTCTTAAATTTATTGAGACTTGTTTTGTGTCTTAACATGTGGTCTTTCCTAGAAAATGTACCATGAACACTTGCAAAGAATGTATATTCTGCTGCTTTAGGGTGAAAGTTCTGAAGATATCTATTAAATCCAGTTGATCTAGTGCAGTGGTCGGCAAACTGCAGCTTGCAAACCACATGCTGCTCTTTGGCCCCTTGAGTGTGGATGCAAAGTCCAGCTTAGGAGTATCATATTTAAGTTAATAACAATGTACCTACCTATATAGTTTAAGTTTAAAAATTTTGGCTCTCAGAAGAAATTTCAATTGTTGTACTGTTGATATTTGGCTCTGTTGACTAATGAGTTTGCGAACCACTGATCTAGTGTATCCTTTAAGGCTGCTGTTTCTTTGTTAATTTTCTTTCTTGAGGATCTATCTATTGATGTTAGCGAGGTATTGAAATCCCCTACTATTATAGTATTGCTGTTGATCTCACCCTTTATGTTCATCAAAATGTGCTTTATATATTTAGGTGCTCCTATATTAGGCACATAGATATTTATAATGGTTATCTCCTCCTGTTGGATTGCTCCTTTATCATTATGTAGTGACCTTATTTATCTCTTACTATCGCCTTTGTTTTAAACTCTATTTTGTCATATATATGAATTGCTACCCCAGCTCTTTTTTTCATTTCCTTTTGCATGAAATATTATTTTCCATCCCTTCACTTTCAGTCTATGTGTATCTTTTGTTTTGAGATGGTTCTTGTGTAGACAGCATAAGTATGTGTCCTGTTTTCTTATCCACACTGCTACCTTATGTCTTTTGATTGGAGCATTTAAGCCATTTATATTTAAGGTTATTATTGATATGTAGTTGTTTATTGCCATTTTATTCTTTAAATCTACATTCCTGTTTTTCTAGATTTTTCCCCCCTTTGTTCCATCTACAGCAGGTCCCTTAACATTTCTTGCAGCATTGGTTTGGTTGTAATAAATTCCTTGATTTTCTTTTTTGGTCTGGGAAGCTTTTTATTTCTCCATCAATTTTAAGCAATAACCTTGCTGGATAAAGAAGTCTTTGTTGTAAGCTCTTGTTTTGCATTACTTTGAATATTTCTTACCATTCCCTTCTGGCCTCAAGTTTTTATGTTGAAAAGTCAGATGTCATCCTTATGGGAGCTCCTTTGGAGATGATTGACTACTTTTCTCTTACAGCTTTTAGTATTCTTTCTTTAGCTCTTAACTTTGGTATTTTAATTATGATGTGTCTTGGTGTAAGTCTCTTTGGGTTTCTCTTTAATGGGATTCTCTGTGCTTCTTTAACTTGGTGACTTTTTCCTTCATCAATTTATGGAAGTTTTGAGCTATGATTTCTTCAATCAGGTTTTCTATCCCTTGTTCTTTCTTTTTTTTCCAGGAACCTTTATGATGCAGTTGTTGTTTCTCTTCATGTTGTCACAGAGGTCTGTTAGAGTTTCCTCAGACTTTTTGATCCTCTTTCCTTTTTGCTGTTCTGCTTTTGTGCTTTCATTTACCTTGTCCTCTAAATTACCTATTCGATCCTCTGTTTCATACAGACTGCTTTTAATTTCTTCTAGTGTAGTCTTCATTTCTGATATTGTATTTGTCATTTCGGTCTGATTCTTTTTTATGATTTCTATGTCCTTTTTGATGCTTGCTATCTCTTTATTTAGATGCTCATTATGTCCATCCATTGTTGCTCTAAAATCCTTGAGCATCCCAACAATCATTATTTTAAACTCTGCATCTGGTATCTTGGTTATTTTCATTTCATTCAGTTCATTTTCTGAGGATTTCTCTTTTTAATTCATTTGGATTGCATTTCTATGTCTTCCCATTTTGTCTGTGTATAGACTGCTCCTTTGGGTGTGCTGTTTGTGTAGCTAGCTGAGTATAGGGTTGCTGTTGTCTGCAGTGGGTATTTTCTATATCTTTTTGGGTTGACCTCAGCTGTTATTTGTAAGCTACTGTGGACTACTTGTCAGCTGCTACTGCTCTTTTTGCTATTTGTGTCTGCATTTTCTATTTCTTAGCTGGGTCAAGTGTGAGGAGCCCTTCTTTAAGATGCCACTCTAACTAGGGTTGTTAGGTCCTGAGCTGATGCTCTCCGTATCTGGCCACTGAATGTACCAGCCTTGGACCTCTCTAACTGGAACCTGGTGCAGACCAGTGGGGGATAGTGCTTATAACTGGCCCTTAGCAATGTTCTTGGAGCTACAGTGATCCAGAATTTGTGGCTGCCTCTGCTGGGCCCAGATGCTGTTGTAAATATCAATTGACTTTTATCTGCTCTTGGCTAGTGTGTGGCCTCTCTATTCCCGAGGTGTGGTTTGTCCGCTGGCCCACTGCCATGGCTGCTGCCTCCTCCGGCTCTCGGGTACTGGCACTGCTGGGTGCGCGGTCTCACAGGTTGCAGTGTGGGCTGCCCTGTGGGCCACAGTGCAGGCCACCTCACCAGGCACTGCCCCTGCCGCCACCACTGCTGGGCCTGCCCACTCTTCGGAAGGTACTCAGCAGCATGAGAGGGCTGTGTAGCCCAGATCTCAGCACTCAAAACCTGTGTCCCTGATGTACCCCTGCTTCTAAGGGACTCTTTGCTCTGACTGAAGTAGGAGAGCTTTTGGTGGGTAGGATAATTGCTTTCCTTTGCTGGTGTTGCTTCTCCCAGGAATATGGTCACTTTTGGTTTGGGTAGTGATCCAGTACATGGGTTAGGGTGGCTGTCCCCCACAGTCTCTCCCTGTGCCTCTGAGACTACACTCTCTTCTCACAACTCCAGTCCTCTTGGCACTATCAGCTTCCAGAGCTCCAGGTAAGTGGCTGTGAACGAGGTTTTTTGTGTGGTCCCTTTAAGATGGACCCTGAGTCTGAGAGTTCTGTCTGAGTCTGAGAGTTCTGTCTTCCTCTCACAAACAGTAACCCGGCTCTTCTTTCAGCTAAATACTGTCTGTGTGCCTCTTCTAGTCTCTGGGGCTATAGGCGGAACTCTGGTCCTGGGGCTGAGGACCCACAACTCTCTGGGCAACCCACCCCACCATGAGAGACCCTCCAGGCCCCTGCTCGCTCCTGGGAGTGGGACAGCCCTTTCCACGTCTCCGGCCTTTCTACCAGTCTCAGTGTGGCTTCTTCGGTCAGACTTGGTTATAGATTCTTCTTAGTTTAGTCCAAAGTTGGTTTTTCAAGATGATTGTTCCCAAGTTAAGTTGTAATCCACTTTTGTTCTGGGAGATGGGAGTTGTAATGTTAGTCTACTTCATTGCCATCTTCTGAATCTCATGACCTGATTCTTTATAATCTCCCTTTCTGGCTCTCCCTCTCCCCTCTCTGGCTCTCCTATTGGTTCTGTGTCTGTAGAGAAGCCCAAATAATTCATATTATTTCTGATAATACATTACCTTTCTGTCACTGAATGTCTACCCTGTATAAGGTGAACTCAGATCAGTATTTTATGCTTCTCTTTCTTTTCATGGGCAATTAAGATAAATTGTTCTATATAACTATAAAAACTGGTTGTAGAAATAAATAAGATTATATTAGGATCCTAGCAAGAAATATAATTTCACTCAAAAGAATGTAACAAAAAAAGACTAGACTGAGCAAAAAAGACTACACTAAAAAAGTGTAGACTGAACGAAGGGAACTAATTGGCGATAGTGAGGCCCTCAAAAAAAACAACAAACAAACATTGCCAGGAAGCAGTTACCACCCAACAGCATGAAGGGACAGGAAAAGAAATCATGTTCCCAGAGACTGGTGCTGGAGTCCCAGAGATGGTACCTGTCAAAGGCTGTCATAAGAAAAAGATGGAGCTATAGTCAAACTAGGATGGAAGCAAGGAGCAGGAGAACGAGTACCCTGAACTTTCTCTCATTCTCCCTTCGATGTCCTGTCAGTGCTTCCAGTGTCTGAACCCAAGAAATGCCAATGGCCAGGCCCTGCGAGACGCAGCCCAGGGAGGCCAGCCTCTGGGCACCCACAGCAGGGAACAGGACTGGGTCTGGGAGGCAAACAGAGCAGCTAGCACATTCTTCCTCTCTGATGGACCACCCAGCTTTGGTGACTGTGAGCCCACTGACTGGAACACTTGCTGCCCTGCCCACTTAGATTGGGCCAGATTCCACTCGCCCCTCCACCCCCTCTGACCGTCTCTAAGCCCACACAAAGCAGATGAGTGGCCACATCGCTTGCTCAAGCTGCTCTTGGCCTGCCCCTGTTCTTGCAGGATGCTCTGCACATCCCAGGGCAGACTTCATCCTCCTCTGGCTCCTGGCCGGCCTCCAGCCACTTCCCACAGGCCTTAAAAACAAGGGGTGCCTCTTGTGACCACAGCAGATGATGCGACCCATTGAAACTACTTTATCTGTCATTTTACTTCAAGTTGGTGACATACATAGCCACGTGGGAATAAAAGCCTATCCGAGATGATTTTTTGAAGGACACAAAAACTGACAAAAATAAATCAATTTTTTTTCTAAAGTGTTTGGAGACAATGTACGAATGTAAGGTTCTATATCTTTCCATCCAGACAATATACTTCATTTTATTTGGCAGAATAACCTCCCAGCGTCATTATAGAGTGTTTTAAAATGATTGATATCAGAATTACTTGGTAAGTCTGCAAGTTGGATTGCCTGAAATCCTCCTTTAAGAGGGCAGGGCTGATCAAGGGGCAGGGAGAAGGCACAGTATCAGCCTAGCCTGTGAGAGCTGGGCATCCTGGTGAGGCCAGTGTAGGTGCCAGCGGCCATGCCCAGGACCTGCAGTGCGAGCGCCTCTTACCTTTGCACCTTGGTGCCTCCCTGCCTCACCTTAGTCTGGCCCTGCTGGGACGCCCATTTCCTCCGGGGATGTCTCACCTGTCAGTGTGCACTTCCCTTACTCTTTCTGGAAAATCACCCTTTTATAGAGGTTTTTATAGGACTGCACTCACTGAGGTAAGAGGAAAGTTTATGAACCTAGAAAAGAATTTTCCGAAACAGCCATGGCTGGTAAGACTGGAAGGCACAGGCACAGGGTCTGTTGGCAGAGCATGGGAGAGGAGGAGCCAGAGGAGTTCCAGAGCTGAGACTGATCAAGAGAAAGAAGCATTTAACTGCAAACAAAGCCCTCAGCCAGCTAGCGTGAGTGCGTGCAGAGTGAGGGAACATTGATTACTTAAAAAGATGCTCCACTCTTGAACTCTATCACTCAGCTATTCCTTTGGGTAGAAGCCTCTCCTTTTAAAAAGCAGGCACTTCGGCCTGACCTGTGGTGGCGCAGTGGATAAAGCATCGACCTGGAAATGCTGAGGTCACCGGTTTGAAACCCTGGGCTTGCTTGGTCAAGGCACATATGGGAGTTGATGCTTCCAGCTCCTCCCCCTTCTCTCTCTCTCTGTCTCTCCTCTCTCTCTCTCTCTCTCCTCTCTAAAATGAATAAATAAAAATAAAAAATTAAAAAATAAATAAATAAATAAAAAGCAGGCACTTCTCTTTAAGTTGAAGGAGGGTGGGTGGTATATAGTTAAGGTGTCCACGCTGTCTTATAAATTAATTGTTGAGATCATTTCCATAAGGAAGGAGGTTGGAAATTATAAAGATACATCTTATAGTCTTCATAATATATATATATCCCCCCTAAGGTGAGCACAAGATTCCAGAAGCTCCAGTCATCTGAAAAGAATATTTTTGGCCTTGTTTGCTGCTCTGTGAAGGACTTCATATGCAAAGCAAAAAGTAAGCAGCTGAAGAATCTTGAACAAAATTTTACTTAAATACTGACTGCACCATTCAGTCCCCATGGTTATTCCCAGTCACATATGCCTCAGCTTGGGCTGCTGCAATGACATACCATAGATTAGGTGCCTGAAACAACAGATATTATAGAGTATGTCCGTAAAGTCATGGTGCACTTTTGACCGGTCACAGGAAAGCAACAAAAGACGATAGAAATGTGAAATCTGCACCAAACGAAAGGAAAACTCTCCCAGTTTCATACCTATTCAGTGCAGTTCGATGTGGGCTCACGCACAGATTTTTTAGGGCTCCTTAAGTAGCTATCCCGTATAGCCTCTACAGACTCGTCACTGACTGATGGCCTACCAGAACGGGGTTTCTCCACCAAACTGCAAACTGCCAGTTTCCTTCAACTGCTTATCCCACCGAGTAATGTTATTCCTATGTGGTGGCGCTTCATTATAAACACGCCGATATTCACGTTGCACTTTGGTCACGGATTCAAATTTAGCGAGCCACAGAACACATCTCGACTGGCATGGCCGTGGGCTGCTCTGCTGTATACACTGTATTATGTTATCATCTGCGCATGCGCACATGCTGCCACATCATCCTACAGAAACTGGGAGGGTTTTCCTTTTATTTGGTCCAGATTTCACATTTCTATCATCTTTTGTTGCTTTCTTGTGACCGGTCAAAAGTGCACCATGACTTTACGGACACACTGTATTTCTCACAGTTCTGGAGGCTAGAATGCCCAAGATCAAATGCCTGTGAACTTGGTACCAGGTGAGGGGCCGACTTCATGGCTTACAGATGGCATCCTTCCTGCTGTGCAGGCACATAGTGGAGAAAAAAAGCTCTGTTTTCTTTCTCTTCCTATAAGGACACATCCCATCCTGGAAGCCCCAACTCCATGAACTCATCTATTCCTAATTACCTCCCAAAGGCCTCGCCTCCAAATATCATCACATTGGGGAGAAGGGCTTCAACATATGTATTTGGGGGAGCACAAACATTCAGTCCATAGTAACATGGTGCAAGTAACATGCCATGAAGTGCTTGAAAAAAATCACTGTTAAAAGACTTGCTAAAATTTCAGCTTTTTAACTTCAGTTCGACTTTGGTCTATTACTCTAGTTCTGTAGATACAGGGGATCCTTGGATTATGACACAGTTCTGTTCCTACGGCAGTGACGTAACCCGAATTTTGGAGGAAGTCAAAACACACCCTAGCCTAAGTCACTTACCTATCCTAACACAGTTGTAAAATCATAATCTAGAACATAAAACACAGCTCTCTCACTCGTATGCTGCATTACTGCATATTCTCCTGCCACATGCAACCAAACCAGTTTGCCCACATAGTCCGTAAGTATGATGCTACTGGCATGAGCTGAAACACTCATGTCTCAATTATTTTTAAGTTTTAATGAGAGTGAGCGTTATAAAGTCGAAATGTATGTCAAGATTGTTGTAACCCAATGACCCCTGAGTTGGCTGCACACTCATGGTGGTTGAATACAGAGTGGAGCAAATAAGTTTGCAGCCCTGACCCATGGTAGTGCCGTGGATAAAGCCTCGACCTGGAACTCTGAGGTCCCCAGTGTGAGACCCCGAGCTTGCCAGGTCAAAGCACCTACGAGAAGCAACTAGCTTCCTGCTCCTCTCCCACCCCCTTTCTCTCATTTTTAAAAAAGTAAGTTTACAGTTGTTCATATGGAAAACAATACACTAATTCAGAAAATAAGAGTAAACTCTGGGTTTCGTGTACTCATAACTGTAAACCTACTTTTGCCCGACCCTGTACATGATGTCTTATTTCACTTTGAAGAAAGAAGATATGTGGTCCTCACAGATGGTCCAGCAACAGATGGCCAAAGTTTACAAACCACTAAGAAAACATACTCAGCGTATTAAAACAAAGTTCACTGTTAATGTTGAACCATTTCATGTTTTGATTCATAGGGTAACAGTATTATGATCTGGAAATAGAAACCATTTAACATCATTTAAAAAGCACAAGCACATCATTTAGCTGTTTAGAGCAGTTTTTTTTCCTCTCTCTCTTTTTCTCATTTTGGGCATAAAAGCTTTAAGTAAAATACCTTTAAGGGAATGGTTGCATACAGAAATCTTGAAGAAGAATTGCAGATGTGAATGGCACCACACTCCGCATTCACTGTGATGAGAATAAAATTATCTTTCTAATATCTTGTGGATAAAAATTTGTTAGGCAATATGGTATTAGTGAGAAATCTGGAAAAGAATTAAAATATAATTGCTTACTTGAAATCTGTTCAACCACTTATGAAAGAAAGTCTCTCAACTTCAATATGACCTCATTCTCCAAATATATAGGGAAAATTTATACTTGAGTGTCTACTGAATATACCTCAGTAGTGAGGTATACCTCACAGATGTTACTCACGATTAATCAGAATATCTCGAGAATTGTAGAAATAGGAATTCCTGGTAGAAAATAACTTATTGGCATGCAATCAGTTTGTTTATTTACATTTAATTGATTAAAGTAAATCTTTGAAAAACAATATTTTAAAAAATATCCCCTTTATTCTGAGCTTAAACCCATGCGAGTCTGCAACATCATGATCAGAAGTTCTGGGTGAGATTACTCTGCTGTGTCGCACAGGGGCACATGCCTAGAATCCTCTCTGCACACCGTCTCCCCCACTGCCACGAACGCAGAGCAGGGCCGCTGAGTCAAGTCAGGAGTCATGATTTGAAAGCAAGTGTTTGCTCGACAGAAGGGCCAGAAGGTCTTTACGAAAGAGGTGAAAGAGGCAGCCTTTCTGTGGACACTTTAGTCCTTCACGGAAGGTGGTTTCCAGAAATTAAATTATGATGATATCTACCTCAGTTGTTAAAGGGAGAAAGGAAGCACATTACATGTGTACTTTCTTAAACATGAAAGTCACTGTCAATATCTAGAAAAAGAAAATAAGGGGTCACCATAAGGTGACAGAAGAATGAAACAATGGAACAGGTAGGCTGAAATTATGCCATAAGGTACACATTCTTTCTTGAAATTTTAAAGATACTATAATTCCTGTGACATATATAACTTCAGACCCCAAAACACTACATGTGACTTAAAATAGTGGACTGTGTCTCTCTTATTTTTTCTTCTCTTCTGATAATATCACTAAATATGTGCATCATTTTTGCTGATAAAAAAAACTTACAGTGATCTCAATTTTTGATTATTTGAACATATCCTAAGGGAATTATGCTAGTTAGGCCAGATGAAACGTTTCTCATATGAGAAACGTATGTTTGAATGACACGCAGCAATGACAATAATGACTTGCACCGAATGCTCAACATATCACAGACTTCCGTGCATCACTTACATTAACTAATTTAATTATAGAGAGGGAACAACAGCACAGAAAACTTCATTTTTATTTTTATCAAAGTAATGCATTTTTTAAAATTGAAGATACTAAATAGAATACGATGAGAATAAAACATTTATGGTTCAAAGCCTCACAGGTCACAAGAAGAGATAAGAGATCTGTAACATCTAAATGTCACAAGGGATTAATATCTAGATTATACAGGAACTTCAGCAAATCAACAACAAAGCACTAGGATAATGGGCAAAATATGGAAAAGGCAACTCAACAGAAGAGGAAAATCTTTAATCGACATATGAAGAGACATTCAAACATTAATAATAAGAGGAATGCAAATACAATAAGGAAATATCACATTTTACCCATTAACTAGATACTAATTAGCTGAATGGTTGGCTTAGATGTGCTCTGCTGGTGGGAGGATAGACTGAGAAGTCATTTGGGAGGCAGTGACTCAGTCCAGCCAAGTGTATTTCCAAGGGTGTCAATTGTAGGTTTAGTGACAATAGGTTGTAGAGGCAATCTGATGTATTCCATCGGGAGGAGATGGTTAAAAGGTATGGGTAAACACTCATGGAGGACTGTGCTTAAGTTAGAAGCAAAATATTCAGTTTCATATAGGAGCATGAATAACTCTTAAAGCTATAACACTGAGTGAGAAAAGTAAATTCTTTAATTAAAAAAATTTAAATTCTTTAAAATTTAAAGAAAAGCTTCATGATTTAACTTTGGTGATAATTTCTTGGGTATGACCTCTAAAACACAGGCAATGAAAGAACATGGTAGATAAATTGGACCTTATCAAAATTAAAATCTTGTGTGTATCAAAAGACACCATCAAGGGAGTAAAGAGGCAATTTATGAAATGAGAGAAACCATTTATAAATCATATATCCTATGGGCTTAGTGCCCAGAATATATAAAGAATTCCCACAATTCAACAACAGAAACCAAATCCAATTAAAAAGGGCAAAGGACTTGAATGGACACTTTTCCAAAGAAGATATACAAATGCCTAATAAGCACATAAAAACAGTGTCACTAATCATTAGGGAAATTCATATGAAATCACAGCAAGTTACCACATCATACCCATTAAGATGGTTATTATGAAAAGAAAACAAAAACTAAAAAAAAGCAAGTATTGGCAAAGATATGAGGAAGTGGAATATTGTGTATTGTTGGTGGGATGTAAAATGTTGGAGCCATTATGGAAAACAGTGGTAGTTCCTCAACAACTTAAACATCGAATTACCATAGGATCCAGCAATCCCACCTCTAGGTATACACTCCAAAGGAGTGGAAGCAGGACCCTGAACAGATATTTGTATACCCATGTTCATAACAGCAATATTCATAACAGTCAAACAGTGGAAACAACCCAACATTCATCAACAGAGAAATGAGTAATAAGAATGTGGATGTGGTCTATATATACAAAGAATACTATTGATCCTTAAAAAGGAAATCCTGACACATGCTACAACCTGGGTGAACCTCAGAGATGTGATAAAGTAAGCCAATCACAAAATAACAAATATTGTATGATTTTACTTATAATGAGGCACCTAGAGTAGTCAAATTCATAAAGACAGAGAGTAGAATGGTAGATTCCACGGTTTGCGGGGGTGGGGGATGTTGTTGTTTAATGTGTACACAGTTTCAGCTTTGGATGATGAAAAACACTGGAAATGGATGGTGGTGATAGTTGCAGAATGTGAATGTTCTAAATGCAAATAATTTTACACTTAAATGTGGTTAAAATGGCAAATCTCTATGTGTGCTATCCATTATTTAAAAAATAAAATTTAAAAGACACACAAAAAAAGAAAAACTATGTGGTTCTGATAGGTTTAGAGTAGGGGTGTGAGACAGAACTTTTTTTGAAGGAGAAGGGAGAGTATGTTATGTCTTTACTTACATGAAACAATCAAAACAGCATGTCGATATTATGCAAAGATTTGAATTAATTCATAAAAATTTTTGAGAGAAAATATATTTCTTCACAAACCAGTGAGTAGACATTTCAGGATGTCTGTACGACACACTAGAATGTTTGATGCGTGGGGATGGAGAGTGGATTGGCTACAAAGGGAATAAACACACAGATGGAACAGGATGAGGGAAAATACTGGTGACTTCACAACTTCGTTTAGTTTAATACAAACTTATTAAGGCCCTACTTTTTCCAGGCATTTTATTTGTATTTGCCCTATCTGATGGTATTATAATTTATGAACATGAGATAATAAGACAGGTTATTAGTTTTAGTTAAAGAACTGCATATGCCACAAGAACAGAGAGAAAAATAAAAAAATATATTGTGGGAAAAAGTATCTTCTAAGCTACTTTATCTTGCTTTTATAGTAAGATAAACAGACATTAAGAAATGAGATTCTATCATCTTCAGTACTGCTTTTATCTCAAAAATGCCATCAAACCATTAGAAGCCAAGTAATAGAATTAAAAATAAACTGTAACATAAAATAATATGATAGATTTGAAGATTATATGTTATTTAAGTTACTTGTACATTAGTCTTTTACAAAAGAATACACCTTCAGAGGTATGTTTAGCTATTTCTAAATCCCTAGTGACCACAGACTCAACATGTTATGATAAAAACTAATACTCAGCAACATCCAATAATTCATTAATACAACAAATATTTATTAAATTTCTACCATGTCCAGACACTGGTATTCAGATACTATTTACACATCACTCTTAAATTTGTATCTCCAGACTTCTCTGAATTCCAAACCCATGATACAGCTGCCTTGACCTGACTGCTTGACCATCTCAAAGGCACTGCAAAGCCAATGTGTCCAAAAATACCTTGTGATCCATCCCCAAGACCTGTCATTCTTCTTTCAGTTGTTTTTTTTTCCTTCAGAAAATGGCTACACCTTCTACCTAAGTGGCACATGCAAGACACTAAGTGATCATCCTTGATATCACTGTCACTTGTCTTATTCAGTCACTTCATCAAGTCCTGTTAACTTTATCTTTTAAATATTTCTCAAATCCATTGTCTTGCCTTCATCTTCAGCTACCATCCTAGTCCAAGTTATTATTATCTCATATTCCTTTTCTTTTTTATTCTTTTTTTAAGTAAGAGGAGAAGAGATAGTAAGGCAGACTCCCACATGCACCCCAACCAGGATGCACCCCAACCATGCACCCTGTAACCCCATCTGGATCCAGTGCTTGAGTACTGAGCTATTTTTAGCACCTGAGGCTGACACAATCAACCCAGCTATCCTCAGCACCTGGGGCCACACTGGAACCATTTGAGTCACTGGTTGCAGGAGGGGAAGAGAGAGAGAAGGGGAATAAGGAGTGGTGAGAAGCAGATGGTTGCTTCTCATATGTGCCGTGACTGGGAATCTAACCCGGGACGTCCAGGTCGTCCCGGGTTAGACACTGGGTCGACACTCTATCATTCACTGAGCCACTGGCCAGGGCCTTGTATCTGATTTCCTGACAGGACTCCTGACCTTAAATGTGCCCAGAGCCTTCTAGCTCACTCTCTATATTGAAGTCAAATCTAGTCATGTCCTGCCTGACCAGGCAGTGGTGCAGCCCTTAAAGCATTGGACTGGGATGTGGAGGACCAAGGTTTAAAACCCCAAGGTCACCAGCCTGAGCACAGGCTTATCTGATTTGAGCACAGCTCACCAGCTTGAGCCCAAGGTCACTGGCTTGAGCAAGGGGTCACTTGGTTTGCTGTAGCCCTCTGGTCAAAGCATGTATGAGAAAGCAATCAATGATCAACTAAGGGGCTTCAACAAAGAGTTAAGGCTTCTCATCTCTCTCCTTTCCTATCTGTCCATCCCTATCTGTCCTTCTCTGTCTCTGTCACACAAAAAAATATATTCATGTCTTTTTCTATTCCTCCCCCTTCCCTTAAGAATCTATGTCTCTTTAATCAAAGAACGACATCATTAAGGGGGCCAGTGATGCACTCCTGGTATGCTCCTATCTCTCTATCCTCATTCCAACCCTACCATCACCCCCACTTTCTTTGCTCTTTCATACTGGCCTTGGAGTCCCTCGTATGCACTGGCTTCCTCCTGCCACAGGTCCTTGTACATGCTGTTTTTGTAGAGTTTAAATCCTCTCTCTCTCTCTTTCTTTTTTTCTATTTTCTGCATAGCTCATCCATTCAGTCACAAATATTTATTGAGGACCTACTATATGCTAGGTACTGATTTAGGTGCTGGAGATTCATAATGAAATAAACTCCCTGCCCTCTTGAAGATTTTATTTTGAGGAGTTGAACTTAGGCTCTGGTGGGTTAACATTGACTTATTTCAACATTTCTTCTTCAAAGAAGTCTGAGCATCCCAAGTCAGTCAGGTCTTGTGACATGTTTTCCAGGCCCCATGCTCTGCTTCCTAGGACTTATTCCAGCTGGTGCCCATTATTTGTGGGTTGGTTCATCTGAATAATACCCACCTCACCCATTCGTCTGTAAGGTTTCTTTAGGACAAAGACATGTCAGTTGTTACCATCACAGTGCCCTCAAGCCTTGACACACTGCCAAGTGCATAAAATATCTTTGATCTAGTACAGCGGTTCTCGACCTGCTGGGGTCGCGACTCACAGGTTGAGAACCGCTGATCTAGTAACTATGTATTGATTGAATAAAAGGTGAATAGAAAATAGTCGCTGCTCTAAGGCTAATCCAATGCAAAGGCAGATGAAAGCTCAAATAATACATCAGAGGAATAAGGCTAACCTGAAGTATGTATAAAAGCTGAAGGGACACAGAAGGTCCCTCTTTTCATTCTTTTATTTTAAGTGAGAAGACAAACACATTTATGCTTTCAAGATTAATGACCAGAAGAGAGGAGGGAAAAGGCACAGATGGAGGGGCAGTGTCCCTGCAGAGAGGAGAGGGTGGGGTCCAGGGCTCTGTGGCGGTGAAGGGGCGTGTGGTACTGAGGGTTGGTGAATTCTGCTTGAGGGTCTTGATTTCTTTGTGGAATCATAAGCTGGGTCTGCTCTGTCCCAGTACCAGTAGCCACTTGTCACATATAACCACTAAGTTCTTTAAATATGGCCAGTCTGAAGAATACAGAGTGTAAATACAAAATATACATACATTTTGAAGACTTGGTACAAAAAAAAGTAATAATTTTTATAGTAATTACTTCTATGCTAATTTCCTGTTAAAGTGATGATGTAGTCAGTTCTCACTGTTTGTGGTAGTTATGTTGTATGAAGTTGCTGCTCTTGACACTGAATTGATGAACACTGCCCCATCGCTCCTAGAAATAGAGGCTTGGTTCCTGAACAAAGTATCAGCTCACAACATTTTTACCAATCGATCAATACATCATCTTATTTTGTGTGTGTTTCTATTTACAGACACGTTAGTTAATATACATTGTCCCATCAACCTTGAACTCAGGGCCCACAGCACTATAACTCAGTCCTGATGAAGATTATCTAACACACGTATTTTCTCCATAAGGCACATCCTTGCTTTCTTGCTGTTAGGAACATTCAACAGCATTCCAGCGCTCTGCTTGGGAGTCGTTTTAAACAGCAAAATTGCCAACAAAAAAGCACTAAAGTACAAAAACAGTGGCAGTAAATAGACCACCGAAAGCACACTCTTTCTGTACCATATGAGATGAAACAGGAAGGTGGAGTGTGGCTCTGTTCACCCTCAGCTGGGATGTATGTCAGGTGTCTCAAGTTTTCCACCCCTCTTCGCGTGTCCACAAATGGCCATGAGAATGCTCCAGTATTGATTTTGGGGATACAAATACATTTTGGTGAGTAGGCAAATTTGCAAATGCAGAACCAGTAGACAATAAGTGCCCATGCTACCTTGGACATAAGGGGTTAAATAAAAGATATTATTAAAAGGAATATCACCTGGTTCTCTTTACTTTCTTAGTATGGCTGCGAGGAAGCTTGAAGTTACACACGTGGCTCACATTACATTCTGTTGGACAGTGTTGGGAACAACTATCTGTCAGGAGAAGGCATCAGAAATGGGTCAGAAAGTCATAAGAGAAAATGATGAGGGCCACACTGCCCTTGGCCCAAAATGCATGGGTCCCTGCAACACCTCATCTGCTTTGCAGCACCTCCCTTGACATTTTGTAAGGTCCTTCTGGTGCCTGGGCCCTGATGCTGTCTGGGTAGTGTCCCTGAGTCCTGGCCAGGATCCCATGATCCCGATCCCTGGGTCTCACTCTTAGGGCGATTCTAAAACCTAAATCTCATCCCCCACCGGTGGGATTGACCAGATGACCTAGCAGCTACAGGTCTGGCACCCATGGAGTTGTCCTGGACATTAGGAGAACAGCAGTCCTGGGTGAATCCCTGCTGCTGAGTGGCATGGCAATTCTGTCACAGATCATATGGGGTTGGGCCTCTAGGGTGGTGCTAACACACTGATATGAGGTGACTGTCACTCATGTCTGACCCAGGACTAAGAATGATCACATTCACTGATTACACAATAAAACAAGCATAACAAATAAGCATATCTTCTCTACCCGTTGTTCTAAGTCTCCATCAATAAATCACTACGCCTCATGGGAGCCTGTGAATTTGATAATGCATTTGAAAATCAGACTGTTTATGGAGACAACACCCCCCCCCCATTTGTTGCCATCAGGGCTGTTTTGGGTGAGGGTTTGAAATGGCCAGATACACACTGAAGGGTTGCAGTCAGGTGAAGTTTAGGGACACAAAGCTGATGGTTCAAGCTGAATTCATGGAGCTTCAGAACACAGAGAAGAAAGTCAGAGGAAAAGTGTTTTCTTATCCTACAAACTATCTTCTAAGCTTCAAACCCATCAGGAAAGATTAATAACTGAGTCGGAGTCTGGCTCCTCACCCTGGGCCGGCTCTCTCAGCTTAGCCCCGACTACCAGGGCAACTCCGGCTGTGAGGAGGAGGCTGGGGCTGAGGGTCTGTACTCCTTGTCCAGCTCTCGGGTGTGTTCCTAGCATTCAGGAGCTGTTCAATACCTAATGCCCCTTTCCTGAAAAGGAATTCTGCAGCTGAAATCAAGTTCACAGGCCATTGCCCTAGGTCATGTAAGGGAACTGCAGGCATCAGGTGGTAGGGACTTCCAGGGGTAGTGAGCAGGAGGTGGTGGCAGAGTTGAGCTGAGGACACCAAGGCCTCTTCTTCTGATGCAAGATGGCCTTGATTAAAAATGAACTTTGGATTAGGTGACTGACTCAAATGTTTCTTGCATAGGTAAGCACTGTTGTCTAAAGTGTCCTGAAAACTTTCATTATCAACCATTAGATATTCTAGAGCAGATTATTTAGAGTTCCAAATTAGATCTTCACCGACATTCAGTCCTTGATCCCCCTCAATATTGCTAAAGGCATATCCTACAAACATGAGATGACCACATACAGAAGAGGCGTTTATCTTGGATTTGCTGAAAAAAAACCAAAAATTAAAAGATGAGATTATCTGTTTTCTTGCATGGCTACTTTAAGACATAAGTCAATACCCTCTTCCAGTCTCCCCAAGTTTTTCCCTCCTTTGGGACTTCACTTGGATCTAAGTTTCTGAAAATGTTGGGTACACAGAGTAATAGTCATCATTATTTTCATTTTTCCTTCTGTACCAGCAGAACACTGCTCTTATTAAAATGAGTTTGCAATGTATCTTTATCTCTGCAAGTGGCTTTCCAGAACAATAGATAGCCCGACTAGTGAGTTTAAGAAGTGCTAGACATTTTTTAAAAAGGTTTTTAAAATAACATTTATTTTTTAAATGTCAAGATGTACATATAATAGGAAACTGAAAGACACAGGGAAGCAAAGAACAAAGCCATCCATAACCACAAGCAGTTTACAGTCTGATGTGTCCTCTCTGTGCTTTCCTTCTGTGTAATTAAGATTGACTTTAAAAAGTAAATTAATTCTCATCAGATTTAAAGAAATATTTCTCTTGTCTCATTAGATGCTATTATGTAACTTTTTGTACTACAGGAAAATTCTTTCTCTACTGCATGTAAATATATATATATATCTTTACAAATGTCATTCTATGCTTTTTATTAATTTTAATTTATTGTGTTAACATGGATTCAAGTGTCCCACTCAGTATAACACCCTCACCCCCACCACCATCATTACATACCCCTTTGTCACCCTCCCCCTAACTCCTTCCCCCCTTTCCTCTGGCACTTACTGTCTTGTTATCTGTATCTATGTGATATATATATATATATATATATATATATATATATATATAGTTTCACCCCTTCACCTTCTCTAATCCCATCCCCTCATCCCCCTTCCCTCTGACAGCTGTCCCTCTGCTCCCTGTGACCCCGCCTCTGCCTCTATTCTGTTCCTCAATTCACTTTGTTCATTAGATTCCACATATAAATGAGATCATATAACATTTTTCTTTCTCTGCCTGGCTTATTTCACTTAGCATAATGCTCTCCAGTTCCATCCATGTGATTACAAAAGGAAAGACTTCCTTCTTTTTCATGGCTGTGTAGTATTCCATGGTGTATATATACCACTGCTTTTTCAAAAATATTTTTTTTACTTTTTAAAAATTTTTTTTATTTTTTATTTTTACAGGGACAGAGAGAGACAGTCAGAGAGAGGGATAGATAAGGACAGACAGACAGGAATGGAGAGAGATGAGAAGCATCAATCATCAGGGTTTTTTTTTCTTTTTTATTCTTTTTTTCTTTTTTCTTTTTTACCACTCAGACTGCGTTCTCTCCCTCTTACTCTCCCAAAGGAAGAGAACAATGATCATCAATGGCAAAAGGCAGTTGCACAAGCAACACTAAGAACCGGCTTCACGCTCAGGAGAGAACACTGCAACTCCTCCTCGTGGTTTCGGGTACTCTACATGATCAGAGAAACCTCTCTAGTAACAAAAAAATATGGAATGCTTCACGAATTTGCGTGTCATCCTTGCGCAGGGGCCATGCTAATCTTCTCTGTATCGTTTCAATTTTAGTATATGTGCTGCCGAAGCGAGCACAATCATCAGTTTTTTGTTGCGACACCTTAGTTGTTCATTGATTGCTTTCTCATATGTGCCTTGACCGCGGGCCTTCAGCAGACCGAGTAACCCCTTGCTCGAGCCAGGGACCTTGGGTCCAAGCTGGTGAGCTTTTGCTCAAACCAGATGAACCTGCGCTCAAGCTGGCAACCTTGGGGTCCTGAACCTGGGTCCTCCACATCCCAATCTGATGCTCTATCCACTGTGCCACTGCATGGTCAGGCTACCACTGCTTTTTAATCCACTAGTCCACTGATGGACACTTGAGCTGTTTCCAGATTTTGGCTATTGTAAACAATGCTGCAATAAACATGGGAGTGCATGTCTTCTTTTGAATCGGTGATTTGGTATTCTTAGGATATATTCTTCTTTTTTTTAATAATTTTATTTTTTTAATGGGGTGACATCAATAAATCAGGATACATATATTCAAAGATAACAAGTCCAGGTTATCTTGTCGTTCAATTATGTTGCATACCCATCACCCAAAGTCAGATTGTCCTCTGTCACCTTCTATCTAGTTTTCTTTGTGCCCCTCCCCCTCCCCCTTTCCCTCTCCCTCTCCCCCCTCCCCCCGTAACCACCACACTCTTATCAATGTCTCTTAGTCTCACTTTTATGTCCCACCTACGTATGTCCACCCAAAAACAGGAATGCAGTTCCTGTTTTTTTCTGATTTACTTATTTCACTTCGTATAATGTTATCAAGATCCCACCA